>NC_060138.1:554008963-554618785 GCF_021461385.2 Schistocerca piceifrons | reverse complement strand
TACTACGCTTGTCAGTGTGTAAGATGTGATGACGAGAATGAAGTTATCGACGCAATGTTTGTTTCACAATAGTGATAATTATTGGACAGGAATGTACCAGACTTGGATTCGAAAAACTCTCTGGCAAAGGCAATATATATAAAAAGAAGAAAAAGAATGCTCTCATACACGTAATTACTTTTATTGTGAATGATGCATGTTATTTTGGTTAAACGCCGAAAGCAACGTGAAATGAATGTATATGAAATATGAGTTTAAAAATACACTCCTGGAAATTGAAATAAGAACACCGTGAATTCATTGTCCCAGGAAGGGGAAACTTTATTGACACATTCCTGGGGTCAGATACATCACATGATCACACTGACAGAACCACAGGCACATAGACACAGGCAACAGAGCATGCACACTGTCGGCACTAGTACAGTGTATATCCACCTTTCGCAGCAATGCAGGCTGCTATTCTCCCATGGAGACGATCGTAGAGATGCTGGATGTAGCCCTGTGGAACGGCTTGCCATGCCACTTCCACCTGGCGCCTCAGTTGGACCAGCGTTCGTGCTGGACGTGCAGACCGCGTGAGACGACGCTTCATCCAGTCCCAAACATGCTCAATGGGGGACAGATCCGGAGATCTTGCTGGCCAGGGTAGTTGACTTACACCTTCTAGAGCACGTTGGGTGGCACGGGATACATGCGGACGTGCATTGTCCTGTTGGAACAGCAAGTTCCCTTGCCGGTCTAGGAATGGTAGAACGATGGGTTCGATGACGGTTTGGATGTACCGTGCACTATTCAGTGTCCCCTCGACGATCACCAGTGGTGTACGGCCAGTGTAGGAGATCGCTCCCCACACCATGATGCCGGGTGTTGGCCCTGTGTGCCTCGGTCGTATGCAGTCCTGATTGTGGCGCTCACCTGCACGGCGCCAAACACGCATTCGACCATCATTGGCACCAAGGCAGAAGCGACTCTCATCGCTGAAGACGACACGTCTCCATTCGTCCCTCCATTCACGGCTGTCGCGACACCACTGGAGGCGGGCTGCACGATGTTGGGGCGTGAGCGGAAGACGGCCTAACGGTGTGCGGGACCGTAGCCCAGCTTCATGGAGACGGTTGCGAATGGTCCTCGCCGATACCCCAGGAGCAACAGTGTCCCTAATTTGCTGGGAAGTGGCGGTGCGGTCCCCTACGGCACTGCGTAGGATCCTACGGTCTTGACGTGCATCCGTCCGTCGCTGCGGTCCGGTCCCAGGTCGACGGGCACGTGCACCTTCCGCCGACCACTGGCGACAACATCGATGTACTGTGGAGACCTCACGCCCCACGTGTTGAGCAATTCGGCGGTACGTCCATCCGGCCTCCCGCATGCCCACTATACGCCCTCGCTCAAAGTCCGTCAACTGCACATACGGTTCACGTCTACGCTGTCGCGGCATGCTACCAGTGTTAAAGACTGCGATGGAGCTCCGTATGCCACGGCAAACTGGCTGACACTGACGGCGGCGGTGCACAAATGCTGCGCAGCTAGCGCCATTCGACGGCCAACACCGCGGTTCCTGGTGTGTCCGCTGTGCCGTGCGTGTGATCATTGCTTGTACAGCCCTCTCGCAGTGTCCGGAGCAAGTATGGTGGGTCTGACACACCGGTGTCAATGTGTTCTTTTTTCCATTTCCAGGAGTGTATTTAGTCCCACAACAATGTTTCTCTCTCATATAAAATCAAAATTACAACTAAATTTTCGTGAAACACACGCTCAGTTTATGTACATAATTTAGATTCATGTTGATGTAATTCATTCAACGAATAGAAGTTCAAGCAGACTAAAATGATATACAAAATGTAACAGTATACCTATGAAATAAAAGTAGATTTAATTTCCTATGCAGTTGTATTTCATTACAGAGTTGGAACAATAATATTACAGAGGTTGAGTTTTTTTATTCTCATCAGTATACTTACCATTGATACAATGTAAATTTCGTAGCATCTTTTACACCTCTCAGGCCCTTGTACAATAGCAAATTATTGGCGGAATCCATTTCTAAAGGTTCGGAAGATGTGGATTGAGTGTCTCGATGACGAAGAGCTCATAGGAAACAGAATACAAGTTCGTATCCTTTTCGGTTGAAGCACGAATTTGACGCGGTCCTTTTCAAAGCAGACATTCCGGCGTCTATCTCAAGCCACAGAGGAAGACCCGGTTCTATATTTCCTTACGGGAATGTTAACAGTTATTCTCCTAAATGTGAGTCCAGTTTACTAATCGCACCATCGTTAATAAGGGAGGTTAATGGAGAACTGGAGTGAAAACTACAAAGTCACAGTGATAAATTTATTTGCCAGGAATATCGCAGGCGTTTTATTGGTAATATTTTGAGACACTTAAAAGAGTTTAAACAAAAACATAAATAATTAAAAAGAATTATTACGGCGATTTTGAAAATGAAACGTAGTACAGAAACCATACAGCTCTGAAATATATCAAGTTGCAACAAGCTGCGAAATGCCCTAGCTAAGTTACGATAAATAGTAAAATTATTTTTTCATTTGTTTTTTAATTACAAGGACGTCCACAACACAGTCGCCATAAATTGCTTTCCTTCTTTTCGTTGTTATTGTTGTGGTCTTCAGTCCTGAGACTGGTTTGATGCAGCTCTCCGTGCTACACTATCCTGTGCAAGCTTCTTCATCTCCCAGTATTTACTGCAACCTACACCCTTCTAGATCTGCTTAGAGTATTCATCTCTTGGTCTCACTCTACGACTTTTACCCTCCGCGCTGCCCTCCACTGCTAAATTTGTGACCCCCGATGCCTCAGAACATGTCCTACCAACCGATCCCTTCTTCTAATCAAGTTGTGCCACAAACACCTTCTTCCCCCCAATTCTATTCAATACCTCATCATTAGTTATGTGATCTACCCATCTAATCTTCAGCATTCTTCTGTAGCACCACATTTAGAAAGCTTCTATTCTCTTCTTGTTCAAATTATTTATCGTCCATGTTTCACTTGCATACATGGCTACACTCCATACAAATACTTTCAGAAACTACTTCCTGACACTTAAATCTATACTCGATGTTAACAAATTTCTCTTCTTCAGAAACGCTTTCCTTGCTATTGCCAGTCTACATTTTATATCTACTCTACTTCGACCATCATCAATTAATTTGCTCCCCAAATAGCAAAATTCCTTTACTACTGTCTCATTTCCTAATCTAATTCCCTCAGCATCATCCGACTTAATTCGATTACATTCCATTATCCTCGTTTAGTTTTTGTTGATGTTTATCTTATATCCTCCTATCAAGACACTGTCCATTCAGTTCAATTGCTCTTCCAAATCCTTTGCTGTCTCTGACAGAATTGCAATTTCATCGGCGTACCTCAAAGATTTTATTTCTTCTCCATGGATTTTAATACCTACTCCGATATTTTTTTGTTTCCTTTACTGCTTGCTCAATATACAGATTGAATAACATCGGGGAGAGGCTACAACCCTGTCTCACTCCCTTCCCAACCGCTGCTCCCCTTTCATCTCCATCGACTCTTATAACTGCCATCTGCTTTCTGTACAAATTGTAAATAGCCTTTCGCTCCCTGTATTTTACCCCTGCCACCTTCAGAATTTGAAAGAGAATATTCCAGTCAACATTGTCAAAAGCTTTCTCTAAGTCTACAAATGCTAGAAACGAAGATTTGCCTTTCCTTAATCTTTCTTCTAAGATAACTCGTAAGGTCAGTATTGCCTCACGTGTTCCAACATTTTTACGGAATCCTAACTGATCTTCCCCGAGGTCGGCTTCTACCAGTTTTTCCATTCGCCTGTAACGAATTCGCGTTAGTATTTTGCAGCTGTGACTTATTAAACTGATAGTTCGATAATTTTCACATCTGTCAACACCTGCTTTCTTTGGGATTGGAATTATTATATTCTTCTTGAAGTCTGAGGGTATTTCGCTTGTCTCTTACATCTTGCTCACTTCTTTACAGACAATCCAAAATCTTCAGTCGAATACATGGATTCCAGCCAATAGCGTATCACGATCTTATCCGCTCTAATAACATCAAATTGACTGGAAGTTGACGTTAGGCAAGTACAATCCTCAAAACAACAATAACTATAAAGCCAGAGAATACAGAGAATTGTGACCGGCACTACAACATGCAAAACATACAGTTAGGCTCAGCCTTCAAATTTATAATCTTTAATATTATAAAATTTAAAAAATCTGAGGAAACACTTGCACCTAAGTAGTACATACAACTTTTAAATCAAGCAATCACCTGTAGAATATTGCAGAAAACTATTAATTTGGTACAGCGATTAATGGTATTATGAGAATAACCTAACTACAGTATCTTCCTTTGCAAACACATCAAAGCGATATTCAAGCATGCTCGTTAATTATTATTGCGTTTATGTCGGCTATAAAAGACTGAGATGATGATCCGCTATAAATCAGCCTCACTAACCACCCCCGACAACACACCAAGTGTAAAGTTCACAGATTGCCTACCATCGAGATTTTCTCAACAGTACCCGGTCAACATTCATAACAGACATTTTTTTTAGTCTTCTGAGTGGTTTGATGCGTCCCGCAACGAAATCCTCTCCTGTGCCAAACTCTTCATCTCAGAGTAGGCACTTGCAGCCTACATCTTCAATTATTTGCTGGATGTGTTCTAAATTCTGTCTTCTTCTACAGTTTTATCCTGTGCAACTCCTTCTAGTGCCATGGAAGTTATTGCCAGATGTCTTAGCAGATGTCCTATCGTCCTGTCCCTTCTTCTTGTCAGTGTTCCCGACATATTTCTTTCCTCTCCTAGTCTGTGCAGAATCTCCTGATTCCTCACCGCATCAGTCCACCTAACTATCAACATTCGTCCATAGCATTACATCTAAAATGTTTCGATTCCCTTCGGTTCCGGCTTTCCCACAGTCCATGTTTCACTGCCATACAATGCGATGTGTTGGCAGAAGAGCCAACACCGTGTTGCTAGAGGAGGCCGAAATGCACGCGTTTAAGCTCACGCAAACTGGCGTGAGGTCTGGAAAATGACAAGGAATAATAGTAGCCAAAAATAGTACATAGCTTCTGGAATACTTAACTTTAATCCATAATTGGAGAACATCGCTCTTGACGGTACATGGTTTACAATCTCAATATTAACTGGTAATGGATCCTTGCTAGGTCGTAGCAAATGACGTAGCTGAAGGCTATGCTAACTATCGTCTCGGCAAATGAGAGCGTATTTGTCAGTGAACCATTCCTAGCAACGTCGGCTGTACAACTGGGTGAGTGCTAGGACGTCTCTCTAGACCTGCCGTGTGGTGGCGCTCGGTCTGCAATCACTGACAGTGGCGACACGCGGGTCCGACGTATACTAATGGACCGGGGCCGATTTAAAGGCTACCACCTAGCAAGTGTGGTGTCTGGCGATGACACCACACAATGCTGCGATCCAAACGTACATTCTCATAATTTTTTCGTCAAATTAAGGCCTATGTTTCACACTAACAGGCTTCTCTTGGCCAGGAATGCCCTTTTTGCCATTGCTAGTCTGCTTTTGATGTCCTCCTTGCTCCGTCCGTCACTGCTTATTTTGCTGCCTAGATAGTAGAATTCCTTAACTTCATCCATTTCGTAGCCATCAGTCCTGATAAGTTTCTCGCTGTTCTCGATTCTGCTACCTCTCATTACTTTCGTCTTTCTTCTATTCACTCTATATTACTCACTAGAGTGTGCATTCCATTCAGCAGATCACGCAGTTCTTCTACATTTCCATTCAGGACGGAAATGTCACCAGTGAATCGTATGGTCGATATCCTTCCTCATTTAATTTTAATTCCACTCCTGATTTTTCATTTATTTCCATCACTGCTTCTTCGATTTACAGATTGAACAGTAGGGGTGAAAGACTAAATACCTGTCTTATACCATTTTTCATCCGAGCAGTTCGTTCTTAGTCGTCTACAATATGATTCCCTCTTGACTCTTGTACATATTGTATATTACCCGTCTTTCCCTATAGCTTACCCCGATTCTTCTCAGAATTTCGAACATCTTGCAGTAATTTATATTGTCAAACTTTTTTCCAGGTCGAGATATTATTTGAACGCGTCTTGACCTTTCCTTAGCCCTGGTTATATTATCAACAGCAACGTTATAACTGCCTCCCTGGCGCCTTTACCTTTCGTAATGCCAAACTGATCGTCACCTAACACAACCTCAATTTTCTTTTACATTCTTCTGAATATTTTTCTTGCCAGCGCCTTGGATGCACGAGCTGTTAAGCTGAATGTGCGATTATTCTCGCATTAGTTAGCTTTTGCATTCTTCTAAATTGTGGAGATGATGTTTTTTCGAAAATCAAGTGGTACGCCATCAGACTTATACATTCTACGATCACCAATTTGAGTAGTCGGTTTGTTGCCTCTTTCCTGAATGATGTTAGAAATACCGATGTAATGTTATCCCTCTCGTCTGCCTTATTTAATCTTAAATTCTCCAATGCTCTTTTAAATTCCGATTCCAACATTGGATTCTTCATCCCTTGTAAATCGACTCTTGTTTCTTCTTCTATCACATGAGACAAATCCTTCCCCCCATAGAGGCCTTCAATGTTCTCTTGCCACCTATCGGCTCTTTCCTCTGAATTTAACAGCGGAATTCCTGTTACAATATTATTGTTACCACCCTTGCTTTTAATTTTGCCGATATTATTGTTACTTTGCTATATGCTTAGGCAGTCCATCCGACAATCACTTTTTATTTCTTCACATTTTAGAAGCAGCCATTTGCTCTTAGCTTCCTTGCACTTCCTATTTGTTTCATTTCCTAGCGACTTGTATTTCTGTCTTCCTGAATTTCCCTAATAATTCTTGTACTTCCTGTTTCCATCCACCACCTGAAGCAGTTCTTCTGTTACCCATGGTTTCTTCTCAGTTACATTTTTTGAACCAATGTTTTTCTTTCCAACATCTCTGATTGCCCTTTTTAGTGATGTCCATTCCTCTTTCAGTGTACTGCCTACTGAGCTATTCCTTATTGCTGTTTCTATAGCCTTAGAGAACTTCAAGTGTATCTTATCATTCCTTCGTACTTCCGTATTCAACTTCTTTCCGTTTTGATTTTTCCTGACTAATCTCTGAAACTTTAAAGTACTCTTCATCACTACTAAACTGTGATCAGAGTCGACATCTGCTTCTGGGTAAGCCTCACAATACTGTATTTGATTTCGGAATCCCTGTTTGACCATTATGATCTCTAACTGATATCTCCCCATATTTCCTGGCCTTCTCGAAGTATAGTTCCTTCTCTTGTGATTCATGAACGGAATATTCGCTATTACTATCTGAAGTTTACTACAGAACTCAATTAGTCTTTCTCCTCTCTCATTCCTTGTCCCAAGTCCTTTTCCTCCTGTAATCTTTACATCTACTTCTTCTCCTACAAGAACATTCCAATCGCGCATGACCATTTTTCATCTTCCTGTACGTACTGTATTACCCTTTTAATATCCTCATTTACTTTCTCTATCTCCTCATCTTCAGCTTGCGACGTCGGAGTGTACACTTGAACTATCGTTGTCGGAGTTGATTTGATATCAAGTCTGATAGGAATGACCCTATCACTGTTCACAATAACACTCTCCCTTCCCTTCCTTCCTGTTCACAACGGATCGTATTCCCGTTATACGATTTTCTGCTGCTGTTTGGCCAGAAACCCTTGTCTCCTTTCCATTTCACTTCACTGACCCTACCATATCTAGATTCAACTTCCGCATTTTCCTTTTCAGATTCTCTAGCTTGCCTACCCCGTTCAAGGTTCTCATATTCCACACGCCGTCTAACAAGGTCACTTGCTAATTTGATCTGGACTGTTTTGTTATTAACTTGCCAGTTGTGAGTGCACGCCAGAATCTACTATGGCAGTGTTACCGCATTATGGTACAATAACTGATATGAAGCAGTTGACTTCGAGTTATGTTGGCTAGAAACATTACTAATGTAGAGGGTAGACTGGCATGGTCATTACTGATGAAGAGGTCTGTAAAGTAGTCAGTGTGTACAACTCGAAACATAGAGTTGAATCGACCTGCCGTGCTTACTCGCCTTCCCCATTAATAATTCATATACTGTCGGCATCCTGTACAGTTCTCTGTGGAAAGAGATGTGGGAGCACAAACTGCAACCTACCATTCACAGATAACGCAAGGATTTGCTCGTGTTGACTTTGATTGTGCGTCGTGTTCAGCCGACGAACGCTGCAGCGATGTATGGTCGATCCTTACAACCACGTGACTGAACATAGTGAATGATTGATTAACAATCCCATACAATCTTATTCTGAAAGAAATGCGTCTCACTTTTATCGGAAGATATTGCACCTGAAATTCTTGCACGTAAGTGTTTCTTACATTAGATTAAAAACATCGAGTTGGTTTTGCAGTTTTCCTTCGAAAGCAACTGTGTCAGACGTTAACCGTATGATGGCTACCGGAAACAAGCCGTTGTTCGAGACCATCTCGTTCACTTGCTCTCAAGTGAATAAGACCTACGTCATCCAGGTCTAGAAGGATTATGACTGTCCATCTCCTCCTCTTTCCTCTGTCCACCTCCTCTCTCCTCTCTCTGTCCATTCCCCTCTCCAATATGTGAAGTCTCCTATTACTGAATATTGGCACTTCCACGATCAGAGAATTTGAAACGTCCTTTGCCCAGCCAGTATTTTTCCCCTCTTCGAGATACGTGACAAAACACTACCTGTCAGTGCAGTTAATATTTATTGATCAATATGATTAAATTATCCAACGTCTAGGGATAGCGTCTTTGATTAGTAACAAAAAAGTCGTTTGTTCCTGGTTAAATCACTGCATTAAACACATGTGGTCTATAATTGAAAAAAGTATCATAATGATCTCCCCAAAGGCAAAAGATTCCGTTATAGTCCCCCATTCGAGTCTATGGGAGGCGATTGCCAAGGGGGAGGCGATCATGACAAAAAGATACAACAACCAACGCAGAGATACGTTATATTAGTCAGGGCTTGAAATGTCAGAAGCTTGAACGAGGTAGGGAATGTAGAATATCTGAGAAGGGAAAGGCAAAAGTTCACTCTAGGTGTCAGTGAACCGAAATGGAAGGAGGACAAAGATTTCTAGTCAAACTAGTATAGGGTGATATCACCAGCAACAGAAAATGATATAACGGGAGTAGGATTCTTTATGAATAGGAAGTTAGGGTAGAGAGTGTGTCTCTGCGAAGAGTTCAATGAAAGGGCCACTCCTATCAGAATCGGCAGCAAACCAACACCGACAACGATAGTTCAGGTACACATGCCGGCTGAAGACGAGGAGAAAGAGGAAGAACATGAGTATATTGAAAGGGTAATGCAGTACGGACAGGGAGATAATAATCTAGTAGTCATGCAGGACTCTAATGCACTTGTAGGGGAAGGAGTAGAAAAAACGGTTACAGGAGAATATGAACTTGGAACAAGGAATGAGAGAGGAGAAAGACTAATTGAGTTCTGTAACAAATCTCAGCTAGTAATGGCTAACAGTCTGTTTAAGAATCACAAAACGATGGAAGTGTACTTCGAAAAGACCGGGTGATAAGGGAAGATTGCGGTTAGATTACATCATGGTCTAACAGAGATTCCGATTTCAGATACTTGATTGTAAGGCGTATCTAGGAGCAGATATAGACTAAGATCCAATGTAGTAGTGATGAAGAGGTTGAAGTTTAAGAGATTAATCAGGAAGAATCAATACGGAAAGATGTGTGATAGGGAATTACTAAGGAGTCACCAAATATGCTTGAAGTTCTCTCACGCTGTCGATACAACAATAAGGCATAATTCAGTAGGCAGTACAGTTGGTCTCTAAGAAGGGTAACTTGGAAGGGAAAACATTGTTACAAAGAAGGTAACTCCAAAGAAGCCAGGTGTAAGAGAAGATATACTTCAGTCGATCGATGGAAGTGCAGTGAAGCTAAGACGAAATTGTTACATGAAAAATAGGAAGGAAAGACTGTGGAAAAGACTGACTCAGTATACAAGGAAGTCAAAAATTAAAGCCAAGGGTGGTAACATTAAGATTGTAACGGGAGTTCCACTGTTAAATGCAGAGGAGAGAGCGAATAGGTGGAAAGAGTGCATTGACGGCCTCCATGAGGCGGAAGATTTGTCTGATTTGCTAAAAGAAGAAACAGGAGTTGATGTAGAAGAGATAGGGGATGAGTCTGGCGACATACCATCCGAATTTCGGAAAAATATCATCCAGACAATACCAAAGTCTCAAGAGGCGACAAGGGCGAGAATTATCGCACTGTAAGCTTATCAGATGATGCATCCAAGTTGCTTACAACAATAAGTAAGACACGTTCATGAGATTTGTCGACCAGGAAAAAGCGTTCGGTAATGTGAAATTCAGCAAGATGTTCTAATCTCTGATTGGTAATCTATAGGTAATCTGGGTAACCTATAGGAAGCGACGGGTGATACACATCAATAAAGTTTTGCATCACCTCGGTTCCGAGAGTTCCTGTAAAGAAAATTGGAATAGAAATCAACATAAACATCATTTTCGCCATTTTATTGCTCATGAAAATCACACATTGCATATTGTACCACCATACAGCGCGAACTTCAGAGGTGGTGGTCCAGACTGCTGTGCAAACTGGTGCCCGTAATACCCAGTAACACGTCCTCTTGCACTGATGCATGCCTGTGTTCGTCGTGGCATACTATCCACTAATTCATCAAGGCACTGTTGGCCCAGAGTGTCCCACTCCTCAACGGCGATTCTGCGTAGATCCCTCAGAGTGGTTGGTGGGTCGCGTCGTCCTTAAACAGCCCTTTTCAATCCTTCCCAGCACGTCCGATAGGGTTCATGTCTGGATAACATGCTGGCCACTCTAGACAAGCGATGACCACCAGCGGCGTACGTTGGCCGCACATAATGCCATCCTAAAACATCAAGGAACCTCGACTGCTGCACTCTCTGGAAACTGTGTCGAAGGAGAAGGAATCGTGGGTCCTCCGAGCCACGATCCGTAAGTAGCGCTCATCCACTGCAGTGGTAGCTCTTGGGCGGCCTGAACGAGGCATGTCATCGACAGTTCCTGTCTCTCTGTATCTCCTCCATGTCAGAACAACATCACTTTGGCTCACTCCGAAACGCCTGGACATTTCCCTGGTTGAAAGACTTTCTGGGCACAAAGTAACAATGCGGGTGCGATCGAACCACGGTATTGACAGTCTAGGCATTGTTGAACTACAGTCAACACGAGCTGTGTACCTCTTTCCTGGTGGAACGACTGGAACTGATGGGGTGTCAGACCCCCTCCTTGTAACAATCGCTGCTCATGCATGGTAGTTTACATCTTTGGGCAGGCTTCGAAAGCAACTGTGTCAGACGTTAACCGTATGATGGCTACCAGAAACAAGCCGTTGTTCGAGGGATGCAGTCTTTCGTCCCTACTGTTCTATCTATATATCGAAGAAGCAAAGACGGAAATAAGAGAAAGATGCAGGACTGGAATTCAAATTCAATGTGAAGGGATCAATGATACGATTCACTTATGAGATTGCTATCCTGAGTGAAAGTGAAGAAGAATTACATAATCTGCTGAATGGAAAGAACAGTCTATTGAGGACAGAATGTGCAGTAAGGGAATGGTAGAGCACTTGCCCCCGAAAGGCAGAGGTCCCGAGTTCAAGTCTCGGTCCAGCACACATTTTTAATCTGCCAAGAAATTTCATTGTTAGAGCTGCTTGTCCTGGTATAAAATAGGGTAGGCAGGATGACGTTTACCTACGTCAGATGATCACCTGATTTTGTAATGCATCAGTCTGTTCAGTACCTACAGTATGCTCAGTTCTTTTTTTCATTTTGAAATAATCTAACACGTCACATTTAAGTGATAATACAAACAAATGTTCCTAAATGATAAATGGATGTTTCACTACGTCTCCTTTCGAATTGTTACGCAATAAATGTACTGCTACACGCGTAATTCAATTTCTCAGGCAGAAATGGTTGCGTTAAACATGTGAAACTTTCGTAGCATGGAAGCAGTACGTTTCTGGAGATGGATGCATGCAATGTACTCAGTCCTACCTACAAGTCCTTGAAGCTTTTAACGGGAATTTCCGAACATGCTCTATATGGTTTCTGTCGTTTCCGACCGATCAAAAGTAGGCATCGGTTGATAGGGATCAAGGGATCACCAATTTAGAAGTCTGGCAGACCAACTCTGCTTAATCCAGAGTACAGGGCGAACACTTCGATCTGCTCGTTTCTTAAAAAAATGTAATTTCATACCTTTTTACTGAGTTAGAGAGCCTTGTACTCGGCTCGGAAATAGACAAGAAATGAGTAGAAAACTATCAAATTTCGATCAATGATATATGACTTTCATATCACGAAGTCGTTGACAGTTTTTCCGGAGGTATGTGGGCACCAGATGTTCATTCCAATAAACTAAGGGCCTGTGTTCCGTGGGTGCTGAGACTGCGAGCGATATGTTTTCTTTGTGTTAAAAAAATGTGAATTTGATGTTCAAGACATCATCCTTTCATTGCCATAGCCCCTCAGCCCACTGTAGCACGATCTGGGATTTGTGACACAGAAAATTATTCTGCTGGAAGATGCGATCCCCATTGAAGTAGACATCAAACATGGAGGGTGCAGATAGGCTACAACTATGTTCAACTAACAGGCCAGACATCATGGCGACATTTTATACTACCACAAGTCTCACGGAAGCCCAGGTGAACAGCATAATATTGTCCACAACAGCCTGAGTATGAGTTTGCCTGGATCACGGCATATTCAGCCGAGATCATCTAGCTGACGTAACTAGAAACGTAGTTCATCCGTTCGGTCAACTAGTTTTCAGTAATCTACGCTCGAATATCGATGACTCCATGCCCAATGCAACCGCAGCTGTTGATGTCAATAGAGTAACGTAAGGGCGTCTGCTGTGCAGCCCCGTGTTCAACAATGCGCACTGAACAGGGCGCTCCGAAACATTTGTGCTCGCGCCGGCCCTGTACTCTGTCGTCAGATCTGACACAGATCACCGACTGATTCACAGAGTGAGCAAACAGTTGACTTCTACGTTCTGTGTTGTATCGGGAGGTCGAACACGTTGTCACCTACTTGTTTCACCCGCCTTCAACCACTTTCCGTAAATGCTCATGACAGTAGCATTTGAAAAGCCAATCAGCCTCTCCGTTTCTGAGAAGCTTGTTTCTAGGCGCCGTGCCTTAACGATCTGGCTTTAGTTACAGTCGTTTATGTCTGTGGATTTCCCATTTGCGGCCCATATCACCAATAGAATGATTCCACATTCGTCTCTTGTTCCGCTTACGCACGTCTCTTATCCAGTCGCGATGTCGCAACGTCACCAGGCAACATTCAGTCTCGCTGAGGGCAGTGCTCCTTGTGTCTGGGATCATCAGTATATGTGGCTTCAACCACGTGACTCTTCAGCATTGATCAAGGTAGCTTTATGCATAAAATTTTATTTGAACACAGTAGGGATAACGGACGAGGTTTTGTAATGAAGGTGTCAGTGGCTGGCGACAACTGCTTACGAGAGGGTGGCTGGGCCACGTTGTGGACTGGTAATGCATCGAAGCCGCGTCAGTGCGTCTCTCAGAACTTACAGATTTCGACTGAGATTATATTAATTATCTTCTTCTAACTGTTATTTGTATGAAATACTTAGTCTTTGTAACTACTGTCACAACCTTCGTGTCATTCCATAAATCTGTCATTCACTTCATTACATTCTGTTGTTTTTCAAGTGCATACTTACTTTCTTCGCTGTCTGCATTGTGGCTCCTTTTATTTAAATGGAGAGATTCCTGTGTTAACTTATTATTTTCATCTAAAACACGAACTTTTGTTTCTAAGTCAGATAGTGTTGCCCATTCCGGAAACCTGTCTGCAGCGTTTGTGACGGTACAGTTACAATACATATTTTTATGTGAAGGTAATGGATAAAGACTTAGTTTTGGCTAGGATTGCAGGTGCCTGTGATTATTGAGAGGCCCCTAATGCTACGAACGAACAAAGGAAACACTAGATCGCGTTATACCATCTCACTATACCTTTCCTCACCTCGAAGTAGCTCTGGGTATTAGGTTAGACAACATGTTGGCCTAGCGTCATTTAACATTCTTTTGCAGCGCGCAAGATGCCTCTAGTCCGAGGTAAGAGGCAGCTATTATACTGTTATGGTGTTGCGGCTTAGCTTGGCGCTTAGTGACTCGGTGTATCGGTTGTTTGTCGCTGCAGCGGCCAGCGGCTTCTTCCACAGCGCCGGTCACAGCCACCCCCGTCTTTTCAGGACGGCGTCGTGATTAATGGGGGTGGCTGCCACTGCAAGTTGCCGTTCGCCCACCCTTTGTGTGCCTGAGCGTGTATGTGTGTGTGTGTGTGTGTGTGCTTGTGCGTGAGAGAGAGAGAGAGAGAGAGAGAGAGAGAGAGAGAGAGAGCTTGTGCGCGAGTGACTTTCCATGGCCCTTCGCTTTTTTTCTTCGTTTCTGTTACAGCAATCGTTTTTTTTATTCATTTGAATTTATATCCAAAGCCTTGGGAGGATGGTGCAACCATCACCAGCTGCTTGTGGAGGACTACTGGAAGTTTTGCATGCTAGAGGTTCTTGCCTACGACCGTAATTATTTCTTATTTTACCATAGTCAGTCGACGTTTTTGTGAGACACACGCTGAAAGCAGGAAGTTATGATTTTGGAAAGCTGGAGTACGATGTATCTTCTAGTATCTGCGATGTGTCTATGCCATTATTTTTTCTTTGTGATGTACACAAAAGATCAGCATTTGCTCATCCTGGTAATGGAGTACTTCTTTCTTTATTGTATTACAGTCTTAGTTGCAATTTTAGTTTTTTATTTTTCAACCACGCGTTTCGCCTTATTTAGCCATCTTCAGGTTGATCTTAATTTTGTATTTCTTAGAACGATTCTTTAGACAGTGTAGCCAAAGGGCATCGTCGAATACATCAAGCCAACATCGCCTTCGTTAAACTCACTAAAAACTTTTCTAGATGGACGCGAGTGACTCCAAGACCTGCATGACGCGTCCCCGTTCACGGCAGTAAGTAACAGAATAAGATGGGGCTCAGGTAGTAAGCATAATGCTGTTACTCGACCCTGCGAACGGCAACGCTTTATGCAGGTCTTGGAGTAACTCGTGCCATCTGGAAAAGTTTTTATTGAGTTTAACGAAGGCGATGTTGGCCTGATGTATTCGACGATGCCCTTTGGCTACACTGTCTAAAGGATCGTTCTAAGAAATACCAAATTAAGATCAACCAGAGGATGCCTAATTAAGGCGAAACGCATAGCCGAAAAATATAAAAATAAAATTGCAATCAAGACTGTTTTTAACCAATACTGTTAAGCACTGGTTTGCTGTATGCCGCATATGGATTGAAAGAACTTCTTTCTTTCCATCTTGACAGTGACACGTGTCACTTCCGAAGGCGGCCTTGATGTCCATCTATGAGGGCAGCACTATCCATATTCTGAACAACAACTTAGGTTTCTGTGTTTACTTTTTTTTTTACGTTTTGCCTTTCAGTAAACCCAAGGTGGACTTCGTTGGTCACGAAATGTGACCATTCCAGCCGAGCCATTTTTCGGTGAACGTTAGGGTACCTCTACGCTGCAGCCTTGCTGCTGGCACATAGCTGGTAGCGCATGCGTCTTGTTTCCCACTAGGAACTTTTACTCTGGGCCTGTTCGCATGGCCAGTTGGGCAGACTATTTGTAGTACGCTCCGTACGACTACAGACAACCCATACCGCAAATACCTTCATCACTTCTAAAAAACAGCTAAAATTTCTTCCAGAGCACTTTTTCAGAAACACGAATATCGCAAAATATTTTT
The DNA here is from genome assembly GCF_021461385.2 of Schistocerca piceifrons. NCBI lineage: Eukaryota > Metazoa > Arthropoda > Insecta > Orthoptera > Acrididae > Schistocerca > Schistocerca piceifrons. The sequence goes on along the minus strand of NC_060138.1, from coordinate 554,602,849 downwards.
GGTTTTGTTTTAAATATTATTAAGCCAGAAATAAAAAAATTAAGTTATTATCAGTACCATTATTTCTGTACAACAGCGATTGGTAAGACAGCTAATTATCGGGTGAGGTGAAGTTTCATCAGTTTTCCTCCAATATCTGCTTCATGTACTGCATGTGTCACTTGTAGATTAACATCTTGATATTTGATCGAAACAGAGAAAAGGATAAATTAGATGAAAGATAGAAGATAAATTTCCACAAAATTATTACACACAAGATTACCCATCATCAAGCGGTTGTGAATATCTTTATGACCCCGGCCTCAGATACTTTGCGAGGAAAAACGTCTGATGTAAGTGCATGTCTAAAATCGGCACTGAGATTTCTCGCTCTTGAAATTGTAATATCAGAACAGATCTCTCTTGTCAAGGAGCTCAGTTATGGCAGCAGATGGTTGCACAAGCAAACTTAAAAGTAGAGATACAGAGTTCAGTTGTAGAGCAGACTGGGCTGAGACATCCATCTGCAACACTCACTCTACTCGTCCACTCGCACACAGTGGTGACAGCATGTAGCGGCATCGTCTGGTCATTGCACAATTGAGTTAAATATTTGATAATGTTTAAGTACATTAACGTTGGATTTACATGACTAGCCAGGCAGGCAAGCTGCAGTAATCTGTTTCCTCTTTCTGCAACGATTATGTATCACCAGATTCATTTCGCAGTTATGTCTCTGGTATTAATATATCAGGAAACTGATTTACAGTCCAAGATGCTACTCCACTCGGATGTAAAATGAATGTGCTCAACAGGAAATAATAAACGCTAAAATGAAGATTTGGCCCTGTCTGACTACCCCCTGAATCAGATCTTAAGATAATTCTATAAATTTCAATCTAAACATTAATGAATGATGAAGGCAACTAATCCTACAAAATGATAAACGTTGTTGCTGCTTATATTTTTTAGATTAAAAAAACTTTATGTTACAAAGCTTACATTTCCTAAGTAAAAATACCAATCAATTGCCCATCTCTGCCCCTTATTATGACTGCGCTGTCTAATGACAACGCGAAATGGCTGACACTACTAGAAGACACTACTTTCAAAGATGATCTACAGTGGTGTGGAACCTCAGCGTAAATAAACTAACGTGACCACAGCTGTTTAGCTTTTATCGCCCTATTAAGCCGAAGCAGTTTGTGATATCACCGTATGTACTGCGTCCAGTGCGTTGAAGTGATGGTTCTCATACTCGTCTGCGACGGTGGAAGGACTCCATCCACAAATAAACTCCTTCAAACACTAGGACGGTAGAAGGCGGTCCTCTGACTAATATACTCTAATACTGTCTTCACCTCTCTGTGTTCTACAAAATAGTGACACGAACACCTAGCCACAAGGATGGAGCTCGCATAACATCTCAACGTAAGTATAGGCAGAGGAAGTGCTCTCAATTACTGAACGCTACGTACTCAACGACGACTTCCAACCCGGAGGTGAAGTCCAGAATCGTATAGGTTCGCAACAGTACAGTGCCTAACTGTTCTAACTATAAACTCTCCTTAGAGCAAAGACAGAAAGTCCGTCCGTAACACACAAGCGCTCGTAACAGAAGACCTCTCCACCGCGGGTCTCCCAGCAAGTCTCTGAACTCACCATCGTAATTCCGAAAACGAATCATATTCCCGAAACCACGGAATATTCTCTCTCTCTACAGATTCTTCCGAACGCCGACCAACCATATTTTAGTCTTTTGTCGTCCAGCGTGGAAAGTTTGCGAGGAAAATCCTACACTCGTACAAAGGTACGCTTCTGAGTAGAAATCCTTGGAAATAGCCCAGCCTGCGTGGTTTTCGAGGTGCCGCTTCTTCATTCCTCGCACGTGCATCCAAAATTTGCAGAGTTTGGAAGCATTATCCGGTTAACCTTCCAGCCCTACTACAATTGCGGCCGATAGCGGCCGGTCGCCCCTGTATTGTGTCTTCGCGCTCAGGTGTCACGACGTCCGTCTAGCTACTTCCTGGGTTTAAGCAGGACCAACACACCTATGCGGGCCTTCCACCCAGAGCTTGAGTTCTGCCTACCGTTTCATCTCCACTGGCGTTCCAACCTCTACTAGTATAGGCAATCATTCATTATGCCGTTTTTATAATAAAGACACTCCGTCACCTTTCATGCAATAAGCCTTAACAATTATTTACAAGGTGTACGTGACAATGTCAGTCTCCTTTATATATTCATATATACGATGTACAACCTATCACATGATACTTAATTACGTTTGTAGATCATGGAAAAGTGTGTGGATGAGTTCTTGTAAGGTGCGAAATTATAGCCACCTTACAACAGGATCGCCGTTTCCCTGTTACATTATCTCTGCCAACCGCACCACTACTTACTATAATTTACTTTCACGTCTCAATTTTTATGTTTCTTCTCTGTGGCCCTTTATAAATCATACAGCGTCTTTTATAACTTTGCACACAGTAAGGATTGTAGTAAATAAAGGGAATCACGAGGACTAAGCTTCGGATTTGTAATTAGTAATTTCCTCTCATGAAGCTAGTTAACAGTAAATTATGCGAATACCGGTTACTAGCATTCAATGCTATGGCCTTCCTTTTTCATTAATTGATTTAGTTAGACCTATTGCGTAAGTTATATGGAACAGTAAGTTTCGGAGAGCGAATTGCTGCTCAGTAGGTTCAGACTGATGAATATCAACTGGCAGGGCTCACTATTGTGCTTTCGCAAACATAAAGAGTGACTGCTCTATAAAAATAACCGTTGTTGAAAGTAAATCAGATCTGATCCCCGTTTCGATTGGGATCTGTTGGCAGTTGCTCCACGTATTAATGTTGCGCTTTACGAGAGAATCTTTGATGCCCACGCAGTTAGTGGTGGGGTTATTTCTGTCCACAGAGCTCCAAAATTCGTAAGTAAATAGCTAAGGACAGGTACAACGCTAAGGGAATGTGCTGCTTACTTAGCACTCCTACTTAAGAGCGAATTAAAAGGTCAGAATTAATTTTGTCACAATGTGACGATTTTTGACATCTCTTCAATTGGTAGCAAGGGTGTGCCAATATTTGGTTATGAAATTGATGCGTCACTGGATTTTACGCAGGACCTAGAATACAACCTGTAACTTTAACAGTCAATATTCTGGCAGAAACATGTTAGTAAGTCAGTAGAGCGAGCTCAGATATAGAAAAAAACGTAAAAAACCGAGAGGTGGGTATCTCTGTTGGAATCTTAGAGCATTTTAACACATATCTGCGGACTGTTACCTTGCACAACGGGAACTCTCAAAAATGCATCAATGATTACGTTAGTGTTTAGTAAGAAGGAGAATTTTAGTGGAACATTTGGGCTATAGAACTTTGCAGAGTTCCACGAGAAGATCTTTTCACCGAGCATGAAACCGTAGTTCACTTAAAAGGAGCTGTCGGTCATTGCCCCAATCGTTAACATCTGCTGCAGTTCTTTTGTTTTTGCAACCCCTCTACAGACTATGCATCGTACGCGAGCAGCTTCAGGGGGTCTTGCTTACTCTCTAGTCACGCGGTATTTATTTATTTTGCAGTTACGAGAAGCTAACCCTTTTTTCCCTTTTTTGACTTATGTAGTATTGTTTCCGCTTGATGGTCATAGTACGGAATTATAAAACGAATGTTGATGGTGTTTGGACAGCAACCAGCCACAAATTTACTTCCAGTTCCTATATTCAAAGTGTACCGTTACCGGTTTCGAATCGTTATGAATCGTCTTCAGACGATTTCCATGCTTTCCTTGTAACATGTGGTGCGTTTTTTTTACAGATTAATTGTCCTAAAATACAAATAATACGTAATTATAAGCACGCCACACCGATAGATGCGTTGCAGCGTTTCATTGGATGTACCTTACGTGAAAGTAGGTTTGGAGTGTTTATTTTTATAGCATTTGTCCAACAGATGTGAATACATTCCCACTGCATTCTTATCGTTGCACACGTAAATTTTTCTCACTGAACACTTTAGATTTTACACAGAAAAGATTTCTACCACGCACCACGTGTTTTGATACATACAAAGCGCTTACAAACATATGGGTATCAAAGACTTGAAGATGTCCCATGTTTGGAAAAAGATCATATATTCACTTATGCAACTGAAACGCCTTTTACACTAGTACAGAGAGACATTGATTTTGTGAGTTTCAGAACGAATAGTGTTACATTAATTATAAAGTTGTCCCATTTTTTTCATTGTTATGAAAATAAACACTCCAAACCTAGATTTCACGTAAGTCACATCCAATGAAAATCTGTAACGCAACCATCTGTGTGGTGTACTTATAATTATGTATTATTTGTATTTTAGGATAATTAATCTATAAAAAAAACCGCAGCTCATGTTGTAAGGAAAGCATGGAAACCGTCTGAAAATGAATCATAACATTCGAAACCGCCAACGGTACCCTTTGAATTAAGGAACTGAAAGTGAATTTGTGGCTGGTTGCTGTCCCTACACAATCAACATTTGTCTTCAAATAACAGCCACGGTCTCCAACCATGTCATCATATGACAAAATTGCAAGGAATTATAAATTTGTCATTCCCTTGGTAAGAGCGTGTGCGCTACGTGTCAGCTGACCTAAAGCTGATAAATGGAAAATTCAGTTAGACGGTATTGTTTCTTCGACGATGTGGTACTCATACAAAAGAACAAAACAAATTTCTCGACATAAGGATGATATTACACGACCAATAACCTAAAGTTCGTGAATTCTTGTACTGGAGTTCGCATTCTGCGCTTAATAGTAACCTTCCCGCATCCAAAAGAAAGAAGAAAGACGGTTTTGCCCCTACATCAGTTAATCAGCAGCTGAAATGACGAGAGATTCGTCTGCTTTAGCACATCTGTTCTCTCTTGCTATTCACGAAAGTCACGTGCGACTCTTGTCATCAGCATGTTGTAGTACTTGTTTTATGCGGGAAGGGGGTACAAGTAAATTTACATTCCAGCAGAGCTCTGTACACCTCCAGTCGTGAATGGTACAATTTTGTTTCTGTGCGCTGTCCAGACTCTGAACATGCTTCGTAGTCTAACTTCAAGATTGGAGGGTTGGATTGGGTTGTTTGGGGGAAGAGACCAAACAGCGAGGTCATCAGTCTCATCGGATTAGGGAAGGAAGTCGGCCGTGTCCTTTCAGAGGAACCATCCCAGCATTTTCCTGGAGCGATTTAGGGAAATCACGGAAAACCTAAATCAGGATGGCCGGACGCGGGATTGAACCGTCGTCCTCCTGAATGCGAGTCCAGTGTGCTACCACTGCGCCGCCTAGCTCAGTTCAAAATTGGAAGATGTCCCAATGTCAGTACGTACAGTGCCTCTACACGAAAATGTGAAATCTAATCGGCAGAATACGAGGCCTGTTTAACTGTGTATTACATGCTATAATTGTCTATTTGTCTTATTTTATTACTGACAGCAGTGGTACTGGATGGCATTTGTTTTGAAGCAGAAGTAAATAAATCGCCTTGATGGGCGTCGTAGATCATTTTTTGAAACCTGATGATGATCAGGACTTCGAACCGGCTAGCAAATAAAGAATAATCTTAACACCAGCTCTTGGATGTTTGAAACACAACTTATTCAAACGCGGCGATTTCTTTCGTCTATACGCTAGAGTATCCTTTCACTTTTGATGTGATTAATCATTTCTTCCTCTTGGGAATAGTGTTCCAGAAATTACGAAGGAGATGAACATAATTTGGAAGAGAGTCGTACGTTGCCGCACCTTACAGATCCAAAGCCACCCTTTACAAGTCACCACACCGGCCGCAAACTTAATGGCCCCCGCAGGTATGCGGCCCATTTATATGCCACAATTTGCAGCGACACGATGTGAAATGCATAACGTGCACACGAAATGGCCAAGGAGTAATTCTAGTTCTGGCGACGGTTCTTAGCATGGTACACTTTAGCACGAGAAAAACTTTACATATTATTTAAAATGTATCATAAAACATATTTCGTTCATTTTAGGTTGTTCTTTTTCTATTCTGAAGCATGTGTCTAGACGCACATTAAAATTTAAGTTTTAAATGAAAATTAGATACGCTAATGTGTATTGTTGATATATCTTGCTTCTTGAAAAATTTACTACTTGATTGGGCTTGCACTGAATCGGTACAGCCCTCAATAAGAACAATAATTTATATAGTAATTAATAAATATAAAATTAAGTTAGTTAGTAAACACAGCCACGTTCTAAGATAGGCGCGTTCCTGAGGATGCAGTACCGTTCAATTTAAACCCACAAATCAAAATTTGAAGAAGCATTTAAACCTGAGAAAAGACACGCAAATTGTATTCGATTGCCCGTGTAGAGTTTTTCTTACGGGTTTGTGGTACCATGTATCATTTCCTTCGTCGCTTAGGAATGCTGGTTAACCAGGCGGAAGTTATTACTTTCTATTTTTGTCACTATCTACAACTTTGTGTTTAATTTAATGATATGAATAAAAGTAAGTCCTAGTTTAGAAACATTTTGGAAGGTAGTGATCTCAAAGCAAGCTAGCTAACAGTTTTCTGAATAATTACATATCGATTTAAATATCTATGAATATATATTGCTGCGAATGTAAAAGAAAATTAACTTTATGTGAACTAAGCATCAGTGTTCCGGTTATTATGATATGACAGTAACATCACAAAGAAAGTCGCCTTGGTATCGCGGAACTGACGATTTGGTAACGAAGTATGTTACCTCTCCTAAAATTCCAACCATTCTGTATTTGCCACAAGATCCAGCAAAGTTCGTACCGCAGAAGCTCTGCGTAAATCTCCAGTCTGTTGAGACCCTCCGCTGTAATCTCACTATTAATAGCACGCTTAACTGCTATTTATGAGTGCAGGAGAGTGCAAAAAGGCCACATTTCCTCGTTTCCACATGTTGCCCCTCCATCTCCCTAACAGGCTGCTGCTGTTTTTCTTTCTCCGACATAAGCATACTCTATATCTCTCTCTCTCTCTTATACCTAGTTATTCCAAATTTTTTCATCGGATGACACCTGTCCACACTTTTACAGCTGTACGATTCATCTGACAAAGATTAGTAGCAGCTTCAACTGAAGGTTTAAAACATTTTTCCCTTGGTGAAACATTAAATTTGACGTGCTTATTACCCGCTTATTATTTCTTTCTCTTGATCTGCTGTTTTGACGCACTGTCTAATCGAACCTCATGGACTCAGGGTTACTTCAGTGAGTTCTGCCTTTTCAATGAGTATTTATTTATTTACTTTTTCGTAGGAGAGATGGGTTACTATACTAAGATTATAAGTTTTATTGAATACATTTATTGCTAGATTATTTCTTAGTCACAATTCAAATGTTCCATGTTCTTCTACATGACTACACTACTATGAAAATAGTTCACCATGTATTTCAAACAAATATTTCGGGGACAGCGTTCATGTTCCATAACAGCCCAGTACCGACCCTGCCCATAGCTAAATATTTACTCTGGAACGGAAGTTCATTTCTATCGCTAAGGATATTACGATGTTCCGTTTGTGTTGTCACAACTTCACAAAATTTAAAGAAATAGAATTCTGAAAGGACTGTACGAAAAAAATTTTTCAGTCATTCCCCATGTGGCAATGCTCTTCATTCAAGCAGAGCACTTACACGAAATTGTTCATTACCTACTACTTCTTCGGATATTGCTATTACAATAACAAACTTATAATAAATCATTGCGACTGATTTTATTCAACATTTTCTGTGTTTGGTTTTAGATTTAGTTAGTGCTTTATTACTTTTATTCTCTCAGAACAGGCTCTATTCCGCTTGCTGGTCCAAGTTGTTTAACTCCCTAGACCAAGTTGTTTCCGTCATCTTGGTTTTTTCTTCCAGATCAGCTGCAAAACCGTGAATTTTCAGCATTAAGATCTTTCATTTTTCTATATTAATTTGTGTTTCTCTGGTTCCTTCAGGTCTTCTTTTACAACACCGATCTGTTTTATTGTTTACTTTTAGCTTTGCTGCGACTTTCGTGTAATTCTAGACCTCTCTAGTTACTGTGATTGGTTCCACGCTTTTAATATGCCCTATAATTTTTCCTGCCTTTTTTCCTGCGTTCACTCTTGATCTGCACGTTCATCCTTCATTATTAGTTGGACATACAATTTTTCTGTATAATTCTCGATCTATCTTGTCAATTACTTCAGTATCTCTGTTTGTGTTGAAAAGTTTTTCAGCCCCATCAATACACTCTGGTTTGATAACTGTCAAATTTTGTCTCAGTTTTTTGTACTCTGAAATGCATTTTATGTTAAAGATACGTTTCCGTTTCCTGACAACGAATTTTGTAACAAATGTTTTCTATGCCAGTTTTATGGAAGGTTTCGCCTAAATGTAATACTGCCAAATACTCACGACTTTCTCGAATTTAGTTTTTAAAATTTGACTGACATTCTATAGCAATATATGTGTTCTGTTTCCCACAATGTTTCTTTGAAACCTACGCTATCTGCTAATCCTTTAAAAATTGCCATTTTTTGTCTTGTTTAAATGTCCTGGCACAGAAACATCAGATCGTCAGCAAAACACAAGCAGTCTGTCCTAATATATCTATTTCCTAATTTGATGTAATCGACACGGATTTAAATTTTTGCCACTCTTTGATTACAGTAGTTACTCAAGCTGTATACACCCTTTTATGAAATTTGAAATGTTTGACAGAGCCGATATGCACAATGAATAATACTGAATAGTCATCGGATGTAAGATAACTGTTTTATTCACGCGTTTCGAATATACTCATTATCAGAATGTCTGGAAAATGTTATAAAAATCAACAGCAGCACAGTGATAATACCTAAAAGACAGACACAGCAATAAAGAGTGCAGGGAAAACTCATACCAAGTAAGAGAGAAAAATTTCACAATACCGTATGGTGTCATGTGAATATGACACGTGCCATAAAATTTCTGATAAGGGAATGGTCGAATAAGACATGACGAAACCTACCCCTAAATTTTTTACACAGGAAGAAGAAAACGGATGAAACGCACTGTCAAAATTTTAGTAGTTAAGAAGCACTGTAAGTATTAAAAAAAATAGTTGGAAATTTCCAAATTCGTAGCGCGCCAGACGGCGGTAGTACTGTGCCGGCGCTCTAGCGACTGCGCATGCCCAACTAGGTACTCTCTCACGCGCTCTCTCCCTCTCTCTCTCTCTCTCTCTCTCTCTCTCTCTCTCTCTCTCTCTCTCTCTATCTCACACACGCACACACACACACACACACACACACACACACACACACATTCACATTCACATTCACGAGGTCGGTGGTGCATTTTAAACAGAAAACACGACACAACCCTATCGTAATTCGAAAAGAACGTTTCAGGTTACCGTTCGTTGATAGTTTCTCTGACACAACAGTAAACAGTTACTATTCTCTCCAATTAGCTACTCAAGTAACATCTATTAGAAGTTATTAGTTGCTTTTTTCAGTACAGGTAAGTATTGGCAATACAGATAAAGCTGGATTAATATTTACTCTCGTAAGGCATACCTGCTAATCGTACATTTTTTTCTTCCAGTTTCACGGTAATGTGGAATCCAATTAACATTCTCAGTTTAGCAACGATGAAATATGAAGAACGTGATTTCCAGCCGAATCACCTACTTCTACTGAGGATGTACATATGTGTCATTTATTAACTGATTTCCTTGACGTTCATTCGAATGATATCGACATTTCATTTGAAATTGTGGATACGTTAGAAGAAATAGGGAATAACTGTGACGATTCCATGAATGGTGGTTCGGACGACGTTAGCTGTGCCAGTAAAAGTTCTGAAGAAGAATACCTTCCAAGCGTAGAAAAAAAGGAACACGTACTGCAACAGCTTTCAGCGACAAAGCAAAGGCAGTGAAATATTGGTTAAACGCTGGAGGGAAAAGACGCTCGAAGTTATGCAGGCTTTTTCGTTTCGTAAATTCCGAGCGTGATCTGTACAAATGAAAGAATGGATTACATGAAGTAAGAAATACGAACCAAACGGAAACCCGAAATTATCTGAATGAGAAACCGTTCGAAAGATTTAGAACTTCTCGTGAGAGGCTATGCACCGTTACCGATGGAAATGTACGAGACTGGGCCCTCCGAATTGCATTTGACATGAAAATTGCTAATTTCCAAGCTTCGGCGACTTGGCTACGTAGGTTCAAGAATTCGCACAGATTAGGAAGTCGCGAAATTACCAAGTTTACTTCACGCAAACGCGTAAACGTGTAGAGTAGCTGCCTGTGATTGACAATGCTGTAGAGAAATTCGTAGCTGACGTAACGACGAAACTTGCTGTTATTCCCGCAACTGCTGTTTATAACGCTGACCAGTCAGGTTTCATGAAAACACTTCGCGCAAACCGCAGTTTATCATTTTAGGGTGAAAAAAAGACGGAGTCGGTTTCCCAGTCAATGGACACAATGACACTTTCATGTACAATAATGGCAGTGATATGTATGAGAGGTTTACTGTTTCCGCAGCTGCATATCTGTCTTCAAGAACCGCAAGGCAAATTAGGACCAAAAATTAAAAAAAAATGGGCTGTTTAGCTACAAAAAACTTGTAATCGACGTATGAAAATCTGAAAAATTGGGAAAGAATAATTTTCAACATTTTCATCGAAACGTATTCTTACCAGATGCAGAAACTAATTTGTTTCCTTTTCTCGGATTCATGGTCTGGACATAAAGACGCTTCTGTTTTTGTGCAGGACGACGAAAATTCTGTAGAAGTAATGTGGATTCCGTGTGGAACTACTAGTGCGATTCAACCTCTTGAGAAAGAATTTTTTGGGCAGTAGAGAGCATTTTTCAGGAAATTATCAGACATCATAATCACCGATACCTCTTTCTCATTTCAGTTCTACCAGCGGAACAGTATTCTCAAGCTACAGTCATTTGTGCATTACCAGTTTTCGTCGGCACGCTTTACGAATTTGATCAAATATGTGTGATATTGCTAGTTGCGTCCACCAGTATTTTATCTTGCTAGAAGCTCGCGTTCATGCAGCTTCATATGCGTGAAGTATCATATGGTACAAAAGTAGACTGAGGTACAATCAGCAGATGGTAGAGTAAGTACAATTCCCGCGGGGGAGTCCGGCAATTGTACGGAACTTGCTTCTGATTCGTTGGCACATTCGGGTGTTAGGCGCCAAAACGCCTAACTTCTCTTATTAATTATTTATATACTTTTCATCGTATTTAACCCAGTTTTCAGTATGACAATCTCTTGTGGTTATCCTACGAGTCTACCGATTTTGTTTACTACATTTCACTAGTTTTGAGAAAAATAAGAGTAATGATATTACAGCCTAAGTGCTTCGGACACCTTTGGGTTACTTTGGCGCGCCTGGAAGACGAATTACTTCGGTTGCGCTAGTCTCTCTGTTTCGGACGGACATGTCGTACTCCATATCGGAAATTGACAGAAAAGTTACCGTACTATTAAGAAAGCTGTGTCGAGTATTGTAGAAGATAATGTAAAAAGTGATAATTTAAATTATAAACAGGATACATTAATGAGAGGTGTCGTTCATGCGAGGTGTTGCCTACCTTCATTATCAGTACTACAGATCTTGACCTCTGTAGATACAGAGACTAAACTGGGGAAGTGGCATCCCACAATAAAAAGCACAAACGCAAGTTCAATTTAGAGGTGACAGCTTAGCAGCCTCCGCCGAAGAAGGTCCCACGACCGACGAGCTGTATTCTGCGCTGAGGACACAACATTAGAAGAAGGTTGGTGGAAAGATTCGTTAGGGACTCTTATTCAATCTCTACAGTTCTCTCCAGGTTCCAGATCTGACTTCCAACACGACTACATATTATTTATATATGCCTGGAGTGCAGCGCAATATGTAGAACAACGGCCGGGACCATTTCTGACTCCATCCCAGTTCCGTTTAAATAAAACGAGTGGTTACTGCGAAGTGGCTGACAGCATCAATTTTTCCTTTGTCCGGTGTGCCTGGTGCAAGAAAAATTTTTGTTTTCATCATTTTTGTGACGACTACACGGAATAAACAAAGAACTATTTCATTGATAGTCAAATCTACAACATTCAAACATTATTATAAGGAATGGCCTACAGGAATTGTCGTACAACGTAGTACTGTGAGACACATTTCACTTCAACAAGTTACGAGTCATCATTGATAGAAGTCGTCTGTGACTTCAAACACTGCAATGATTTTATTTTCTTTGCTAGCCAGTTTTATCAGAATCACATCTTGCATGAACTGAACTGTCAAAACGAAATTGAAAAAATTTTTGGGGTAGTTTAAGCCAGGTTTCCACCGAAGCAAACAAGCTAACAAGCACCAACAAAAGAGAATTCTGCTTGGTGTACCCGGTAGGCCTTTTGCAGCTCATTCAACTAGACGCTACTGCAGCTACTTACGTGTCCCTAACTCTCCCAAGTTACCTAACGTGGAATCGGAACCATCTGTGAGAAGTGAATGCTGGGTAAATCATAGTGAAAAAGTTGTGGTCTGAACGGAATTTGATATCGCGCTCTCTGGATCACATAGCTTTCTAGCTGTGTTACCTCTTGAGATGATGCTCGACGTCGATAGTTAGTGCCCTGTTTATAAATTTCCCCTCATTGGTAATGAGAAACCAGGGAAAAATGGCAGCCCACATACAAAGGAAAATTTTGGACCAATGCTAAGGAGAGATGCAATCTGCGTAAAGTGCATGATCTCCAAGCATGTCACGCTTCTATACAAATTAAGGCACTTAAATTCTTCCTTCACTGCTCCATTTTGCATATTCCGTCAAGAACAGTGAGTTCGCCATGCAAAATAATCCTCGCATTGTGGCTCTGACAAGATATCTCCAAAATCTAAAAACGAATAACACAGCATTCATAGGTAATGTTCCCTACCTCGTGTTCTCCTCCGCTCCCTCTAGTATAAACGATTCTATATAAACGATTCTATACCTATGCAAGTGAATGGTAGTGAATTTTCTGCAAATGCTCATTCGCACGTGATCGCTTCCATTCGTTACAGCCGCGCGGTGAAGACGCGTGGTTCGAGGCGCCATGTCACGGATTACGGATTGCGCGGCCTCTCCCGCCGGGGGTTTTTACAAAATACTGGCAGTGCCTCTTAGAGACTAAAATTTTGGCAGTGCATTTCTTTCGTTGTCTTCTTCCTGCGTAAAAAATTTCAGGATGGATTTCGACACGCCTTATTGGACCGTTCCCTTGCGAGTATACAAGGCATGACAAAGCCTAAGGTAACAAAGTGGCCACTAGGTGCCGCCAGTGGTATATTGTGAACCCATAAGCTAAATACAATAGAAAATACAAGGAATACGTAAATGAATGGTCTTACACGTGGTGAATCACAGGAAGCAAACAAAATGTAAAAGTATACCAAAAAGAATATTTCTCATTTAATGTTGAAAAATAATGCGGTGTATTCAAACTTCATTCTCACGTCTGTTCTACTTACAAAGCGATTCGAAATTTCAGTACTGAATCATACCTTCGATTTTGCAGCATTTAGTCTTTCACTAATAAGTGAAGTGGTTTTGTGGTTCGGATCTTGTTGTTCCAGAATTTATAAGAGGAAATCACGGTCCGGTATGTTATAAATTCTTAAAATCTGTGAAGGTACAAAATACTTCCTTATTGTAAAATTCCTGATGTCGGAGGATCAGTTTCAGAACTAAAATTTGTTCTGGACAAGCTCTGTAACAGCGATAATAATAATAATAATAAATAATAAGTAAACATTGTGTCTGCTAGAATTAATAATGTTACAATAATAAAATTATTTCAGTCTATCTTAGCATCTACAGTTCCCAAAATTAGCATCTGCAGTTCCCAAAACTAGCATCTGCAGTTCCAAAACTTAGTACTGGAAGTACAGCAGGTTTCTCAAGCATTAACACAAAACTTGTAATTCGGAGTCCCAAAACTATCCTTAGTACATTATTCTCGCTTAAGCTCTTAATGTAGTGCCTCTCTATAAAGTCCCTCAAAGACTTTCGAATGTTATTTTCAATACTGGAGTGACTTATAGTATTTTCTCTGAAACAGGCATAGAGGCCACGAAACGCGTGCTGATAAGTACTGCCTCTGTGTGAGATCCCGTGGCAATACAGATCCGTTACGTTAGATGGATCTCAGAAATCTGGTATTCATTGGACATATCAGGTAAATGAACATTCAGTTCCAAAAACTCCGAACTGTAGCACTGAAAAACAATATCAGGGGGAATATATAAATTTACTCTACTTCCAGATCATTTACTTCCGCACTAACAAGAATCACACTGCAAGTGCCACAACCTGATTTTTTCCAGAAACGTCGGTCAGTGGAAGACGGGTCAAAATAATCTAACACGTGTCTCGGCTTATCTGTAGCTACTTAAAGGTTGCTGAAACAACGACAAAGTTGTTCAGGTACTTTATGCCTGTCAGTAAGTAACAATCACAGTCGAAACGTTGACACATTTGGTAGCGTCGCGATTTTACACTCCTGTGCCCCGTGTTCGAAACCCGGCTATTGTTTTCATTTTATTTTTTCCTTACTTATTTATCCACCCATGATCGTAGCAGTTTACTACAAAATGTCTCCTATCAAGTTACGCATTATATTAATTTTAAAACTGCAACTGTTTTTCACAATAAGTGTCATAGAATTATGACATTATAGTCCATTGCTGTCTGTTCGCTCTTGGAACTAATTCGGGAACGATGTGTGACAAAACCTGCTGGGCACGTCAGAACTGACGCAACACCACCAATATTACTGAAAGCGACACAACAGGAATTTACTGTTTTCCACATCTGCTACGGACATTATTTGATAAATGGGAAGAAGATTAAACGATAAAAACAAAACAATAAACAGGTTTGAACACGGTGCAAAAGTGTGTATCCACACCATCAGCCACTGTGCCAAACCCTCGCCTTACGTGGTTGCTTGCTGACCCAAGGAAGTACCTCAAAAGTTTAGACTGTCGTTCTCTCAGAAACAGTCGAGTATCTACGGATAAGTCGAGATACGTGTTTGCATACTATGATCCCATTTCCAGTGAGCGAAGTTTTTGTACAATCGGGTTATGGCATTTGCGTGTTCTCCTTGAGAGTTCCTTAGCTACCACTCACCAAAGTACTGTAGCAGTTCACAATTTCAGCTCGGCTTCCGAAGGACCGAGGTGCAAACCTTCAGCCAATTATCCATATTTAGGTTTCTCGTGATTTTTGTAAACCATGCCAGGACGCCAATTTCGTAATGAAACTTGTCCTACCAAAAAGTGTGTTCCTACGCTAATGAGCTCTTTGCCACTGCAATTATGGCTGCTAGTTTTAAGTGTTTTTTGTCGTATCAATCTGTGACATCAGGCATCTTCCAATGTTTTCCCTCTCACAGACTGGTACCGTAATTCCCATGACAGAACAAAGTAATCCGAAACATGTAGTGTAACCATACAAGTTTCGTGGATGTGGTACCACATCATGCTGTAATACACCACCGATAAAACCAACGTTTCGGCCACGGGTTACAGTGGCCATATTCTACCAGTAGACCAGTAAGCCCAGTAGAAGGCCAAGGTAACGGTTGCCGAATCGTTTGATTCTTTAGAGATGGTTATTTACAGTTTTGTAATCCGACTTTGGCTGCGAAAGCCTACGCAGTTACATTATTGTGTATGTGTGAGAGCATTGAGGAAGCACAAATGACCTAAAGGCATACGTCCTGACGAAGACAATCATGCCTGTTGTGATATGAAAGTGCCACCTAAGAGGCGAACCTGTGCCTGTAAATACACTGAGGTGATAAATGTCGTGGGATACTTCTTAAAATCATATCGGAGCTCCTTTTGTCCGGCCTGGTGCATCACCTTGACGTGGCATGGATTCCACAAGTCGATGTAAGTTCTTTGCAGAAATATTGAGTCTCTATTGCCTCTATAGCCGCCCACAACTGCGAAAGTATTGTCAGTGCAGAATTTTGTGCAAGAATTAACCTCTCGATTATGTCCTACAAATATTCGATGAGATTCATATCGGGGGCTCTTGGTGGCCAAATGACTTGCTCGAATTTTGCAGAATGCTCTTTAAAGCAGTCGCAGTCGGGAACAGTTGTGGTCCGGTTACATGGCGCATTGTCAGCCACAAAAATTGCATCGTTGAATGGCTGCAAATGGTCTCCAAGTAGCCGAACGTAACCATTTTGAGTCAGTGATTTTTCAGTTGGATCAGAGGCCGCAGTCTATTCCATGGTGAACACAGCTCACACCCCGGAGCCACCACCAGCTTGCATAGTGCTTTGTTGACAACTTGGGTCTTCTCCAAACTCGAACCCTACCTTTCGCTCTTCCACTCTTACCAACTGAAATGGGGAGTCATCTGACCAGGCCATTGACAGTCGTCTAGGGTAAGAAGTCATCTTCATTCTGCCAAAGTCCTTATCAAAGAGGGTGGAGGGTCAGAGAACACCCTTGGGTTTGAGGTGGGAAACAGCCCATAAAGGTGAAAGAATCAACAAAGGTCAACGGCATAGGATATAGAATTCAATAGAAACGACTGCATTAAAGACACATACTGCGTATCACATGACCTGTGGCCAGTAACTGAAAAAGTGTCATGATGATCTCTCCCTTGGCAAAAGATTCCGGACTAGTCCCCCATTCTGGGATGGAAGTGCCAAGGGGGAGGTGACCGTGAGCAAAAGACTGAATAACCGTCGAAAGGATAACGTTCTACGAGTCGGGGCGTGGAATGTCAGAAGTCTGAACTTTGTAGAAAAACTAGAAAATCTGAGAAGGAAGTGCTAAAGGTCAATCTAGATCCTGTGGGTTCATAAAATAGCTGAAAACGGTATAACGGAAGTAGCATCTGTTATGAATAGGAAGGTACCGCGGAAAGTTAGTTACTGTGAATAGTTTAGTGATAGGGATGCTCTCGTCAGAGTCGATAGCAAACAGAAACCGACAACAATAGTTTAGGTATATATGCTGAAATGTGACCTTTCAGAGTGCTGCTTAACCAAAATCAAACACATGAAACGACACGACAATGATTTTAACTAAAAATCATTCATATTTGACAAATTTTATTGCCGGCCGCTGTGGCCGAGAGGTTCTAGGCTGCTATGGTCGCACATTCGAATCCTGCCTCGGGCATGGGTGTGTGTGATGTCCTTAGGTTAGTTAGGTTTAAGTAGTTTTAAGTCTAGGGCCTGATGACCTCAGATGTTAAGTGCCATAGTGCTCAAATACATTTCAACCATTTTTGGAACAAATTTTATTATCATAAAGAGAAAACTCTAGATACTAAATGAAACAATTTCTAATATCGTCAACAATTATATTAAACAGTAAGTAAGTAAAAAAAAAGAAATGACCAGTTAAATCACAAAAGGCACAAGAATTTCTATACCAGCAACATTTATAAAATGGAGCAGCGTCTTTTATCAAATTAAAACTCTTCATAAGTAAGTCCATAAAACCAGAAACCTATAATGTCAATTCAAGACTAAATGTTATCATTTAAACCACAAACGGTACATATATTAACAAAAGTTGCAGCTTGGGAGAAGAGTAATGGAGCCGTATACGTCAAACACAATTTTCCGTATGCTTTGACAAGAACATTACAAACTAGCCTCACTGGGCTGACTCGGCATTTAAACAACCATAGAACAGGGCACCGCGGCCTGAATTTTAGAATTAAAAAATGAGAAATGTGAAACTTAAGGACTAGGCGCGGCCGAAATGTTCAGCAGAGAAAAATCCTTTAAGCACAAGGTTTCAGCCACGTAATGCAGTTATAATTATGCTTTTTCTCTTTGGAGATTTGGCTGGTACAGCAAACGCAATAAATAGAGCCAAACAGGGCAATCATATGACAAAAAAAGGAATAACTAAAAACAATCTGCTTGCTTCTAGGCACCGCGCCTGCGAAACACAGTCAACTGTGACCAAACCAAGCGTGAGGTGACCAAAGACAGTGCCGTAAGAGCCCCCGTCATTAAAAGGAAGAAGTGGGCGGGTGAGGGGGGGACAGCCACATTAGATAAATCAAAAGAATGAGCGGCATACAACAGGAGTAGCTTCCCATACTTATTAAATAATCTTGGCCAATTTTAAAACCTTTTTATATCGCCAAAACAAGTATTACCTGAGAGGCACAGAATAACTGGCCTGAAAGGCCCTTAGAATGAGAAAAACGGCAGTTACATGGAAAACTTATGAGACAGCATTTACGTAGCAAATGGCGACCTCTGCTGCCAGCTTACGTCTTTCGAATGAGGAAAAAAGTAGTTACATGGAACACTTCATAGATTTCAATTATATAACTTAGTGAGGGCGACCTCCTCAGCGAAGAAGGTGTAGACCGGCCTGGCGTGTAGAAACCCACTTGCACTACGATCCAAGGGTCCTATAATGCGACTTATCACACTGTCCGTAACGAATGAACAGACTGAAGGCGCGTCCAAACCACACGGTGCATGCTCGACATTACCACAGCTACACCGACAAAGTAAAAGTGTTAAAGTACACACACGATGTGGGTATACATTGAAACGTCCACTTTGAAAATTAATTAATTACTGTGCTGATAAACATGTTATGTTATTTGATTTTCAAACAGCTGAGCAAAACCGAACGTACTCAGACATTTCGCATTTCGCTCTTTACCTACTCCGATCAACACTAAACTGACACACAATATTTTTAGCGCAACGCAATCTGACTTTCAATAATCCCTACAAAAGAATGGCCCTGACAAACGTTAAACTATACCTTTCACAAATCACTTACAAAAATCTTCAGTATTCGAACTACTGCAATACAGCTAGCGCCAATACTGCCAGCTAAATAAAAGATTCTAACTACTGAAGGCACTAACTACTGATAGGTATAGTTAGCAAATGAAAGATTTTGATAGAGAACAAACAATGTATTTACCTTAATAGTGTTCAAAAGTCATAATATATATAGCAGTTCATGACATCCAGTCTTACAAATTTACTGTCTCTGATGGACACACGTCCCGATCATCCGTTCTCAAAACTCCGCCATCTCTCTCCCCACATCCACCACTGCTGGCGGCTCACCTCCAACTGCGCAACGCTACGCGCTGTTACGAGCGAACTGCCCAACGCTACAATAGCGACTATTGTAACAATGCCGACCAGCCTCAGTCTGCACACAGCACAGCCAGTGATTTTCATACAGAGCACTACGTGGCGTTACCAACATAAAAACCCAAACAGCCTACTTACAACATAACAAGATGGTGCAGTAGAAAAATAATTCCAGGAATTCTGCCGATAATGGAATTATTTTGTGTCACAAGTCTACTGACGGTTTAATGCGGTTCGCCACGAGTTTCTCTCCTGTGCCAACTTCTTCAACTCAGAGTAGCACTTGCAACCTGTGTCCCCAATTATTTGCAGGATGTATTCCTATCTCTGTCTTCCTATACAGTTTTTGCTCTCTACAGCTTCCTCTAGTACCATGGAAGTCATTCCCTGATGTCTTAACAGATGTTCTACCATTCTTCCCCTTCCCCTTGTTAGTGTTTTTTCGTATATTCTCTTCCTAGCCGATTTTGCGGGGAATCTCCTCATTCCATACCTTATCAATCTACCTAACTTTCAACATTCTTCTGTAGCACCACATCTCAAATGTTTCCATTCTCTTCTGTTCTGGTTTCCTCAGAATCCTTCAGCCATTTCACCATAAATTTCCTGCACTTTCGTGGTGGGGCGCATCAAACCAGTCAGAAGAGTGATGACTAATAGAAAATTAAATAAAGCGTCCAACCGATATGATCACGGGCCCTGGGGAGGTGCTGCAGGCGATGTGCATTCGTCTGCTACCATAGTCCGTTAACGCCAAATATCACCGAACTGCTCTAACTGATTCGTTAGTCGTTCGTCCCACTTTGAGCCCTGCGTTTATTTCATGCAGTGTTGCTTGTCTGTCAGCACTGACACCCCTATGTAGACGCCGCTACCTTGGGTTGTTATGTGAAGGCCATCGGCCACTGCGTTGTCAGTGGCGAGAGGTAATGGCTGAAATGTGATATTCTCGGCACACGCTTCACACTGTGAATCTTGAACTACTAAATTCCCTAACGATTTCCCAAATGGGATGTCCCATGCATGTAGCTCCGACTACCATTCCTCTTTCAAAATCTGTTAATTCCCGTTATGCATTCATAATCACATCCGAGACGTTTTCACCTGAATCACATGAGTACAAATGACAATTCCGCCAGTGAACTGTCTTTTATACCCTGTGTGTGTGATACGACCGCCATACGAGCGTGTTCATATCCCTGTCCCATGACTTTTGACGCCTCAGTGTATTTGTTAGAGTCCTGAGGAGACACGGTTCACCTAATGGCATACTTCTTGACTAAGACGAACAGTCAGAAGGTGAACCTGTGCCTACAAATATGTAGCTGATACATCCCTTAAGGGAACTATGTATCTCCGAACTTATCTCACACAATAGTTTTCTGTAGCGGCACTGGATATACTGGAGCATCAAATTTTTGTGCGCTACCCCCCCGGAGATGTAGGCCACAGCAACGGCACAGAGCTCATGTATCGCTTAATATTTATGAGGAAAATGAAGAGAAAATGCACCCTGCTAGAGGATTCCGAGGAAATGGAGCTCACTCGACACATAGGGCTAAGGGAGTTGCTTACAACCTACTGTGGCAAGCGGGATGCGTCCCAAGAGCAGAACATATACGCGGAGTAAAACTACCTAACTTCGTGAAATACTTAAATTGGTAATGGCAGACACATTCGCAGTCCTTAAGAAAGGTAGGCCTTCAACACACCGTTCCAATCATCAGTAATGGATGGCAGGAATGCCTTAAAATGGGAGAGACATTTTGGGTGGGTATGAATGTTGCGCGTGGATAGAAATACGTCGTTTGCTGCTCTTATCCTGTAATATAAATCTATTACGATAAGTTGTTCAAGTAATTAGTGAGATACTTTTATGTCATTGTATTACCAATGGAACACACATGTATTCTTAACCATGTTGGTTGAACTTAGATGCGTTATTATCATTCGCTTAGGAAGACGACAACTACTCATAAGTTTCGTGTCCATTTCAAATAGTGAAAGGTGGCTACACTGAGCCACAGCGCCAGAGATTGCGCCAAAGAGTTTTATTCCGCCGCCTCCACTGGCAGTTCTTGTCGAGAAGTCGTGGTGATGAGTGCTTGTCGAGATGTGGCAGTAGTCTGTGCTTGTTGAGAGGTAGTAGGAGTCAAGTCGTTGTTGAGATGTCGTCGTAGTGAGTGCTTGTGCAGATCCGTAGTGAGTGCTTGTGCAGATCTTGCTGAGAGGATATTGATAGCTGTGCTATTTGTGGCCATGTTGTATGCAGTTGTTTGATGGGCTAGACAGCACATGTTGTTCGAATGGAGATACTGTAATGATCAGAGTGCTTTTCGTCAATATATATGAAGGTAAAAAGTTCCCTTTTTTCATTATTTCAATGTCTTAAATAATGCGTCATTATAGGTTCAGTCAACAAAGCATCTGGCTTGTGTTCTTGTATTAGAGTGTAATTCTGGTTTCCTTACGCAATTATAGTATTTCTATTTTTTTAATTGTTTCAGTATAAATGGTGTTCAAAATACCTTGTCTTATTGACGAAGAACCGTGCCAGATGTGTACGTTGAATCACACTTCCACACACAGAACAATTACACTTGTGTTTTGGATTCGTAGGTTTTATAGTTGCTGGGGACTTAATTAATTAATTGTATTAACGGAAATTTTCTTTCATTCTTTGTTGTTATTCAATGCAGTCAGATTGCGTACTAAAACTAGTCAGGGCCAACCGTTTACGAGACTTGCGTAATCGGACAGATAGCTACTAAAAATTAAAAGTATTTGCATTTCATATTTATTTAATTAAGCCCCCATGCAATAGCTCCATCTCTACTTTGCGATGAAGGAGAAGCGAAAAGTATGTTGTGCGAGCAAGACAAGACAGTCATACTCACCTTCATCGAGAACTTCAGGTTCTGGAAGGAAAGTGTCGACAGTACAAAGCAGCTAAACATTTCTCCATTCCACGGAGTACTTTAAAATATCATGTGGACCGCAAAGATGGTGAAAAAGACAATGTGACCATTGGAAAAATGGGTAGACAGTTTGCCGTCACGAGTGAACTGGGAATTAAGGGCAGTTAATTTCACAATGTAGATGCAGTAAAAAGTGTTCGGCTTGAATTAACCGAATAACCTACTCACAATCGTAGCCCAGTGATATCAGTGTCTAAGGGAAAACAGAAGTCACAGAATAAAAGAAATGATCACATTTGCGTCACTTATAAGGAGAGCTACAGCTGTGTAAAGAATAATTGTTTTTTTTGTTTTTTTTTTGTCTGCGATGATTCCATGAAAGTTGTTAATCCATCAATTCATGTTATGCTATGGTAATATTTCCGCAAATTTTAGTGACAGTAACACCGATGCTGAAAATTAATGAAAACTATGTTAAATGAACTTTAACAAAGCAAAAGAAAATTATCTTGGAGTTAAGCATATCACGAAGTCAACTATGTAGTGTCACAGAATTAGGTATGCTATAACGGAATTAGGTAGCATGCCCACTTTGTTTACTACATTTTATAACTTCAACAGTTCTTTGTTTCTTAAACGTTTCTCATCATGGGTTAGTAGAGCATGTAATGGTCTCTTACACGTAAAATACAACATTTCTAGATTTACTGTTCGTTTTGCTTTTTCATATACAATCATTAATATCACGAAGATACGTAGTTATACCGTAAACAGAAATGCACGAGATAGGAGAATTATAAATCAACTTTTTGAGAAGATGGCGAGAGGATACAGATACAAGATACTTATAACTCCAATCCAATATTGTTTCTGGCTAACCAACTTATATGTGCTACGCTACATTTTCGGCTTCCTTTATACAATGCATAGGAGTCTATTTTTAGCGAATGGTCATGTAGAAATGGACAGACGACTGTTACGTAAAAACAGTAACCCCTTTCCATTATGTCACTCGATATTCCATTTGACAGCGAAAGAAAACTCATTAAAGGTCTTTCATTTACATGACGTAGATAGCCGTTAAACTCGATCGCCCCCTTTGAGAGCGCTAATTGCTCATCATAACGCTCGGGTCGTTCTTTTGAATGACTATCTGAATCTCTTTGGCAAGGAGTCAGATGCCGTTTCCTTTAAACTCTCAAAACATACCAGAAATTATTCTGGAGACGTAGAGACTTTCCTCCATCATTTCCTATCCGTTACCACTGCGTGGCAGCTCAAAATATTCTCAACGATATTTGCGGAAGTAGGCTATTGACTTCTCTTTTTTTTTTTTTTTTTTTTAGCCTTAGGACACGTTAAAACATTTACTTATCCGGCTTTTATGTTTATCATCTCTCAGAATATCTCCGTTCCCTATTTAGTATATAATGTTATAACATTACGAGGCTGCCCATTCTATTTAGTACAATAACCTTTGCATTTGTAATCATACTTTTTATACTGATGAAAGTTAGGAAGCAAAGCCTGCTCTGTACTTGTTGAGTACAGACTCTAATGCTATTACATTAACCAACGATAAAAAAATTGGATAAAGGAAGTAAATTTTATTGTGAAATGACTTGCTTCAAAGAAAGAAATGAAATATATTAGAGAAAATTTTAACGCAGCTTTGAGTGATGCACGAAATCATATGCATCAAATGCCCAGGAAATTTTTCTCTAATCTTTCTTATTTCTCACGTTTAAACAAGTAATTTTAAAGAATATTTGACTGTTTTTCAACTTTTTTATTTTCTGTTATTTTTTCAGAAAGTATGAAACATGTATTGAAATAGACACCTGTATTCCATCATTATTATTTATTATTAAACGTATATAGCTCAAAAGAAAGTAAAAAAGTTTATATATTTGCTGTAACTTGATAGTTATTCTATTTTTACACTTAAAGAATTCCACAATTACTATACCAACGTAATTTCCTTATGCGAAAAATAACTATGTCTCTATGAGGTGAACTTTTTAACACTGCATTTACACAGCTAGCAGCAGCCGTTCGTGAAACATTTCAGTTTTCAAAATGTGTTTCAATTCCTAAGGGACCAAACTGCTGAGGTCATCGGCCACTAGACTTAAACACTACTTAAACTAACTAATGCTAAGAGCAACACACACACACACACACACACACACACACACACACACAGGCCCACGGATGCCTCGAGCCTCCGGCAGGAGGGACCACACATTCCGTGACATGGCGCCTCAAACTGCGCGGCGACTCCGCACTGTTTTCCCTCAAATCATTAATTATAAATACCTTGATAAATTTCAAGCAGTTAAATCTTTTTTGCATAACTACATCAATGTGATACTCCATTTTCGCACTTCCCACTCTTCGCTTGGCTACGAAAATTAGGACAAAAAATTTCCTTTACGTCACGAATTAAATTTTTCTTATTTTCTGTGATGACTTTCAATCATTAGATCGTTTTTCAAAACTAGACCTCACCTCGGTAAAGTTTACACCCCATTCGTCCTTTTCCACTCTTCATTTGGCTTTGAAAGTTCGAACAAAAATCAATCGTTTCATTTATAGGAAGCTCTATAGGGGCTCAGAACCTGTTTAAGGGAAGTTTAAGGGAAGTAAACAATTGCAAATACTCGTAGATAGAATAAGATCGCTGAGGTTCTAGTCTCCTCGAATACGTGTTTTGTGGTTCATCTCGGAAACTTTTTTCAGCTTTCGTAGGATGACAAGATCACCAGGGTACCAAGATAATGTAATAACTTACAGCTCGTGTAGTCATAAGTAGATACGTCTACTGTGCTTCCTTCCTCATCAACAGGGGTAATGGCGAGCATCTTATACATTTATAACGTTATGGCAAATGGCTCTATAATTTTACACGTAGTAGGTACAATAGCCAACGACGGACGGAGAAGGGAGGACTAAGAAAGAAGACTAGCAATGGCTAAAATGGTTTTCCCGACCAAGAGAAGTCTACTAGTATCAAACATAGGCCTTAATTTGAAGAAGAAATTTCTGAGAATATACATTTGGAGCACAGCATTTTATGGTAGTGAAACATGAACTGTGGGAAAACCGGAAAAGAACAGAATCAAGGCATTAGAGATGTGGCACTACAGACGAATATTGAAAGTTTGGTGGACTGATATGGTAAAGGATGAGGAGGTTCTGCACAAAATCGGAGAAGAAAGAAATATGTGGAACAGAATAGTAGGACATCTGTTAAGATACCAGGGACTGACTTCCATGGTACTAAAGGAAGCTGTAGAAAGCAAAAACTGCACAGGAAGACAGAGATTGGAATACATCCAGCAGATAATATGAAGAAGTTGGCATAGGAGAGAAATTCGTGGTGGGCCGCATCAAGCCAGAAAAAAGACTGATGACTCAATGACTCAAAAAAAGGGTGCAATTATCGTGCTTCCGTATGACATGTGGCTATCAAAGACAATGTGAAGTTGATGTAAGAATGTGCCAACGAGATTACCTCAGCATCAGAGCATTCGCAAGAGATGCTCTACCGAATCACAGTTATTCTTCAAACGTCTAACTTTCGTCTGTCGGAAGAACGTGGTGTAAGAGTGATTGGGAGATGTGGGAGGGGGTGTAGAGACTGTAGACTGCAGATGTTGGAATCCATTGATATACGAGTTAAAAGTCCAGCAAAGGGTGGGAAGAAATTGTTGTTCCAACGGTGAACCGAACTCCGAACCTTCCGTTTAAGCTCCAGATATATCTACGAAACTACGGACTCATGTACGTGTCCATCTAAATCTACATCTTCTCTCCGCAAGGTACCTTAAGGTGTGTACCGGAGGGTACTTCTGGCTAAATCGTTTGTCCAACTTCCTGTTCCATTCGTGAACGGTGTGTGTGTGTGTGTGTGTGTGTGTGTGTGTGTGTGTGTGTGTGTGTGTGTCTGTGTGTGTGTGTGTAGAACGCGTGTTGATACGCCTCAGGACGTCATCAATGTTTTTGTGATTTTGTCCTAGTCATTTCTTACGACATAGGCGGGAGGAAGTAGTTTGTTGGTCGACTTTCCTTGCAACGTATCCACTGACAATTTCAACAGCACACCTCTCAATCACGCACTCTTTGCAACCCACAAACTTTTCGTGGGCAGGTACAGCACTTTGCGAAGCTACCAAGACTGCCCTTTCCACTCCCAGCAACAAAGATAGAGAGTGATATAAAAATAATCCTTGAAATCATATTACATGTATACTTTACTAGAGAGATGACGAGTTGATTGACACCGAGAGCAAACCAATTAAAAGACAAATTAAAATGTTTCTTAACTAAATCGTACAGTTTCGGTATCTGAACTAATTTTCCCAACCAACGAAACACTAGTGCCATGTTTGCAAGGCGGATTATCAGGTAGAGCGGGCTAAACTTGTTTCCGGAACGGCATGTAATTAATATTAAAATCTGCCAAGATTGAGGGTGGTCTTAATCTGTTAAGTTCAAATGCGAACCAAGGACATGCGGTCGCGTGCTCTGGAGAGTTGGCAGCCAGCCGGGCCCATCACCCAAGCTTCAAACTGCGCCTCCAATTCAAAACACAGGGACAGATGGTGCTTCCCTCTCCAGTTATGTTGACAGTGGGTTTCTTTTCACCCCCAAGCTGAAGTGTACTCTGAAAACGCGTAAGTGATAACGTAAGTACTGGGAGATTATCTCCCACCCTTGTAGCACACAGTTGCTTGAAGATGTTAACGGTGCACTTTGTGAGAAACCGTAATGTAGAAGTTCCTAGAAACTTAGTTAAAGACTGACTTTCCATCACTTTGGAAGCTGTCTCGTGTAACATCCTAATTCTTTTGAGTCTCTGGTAATCCGTCAAGGAAAGTGGGACTGCAGCCATCAAAGTAGTACTTGAATAACAACAACAAAACGAACGGCTGTATTTGAATGTAACCTCGCTTATTCTTCTTAACACGTGCAAGAAGTTTCAACACCAATTGGAGTCATCTCCTGGCCCCGCATATGGAAACTTTTTTTCTTTGAGTCGCCTGTCTACTGACTAGTTTGATGGGGCCCGCCACGTATTCTTTTCCACTGCCAACCTCTTCATCTCAGAGTAGCACTTGCAACCTACGTCATCCGTTATTTGCTGGATGTATTCCACTCTCTGTCTTCCTCTACAGTTCTCTGCACCTCACTCTAGTACCAAGGAAGTCATTCCCTGATGACTTAACACATGTCGTGTCATCCTATCCCTTCTCCTTGTCAGCGTTTTCCACATGTTCTTTTCCTCTCCGATTCTGCGCAGAACCTCCTCATACCTCGCCTTATCAGTCCGCCTAATTTTCAACATTCGTCTATAGTACCATATCTCTAATGTTTCGATTCTATTCGGTTCCGGTTTTCCCACAGTCCATGTTTCACTACCAGAAAATGATTAACACCTGACATACATTACCAGAAATTTCTTCCTAAAATTAAGGTCTGCGTTTGATTCTAGTGGACTTACCTTGGCCAGGAACTTTCTTTTTGCCGTTGCTAGGTTGCTTTTGATGTCCTCCTTGCTCCTTCCGTCACTGTTTATTTTACTGCCTAGGTAGCAGAATTTCGTAACTTCATCTACTTCGTGACCATCAATTCTGATGTTAAGATACTCGCTGTTCTTATTTCCGCTACTTCTCATTACTTTAGTAGTTAGTTTTTTTTCTGGTCTTCAGTCTACTGACTGGTTTGATGCGGCCCGCCGCGAATTCCTTTCCTGTGCTAACCTCTTCATCTCAGAGTAGCACTTGCAACCTACGTCCTCAATTATTTGCTTGACGTATTCCAATCTCTGTCTTCCTCTACCGTTTTTGCCCTCTACAGCTGCCTCTAGTACCTTGGAAGTCATTCCCTCATGTCTTAGTAGATGTCTTATCATCCTGTCCCTTCTCCTCATCAGTGTTTTCCACATATTCCTTTCCTCTCCGATTCTGCGTAGAACCTCCTCATTCCTTACCTTATCAGTCCACCTAATTTTCAACATTCGTCTATAGCACCACATCTCAAATGCTTCGATTCTCTTCTGTTCCGGTTTTCCCACAGTCCATGTTTCACTACCATACAATGCTGTACTCCAGACGTACATCCTCAGAAATTTCTTCCTCAAATTAAGGCCGGTATTTGATATTAGTAGACTTCTCTTGGCCAGAAATGCCTTTTTTTGCCATAGCGAGTCTGCTTTTGATGTCCTCCTTGCTCCGCCCGTCATTGGTTATTTTACTGCCTAGGTAGCAGAATTCCTTAACTTCATTGACTTCGTGACCATCAATCCTGATGTTAAGTTTCTCGCTGTTCTCATTTCTACTACTTCTCATTACCTTCGTCTTTCTCCGATTTACTCTCAAACCATACTGTGTACTCATTAGACTGTTCATTCCGTTCAGCAGATCATTTAATTCTTCTTCACTTTCACTCAGGATAGCAATGTCATCAGCGAATCGTATCATTGATATCCTTTCACCTTGTATTTTAATTCCACTCCTGAACCTTTCTTTTATTTCCATCATTGCTTCCTCGATGTACAGATTGAAGAGTAGGGGCGAAAGGCCTTGTCTTACACTCTTCTTAATACGAGCACTTCGTTCTTGATCGTCCACTCTTATTATTCCCTCTTGGTTGTTGTACATATTGTATGTGACCCGTCTCTCCATATAGCTTACCCCTACTTTTTTCACAATCTCGAACAGCTTGCACCATTTTATATTGTCGAACGCTTTTTCCAGGTCGACAAATCCTATGAAAGTGTCTTGATTTTTCTTTAGCCTTGCTTCCATTATTAGCCGTAACGTCAGAATTGCCTCTCTCGTCCCTTTACTTTTCCTAAAGCCAAACTGATCGTCACCCAGCGTATTCTCAATATTCTTTTCCATTCTTCTGTATATTATTCTTGTAAGCAGCTTCGATGCATGAGCTGTTAAGCTGATTGTGCGATAATTCTCGCACTTGTCAGCTCTTGCCGTCTTCGGAATTGTGTGGATGATGCTTTTCCGAAAGTCAGATGGTATGTCGCCAGACTCATATATTCTACACACCAACGTGAATAGTCGTTTTGTTGCCACTTCCCCAATGATTTTAGAAATTCTGAATGAATGTTATCTATCCCTTCTGCCTTATTTGACCGTAAGTCCTCCAAAGCTCTTTTAAATTCCGATTCCAATACTGGATCCCCTATCTCGTCTAAATCGACTCCTATTTCTTCTTCTTCTATCACATCAGACAAATCTTCACCCTCATAGAGGCTTTCAATGTATTCTTTCCACCTATGTGCTCTCTCCTCAGCATTTAACAGTGGAATTCCCGTTGCACTCTTAATGTTACCACCGTTGCTTTTAATGCCACCAATGGTTGGTTTGACTTTCCTGTATGCTGAGTCTGTCCTTCCGACAATCATATCTTTTTCGATGTCTTCACATTTTTCCTGCAGCCACTTCGTCTTAGCTCCCCTGCATTTCCTATTTATTTCATTCCTCAGCGACTTGTATTTCTGTGTTCCTGATTTTCCCGGAACATGTTTGTACCTCCTCCTTTTATCAATCAATTGAAGTATTTCATCTGTTACCCATGGTTTCTTCGCAGCTACCTTCTTTGTACCTATGTTTTCCTTCCCAACTTCTGTGATGGCCCTTTTTAGAGATGTCCATTCCTCTTCAACTGTACTGCATACTGCGCTATTCCTTATTGCTGTATCTATAGCGTTAGAGAACTTCAAACGTATCTCGTCATTCCTTAGTACTTCCGTATCCCACTTCTTTTCGTATTGATTCTTCCTGACTAATGTCTTGAACTTCAGCCCACTCTTCATCACTACTATATTGTGATCTGAGTATATATCTGCTCCTGGGTACGCCTTACAATCCAGTATCTGATTTCGGAATCTCTGTCTGACCATGATGTAATCTAATTGAAATCTTCCCGTATCTTCCGGCCTCTTCCAAGTATACCTCTTCCTCTTGTGATTCTTGAACAGGGTATTCGCTATTACTAGCTGAAACTTGTTACAGAACTCAATTAGTCATTCTCCTCTTTCATTCCTCGTCCCAAGCCCATATTCACCTGTAACCTTTTCTTCTACTCCTTCCCCTACAACTGCATTCCAGTCGCCCATGACTATTAGATTTTCGCCCCCTTTACATACTGCATTACCCTTTCAATATCCTCATACACTTTCTCTATCTGTTCATCCTCAGCTTGCGACGTCGGCATGTACACCTGAACTATCCTTGTCGGTGTTGGTCTGCTGTTGATTCTGATTAGAACAATCCGGTCACTGAACTGTTCACATTAACACACCCTCTGCCCTACCTTTCTATTCATAACGAATCCTACACCTGTTATACCATTTTCTGCTGCTGTTGATATTACCCGATACTCATCTGACCAGAAATCCTTGTCTTCCTTCCACTTCCCTTCACTGACTCCTACTATATCTAGATTGAGCCTTTGCATTTCCCTTTTCAGATTTTCTAGTTTCCCTACCGCGTTCAAGCTTCTGACATTCCACGCCCTGACTCGTAGAACGTTATCCTTTCGTTGATTATTCAATCTTTTTCTGATGGTAACCTCCCACTTGGCAGTCCCCTCCCGGAGATCCGAACGGGAGACTATTCCGGAATCTTTTGCCAATGGAGAGACCATCATGACACTTCTTAAATTACAGGCCACATGTCCTTTGGATACACGTTACTTGTCTTTAATGCAGTGGTTTCCATTGCCTTCTGCATCCTCATGTCGTTGATCATTGCTGATTCTTCCGCCTTTAGGGGCAATTTCCCACCCCTAGGACAAGAGAGTACCCTGAACCTCTATCCGCTCCTCCGCCCTCTTTGACAAGGCCGTTGGCAGAATGAGGCTGACTTCTTATGCCGGAAGTCTTCGATTTACTCTCAATCCATATCCCATACTCCATACGTCCATTCCATTTAGCATGTCATGTAATTCGTCCACACTTTCACTCGGGGTAGCGAAGTCATCAGTGAAACCTTTCTTTTATTTTAATCTTTGCTTCTTCAATTTACTGATTGAACGGTAGTGGCGCAAACACCATCATTGTCTTACACCCTTTTCAATCCGAGCACTTCGTTCTTGGTCGTCCACTCTTATTATTACCTTTTGGCTCTTCTACATATTGTATATAACGCGTCTCTACCTATAGCTTACTCCTATTTCCATGAAAATTTCGAACGTCTTGAACCATTTTACATAATCGAGCGCTTCTTTTAGTAGACAATCCATATGAACGTGTCTTGATTTTTCTTTAGTCTTGCTCCCATTCTCAATCGCAACGTCAGAATTGCGTCCCTGGTGCCTTTACCTTTCATAATGCCAGACTGATGATCATCTAACATATCCTCAGTTTCTTTTCCATTCTTCTGTAGGTTATTCTATTAAGCAACTGGATGCATGAGCTGTTAAGCTGATTGTGGCAAAATTCTTGCACTTGTCAGATCTTGCAGTCTTTGGAACTGTGTGGATGATATTTTTCCAAAAGCCAGATAGTATGTCGTCAGACTGATACATTATACGCACAAATGTGAATAGTCGTTATGTTCCACTTGATTTTAGAAATTCTGTTGGAATTTTACCTATCCCTTCTGCCTTATTTGAGCTTAAGTCCTCCGAAACACTCTCAAATTCAGATTATAATACAATATCCCCTACCTCATCTATGTGACTCTTGCTTCTGCTTCTATCACACACACATCTTTTCCCTCATAGAAGCCTTCAGTGTACTCATTCCACATACTCGCTCTCTTCTCTGCATTTAGCAGTGGAATTCCCACTGAACTTGTAACATTACCACACTTGCTTTCACCGAAGGTTCCCTTGACATCGCTACATGCTGAATCCATCCTCCGACAGTTATATGCCGGCCGAAGTGGCCGTGCGGTTCTAGGCGCTACAGTCTGGAGCCGAGCAACCGCTACGGTCGCAGGTTCGAATCTTGCCTCGGGCATGGATGTGTGTGATGTCCTTAGGTTAGTTAGGTTTAATTAGTTCTAAGTTGTAAGCGACTGATGACCTCAGAAGTTAAGTCGCATATTGCTCAGAGCCATTTGAAACATTTTGACAGTTATATCATTTTCGATATCTTCACATTTTCCATGCAGCCATTTCGTCTTCCTTCTCTGCACTTCCTATTTATTTCAATCCTCAGTGACTTGTATTTCTGTAATCCTGTATTCCGCTGAACTTATTTGTACTTCCTTATTTCATCGATCAACTGAAGTATTTCTTCTGTTACCCACAGCTTCTTCGCAGTTACCTTCTTTGTACCTATGCTTTTCTTTCCAACTTCTGTGATTACCATTTTTACAGATGTCCAGTTCTCTTCAACTTTACTGCCAACTGAGCTGTTCTTTAATGCTGTATCTACAGCCTTAGATAACTTTAAGCGTATCTCGACAATCCTTAGTATTTCTGTATTTAACTTCATTGCGTATTGATTCTTCCTGAGCATCCCACTTCTTTACCCACTGACCCTTCCTGACATTAACATCTCAAATTTCGTCCTACTCTCCATCACTACTACAATGCTATCTGAGTTTCTATTTGCTCCTGGGTACTCCTTACAATCCAGTATTTCATTTTGAAATGTCGACCGGCCTTTTCCAAGTATACCTCCTCCTGTTGTGATTCTTCAACTCAATATTCGCTTTTACTTGCTAAATTTTACTAGATAACTTAATTATTCTTTCTCCTCTCTCATCCTTGTCCCAAGACCATATTCTTCTGTGACCTTTTCTAATGCTCATTCCCCTACAACTGCTTTCCAGTCCCCCATGACTAGTAGGTATTCATCTCCCTTTAAATACTCTATTACTTTCAATATCCTCTTAAGGTTTCTCTGACTCTAAAACTAAATACATGTTCACACCGTGAACGGCAAGTCATAGGAAACACGTATACGTAGTAAAAACACAGAACGACCAAAAGTTTGAATATTTTCATAGTAACAAATGGCACGCATACTGTCACCCGAAGCAACACTACAAACATACATTCGGGATATATAATGACACCACCCAGTACGAGGAACTACTCACAACACGATACTTCGTGGTAGACAAACAGAATCAACCGAGAAGCGTTCGAAAATAAGAGGCCATAAGTAAGTCAATGCAACAAAACAGGAGGCAATGTGTGCCACACACGGACTCATCATCTAAGACTCACGGAACACCCAGCTGCCACAAGCTATAACACAGTATTCACCGCTATTGTGACAACTGTAAAACACAGTAGAAGTGACAACCATAGACGTACGGCTAAACCATGCAAAGCAGTACTATTTGTAAACGTACTCCCCAAAAAGAGCCACTTTCATGTAAGCTACTGTGAAAAGTTGAGATTATACCAAATTCTACGCGACCAATACAAATGCACCACTGCTTCAGGAGTGATGTATGCGGCCATCTCCCAAGTTAGACAATCAAATCCAAGGAGACCACTGTTTCACACTACCGAGAAGCATGTGCAACACCGCCGACGAACAACAATAAGTAGTGGCAAATCCCACCACCTTGGTACCCAACGGCCCGTTAAAAAAACAGAGACGAAATCATAAGGGGTTTTTAATATACAAGAACCACTTTAGCCAAGATCTCGCGCGGCACACATGTGCTGTATCTTAGGGGACTTTTGCAGGTCACTTTAATTTGTTTCCCGGCTTGATGAACCACAAGTGATATACATTTGTTTGTATCGACCTCCGCTACATTAGGGTGGTATGTTGTAAACAGTCATCGTTTACATCACTGTCCCTCGTTGTGTATGAAAGTGCAAGACATATTGACCTTCGGTACATCGTTATTTCTGATACTTTATGTATACTTTAGCAAATTTTCTCATTAACTCTAGCATACCATTATTTTTCTGATTGTGGTAGGCACATGCATGTCTTCTTCTAATGTGTGAAATTAACTTATAATTAATTCTAAAACTTTCAAGCGTATGTACATACACTTTTGTCTTCCTAATTTGCTGTAGCGTTTAACGTTTGTACCTATAAGAGATGTAACGTAACATCTGTTCGAAATGCTCGTGGTAGCTAAGCAGCATGCTCTTTGGACTCTACTAATTATATGTTACGCTTTTGGCTTTTTCTGGGGATTTCCCGAAGATTCACTATGCTGTTAAGGGTATGACCGGATGTTTCGATACAGTCTGACAAGACTAACAGAATCCTACGTGGAAATTTCACAGGCTCATATTCGTTGTCTGCCGGCAAAACTCAGAACTAAACTCCTTACGAAGTATGCTATTCACGGCTCTGCGGAAATTCTGCCAGAAATTCAGCGCGCCCACAACTGGGTCGGTGGTAATGAAATTTCCGCCAGGTCTGATTGCAGCGCCTTTTTCCGCCGGCAATCAAAGGCTAACGACGGCCACTGTGCGGAGCGCAGGCCAAAAGCAAGTGAGTGAGCCGGCAGTGCTACGAACCCGCACCTTGGGCGCGCCACACAAAGCGCACCGCCAGCTCCACAGGGACATTATACCGAGTTCCGGCCTAAACGGCTGTTAACAGGTGGCGGCAAAGGCGGGCGTCTTCAAAGGGTAAACCTCTGCGGTTTTATAGGCCATTGCAATTAGAGGAAGAAGTGTTCCTTACTTGGATCTATTGTCCCAGGATTTAAATGCACAGAATGATTTATTCCAGTGACGCATTATTAAAGAAACGAGTATCAGGTTACGACTGCTACCCATTCTTCCCTATTTTTGGATTCCTTAACGTTCCATTTCTTCCCTTACGACTCCTTTCTATTATTACGGCATGGCCTGCAAAGAAAAGCGCTAGAACCAGATCTTAGTTTCTCCAAAACGCATCTGTTTCCATATGTCATCTACTTGCTCCATTCTTTCTGCTCATTAAACTATTATTAAATTGTTCTTCTGGTTGACTGATTAATATCAATTCTTTTTAATGCAACCCAGATGTTATATTTAACTTCCGCATCGCCACAGTGTCCAGAACATTTGAAAACATCATCATATTCGATATAGTTTGAATTTTATCGAGTAAGGGTATGAAACATTTCATACCCACACGACTCGACCGAGAGATGCGATGCACCGTTTAAGAAAAATAGAAAATGCACTCCCCTTGGGCGGACCAGGACTGACATATTCATCGAGCCATCCGGATATGGGTTCTCTATATCAGTTACGTTGATTAGCTTGGAAAGAAAAATAGTAATTCCCTTCCTCTATCTCACCTCGTATGTGCAAGTGCATAATTTGTATTCACATAACTGTGGCAGGATGTTAACTTATAATCTATTTTTTTTAAAATATTTATAGCAAGACAGTATTTACAAATCGAGGGACAGTAGTCACCTCCTAGAAAAGTAGACCAAGTGAGACATAACCTTTAGTGGAATAATGTGTGTGAATGAGTTGGAATGTCGTGTGGCTAGGGCCTCCCATCGGGTAGACCGCTTACCTGGTTCAAGTCTTTTGTGAGAATGAATATACAGAACTTTTATTTCAATACAACTGTTCCTTACAACAGCTGGTGCAGTATATATGGTTTTGCCCCCTCGGTAAACTAAAATTCAGTTCGGAAAACACTGCCTACTTAGGTCGGAATTCACTCAATAAAAAGTATATTTAGTATCTGTGAAAGTTCGTTGCATTCTCACCTGCATGGGACTGATGTGCTTATACAGTCTGACTACATTCCTGTAAGATATCATGCGTATCGGCGTAGCATCCAGCAAATGTCTGAGGTACTTAACACACAAAGGTTATTGCAATTTCAAAGTGGTTGTGAATTGTTCACACACTCACTTTTCGTAACAGAAGTGTATATACGCTGGTAAGCCAAAACATTAAGGCCACTGCCCACCGGGATATTGTATGCCACCTGGTGACGTTGTTGCACTTGATGTGGTAACAAAAGCATGTAAGCGGAGCAGACAAGGACGGGGAATCACCATAGCGAAGATATGGGCTACAACTAGCTAAACCCCCTGCGATAAGCGACTTTGACAAAGGGCAGAGTATTACTATGCAGAGCCTGCGAACGAGTACCTTGAAGAGGGCAAAGCTGGTCGAATGTTCACTTGCTACATTTGAGCATTTACGGAACGAGACGGAAAGACAGTGAAACTACCACTAGGCGCAAAATGGTTGGACGTCCACGACTATTCGCAGAACGTGGGGTTCGGAAGCTTGTCTGTTCTGTAAAGTAAGAATGATGGTGATCTGTGGTATCTCTGTCAAAAGAGCAGAATGCGGTGCTCGCACATCTGGTTCGGGCACGCCTTCGATCGTACATTGTCGACCATGGAGCTCCGCAGACGACCACCCCTACCGTCCAAGTGTTGACCCAACTATAGTCCCAGTTACGAGTTCAGTGGGCACGGGATCATCAGGATTCGACCGAAGATCAATGGAAACGTATCTGCTCTTCGGGTAAATCACGATTTTGCTACGCTAGATCGACGGTCATTTATACAAAAGCCATCATCTACCTACCCCGGACGCACCGTGGTGGGAACAGTATTATGCTGTGGGAGACATTCTCTTCCGCTTACATGGCATCTTTAATTGTAGTGAAGGACACCCTGACAGCTGCGAATCACTTGTCCCTTCATGCCTAATGTCTTCCCCGAAGGTGAAGGTATCTTTCGGCAGTGCCCTCGTCCGCGTCCCGGTGCCAGAACCGTGCTGCAGTGGTTTGAGGAGCACTATGCTGAACTCACGTTGATGTCTCGGTGACCAAATTCGCCGGATGTAAATCCTATGCAACCCATATGGGTCGCTATCAGGAACCATCACCACATACGCAAATCAGCTGCCCGTTATTTACGCAAATTGCGTGACCTGAGCGTAGACATATAATGCTACATATCTTCGCAAAGCTACCAACAAACTGCTGACTTTCTGATACGCGGAGTTTGTGATGTTTTTCGTTCCAAACACGAACAAACCAGCTATTAAGTAGGTGGTCATAATGTCTTGCTGATCAGTGTCGGTATGAGTATATATTCATTTATGCTGCATGATACAGTTCAGGAGAGGGATAGATATAATCAAAGCAAAGTGAATAGATCGCTCAGTATGAAACTTCCTGGCAGATTAAAACTGTGTGCCCGACCGAGACTCGAACTCGGGATCTTTGCCTTTCGCGGGCAAGTGCTCTACCAACTGAGCTACCGAAGCACGACTCACGCCCGGTACTCATAGCTTTACTTCTGCCAGTACCTCGTCTCCTACCTTCCAAACTTGGTAGAGCACTTGCCCGCGAAAGGCAAAGGTCCCGAGTTCGAGTCTCGGTCGGGCACACAGTTTTAATCTGCCAGGAAGTTTCATATCAGCGCACACTCCGCTGCAGAGTGAAAATCTCATTCTAGATCTCTCAGTATTTGAACTGACTTCTTTTCAATTATCTTTAACACAAAGAAGAGGAAATGGACCATTCTAATCTGATCACTTATAAGGCGTAGATGGGATTTAACAATGTTTATTCACAGTATCTTTCCACAAATGTGGCACTTGTGGTTCACAAGGCTGCGAACTAAATTACTGTAATAGACCCGCCACTGCAGTGATCTGAATGCAACTGCGGGGAATGCAAAGTAGCTACTACTGCGCTAATATCAAGCTGCCCCCACTTCCATTAAGGAAGTAATCGTAACACGCAGTCTTCTGACTGGTTTGATGCTGCTCGCCACGAATTCCTCTCGTGTGTCAACCTTTCCGTCTTAGAGTATCAGTTGCAACCTACATCCTCCATTATTACCGGATGTATTCCAGTATCTGTGTTCCTCTAGATATATTCCACTTTCTGTGTTTCTCTACGGTGTTTACTCTCTGCAGGTCCCTCTAGTACTACAGAAGTTATCCCCTGATGCCTTAACAGACGTCCCATCAGCCTATCCCGTCTTCTTGTCACCGTTTTCCACATATTCCTATCCTTGCCGATTCCGCGGGGAACCTCCTCATTATTACCTTAACAATTCACATAACTTTCAATATTCATCTGTAGCATGAAATCTCAAAGACTTCGATTCTCTTCTGTTCTGGTTTTCCCAAAATCCATGTCTCACTACCATTGAATGCTGTACTCCAAACGTCCGTTTTCAGAAATTTCTTCCTCAAGTCAAGACCTATGTTTGATACTAGCAGTTGGCTCTTAGCCAGGAATGCCTTTTTCACCAGTTCTACTCTGCATTGTACATCCTCCTTGCTCCGTCCGTGCCGGCCGCGGTGGTCTCGCGGTTAAGGCGCTCAGTCCGGAACCGCGCGACTGCTACGGTCGCAGGTTCGAATCTTGCCTCGGGCATGGATGTGTGTGATGTCCTTAGGTTAGTTAGGTTTAAGTGGTTCTCAGTTCTAGGGGACTGGTGACCACAGAAGTTAAGTCCCATAGTGCTCAGAGCCATTTGAACCATTTTGCTCCGTCCGTCATGGGTTATTTTGCTGCCTAGGTAGCAGAATTCCTTAATTCGGCTAATTCGCGATCACCAATTGCAATGTTAAGTCTCTCATTGTTTTAATTTCCGCTGCTTCTCATTACTGGCATTTTTCTACGCTTTGCTCTTAATCCATGTTCTGCATTCATTAGAATGTTGATTTCATTAATAACATCCTGCAGGCCTTCTTGACCTTTACTGATGACAGCCACACCATCAGCGTATCTAATCATTGTTATCCTTTAACCCTGAATTTTAATCCCTCTCTTGTCTTGAATCCTCATTTTATTTCCGTCGTTGCTTGTTCGATCTATAGACTGAACAGTAGGGGTGAAATACTAAATCCATGTATTGAACTCTTTTTCATCGGAACACTTCGTTCTTGGTCTTCCAGTCTTATTGTTCGTCTTGTTTCATGACATATTATATATTACCGCCTTACCTTATAGCTTACCCCGATTTTCCTAAGAATTTAGAAAATCTTGCACTACTTTACATTACTGAAAGCTTTTTCCACATCGACGAGTCCTATGAATGTGTCTTAATTTTCTTTGCTTTTTGTATCAGCAGCAACGTCAGAACTGTATCTCTCGTGCCTTTACTTTTCCTAAAGCCGAACTTACTGACATCTAACTCTTCCCCAATTTTCTTTCCCATTCTTCTGTTTATTATTTGTGTATGCGATTTTGATGCATGAGCTGTTAAATTGATTGTGCGATAATTCTTGCACTTGTCAGCTCTTGCTATCTTCGTGATTGCGTGGATGATGTTTACCCGAAAGTGTGATGGTATATCGCCAGTTCAAAAATGGTTCAAATGGCTCTGAACACTATGCGACTTAACTTCTGAGGTCATCAGTCGCCTAGAACTTAGAACTAATTAAACCTAACTAACCTAAGGACATCACACACATCCATGCCCGAGGCAGGATTCGAACCTCCGACCGAAGCGGTCGCTCGGCTCCAGACTGTAGCGCCTAGAACCGCACGGCCACTCCGGCCGGCTATATCGCCAGTCTCATACATTTTACTCACAACTTAAATAGATTCGTTTCACTCCTCCCCTCCCCCCAAATGATTTTAGAAAAAACACCGATGGAATGTTAACTTTCCCTTCTGCCTTATTTGATCTTAAGTCCTCCAAAGCTCTTTTCAATTCTGATTCTAGTACTGGATCTCTTATGTCTTCCATGTCGACTACTGTTTTTTCTGTCATGCCATAGGACAAGTCTTCCCCATCGTAGGGGGCTTCAATGTACTCTTTCCACATATCCGTTCTATTCTCTGCATTTAACAGTGGAATTGCTGTTAATTTCACCGAAGATTGTCTTGACATCCCTACATGCTGAATCCATCCTCCGGCAATCATTTCTTTTTCGATTTGTTCACGTTTTTCATGCAGCCATTTCGTCTTACCTTCCCTGCACTTCCTATATATTTTATTCCTCAGCGACTTGTGTTTTTGGAATCCTAAATTCCCCTGAAAAATTTTGTACTTTCTTGTCCCATCCATCAATTGAGGTATTTCTTCTGTTACCCATGGTTTTTTCGTAGTTACCTTCTTAGCACCAATCTTTTTCCTTCCATCTTTTGTGATTGCCCTTTTTAGAGATGTCCATTCCTGTTCAGCTGTACTGCCTACTGAGCTATTATTTACTGCCGTATCTATAACCTTAGAGAACTTCAAGCATATCTAGCCATTCCTTAACATTTCAGCAATCCACTTCTTTACGCACCGATTTTTCCTGATCATTACTCTCATAAACTTCAGTCGACTCTTCATCGTAACTAAATTGTTATCTCAGTCTATATGTGTTCCTGGATACGCCTTACAATCCAATATTTGATTTCAGAAGCTCTGGCTGGTCATGAGGTAATTTAACTGAAATCTCCCCCTATCTCCCAGCCGTTTCTTAGTATACCTGCTCCTCTTGTGATTCTTGAACAGGGTGTTCACTGTTGCTAAGTGATATTTATTACAGAACTCGATTAGTCTTTCTGGTCTCTCGTTTGTGCTGATAGGCCTATAGTCTCCCATAATCCTTTCTTCTACTCTTTCTTCTTCAACTGTATTCCAGTTCCCACGACTCTGAGATTTTCGTCTCCCTTTATGTACTGAATTACCCGTTCAATATCCTCACATACTTCCTCTATTTCTTCATCTTCACTTTGCGACGTCAGCACGTTCCTGATCTATCGTTGTCAGTGTTGGTTTGCTGTCGGTTATGATGAGAATACCGCTGTTGCTGTAGTGTTCATAGTAAATCAGTCTCCTATTCATAATGAGTCCTACTCGTATTATATCATTCTCTGTTACTGTAGATATTAACCCACACCCATCTCACCACAAATCCTTGTCTTCTTTCCATTTCACTTTATTGGCCCCCAGTATATCTATGCCTTAGCATTTACCGTTTCAGATTTTATAGCTTCATTACAACGCTGAAACGTCTGAGTCGTAGAATGTTTTCTTCTGTGGGTTGTGCAGTCAAAAATGGTTCAAATGGCTCTATGGCTCTGAGCACTGTGGGACAACAGCTGAGGTCATCAGTCCCCTAGAACTTAGAGCTACTTAAACCTAACTAACCTAAGGACATCACACACATCCATGCCCGAGGCAGGATTCGAACCTGCGATCGTAGCGGTCGCGCGGTTCCAGACTGAAGCACCTAGAACCGCTCGCCCACGCCGGCCGGCGGTTATTCAGTCCTTTCCTCATGGTCATGTTCCTTTAGACAGTCGCCTCAGAGACTCGAATGGGGGACTATTCCAGAATATTT
The DNA here is from genome assembly GCF_021461385.2 of Schistocerca piceifrons. Lineage (NCBI taxonomy): Eukaryota > Metazoa > Arthropoda > Insecta > Orthoptera > Acrididae > Schistocerca > Schistocerca piceifrons. The sequence goes on along the minus strand of NC_060138.1, from coordinate 554,561,531 downwards.
TGCCACTGGAGAGATCATCATAACACTTTTTCAGTTATAGATCACATGTCTTTAATGCACAAATTTCCGTTACCTTCTGCATCCCTGCAGTTGATCATTGCTAATCATTCCGTAATCAGTGCCAGTTTCCCACTCCAAGGGCAAGGGAGTGCCCTGAACCTGCCCATGCCTTCACCTTCTTTGACAAGGCCGTTGCCCCGCCGCTGCTTAAAATTAGAATAAAAATCATGAACAATGCTCCTAGACCACGGGAGTCGTCGTATTTTTGTCCAATTCTAATAAACATGTGTGTATTAGGATTCGACAGAAACATGACAACACCGCGAAAAACGCACACTTGAACATAAATTGCAGGTGGTAGACAAGGCTGCAGATTTCACTTTCGTTTTTTATCAGGAAAGGCATCTGTTCCATGTACTCAACGCGTCACAATTTTCATTTATTGTCAGAACAATTTTCTGTGTAGTTATCACGGCATTATGTCAGAGTTAGGTGAATACGAAAGACACAAAATTGTTGATGCTCGTATGATGCGTGCCTCTGTAATCCACGTAGCGGAAGTGTTTGGACTTTCAAATGATCATATGTATGTGAATTCCTAAGGGGAAAAAAGTGCTGAATTCATCGGTCCCTAGACTAATACAATTGTATTGTATGTTAACCGGGGGCCTAGAAACGACGGAGAGACTCCGTCCCCGCCGCAGCCGCAGTGGTCCACAACCCCAGGACAACTACCGCAGTCCCCCTTCCCCCCCCCCCCCCTCCCTGCCAGGGAACGTCTCACACCAGACGAGTGTAACCTCTATGTTTGCGTGGTAGAGTAATGGTCGTTTACGCGTACATGGAGACCGTATTTGCGCGGCAATCGCCGACACAGTCTCTCTGAGGCGGAATGGGGGGAACCAGCCCACATTCGCCGAGGCAGATGGAAAACCGCCTAAAAACCATCCACACGCTGGTCGGCTCACCGGACCTCGACCCAAGTCCTCCCGACGGATTCGTGCCGGGGACCAGGCTCTCCTTCGCAATCCGGAAAGCCGTGCGTTAGACCGCACGGCTAACCGGGCGCGCAAGACTTGCACAATAATTAAACTAATTTAAACTAACTTATGCTAAGAACAACACAGCGGGGGCGAAATTTTGTGTTGAATGATCGTGGACGACAACTGCCAGAGCCACTGTTTTGCTTAAGAAAATTGTCGAATGAAAATACTTTCAGCTGTCTCAATTTACAGATGTTATTTTATTGGAGCAACCGATTTCAACGCTATAATGCGATATAATGCGCCATCTTGAGGTACCCTGACCAACGTGTGGGAAAAATACCACCTCTGATGCGGTAAAAATAGGGCCCAGCAATCAGTGATCCGTAGGTTTTTACTTGAGACAGCGATCCTCATGTCAAGCAGACATCTATGTATAACAGTACTGGCCCCTATTTTGACTGGAACGAGGTGTAATTATTCCTACACGTCGGTCAGGGTGCTCGAAGATGGCACACTGTAACGTTGAAATTGGTTGCTCAAATAAAATAACACCTCGAAATGTAGACAGCTGATGGTGTTTTGATTTTATGCTCAACAGCCGAGGTCCCACAACCATCTCTACCAAGCTGGATTTAGAGAGGCATATCTTCATGTCACACTTGCAAAACCTGTCAGTGCTAAAACAATAAGGAGGGTGCTCCATAAGTAGGGAATTGGAAGGCGACCTGGACTTCGAAAATCACTGATGAGCTATACGAATGCTAGTAACGGGAAAACGTTTTGTGGAATCCATAAAGCATAGACTGTGGAGCAGTGGAAGACTGCACACTGTTCCCAATTTCTGCGCGAGCCTAAGTCCCTTAAGTAAAATATGACAGGGGGTTCGGTGTTGAGTCGAGCAGCCATATGATGGTTTTACACCGGCCTCATGGTTACTCAGCAAAGCTGAATTACCGCGAAGAATTATGTGACCATTTTGGATGATCAGCCCATTTCATGGTACAATGGTGATGCCGTGTGAGACAAGATGACATATCCCCTGGTCAGCAGCTCTCATCATCTAGGACTGGTTTTCTGGGAACGAGGATGATCTGTCTCATCTCCCCTAGCCATCACAGTCACCAGATCACAATGTTATTGAGCCTTTGTGGTCTGCTTTGGAGGGAAGGGTGCGCAATCGCTAAACATCGTCATCGTTAACTGAACTTGCCACTATTTTGCAGGAAGAATTATATATGCTTCCTTTAAAACTTTACAGGACCTGTCTACTTCGAAACGACTGGAAGTTTCTGAATGCCCACAGGTTTCCTACACCGTATTACACTTGATGATGTGTTGTATTTTGGTTTCTTCCACATTTTTGACCAGCCTCCGTATATTAAGAGCATTTGGCTGCAAGCGGAAATATCATCCTTTTAGTGAGTGCGATGGTAGTAATGTGACAAGAAGACAGCAACGTTATTGCCAGTCCTCAATATTTATGCAGTACAATAGCCTGTTCCATATACGAGTACATCGAACTCAGATAGTAAGTTACGCACGTCGTCTCATAGAAACACCATTGCCCGACAAGAAGGGCGGATATTCAGAAGAGACTACACGTACTGATATCCTGAAGACACAGTTGTGTTCGCAATTGACAACAGGTGCATCGCTGGCCGCTGTGGCCGAACAGTTCTCCGCACTTCAGTCCGGAACCGTGCACCTGGTCACAGGTTCGAATCCTGCCTCGAGCATGGATGTGTGTGATGTCCTTATTTAGGTTTCAGTAGTTCTGAGTCTAGGGGACTGATAACCTCAGATGTTAAGTCTCATAATGCTTAGAGCCCCCCTTTTTGAGCAGGTGCATCATAGTGTGCCAAAGTTGAAATATGCGATACAGTACGTTTCTTGTCAGTAAAACATGTCTATAACACACAGATTCAAATTCTGGCGGTGTATGAGCCAAAAGTAATTCCATCTGTAGTGAAATAGTGGTAACACCTTTACCAAGGTCACACAGACGCGTGTGATGCTGGTTGGGGGGCTGGCCATTGTGGCCGAGCGGTTCTAGGCGCTTCAGTCTGGAACCGCGCGACTGCTACGCTGGCCTAGGCCTAGGGCATGGGTGTGTGTGATGTCCTTAGGTTAGTTAGGTTTAAGTAGTACTAAGTTCTAGGGGACTGATAACCTCAGAAGTTAAGTCCCATAGTGCTCAGAGCCATTTTGATGTTGGTCGGGTAGGAAGGCCGTCACCAGTCTGCAGAGGAAGAACATAGAGGGGTATGGGGAGGGGGTAAAGAGAGATTTTATAACGATGAATACGTTCGCATAGCAGTTCCATAACAACTCTGTTTCCAAGGAGTGGATTTCAGTCGTCGAGGGGTGGAACACTGGTAGACTGTTCTGACAGTTGTTTAAAGAGGTCTGGTGGCTGTGTTGGAAAATCGTGTCACGTATCTGTGCCACCTTGAAGTGTAGTGGAGCAGTCACTGAAAGTAGCTTGATCTGCTATAAAAATGTGTTACTTACCTACTGAAGTCCTCTCGTAAGATGTTCACTAATTGATCTCTTACTGATATTGATAGCCCCACGAACAGGACAAGGAGTAGAACTACTCATGGAAGGCTAAGCTGTGGTTATGACATTATTCATCATTCCTCTCAACTTGTATTTTTAAAGGAGTTAATCATGACTGCAGAGGGCTAATCCGCCCAAAAGAATTCGAAAAAAGTGTAAAACAGTTAATGACATTACAAGTTTCAAATTGTGCTTCACAATACAATTTTTTTTTTTTTACAAAAAGATTCTTAGTAGAGCCAGTGCTGACTGACAATTGCAACAACTACAGAACTGACATATTCTCACTACTGAATAACTTGTGAACTTAACAAAACAAAACAGGCAAAAAAATTACAATTGTACTTAAAGCAATACGCAGTTAGCAGAAGCCTCGAAACAATTTCAGAACAACAATTATTAATGAAGGTCCCTTTTGAGAGAATGAATTAATTAGCAAAAATACAATTCAACAACAAATCTAATTTTATCCATTGTTTTCCAGTGTTTCGTCCGCTACTGTTTTACTTTCGTAAAATGAAGAACAAACCGCCTTCAGTCACAAGTTGTGTTTATTTACTGCACTATGCATTTCGAGCCCTGAAGGCTCATCTTCAGGTGCTTTTTAGTGATTTACATCATTTTTTTTAGTTGTTTGCCTGTTGATATTACATTTCATTACATGTTGTAACACAAAAATGTAATATCAACAGGCAAACAACTAAAAAAAAAACCTGATGTAAATCACTAAAAAGCACCTGAAAATGAGCCTCCAGGACTCGAAATGCTTAGTGCAGTAAATAAACACAACTTGTGAGTGAAGGCGGTTTGTTCTTCATTCAACAACAAATGTTTGAGTCAAGGGCAGTAAGTCCTTAATATCATAGGGAAGCACTGGTATTGACGATCAAGGGGCTTGAGAGAACCTCAGTACGTGAGGCACTGAGGAACAAGCGACTAAAGATTACAGAAGGAAAGGCAGACTTAACTTACGAAGGTGACGGAGCAGCATGAAAGGTGCCCGCAGAGGTAAGCGACGGTGTCAGACCTCGCGCTGCACGACAAATAGCATGCCGGAGTGGCGCCGTGGCGAGCAGACGCACGCAAAGCGCTGCCAGGTAGAAATTGGCGCGGCGAAGGAATCTCCTAACGGAGACAGGTTCAAATCAAACACTAATACAGGCACAATAGCCCTTCACCAAAATAATTGCAAAATAAATAGACACCTAAGCCCCTTCAATTAGCTGCAATCAAACGACAAAGTTTTTAGAATCAACTGAATCAACCTATTGTCCACTAATATAGAATTTGAATATCTATTAAATTATGTATTAAACAAAATCATTCAATTAACGCTCTAAAGGAGAAAACCTAAATTTAATACAATTTGCAACACCAATTGATTAAATTGAAAATAGTTACAATTACTTCCCCTGAGGGATAATGAGAAAGGTCAAATAAGATCCGCAAAGTTTTTGGGTGTTGAGGCAAGAACATAATGCCGAGACAGAAAAGCCAAACAAGACCTTACCTCATATTCTGACAGGAAAATGATGAGGCAAATAACGGATTTCTTCTTGTTATAGGCCTCAACAAACACCCTGAGGACCTGACAATACCAAACATCTGAAAAGTAACTAAACTTAATACACATTAAAACATGAACACACATTAAACAGCACAAATGAGTAGAAGCTCGTATGATATTATCATCATGGAGGGCAATATATTAAACAACAGTGACGTGTCCTGAAACACGGTACAATAACCTGAAACACACTACGAAGGTCACTTATCACGACTTGAAGAGGAATTTTTACGAATTATTTGGTTAGAGCAACAAAGCCTTTAATATGAAAACATTAACAAATGGAAAACCTTAAGACGTATTGAAACAAATAGACACACAGAAACATTAATGAAATGCCGGAGAGCAATAAGAAGCAAGAAGAAGGCAGGAAGCAGATATCGATACGAGCCAGCACGTCTCAGATATCTATATATGCAGAAATATTCACCACAAGCGATAAGTACAAATATTAGCTTAACACACTGAATACATTTTGATCACGGCTAACATACTGTCCGACAAATTAGCGGTGTGTTCCTTCCTATGAAGTATAGCCACAGGAAATCGGACTTCGTCAGCTATTGTCCACATCACGATGACACAAATCGCTCTTGTTGCTTTGTAAGCCAAAGTACGATTTCCTCGTTTTCTGATATCGTTCGGAGTATTTATGGGCCTCGAAAATAGTGTAGCATCAACTAAAAATTACGTGATGCTGACGTCAGACCTATTTACATAATGTTTCATTCACCTCTCCTCTCAGCCGTCTCCTTCATGTACCCATTGCGTAAAAATTAACACCTGGGTAAGTGAAAGTCAAAAAGAGAACGAAACACTTCACCGTACACTGCACGAAACACTTTATGCCAACGACTTCTTACTCACCGTTAATAGGTTTCTAAGCTTTCTTACTAAGAGTAAAAGGTTAGTTTAAGTTAGTTTAAATAGTGTGTAAGTTTAGGGACCGATGGCCACAGCAGTTTGGACCCTTAATTCACATATATTTTAGAGCAGATAAGTGCCAAGGGAACACTGAGAAACTCCACAAAGGGGAGCAACTAATTGCTAGTAAGAAATGCGTGTTCATTTGGAAGTCATACGAGTTCCAGTAATACATTAAGAGTTCCGCAGAGCCTTGGAACAAGCAAGGAAAAAGCGATGGATGACATTCATCCTGAACTTTACATTGGATAAAGTGGGAACCTAACGATTGTTCAAGTAATTCTGCGGAACCCAGTTATTACGAGGAACCCTTGAGACTAGGACTTTATTGCACTTTCGGAAGAATGCTATCCACACAATTGTGAAGATAACTCAGGCAAATAAATGAGAGGATTATCGCACCACCAACGTAACAGCTAATTCATTAACATTCCTCACAAAAATCATGTACAAAATGTAGAACAGGAAACTGAGGATATGTCACGTGACAGGTGGTTTCACTCAAGGCACCAGTGAGGCAATTCTGACGTTGACAATAGCAGCAAGGCTTACGAAAAATTGAGAAACTTTAATAGTATTTATCAACCTAGAAAAAGCGCTGGTCAACGTAAAAGATATTCGAGTTTCAAAGACTTAGATATAAGTTATAGTGAGACACAGGTGATACACATTATGTACAGAAACTAAGCGGGTAGTGTTTGAGTTAATAGAGGTTTGAGGGTGTAAGAGGGGGTCAGGTCTTTCTCCATTGCTGTTCATCTTGTATATCGAAGAAGCAATTATAGGAATAAAATAATAGTTTAGATGTAGGATTCATATTCAGTGCTAACATTTGACATTGTTTGTCTTATGCGCTACCACATCTAAACGGACAGTATCCCAAGCTGTCTGAGCGAAAAGAATTTGCCCCAGTTAGCAGGTGAGATAAATACTGATAGGCCGTCGGGATCTCCCGTTATTATTCTAACCAGAATCAGACTGTGGGGCGGCATGGACTACAACCCTACTTGCATCAACGCCATGATTTGAAAGGGTACTGGGGGAAATATGGTGGAAATTGCCATACAAATAAGTCACACTATTGGCCATTAAAATAGTTACACCAAGAAGAAATGCAGATGATAAACGGGTATTCATTGGACAAATGTATTATACTACAACTGACATGTGATTACATTTTCACGCAGTTTCGGTGCATAGATCCTGGGAAATCAGTACCCAGAACAACCACCTCAGGCCGTAATAACGGCTTTGATATGCCTGGGCATTGAGTCAAACAGAGCTTGGATGGCGTGTACAGGTACAGCTGCCCATGCAGCTTCAACACGACACCACAGTTCATCAAGAGTAGTGACTGGCGTATTGTGACGAGCCAGTTGCTCGGCCACCATTGACCAGACGTTTTCAATTGGTGAGAGGTCAGGAGAATGTACTGGCCAGGACATCAGTCGAACATTTTCTGTATCCAGAAAGGCCCGTACAGGACCTGCAACATGCGGTCGTCCTTTATCCTGCTGAAATGTAGGCTTTCGCAGGGATCGAATGAAGGGTAGAGCCACAGGTCGTAACACATCTGAAATGTAACGTCTACTGTTCAAAGGTCCGTCAATGCGAACAAGAGGTGACCGAGACGTGTAACCAATGGCACCCCATACCATCACGCCGGGTGATACGCCAGTATGGCGATAACGAATACACGCTTCCAATGTGCATTCACCACGATGTCGCCAAACACGGATGCGACCATCATGATGCTGTAAACAGAACCTCGATTCATCCGAAGAAATGACGTTTTGCCATTCGTGCACCCAGATTCGTCGTTGAGTGCACCATCGCAGGCGCTCCTGTCTGTGATGCAGCGTCAAGGGTAACCGCAAGCATGGTCTCCGAGCTGATAGTCCATGCTGGTGCAAACGTCGTCGAACTGTTCGTGCAGATGTCTTGCAAACGTCCCCATCTGCTGACTCAGGGATCGAGACGTGGCTGCACCATCTGTTACAGCCATGCGGATAAGATGCCTGTCACCTCGACTGCTAGTGATACGAGGCCGTTGGATTCCAGCACGGCGTTCCATACATCCTCCTGAACCCACCGATTCCATATTCTGTTAACAGCCATTGGATCTCCATCAACGCGAGCAGCAATGTCGCGATACGATAAACGGCAATCGCGATAGGCTACAATCCGACCTTTATCAAAGTCGGAAACGTGATGGTACGTATTTCTCCTCTTTACACGAGGCATCACAACAACGTTTCACCAGGCAACGCCGGTCAACTGCTGTTTGTGTATGAGAAATCGGTTGGAAACTTTCCTCATAACAGCACGTTGTAGGTGTCGCCACCGGCTCCAACCGTGTGCGAAGGCCCTGAAAAGCTAATTATTTGCATATCACAACATCTTTTTCCCGTCGGTTAAATTTCACGTCTGTAGCACGTCATCTTTGTGGTGTAGCAATTTTAATAGCCAGTAGTGCATCTACAAAAGGCACAAAGAGATATATTCTAAAATTAGCCCTCTTAACCGATCGGAGCCTCCATTGGCATAGACACAAAATGAGATAGAACTCACGTATAGCTACATAAGTTGAACTGAGAACACGAGTGAGAGTACTGAACCATGAGAACTACGTTTCGGCAACAAAGGGGGAGGAGGGTGACAAAATTCGGTGAACCTTACCTCATGGTTGTAACTGCTTCTCGTACTATCGCGAAATACCCTTAATTGCCAAACGACCGAAACGGCGATCGAATCCGAACGTCATTATTATACTGTACCCGAAGTCACGAAACATTAAGCTTGACCGCCACGTTGCGAAGCGTACCTATGGACAATAGTCGGTCGCAGGTGGCATAACTGCTAGTGCATCATCCAAGAATACGTTCCAGAATGGAGTGGAGCGGTAGTTCTCTGTAGTTTTATTAGCTGACCGGCACCTCACACCATGTATCTACGGCTGAAAAAAATAGTTCCGTTCAAGCAGCAAGGTTTCACCTGCTGGGCTGTGGACCTGGCCGCTTCCTTTTTCCTCTAGAAGTTTCTTAACCTGGCACAGCCTCGGCCGTTGGGACGTCGGGATGTTCTGTATTCGTCCGCGCCTCAGGTCGAAGAAGACGCTCCGTTTAAACTTGATTTTTTTAACAACAATCGCCCTTTTGAACAGTTTATTAATTCCTCTTAAAATAACAGCGCTGAATCTGTTTACACATCTTGGTTTCTCCGTACATAGGGAATTATTATTGCAATGTTCCTTTCGCTACTGTTATTATTTAAGATGCTTGAATTCGCGGTTAAATTTTAAATGCTTCGAAAAGATTGATACGCAATTTATGAATAGAGCAGCGGTTTGTTTCTCGTCAAAAGACCTCAGATCTGTTACCTGATTTCGTATTCATTGTTTCCGACCTCGAGCGGCCGCCCACACGCCCGCCATTGCACGTGACGTTCTTGCGAGTGTGAAGAACATGAAGAATAACTGAGGGGCCACGTGATGAAATAAACAGTGTAATGAGCGTAGAATACGGGTTGAGAGTAAACTTATGGAAGTAGGTAATGGAAAGAAGCCTTACTGACATGAGCGATAAATTCTTATCCTAATGCCCTTGCGTCTAACTTGGAGAGGGAGGGTGCAGTTTCGAAGATGGCTAGGATACTGATGACTCACAAGTGGCAGTTAAAAAAATGAGGCTAGTGATGTCTTCCCAGACTCTGCATCTCCTGCCCCCTCTACCCTGCTCAGAATCACTTTACAGTTTCCGATCACATGATAGTAGTCGTCTGACGAATGTACTGTATATCAAATCTACAAGAGTCCTTCGCTTATCTAGAGTAGACTGTACACCAACATTTCGGCTGTTTGTGATGCCACTTTTATTAAGTACACGAACATGGTAGTAAGCTGCAGAAACGCTCATTACACCAACGTATCAATGAGAGATGGTTATGTCCTTAGCACTATCCTTTTCAAACCTCCTCTCCATCTCCAGAGATGAAACACAAAGATTTTCATACATAAGCCAGATATGTAGTCAAAGATCAGTTCATCAGATCCTGGGTTCTAGTAATAATCGATGGATCGATGGTTCCCCTAGAAGACCACAACCGCTTTACACACGAATAAGGGGAGATTTGCAAATACTCGAGGGAATCGTGGTTCGAAATGCGCACTAGCCAGTATTAAGTAGGATGTATGTTTCCTGTGAGTTACCTAAAAATACCTAAGAATCAGTCTTTACATCGAGACAAAGATCCGTCATCTGCTATCCACGTGCTAGAGAGAGTAGTAGCGACCTCGAAGTCGACGGTGCCGCAAAGCGTTCCTATTCTGTACCTATTCTATATTCTTTTCAGAAAGTGGAGATGCGTATGGTATTGTGTCGTTGCTGTCTCAAGGGATATGTGTGCGGTAGGGCAGAAACGAAAACTGACTGATATTTACGTGGGAGCGTTTTCCTAGTAATGAGATATGTTTTCCGATACTGCAGATAAAAATTTTGTGCTGCACTTTAAAAAGATCAAGACAACAAAGCAATGCGCCACTTACACTGTTAAAAGATCACACAAATAGAAATCAAACTTAGTATTTAAAATGGGTAGTAATAAGAACGAAATGTAGCCCTTGTACATGACGGTTATGCAAGGACGGATCGTCAGTACCGCTCAAGCAGTGGCTTAAATTGGCAGCTCTTACTCCGCCTCCCTCCGACTGCTAGGGTCTGTCTGCCGTAAAGTTTCTTAATGCACAAAACGTAGCGCTGATCGAGATTCATCTTCAGCTGTGGCAGGTGTACAGCCGAAGGTCACGAGGAAACAGATGGTGCGTCACTAATGTAGGCAATATTCCGAAGTTTGTCAAACTGTCCGTGTTGACGATGGCGGACGTAACGAAGCACCTGCTGTTCGAAAAGTTTGTGCTACGTGGCTGCCGGAAAATATGACGCAGGAAAACAAAATGTCCGCAGTAGTTACGTAATGACGGCGACAGATTCCTCAACAGTATCTCCTAAGTATGATGAAGCATGGGTTTCTCTCTTTACCTAGAAAACCAAACAACGATCAATGCACTGACATCTCAGTGGATCACCGGAGAAGGCAAAGTTCAAACTGCATGTGCCCGTACACAAAAAGATATGTTCGGTGTCCTGGAACAGGAAGGACATTCTTCTCATTGACTTCCAGCAATGAGTGTAACATCGAACACATGCTGTTAGTGTGAAGAACTTCGGAAATTATGAAGGGTCATTCAAAACAGGAGGTTGCCAGAACCCTCTGCAGGTTTGCTTTTGTCCATGACAATACTCGTCCACAATGGCTTGACGCACAGCAACTGTTCTGAAAGACTTCGGTTGGGAGCTTTTTGATTCTCTACCCGTATAGTCTTGATTTTGCTCCTAGCGATTTTCATCTGTTTTTGAACCTCAAGAAATTCCTGAAGACGACTGTCACACGCTCTTTTTATCCCCAAGCGGTAGACCTCTGTGACAAAGGAACAAAAAAGTTGGTCCCACAACGTGAAAAGTTTCTCTATTCTGATAGTAATTATGTCGAAAAGTAGCTCAAACATTGCTGCATCTGTTGCAAATAAAGCTATCCGTGTAACCATTTTTTTTAATTGCAAATTTCATTAATGGATGACCGTCGTACCCAGGTTATTTATCCTTTATATCAAACTAGAAAGGGAATTAAACCACTGTATAATACAACAACAAACGTAGTTTATTTACATGTTGTTAAATGCGTAATCTTAGTATACAGATTGTAAAATAGCATCCTTGCAATCCCGAATACAGCGGCTTCTATTATATTTCCAATTATTTTGTGTCGTTCGTATCTCATCCTTGAAAAGGGGAGTACGAATGTGTCACCCAGCAGACTTTTTCCCAGGTAGTACGTAACATATGGTTCACGTTGGCTGAAATGGTTCCGTGCATTCCCAAGCTGTGCTTCCGAGGTAGTACGTCACATATGTATCACGTTGGTTGAAATTGTCCCCAGCATTTCCAAGCTGTGCTGGAACAACGCCCCACGCACAAACATATAGATAGATAGATAGATAGAGACAGAGAGAGCTACACCAAATAGTTTAGATGGTTATATCTGACTACCGAGCAAAAACCTGTGGCCGCACTGTGGGTCCTCCTCTACTCCTTTTGAACCCAGAAGACTACAGTATTTTGCTAATATTTTCATTTAAAGTGTTGCCTTGCGAGGCGTAAGACGTCCTGTGGGCCGACTTGGTGCAGGAGAGGCACCACAGGACATTTTAATTTCCACTGTCTACACTTTCACAAAACATTGTCAGCACGACCATGAAGGATTCAGGATTCACACTCATAGCAGTGGAAGTTCAAAAACATAACAAAATGAATTTTTTTACATGTCAAATTTCATCATTTTTCCACATACTATTGCCTGCATTTGTTGCTATTGATACAGTTCTCTCAATAAGTAAAACAAATTATTCGATGAACCTTGCACAGCATACAAACCATACTTACAGGTGTATGAAACTCTAGAATTTATTTAATTTATGAAAAAATGGATGAGCTGTTTAAACTTCATGTTTAGAAAAACTCAAATTTTATAGTTAATTATCTCAATTTTTGCGCATCTTTTAACATATTTGGAAGATTCTAGAGTTTCATAGACCTGTAAGTGTGGTTTGTTTTATAAATTTATTGGTAAAAGTGCAGAAAGTGGAAATTAAAATGTCTTGTGCTGCCTCTCCTGCTCCAAGTCGGCCCGTTTGACACCCTGTGTCCATTTCCTCGGCAATATGCTTAGTACGTGATCTTTACCCGCCAGGTTACCCGAGAGCACTAACGCGCTGCTTTCTGGACTCGGGTAGGCGAGCCAGCCCCGGATCGAATCAGTCCAGCGGATTAACGACTAAGGAGGGCTAGTGTGCCGGCCAGCCTGTATGTGGTTTTTAAGCGGTTTTCCACATCCCACTAGGTGAATACCGGGCTGGTCCCCATATCCCGCCTCAGTTACACGACTCGCAGACATTTGAAACACATTCGCGCTCTTTCATGATTTACATTAGCCGCAGACAGCTGGGGTACACGGATTTCATCACCGAGCGGGGGGGGGGGGGGGGTACAGGGTGGTGGCAGGAAGGGTATCTGACCACCCCTCCAAATTAACCATGTCAAATCCGATTGTAACCCGGCTGACCCTGCGAAAACTGCGGGACGAGGCAGTAGCTTGTGAAGCTTCGAGTAAAGTCGAAACATCTGCTGTATTTGAGGTACTGTGATCACCATGGTCGTCAGCGACTTTCTTGCTTGTGGAGTACAGCAACGGCTTCCAAAAAACATAGCATTTTATCATATGGTACTAATAATATGCATTATCTGCCCAAGTGCCTGATGTTGCAGAAAAGTTGTATCAAACTAGAAATCTAAATAATGTCCTGCGTAGAAAGCTCGATGTCACGCAGATCTGATGCCCACTGCCTTGGCTACAAAACTTCTACAACTGATAACATTACTTGAGCGTATAGATCAAAACCCTAAGGGAAAGCAGACATATAAAACAAAACCTTAACTCTTATGTAGTCACAGCATAACACATGATACATGCTACGACATAGCCGCGAGTAGACACAGTGACCAAAAAAATACAAGATTTCTGCCTTCAAATGCAGGCAACGATCGTATTATTAACTGTGAGTAAATATGAGCGAATTATTTGATTATTGACTCGATCACACACACGCGCGCCCGCACACACACATACACACACACACACACACACACACACACACACACACACACAAAAATAAGAAACCTGTAATATTCCCGGAACAAACAGACGAAAAAGGCAACGACATTAGACAATTTAGAGACTATACAAGCTAAAAATATCTGAAGATGATTATGGACCGAAACTGATTGACGACTGTTTGTGATCACTGACTGGAATAATAGAGAGACATAACACATCATAACACACCGCATTGTTATACGTTCTCAATAGCTCTTAACCGCACGTTGACAAAATAGTGTTTCTGCTAACTAGAGGCAAAATAACAGGTGTTGAATGTCTAATTAAGATAGACAATAACACACAGCAATATTTTCATCACAAGAAAACGTCGGATACTTCATATTTGTACTTAGACGATTATATCTTTCAGAATTCAGTTTATCAGCTACAATATTTTCTTATGAATCGAGAGCCACATATGTAGTTAAAATGTACACTCATAGATGACACTTGTTCACTTTTTACAATGTTTTTCCCCCCATCCCTCCATGAAATATGTACTTTGCCGTTGGTGGGGAGGCTTGTGTGACTCAGCGATAAAGACAGCCGTACCCTAGGTGGAACCACAACGGAGGGGTATCTGTTGAGAAGCCAAACAAACGTGTGGTTCCTGAAGAGGGGCAGCAGCCTTTCCAGTAGTTGCAGGGGCCTCAGTCTGGATGATTGACTGATCTGGCATTGTAACATTAACCAAACGTCCATGCTGAGCTGGTACTGCGAACGGCGAAAGCATTCGTAAACTACAGCCTTAATTTTTCTCGAGGGTAAGCAGCTTTACTGTATGGTTAAATAATGATGGCATCTTCTTGGGTAAAATATTCCGGGGGTAAAATAGTCCCCTGTTCGGATCTCCGGGCAGGGACTACTCAGGGGGACGTCGTTATCACGAGAAACAAAACTGGCATCCTATCGATCGGAGTAGGTTAAAGTTAGAGATCGTGGGAATTAGTGACGTTAGGTGGCAGGAGGAACAAGACTCCTGGTCAGGTGAATACAGGGTTATAACTACAAAATCAAATAGGGGTAATGCAGGAGTAGGTTTAACAGTGAATCAAAAAATAGGATCGTGGGTAAGCTACTACGAATAGCATAGTGAGCGCATTATTGTAGCCAAGATAGAAATGAAGCCCCCATCTACCACAGTAGTACAAGTTCATATGACAACTAGCTCCGCATATGACGAAGAGACTGAAGAAATGTATCATGAGATAAAAGAAATTATTCACACAGTGAAGGTAGGTGAAAATTTAGTAGTCATGTGGAACTGGATTTGGATAGTAGAAATGGAAAAGAAGGAAAAGTAGCAGGTGAATATGGAAGAAATAACATAGATTGACAGAATTTAAAATTTAAAGTTCTTAAGATTGTACGTGATTGATCACTTGTTGCGAAAAAACTAAATCTTTTAAAAATAACGTAATCAAAATCTGTTGATTAAAAGGAACCACACTATAGTGCATTTTTGACAACACTGCATGGCATCAAGAACTTTAATAAAACTATCACACGTAATAAAATCTGTTCATCATGGATGATGTGTAGAGGAGGGACGAAGGTGGGAGAGGAAAAGCGCTGATTTTGCGCTAGTATGTTAGAAGTATGGTCTAAAAGCTGTAATACAATTAAATTGTAACATACTTTCCTCCGAAATTATGTGTACTACATCTTTTAAACGGCATCTCTCTATCAGTAACCTAACCAGTGCGTTTCTTCTCCGTCTTCCACCTTCTTCCTTCCCATACCCATCATCCATGACGCATGGGTCTTTATAACGCATACTGAGTATAGCGTAATGCTAGATGCCATGGGGTGTTTTCACAAGTGTACTACCAGTACTATTCCTTTTATTTTACACTTTATGACTATGTAATTTTTTTTTTAAATTATCTTTTCACGACTCGTGATCATTCAAGTACATCTTTTAAGAATTTTAAAATTTAAATATTATCCGCTTATCTTGTTACTGAGGCATTTTTATGCATTTTAAATTTAAAATGTTTATATTATCACAGAAATAGCATTGTTCTTTACCAGTGTTTTGAGTATGAAACTGATCATTAAATGTATATTTTAAAATAAATTTAATCTGTTGCGGTACCTCTCGTGAGTTATGTGATCCATAAATAAATCTTTTTCACGTCACCGCTAAGCAAATAAGTGCTGGATGCGTGCCCAATGCACGTCACTTGGCTAGACTTTCATACACAGGAACATAAGAGAGAAAATACAATTGCAATTTCAGCAGATCAAACGATTTTCACAGAAATAATTACCATACAATATTTATTACCACCGTAAATTAATAAATTATTTCCTAGCATTCTCTAAAGCTCCGTCACTGTGAGCCTGATGATGTTGTTTACGTAAATAACGAATTCAAAATGAAATTCAGTACTGTGGCTACAGATTAGTTTTGCATTCACCACTAATTCTTTTGAGCTACGTCGTGATTGAATTATCCATTCTAGTAATTAGTGATTTCTAATCTCTTTACTCCTCAAATATATCGTTACTGTGCTGACAAAGTTTTAATTCCATTATCTCTCTACATCTGGCTTTGTTATAATGCTGTTTGAAACAAACTTATGTGTTCCTGGTTGCGAACGCACACTAGTTTGCTGGAGACCGAGGGTGGAAAAGGTGATGGGGCCCCTAGTGACTGATGAAATTTAAATAAAACTATTTGGCCACCGAAGGCATGGCAGTTCAGTTTTTCAAAACCTGACTGAACACTAACGTTCTGTAATGCTTGCAAAAATTGTTTTGTAACATGTATTACAGAGACAGGGCCATCAGGATTAAAAGGGTGGAGCGACTGACTAAACGTGTGTCACAATTTCACATAAAACATTTATTGAAAATTTTATTAATGCCAAAGGCAACTTACATGGAATAACTGCTCTAAGAAATATGAATCTAAAAAGAAGGCAATATTACTTAAAAGGCTTATGACTTCAGTTTTATGAATCAGTCAAGGAAACAATTCAGCAAAAAGCAACTCACGAAAAAAGCTTCCGTCACAATATCTTTCAATGATTTAAACAGGTTAGACAGTATCAGTTGCCGGCCGCAGTGCCGAGCGGTTCTAGGCGCTTCAGTCCGAAACCGCGCGACTGCTACGGTCGCAGGTTCGAATCCTGCCTCGGACCTGGATGTGTGTGATGTCCTTAGGCTAGTTAGGTTTAAGTAGGTCTAAGTTCTAGGGGACTGATAACCACAGATGTTAAGTCCCATAGTGCTCAGAGCCATTTGAACCGTATCAGTTCAACAGCCAACAATTCTTGTCTGAATAAAGAGTTAATGCTTAAGTTATAAACAAACTAGCAAGTAATACCTGACTGAGCCTCATAAATCACAATGTCCTTGAGAACAAGAACAACTTAGTTCGAAGACTTAATTGATAACCAGGCACAGCACACATACAATTGTAACTACCTAAGGAAATTCGTATCATATGGTTCTCTTCGGCAGATTAGTGCGGAAACAAGGGGAGTGAAATTGCTTGGAGACTGTTCAGCAACCATAAGCGAAACTGTCTCTCACGATGTCCACTAACAGTAGACAATGTTATTATAAGCCGGCAGGGATGGCCGAGCGGTACTAGGCACTACAGTCTGGAACCGAACGACCGCTTCGGTAGCAGGTTCGAATCCTGCCTCGGGCATGGATGTGTGTGATGTCTTAGGTTAGTTAGGTTTAAGTAGTTCTAAGTTCTAGGGGACTCATGACCTCAGAAGTTAAGTCCCATAGTGCTCAGAGCCATTTTTTTGTTATTATAAATTTTAAAATACATTCACGATAATATAAGGGATAATCTACGTTACCTTCCCTTGTTAACTGCGTACTGCACCAGAGTCACTATCCTGCTCACATTTAGCACATCGCTTCCTACAAGGAATAAATGTAAAGGGACTCGAACCTGCAAGAGACTATAATCAATAGCCGGTAATCACTGTTTTCATCAGGGCATTTCAACATCTTCCTTTTAACTGCAACTGTTGACCGGCGTAAATATCACTACTCAACTCAGTAACTGATAATTAATCGCATGAGTGCAACTCTGATTCAGAACATAGCAAGCAGAAATGTCTGCGCCAAAAAGAACCTCTGTTTGTTTTAACACAGGAACACAGTCTGTCGGTGGATTCAATGCAGCTCACAGCGACCAAGACGGAGCTCAGCGAAATTGACAGTACCAAACCCTGGCTTGCTGATCACACCACAAATGCCCACTCTTCGGGCGGGATACAGACGTCAGATGTACAATCTTTCAGAACATAAACTTAAGGGCACAAACCATACTAGCTGCGGACGTCTGTTTAAGAGGAAAGCAGCCACAAACGCGAGCTTCTTCCTTCCGTTCCGTACAATCATTGTCCACTGCCCCCCTTGCCGGCCCACAGAAATACACCTGTGCTGGCTCCAATCTTGTATGTCGCAGACAGTGAAGTATTGCCATGTCATACTTTCGAACAGTGCCAACCATGGCCCAACTGACTGTGGTCGGGTGACATTAGAAATTATTTCGAAATGACAGCAATTTAACGTGATTGTTGAACAAATTTATGGCATTAAATCGTGACTGGTATTGAGCAAACCATGGATGATTTCCAGCAGTCTCTGCTCCACTTACATTTACACGGACCACTATGATATTCGTACCAAAAATTTGAGATGATATCACGGAACAGTTGGGAACGAGCTTTAGTGTCAATAACAATACATGTTGCTTCAGCGTGTGTGCTAATATCATCCATCACATCAAATTAAATCATTACATAGATGATTTGTTCTCAGATGAATAGCAGTGAATGAATTTCATCGTCATATACTGTTACTTATATAATCTTTTAGATATGTACGGGAGCGTTGGCTGCTGAAGTTTGAGATAATTCGCAGACAGATGATCCCCCTTCCAGTTTTTTGTTCAACCTCTGGTTTCGTCAGTAATGTCAGGGCTTTTTTTCATGGCATCGACCTTACGAAACTGGCAGTGGTCGAGATATGCAAATATGTGCGTATTTCATGACAAACAGACTTCCTCGCTCATGTTTACATGAAGCAGTGATACGTTCAAGGAAATATATCATACATTTACTCGACAATATTTGCTGTCCGAGAGAATTAAAGCGTTTTGACAGTAACGGTGTTTTCATAATAAGGATGTACCCGCGGTCTAGGCGTAGCGTCTTTGATTCATAATCAAAACGTATTCGGTCCCGGGTTCGATCCCCGCCCTTGCCTAAATTTTGATAAATAATAAGCATTGGCGACGGAAGACTTCACGCATAAGAAGTCAGCCTCATTCTGCCAACGGCCTTGTCAAAGAGGGCGGAGGAGCGGATAGAGGTTCAGGGCACTCTCTTGTCCTAGGGGTGGGAAATTGCCCCTAAAGGCCGAAGAATCAGCAATGATCAACGACATGAGGATGCAGAAGGCAATGGAAACCACTGCATTAAAGACACGTAACGTGTATCCACAGGACATGTGGCCTGTAATTGAAGAAGTGTCATGATGATCTCTCCATTGGAAAAAGATTCCGGAATAGTCCCCCATTCGGATTTCCGGGAGGGGACTGGCAAGGGGGAGGTTACTATGAGAGAAAGATTGAATAATCAACGAAAGAATAACGTTCTACGAGTCGGGGCGTGGAATGTCAGAAGTTTGAACGTGGTAGGGAAACTAGAAAATCTGAAAAGGGAAATGCAAAGGCTCAATCTAGATATGGTAGGGGTCAGTGAAGTGAAGTGGAAGGAAGACAAGAATTTCTGGTCAGATGAGTATCGGGTAATATCAACAGCAGCAGAAAATGGTATAACAGGTGTAGGATTCGTTATGAATAGGAAGGTAGGGCAGAGGGTGTGTTACTGTGAACAGTTCAGTGACCGGGTTTTTCTAATCAGAATCGACAGCAGACCAACACCGACAACGATAGTTAAGGTATTCATGCCGACGTCGCAAGCTGAAGATGAACAGATAGAGAAAGTGTATGAGGATATTGAAAGGGTAATGCAGTATGTAAAGGGGGACGAAAATCTAATAGTCATGGGCGACTGGAATGCAGTTGTTGGGGAAGGAGTAGAAGAAAAGGTTACAGGAGAATATAGGTTTGGGACAAGGAATGAGATAGGAGAAAGACTAATTGAGTTCTGTAACAAGTTTCAGCTAGTAGTAGCGAATACTCTGTTCAAGAATCACAAGAGGAAGAGATATGCTTGGAAAAGGCCGGGAGATACGGGAAGATTTCAATTAGATTACATCGTGGTCAGACAGAGATTCCGAAATCAGATACTGGATTGTAAGGCGTACCCAGGAGTAGTACAATATAGTAGTGATGAAGAGTAGGCTGAAGTTCAAGACATTAGTCAGGAAGAATCAACACGCCAAGAAGTGGGATACGGAAGTACTAAGGAATGACGAGATACGTTTGAAGTTCTCTAACGCTATAGATACAGCAATAAGGAATAGCGCAGTAGGCAGTACAGTTGAAGAGGAATAGACATCTCTAAAAAGAGCCATCACAGAAGTTGGGAAGGGAAACATAGGTACAAAGAAGGTAGCAGCGAAGATACCATGGGAAACAGAAGAAATACTTCAGTTGATTGATGAAAGGAGGAAGTACAAACATGTTCCGGGAAAATCAGGAATACAGAAATACAAGTCGCTGAGGAATGAAATAAATAGGAAGTGCAGGGAAGCTAAGACGAAATGGCTGCAGGAAAAATGTGAAGACATCGAAAATGATATGATTGTCGGAAGGACAGACTCAGCATACAGGCAAGTCAAAACAGCCTTTGGTGACATTAAAAGCAACGGTGGTAACATTAAGAGTGCAACGGGAATTCCCCTGTTAAATGCAGAGGAGAGAGCAGATAGGTGGAAAGAATACATTGAAAGCGTCTATGAGGGTCAAGATTTGTCTGATGTGATAGAAGAAGAAACAGGAGTCGATTTAGAAGAGAGAGGGGATCCAGTATTAGAATCGGTATTCAAAAGAGCTTTGGAGGACTTACGGTCAAATAAGGCAGAAGGGATTGATAACATTCCACCATAATTTTTAAAATCATTGGGGCAAGTGGCAAAAAAACGACTATTCACGTTGGTGTGTAGAATATATGAGTCTGGTGATATACCATATGACTTTCGGAAAAGTATCATCCACACAATTCCGAAGACGGCAAGAGCTGACAAGTGCGAGTGGGTATTAGAGGTACCGGTGTGTACAGCAATCTGGACCACCACATCTGAAGGTCTCGCTGTATAGTGGTACAACATGGATCGTGTGGTTTACATGAGGAATAAAAACGGTGGAAATAATGTTTATGTTGATCTGTATTCCAATTTTCTGTACAGGATTCGGAACTCTCGAAACCGAGGAGATGCAAACCTTTTTTTGGTGTGTTTATAAGAGAGAACTGTCGATGGCATGCCTTGTTCAGGCCGCACTGGGGCTACTACTGCAGTGGATGACTGATACCTATGGATTACGGCTCAGAGAAACCGTGACAGCAAGGCCACCATATTGATAATGCTTTTCGTGGAGCCACAGGACGTCGTGTTACGACTCAAACAGTGCGCAGTCGTATTTGGATCTAAGTAGCACGTAACAGAAATCAGTCACGTCGTCACAACGTCCTGTCTGTAATACTGTAACCACTGTTGTACACTTTTCCTGCTTTAGACTATCGTTGTGACCTTGTAGGTGAGGAGTGTGCCTTCATGTAATCAAGAAGTGGCCAGTATACCGTAACTGGCGAAACTGCTTTATTTCAGACATTATATTTTCAGATGGCGGTATCCCACAGCTCTTAAGAATTTGAAGAACGTCACGAATCAACGCCAAGAGCTGCTGATTAAATCTGTCTACGGAACAAGCTGTTTCATTTCATGGACCATCTTAATGCTCATAATATGATTTAAAACATCATATAACGTGACATGTATTATATTACTACATAACAACAGTGATAAATTCATAGATTTTGTTATCTGACGTCACTTAGACGTCGCTTAGTATGATATTGCAAATGATTTTATTAACCTGATGACAGTTCGTGGCCTGAAACTGGTTGTTCGTATGGCATTTGTTAAAAAATGAAATCGGCGTGCTCGTCGAAATTAGATGTAATCTGAGAAGGGCTATATAACTTTTGTCTCTGTTCTATCTAATCTGCCTCCCATTTCATGTAATATATTAAAAAGCATAACATAAGCAAAGTTTTATATGGTCTGTGGATCATCAGCCTCGATGGTCTAACTTTCTCCTTTGCTAATTGCGCTGTTTTTAGTTAAGCGAATAATGCTTTGCGGAACTAGACGCTAACAGTCTTGGGAAATGGCTTCAATTTTGCTCCTGTGTCAAAGCTACTTCCGTTAACAACTCTTTAGGTGCTTTTGAAGAGGCCATCAAAAGGCAGCCAAGCGACTCTGCAGAGGAGTTTGTCGACCATTTACTGTTCACAGTCAGACAAGTGCACTTCTTGGTCTGTAACGATATTACCAACAAATTAAATAAGCTCCGTGATCATTATCAAGTAATCAACTGTATATCTTCCCTACATGATTATTTTTTAAAATCCGGCCGTTGTGGCCGTGCGGTTCTAGGCGCTTTAGTACGGAACCGCGCTTCTGCTACCGTCGCAGGTTCGAATCCTGCCTCGGGCATGGTTGTGTGTGATGTACTTAAGTTCGTTAAGTTTAAGTAGTTCTAAGTCTAGGTGATTGATGACCTCAGATGTTAAGTCCCGTAGAGCTTAGAGCCATTTGAACCATTTTTTTTTTATTTTTTAAAGGAAAATCTGGATTGCCTTATCACGCTAAACGGATTAACATGACAACTGTTTCCAGGGACGTAAATTTTAGTAAGACGAGCATCAGGTACCTTGCAAAAAGTTCAGTACTGTACCTGCCTTCTGTATCTAAAAAATGCTCTGGTCGGTGAAAGCTAAATTTTAAATGGCTACTCTGTAACTGGTTTTGAAAATTTGGACAAAGTTACAAACTTTCGGAATTCACTGATCAGGGACTGGTAAAAACACACGTTGTATGACAAGTTCCTTTCTTTTGTCCAGTACAAGAAACTTCTTATATAAGCCTTTCCAGGCATTTCCAATTGGCCCCTGCTACAGATTCAGAGGACTACATCTCAACACTCATAAAACCGTGGAACACATTAAGTTTATCTGTCAATCCAATAACCTTGGGCCTAACTGCATTAATGTGAAGATTAAGAACAATTCTAGTGCTAGCAATAGAAAAAGTATGGCTAAAATTGGAAATGAGATCTCTGAACTAAAAAAAAAGAAAAACACTTTATCTCAAAAGCTACATTAATTTCTGTATGAACCTTATGTACGTTGACGGTTCTGCTGTTTTCTCTTATCTGGTCAACAAGGCTGAAAGTTACACAGACATAGTACGACAGAGCTTGAAGAAAAAGATACTCGTGAGACAACAAACACACCACAAATAATTTGTATTACACGCATTTGCATTTAGAAAACTTTTGTTTGGCTATATTTACCCCAAAAATGATCCTGTAGGTTTTTAAGGAATAAACGTAAGCGAAGCATGCTACCTTTTTAACTTTTATATCATCTATGTCTCACAACACCCGCACTCAAAATAAAGTTCTGTGGTATTCTTCTTACAGTCATAACGGTTGCAAAGCTCTTCTGGATGTTTCTTGTCATAACTGAGATACAGTTATTAACTGTATATAGTTTGTATTTTTTTTTACGTTTAGTGACAAATGATTAGCTAGGGATCATTTACTAATGTTCACGATAATCTCATTAACCAAACTTCATAAAACTATCTTCATTTGATATTTATTCCTGTTTTTGTATCATCTGCAAACAAAATAAACTTGGCATCTGGTACTCATCTGGATAAAAGGTCATTGATATATACAGGAATAAATCAATGGATCCTAAGATAGAACCTTGTGTTATACCAGCTGCACGATGTATGATACCTTAATAATGTAGTCTTCCCTATTAGTACCCTTTGTTCCCTATCAGAGAGAAACGAATTGTTTTGTAACATTTTCTGTTAAATGTTAATATTCTACTTCACTTAGAAGGGTCTTGTTATTTACTCAGTCATATGCCTTTGACTGATCACTAAATACACCAGTAGCCTGTAATTTACTGTATAATAAACGAAGAAAATACTCGCTGAATGTGTAAATAGCCTTCTCAGTACCGAAGCCCTTTAAAAGCAGAACTGTGGCTTTCACAATGTGTTGAAAGTAGTCAAGTGATTAAGAAGCCGACAGTTTATAGCCTTTTCTAAAATATTCGAGCATGCTGGTAGAAGAAAACTGGCCGTAATTTTACGATATTTCTTTATCTCCTCTTTTCAACGGATGCTCAGCACCTGCTAATTTCAACAGGAAATGTTCCCATGTTAAATGACTTGTTACACAACTATCTGTAATATGTGACTAAACTCAGAACACTCCTTAACAATCTTTCTTTATGTTCTGCCATTACCAGAGTAATTTTTTGATTTTAAACACCTTACATTATTCGCTACTCCTTACTTACGCAATGAAGGTCATATTCATATAACCAAAATTTTTTGCAGTAGCTGGTCTGGGACATTCCATGGCAATATCTACTGAATCTGATATCTCCAATCTTCTCAGTAACAACATTCAGTTCCTCGTTAAGGGTTTTGCTACACTTCATCTATCTCTTACGAACATGTTGTTTCCTGATAACGGTACCTGCCCTTCTTCATCTTGGATTCAGTACGTTAAGTATGTCTTGTAATGAGCAGGACTATCAACATCAAACTGTTTCTGATTGATACAGTTCATGCACTTTTTGATGAGCAATTAGAATGTCATCACCAAAATTCGCTTTAACTCTTGCATTTGATGGTTGGTGCAGTGTTTCTCATGAACATACACATAAATTATCCTATGATTTAGTGGTTCATTTTAGTAACTTTTTTAAATCCAGTATTTATTTTCTTTTAGATAATTACAGCAATATTTGTGTCCTATGAGGTTTCGTACAACTTCAAGTATGTTGACAAGACGAAGAAAACTGCAATGGTAGAGGAAGGATAAAAACACAAGTTAATATAAAATTAGGTAAACCGTGGCAGAAAGGTAAGCGGCACATTGAATGAAACACACATTGACGCTATTATTTCGTGACATAGTTACTTGATCCAACATGACAAGGTGGGATGGAGTGTTAGAAAGCAATTAACTACAGTTTTGAAAACGTCTGAATAATTTTGGCATTTGCACTTAATCCTCCGTCGTGCGGAATCGGCCTGACAGGCACAGCTGAAATGTTTTTATTTTTTCCCTTTCCCAATTAGTCGGCATGAGATTTTCCCGTCATTAGTACCTTCCTATATTCAGGCGCTGTTTACAATCCACTACACAAGTTTTCGCGTGCTTTTCGTAGAGAACACATGCGACTTTATTGGCCTCTCAAGCTCATTGCACTCAGATACGTCTAACCTACGGAGGTGTGTATTTTTGGTTCTTTCTCATGAGGGCTGTTTTTTTGCTCACTTGATGGATACGAATTGCGAATTTTGTGATAACATATAGGACAGTGAGCTCGACTTTCATGCCTGATGTTCTCTCTTTTACACTTCAGATTCTTCACAGATGTGGTTCTGAATTACTATGAATTACCTAACCCAAACCATCTCGAAGAAATACAGGATTTGGTGATGTACAAAGACGAGGATGACCGCAAGCTGTCTGACGATCACGGTGATGGGAGTGTAATTCATGCACAAGACGACGTGGAAAAAAGTGAGGGGATTCTGTAATGGAGCAGTATGGTGAGAATAATGCTGAAGATGAGGAAGGAAGAGACAACAAAATAAGAATCTTTTATTTGGGAAGAGATTACCATGTGGGCCGAAAAGCGACCTGGCAAATGACATCGTATGGGATCTCACAACATCGTCATTCACCGACTGGAGGTCAAGGGAAACGAAAAGAATGCTAAAATTCATATGAATGTTGGAATAATTTATTGGCTGACGACATCTGTGACACCATTGTAAAATACACGAATCAACACATTGACTACCAAGGTTAGATTCTTCAGTGAGAGAAACATCAGTTCCGTAGATGTAACTGAACTAAGAGCATTAATTGGCTTGTTGTACCTAACAGGTGCACACAGTAGGAATCATCAAAGTCTGGAGGAACTTTGGAGGACTGAAGGTGACGGCGTTGAAAAGTCAGTTTCGTGATGAATCTCAAGTGGTTTAAGAGTCTGATATCGTTGCCTTCATTTTGAGAACGGAATTATCAGAGCCCTGCGGTAAGATTTGACTGGCTAGCTCCTATTCGTACGGTTTTCGAAAAGCTGGTGGAAGACTGTCAGAAGAGCACTGGGGATAAGATTACAATACACTAAATGCTTCCTGGCTTTCGTGGTAGATGTGTTTTTCGACAGTGAATACCCTTAAAACCAAACAAATATGGAATAAAATATTTTGTTCTCGTAAAAGTTTAATTGTATACACAGTGAACATGGAGATCTACATTGGGACACGGCCTGTGGGCCCTTTGTGTGTCAGCAACAAATCGGCGAAGTTGTCAAGAGAAGGGATAAGGCTGTATTTGGATCCGGTCGAAAATCACTGCCGAGAACTGATTTTCTGATTTGACCACATCGACCACTCGAGGGCAAAAATGGTCTCGTATGTTGGAATTGCCAGAAAAAACAAAAAAGAAATGGCTTCAAATTTTGTTGATGTAAAAGGGAAGACATAATAGAGCAGTGTGTTTGACTTTAATAGTAGGAAGGTTTTGGTTTCCTACATACCGCACTAGAACAAATTTGTAATTCTTGTATCTTCGCTTCACAATGACAATGTCATTGGTCCTGAATCTTGAGAGAAAAATAAACCAGAGACAGTCATTTCTACATTTTAACAAAAGCTGACGTTGATAATGCAGATCAAATATACGCTACTTACAGCGTGAGCAGGAACACAATGCACTGGCCAATGAAAATTCTGTTCAGAATGTTGAATGTAGGTGGTATTAACTCCCAGGTTATTTACATAGGAAATCAACTAGAGAAACTGTGTAGAGCAGTGTACCTAAAATCGCTGGCACGTGAACTTTTCTTGGAGAACTATGCAGATGAAACATGAAGGAGTTTGGATTCCTCTCCAGCATGCGAAATCTCCTCAAAAGGCTAACCCCACGGAAGACAAAGAAAAATCACCACCTCTCCCACATTCCAAAAGACCTAGATGCATCACCTACACTACAGAAACGGGTCGCATAAGGATGTCAAAGTATGAATGTAAAAACTACCACAAAGCGGTCTGCTTATCGCATGCAAATATGGTCTGCCAACTTTGCTTCTCTGTCCTTCAGTGTATTCCTTCTGGTAATGCAGAATGAGTGTGAAAGGCACCAGCACCTAAATACTGACCTAACATGGAAGTTTTTTACATAAATTTACTTTTTAATAAAGATGATGTACTAAAAACTGTAACTTTTCGGTGGTGGATTCAAAATTTCGGTATTTTATATTATGTTTCTTTTTTATTAAATAAAATCTTTTTTTATCATCCGTTTTCATATTTTCTGTTTCTACACATTCCCACGAAAGCCACTAATTACATTTAGGTTACTGAAATTCAAAAAGAGAACTAATAGCTGATTTCAAAATGTGGCCTGTAACTGACAGCACAAAACATACTCAAACAAAATTTAAAAATATAAGGAAACAACTTACTTATGTAGAGCATGTCAGCTACATTGGGAAAACCGCGCCTAAAACACATGAAATTCCCAGTAGGTAGTTCTCAACTTTTGTTAAAGGCCTCGCGTACTGTTCTGTAAAGCATATCACCTAAAACACCTAAGAAGTTTTGTGAAGCAAATAACTGGCTTAGTCTCATAAGAACTACGTATATCTGTATATACAGATATGCGGCTCCGTCTATATCTCTAAAACGAGATCAAGCCTACGTAGATGCACCACACAGTATAAATGCGTAGGAGCCGTAGCTGATCACGCAACTTAAAAAATTTGACTGGTCCACTATCTGGTGGTTTCCTGCCAGGACATTTATAAGCGCGGTATCCTATGTACTTAACAACATATTTTGCCAGTAATTTGTTTTGTTTTCATCTTGCTAGACCAATTCTGTTCAATCGGAGTCATACCGTTTATATGCGAAGTTGTATTTTCCCTCATAGAGGCAAATCGTTCACTGGGGGATCAATCAGATATCCAGTTTTCTAACCAAAACCGTTTCTTCTTTCACATACACTACCAATCAATAATTTCAATACAACCAATAAATGACATCTAGTCCTCTGAAGATAAGGCCCAATATCGTGGGTACGGCTGAGGAAGCAAAGGAATAGTACAACAGTTGTACACATGTCTTGACTTTTGTTAGCGGTTATCGATATACTATAGTATCCAGCAAACAACGATGTGTATATAAACGTTATATATCTATCAGATACAATTGTATACCTATTTGCCGACGAACGCCGCATGTGGTGCACCTGTGTTGTTCCCTGTAGTGATGTGATGTCCGCAGCGGACGGCAAGCACTGCTACGGTATACAACATGTGGTCCCTGTACGCCAGTTCCTTCGTGACACTGAAGTGTGCTCATCGCTAGTATGGCTCCACGAGTGGGGATATCCATACAAAAACGTGCTGCTGTTTTAGCACTTAGCCAAGCAAGTTTATCTATTCCCCAAATTGCAAAACAGTGTAGTGTGTCTATAGGGAGAGTGCAATACACCTTTCACCGCGAGAAGACAACAGGAAGCAATAAGGATATACCACGAACAGGACGACCTCATAAAACAACTAAAAGTGATGATAAATATATCAGAATTACCAGTAAGAGAAACAGATTCAAAGCAGTGCCCCAAATTCGTACAGAATTCGTAGAAATGAACACGACAACAGTATCTGTTGCAACAGTAAAAAGGCGACTGACTGAAGCCGGTTTGAAAGGATGTGTCACAGCAATAAAACCCCTTATAAGACCCATAAATAAATATAAAAGACTTGAATGAGCTAGAAAACATCGTAATTGGACGTCGGAAGAGTGGACAAAGGTGTTATTCACTGACCAATCGAAGTCCTACATTTTTCGAACGGGAAGGAAAATATTTGTTCCCCGATTTGTAGGGGAAACGGTAGCCCAGCAGTGACTTCTACCTACAGTTAAAGACAGTGGAGCTTCTATTATTGTTTGGGCACGTTTTGCCGGAGATAGAGTTGACAACATTGTGAAAATAGAAGGGTGTATGGATCAAAAGCAGTACCACCCCGTACTTCAGTATCATGCAGGACGAAGTGGATTGCGCTTAATAGGGAAAGGGTCCGCCTTACGACCGGGTAATGACCCAAAATTTCGGTCGGCATACTGTACGAACTATGTTCTGTCAAAGAAATAACAGGGAGTACTGAACGATATGGTACTGCCGTCCCAAACCCCGATTGTAATCCCATTGAAATGGTCTGGGATGCAATGGACAGACGTATCAGGGATGTTAATATATCCAACAAGGAAAATCTCTGGAATATTGTTAAGAATGAGTCGAATCATATAGTTTCACGACACATACAATAACGGATTGACCACACGCCTCGAGTTTGTGAGGCAGTGAGTTTGTGAGGTGAATTCTTTGATGAAAGTAAAATATAATTATTGTGATTGTTGTATATATGTGGAAGTTAACATAATTATATTTTGTGAGAAATAACAATCATTTGTGTCGTAAATATGAAATACCAGGGTGTATTGAAATTAATGAGCGGTAGTGTAGTTGTATGAGTGGA
The DNA here is from genome assembly GCF_021461385.2 of Schistocerca piceifrons. Taxonomy (NCBI): domain Eukaryota; kingdom Metazoa; phylum Arthropoda; class Insecta; order Orthoptera; family Acrididae; genus Schistocerca; species Schistocerca piceifrons. Next base: position 554,531,904 of record NC_060138.1, on the reverse strand, counting down.
GTAACTGTTTGAACTGAGACTTAATGAGTCTTTAAACCATTCAGCAACTGTATCATACTAGTTGTGGAGTCAGTAAAAGGAACCAGTTATTAATTTACTCTGGTTGTCAATTATAACCTCCACCTCTAGTATATAATTAACTAAAGACGTCTTGGAAAGTTTCCACAGAAGACATTACAGTAAATGTTGACACAGCTATCGGTCTGTTACCAGAACAGTCTGCTGATTAACTTAGGACAGAAGGGACTAGGATATTACTTAAATGCGAGTCACACTCATTTAGTCGAACATGAAAGTAACACGAAGGAAGTGCCGAGGTAGAACATATTTTTCGAGATCAAAAAATTAATTTCTGTGAGACGATCTTTCTACCGAAGACAATGCTTTATCATTAGAGAGCCCTTATGGATTCACAAACATCGTAATAATTTAAACACAGGACAAAATGGTGTTAAAATAGGTAAAATATGTATGATGACCTTGCACCTACAGATTAGAGAGCGATTACCTTTAGTAGAGAGCAATGCCGCCAGCCACGTGCCCTCTATGCAATTCTAAAAATTAGGCTTTCTCTCGAACCGTTGATGAAGTTGCTGTTTTACATCTGAAGATGCCTCCCAAAGCAGGACACGAAAATTTCGCTATTAGTTTTATATGTCGACTATGGTCTGACAGCCTGGAAGTTTTAACTGAAGTAAGTTTAACTGAACTATGTTGTGCGAAGTCGAGGTATACATGCCGACGTGGCAAGCCAAAGCTGAAGAGACAGAGAAAGTACATTACCTCATGATCAGGCAGAGATTTCGAAATCAGATAATGTACTGTAAGATGTACCTAGGAGAAGATATAGACTCATATCACAATTTAGTAGTGATGGAGAGTAGTCTGAAGTTTAAAAAATTAGTCAGGGAGAATAAATATGCAAAGAAGTGGGAGGCGGATGTTCTAAGGAATGACGAGATGCTCTTGAAGTTCTGTAACGCCATAGATACGGCAGTAAGGAATAGCTCAGTAGGCCGTACAGTTGGAGAGGAATGAACATTTCTAAGAAGGGCAGTCACAGAATTTGGAAAGAAAAGCATAGGTGCAGAGAAGGTAAATGGGAAAAAAAACATGGGTAACAGAAAAAATACTTAAGTCGATCTGAAAGAAGGATATACAAAAATGTTCAGGGAAATACTGAAAAACAGAAATACAAGTCACTGAGAAGTGAAATCAGTAGGATGTGCAGGGAAGCTAAGACCAAATGGCTGTATGAAAAATGTGAAGAAATCGAAAAAAAAAAAACCATTCATGACTGACTGAGAATATAGAATACTTGAAAGAGCCTCTAATACAATTAAAATCAAGGTTGAAAAAATTAATAATGCAATGGGAATTCTACTGTCGAATGCAGAGGAGAGAGCAAACGGGTGGAAATAGTAGGCCTGTATGAGGGGGAAGATTTTGTCTTATGTGATAGAAGAAGAAACAGGAGCTGTATATAGGCGAGACAGGGGATCCAGTATTGGAATTCATAAGAGCTTTCTAAGACTTAAGAACAGATAAGACAGAAGGAATAGATGAATGAGAGTTTCCAAAACCATTGGGGAATGGCAACAAAACGACAGTTCACTTTCATGTGTAGAATATATGATTCTGTATCATCTGACCTTCGGAAAAGCATCATCTACACACTTCAGTGGTTTCCAGGAGCTAAGAAATAGGAGAATTATCCCGCAATCACCTTAACTGCTCATGAATCACAGATAATATGCAACAGAAAGTGAGAGAAAATTGAGAATTTATTCGATAAAGATCAGTTTGGCTTTATGATAGGTAAAGGCAATTCTGACGTTGCGACTAGTAATGGAAGCCACACAAAATAAAAATCGAGATGTATTCATAGGGTTTGTCAACCAGAAAAAATAGTTGTACAATGTCCAATGAATGGCACAAGGTATTCGAAATTCTGAGAAAAATGACAATAAGCTGTCTAGGTAAAGAAAGGTAATATACAAAATGTAAAACAGCCAAAATGGAACAATAAGTGTAGAAGAACAAGAACGAATTGCTCGGATGGAAAAGGGTGCAGGTACTGTTCAAAACATAAATCGCAGAAGAAATGTCGGAAATAAAAGAAAGGTTCAGGAGAAGAATTAGAATTCAAGGTAAAAAGATATCAGCGGTAAAAGGGAAGAAGAATTACAGAATTTGCTGAATGGTATGAGTATGGTATGAGTATGGTATTGAGTAGAGAAATGGAAGTCGAAAGTAATGAGGAGTAGCAGAAATAAGAAGAGCGGGAAACTTAAGATCATGACTGATGATCACAAAGTAGATGAAGCAATTCTCCTACCTAGACAGCAAAATTACCCATGACGCAGCAAGGAGGACAAAAAAGGCAGAGTAGCACTGATGGAAAGGACATTTCTATTAATATCAAACATTGGAGGAAAGGATTTCAGGAAGAAATTTCAGAGAATGTAAAATTGGTTCAAATGGCTCTGAGCCCTATGGGACTTAACTGCTGAGGTCTTCAGTCTCCTAGAACTACTTAAACCTAAATAACCTAAGGACATCACACACATCCTTGCCCGAGGCAGGATTCGAACCTGCGACCGTAGCGGTCACACGGTTCCAGACTGTAGCGCCTAGAACCGCTCGTCCACTACGGCCGGCTCAGAGAATGTACGTTTGGACCACAGAATTGTATGGTAGTGAAACAAGAGCTGTTGGAAAATCTGGAAAGAAGAGAATCTATGTATTTGAGATGTGGTGCTTCAGGAGAATGTTTAAAAGTAGGTGGACTGGTAAGATAAGGAATGAGAAGGTACTCCGTAGAATCGGCGAGAAGGTGAATGTATGGGAAACATTCAGAAGAAGAAGGGACAGAATGATAGGACGTCTGTTAAAACATCACGGAATAATTTTCATGGTACTAGGGAGAAGGACGTAGATTGAAAGTACTACTGTGAGGTGAGGAGGGTGGCACAGAAGAAGATTTCGTAGCGGCTGCATGAAAGCTGTCAAAAGACTGATGACTCAAGGAACATATTGTCTTTTATTTACGATTTTTACTCCAAATTGTGTCTTTATTGCTTACAGTTGCGGCTTGGGAAATAGATTCTGCACAAAATTACATCCACTAATAGTCGATAATTCAAAAAATGTGGTAAAAAACGTTTAGTTTGTATTAAATATATAAGGTATTCCGGGATGAAACTCGCAGATGACACTTTAAAATCCCTATGACTCTAAGATCAGAACTTTTTGTGTTACAGCGTTCTAAAATGCACATCATCAGGCATATCACGGCAAAATGATCAACAGATGTTAAAGTAATTCCACGGATTCAGCTGTTCTCAAACATATCTGTCGCACTATAGCTCATACCTGTTACATCCGTCGCAGCATTCACAGAATGAGGAAAGAAGGAAAGAAGCGAGCGTGGCAGGGGCAGTGGCAAGTAACTGACAAGTTGATACCGTAATTTTGTCACTGAAATGATTAATGATCGTGAGATAATGAAGAAAGATATTTTCCAAAATTTGACAATATGTCTTCAGTGACGACCGGCCAAAAATGTAATTTGTGCCCTGGGTTTATTGTGTTCATATAACATACAATCCACCACATGATACGGAATAAACAGGTAAAAGTAACCTGGGCTGAACCGTTACTAAAGGTGTAAGCGAATTCAATAAGAGGAGTGCTAAAACACTTAAGGCAATATAATGTTTCAAGCGAGAAACAATGCAGACTCTACAACAAAGAAGTTTAGCGAAATTGTATGACAGTGGTGTCATTCAGAGCAATCAACAACGCTCTGCACAGTAATAATAAAAAAGAGAAAGACAGGGAAAGGAATAGAAGAAGCACATAAATTGGTTCCTTACGTCTCAGCATAATATTCAGGGAGCTTTTGATATTGGTCTGTACATGTAACCCTTTTTTTTCTTGTTTACTGGAGCTTCCTTGTTAGCATTCTTTACAGTGCAGTTTCTATGACACAACTCTGAATGTTATCACTCTTTACTTTATTATAAGTACATTTTGAACATGGTTAAATACATTATAAAGCCAGGATTTATTATTTGATAAAAAACGTTGAAATATGAGGTAAACAAGTAACAGACACCAACCCGCCATCAGTGCGTAAAACTTAAGACAAATTCAAGAATTATATGCATACTGAGAATGTTTGCTAAATATGAGCAGAAGAATTAAATTAGTTTTTCTGCGCAAGGAACTTAAAACGCAATGAAAGCTACTAAACTGTCTGTACCACCAGAATAATCATAGTGAAATTTGAAACAGCTACTACTTCTCATGTTATTGTGAATATCTGGTATAAATTTGATAAGGCTGGGATTGATTGGATGGATGCACTAAATTACGAACATAACTTTCTAATTTAACTACTACGAAAAACATCAGCATTTCAACTTGCTGTTATGTTTATTTCAAGTAGTAAAGCATTTTCTATCGTCCTAACCTATTCCCAAACAGGAGGTTGTATGTTGCATGTTGAGTTTCACGCAGACTGACGTCCAAGTGGGCAGAATCAGGTACAGTCTTAGTGTACACGTTTACGTCGGAGTGCTGTTTACTGACTGCGCTTGGCAGGCACCTACGTCTAGTTGGTATGCACAATGCGTCCGTACTGGCGCCATTTGGAGTTACTTGCTCCTTAAACAGTTGCGCTAATAGACGCTTTAGACTTAGCAGCCAGTAAATATTCAACAGATAGAGGAAGAACCTACTGTGAAAAAGATGAAAAGAGAGTAAGAATAGAATAATCAGTACGTGTTCCTGTTAGTTGTAAATTTCACGATACAAGGAAATAGCAGGTGTTGATCATATTTAATCATTTACTGTTTTACTTTTCAGTGTTTATGGTTTGTTTTCCATTGTTCCTGAATGAGGCAATGAAGCAAGGTAACAGCTTTCATCTACATTGATATTTCACAATCCACCTTGCGGCACGTGGTGGAGGGCATCCCATACCACTACAAATCATTTCCTTTCTGTTCCACTTGCAAATAGAACGAGCGAAAAACGATTGTCTATATGCCTCCGTAAGAGCCTTAAGTTGTCGTATCTTACCCCCGTGGTCTTTAAGTGCAATGTATGTTGGAGGTAACAGGCTCGTTCTGCAGCCAGTTTCTAATGATTGTCCCATAAATTTTCTCACTGATGTTCCTCGAAAAGAATGTCGCCTTCCTTCCATTTGAGATCCCGAATTATCTCCTCAACACTTGCATGTTGTTCGAACTTACCAGTAACAAATCTAGCAGCCCGCCTCTGAATTGCTTCGATGTCGTCCTTTAATCCGACATGGTACGCATCCCAAAGACTCGAGAAGTACCCAAGAACAGGTCCCACTAGCGTCTCTCAATGCTGTCTCCTTTACAGATGAACCACACTTTCCTACAGTCCTCCCAAGAAATCGAGGTCGTCCATTTGTCTTCCCTACTACAATCGTTACATGCCTCTCCCGTTCCATAATAATCAACATGAATACATCAACCACGAAACTACTGACAAGGTATCCGACATTATGAGTTTATTTTTCCTACTTATCCGTATTAACTTACATTTGTCTATATTTCTGTACTTAGAGGTAGCTTCCATTCATCACACCAAGCCGCGTCTAAGTCATCTTGTAAACTAAGATTCTCACTCAACTTCGACACCTTAACGTAGACCTCAGAATAATCACCAAACAACCACATATTGCTCCCCACCCTGTCCTCAGAATTTATGTATACAAGGTCTTCATTTTAACAGAAGACACTGAAATATCTCGATAACTATACATTGACTCAAAAACATTGTAATTCCAATTTGTTTATTTAGGAGGGGGCCATCCAGTGATACTACTGACAAGCTGCATTGTAATTTTATCAATGAAGTGGTGAATGATCGTGAGAAGATGAAGAAAGGCATTTTCCACAAGTAGACAATACGTCTTCAGTGATTACCGGCCACAACACGTAATTTCTTCCTCCCAGCACCGTGCGTAATTCGCGGGGGGGCAACTTTGAAGTCTTCAGTGAGATCCCCCCGTTTTCTATTGCAGCTTACGATTCTACGGCAAAATCTGCATACGTTTCGTTTGAATCATTTTCTTTGTCACACCACATATGACGCTGTAATCGGAGAAATAGAAATTAGTACACAATCACAATTTACGACATGCTACTCAATGGCCCTTTAATATCCAATGGCACATGGGATCCCATTTCCATGTTGTGATGATAGAACAGGCCAATATTTCATAACTCCTAATTACAAACGCGATTCGCAACATTATAATCGTCGGACATATCGAACAGGGGACTACTCGACGCAGTACTGTGGCCTTGGCTCGACACGAATGACATCCCATTAGAGTAAGTGTTCAAACGTAGGACCGCAAATTTCAATACACTTAGTGATCCGCTTTGCAAATAACTGTACACGGGACAGTAGCGTACGTGCAGGAATGTCAGCACAGGCGTTGGCGTTTCTGATACGGTCGACCATGTCTTCACGCCCTATTGGCACCTACTGGTATACCTTATCGTTCGAATAACTGCACAAAAAGATATCAGGCTACCTCAAATCCATTAGCTTAGCCTGACAATTAATAGGGCCACCTCTGACGATCCACCAACCAGTGTCAACATGGTCTAATACCTCTCGTGCTTCAGTTGCGTAATGCGCTAGGAAACCGTCATACTGAAACCCCATACGTCGTCGAACTTCCAGAGCAACATCCTGCAGTAGTACCGGTAGTTGCTGTCCCAAAAAATTCGATATTTCTGTCTATTTAATATGTTATCGATAAAATACGGACAATGAGTTTCTTCCCCATTATCCATTCAATACGTTAACCGACCAAAGATGTTCAATTTGCCATAACCAGCGGGAATTCTCTGCATTCCAGTAATGCCTGTTATGCCACTTAACACTACCATGGTTTATGAATATAGATAAATTCATCGGAAAATTGTACTTCTGCAAAGAACATGGGGATCGTTTGCATTTGTTGACGTGCTCATTCACAAAATACTACCCAGTAATGGAAATCGGCGCTATGAAGTGCTTGATGCATTGACACTTGGTATGGATATTACTTATGACGATACAGTTTTATGACAATGCTACCTACGGACATACAGGAATCGCGGTGTAATTGGCGGACGCTTATATGTGGGTTGTGATGCATTGGCGCTAGTACAGCTATTTCGTTAGCTCCTCCTGCAACACGTTTGCTTCGGTTCCTTTATCTGGCATGTACGCTGCCATCAGATGTAAATGCGTTCTCAGCATTGTAAAAGAACGAACGAGACTGAGCTTTGCCAGGAAAATGCTAGGGAAGAGCAGCCTCAATTTTTCCCATACATTCTCCATAAATCAGGGTCATTCCATTTTTTTCTGTGGTTCTAATATTCATCATCCACTTGCACATCTGTCCTCCAAATGATAGGTAGGTATGCAGGCAATAAACACTGTACAAATACTGTAAAGTATACAGTCACTATCTGTTTTACTCCTGCACGATACGCGAACTCCGGTCACAGTGTACTACTGTCTGTTGTGATGCGTCGTAGTTCGCTACACGGCCACGACGGCGCTTCGAGTAGTTTCCTGTTCAATCCGTAGGATTAGATTAGATTAGATTAGATTTACTTTCATTCCAATTGATCCGTAGTGAGGAGGTCCTCCTGGATGTGGAACATGTCAGAAAAACAACAATACATGACAAATATTTACAACTAAAACAAATAAGCTAATGTACCATTCCACAGGTCCCAAGTGGAATGATCGTCATTTTTAATGAACACTAAGAGTCATTTTACAAATACTAATGCACTGAATTTAAAATAAAAAACGTTTTTTATTTATTTATAAGGTAATAAACATGTAATACAACTACTGTAATACTTATTTACAATGAACACATTACTGCACTGAAATGGTGCAGAAGTTAGATTATACTTACACACACACACAAATTTTCAGTGAACACATTACTGCACTGAAATTGTGCAGAAGTTATGTTGTACTTATATACAAATCAGTTGGTTTTACTAAGAAATTCATCAATGGAGTAGAAGGAGTTGGCCACCAATAAATCCTTTAGGCTTCTCTTAAACTGAATTTCATTGGTTGTTAAGCTTTTTATGGCTGCTGGCAAGTTATTGAAAATGTGTGTTCCTGAATAATGCACACCTTTTTGTACAAGACTAAGTGACTTTAAATTCTTGTGAAGATTATTCTTATTTCTAGTATTGATTCCATGAATTGAGCTGTTGGTTTGAAAAAGTGATATATTTTTAATGACAAATTTCATTAAGGAATAAATATACTGGGAAGCTGTAGTTAGTATCCCTAGTTCCCTAAACAGGCTTCTGCAGGATGTTCTTGAGTTCACACCACATATAATTCTTACTGCACGTTTTTGTGCCCGGAAAACTTTAGCTTGGCTTGATGAATTACCCCAAAAAATAATCCCATATGACATTATGGAATGAAAGTAAGCATAGTATGCCAGCTTTTTCATTTTTATATCCCCTACGTCTGACAAAATTCGCATTGCAAACAGAGATTTGTTAAGACGCTTCAGCAGTTCTGTGGTGTGCTCCTCCCAATTGAATTTATTATCAAGCTGTAATCCCAAGAATTTAACACTGTCCACTTCTTCTATCTTCTTGTCATCATATGTTAGACATATACTCTTGGGACACCCCTTACAAGTTCTGAACTGCATGTAGTGTGTTTTTTCAAAGTTTAGTGACAAAGAATTGGCTAGGAACCAGTGATTAATGTCCACAAATATTTTATTGGCTGATCTTTCTAAGACTACACTTGATTTGCTATTTATTGCAATGTTTGTATCATCGGCAAACAAAACAAACTTGGCATCTGGTAATGTTACTGATGAAAGGTCATTGATATACACAAGAAAAAGTAAGGGCCCCAAAATGGAACCTTGTGGGACCCCACATGTAATTAGTTCCCAGTTGGATGGTGCCTGATAGACATGTATCAAGCTCTTTCCTAATAACACCCTTTGTTTCCTGCCAGAGATATAAGATTTGAACCATTTTGCAGCATTTCCTGTTACACTATAATATTCTAGTTTACTTAAAAGGATATTGTGATTTACACAGTCAAATGCCTTTGATAGATCACAAAATATACCAGTTGCCGCAATTTTTTGTCTAATGAATTAAGCACATTTTCACTGTAAGTGAAGATAGCCTTCTCAATATCAGAACCTTTTAGAAATCCAAACTGTGACTTTGACAGTACGTTATTTGAGATAAGATGGTTATAAAGACGACGGTACATTACTTTTTCGAAAATTTTTGAGAATGCTGGTAACAGTGAAATTGGACGGAAATTTGATGCTATTTCTTTATCTCCCTTCTTAAACAGTGGCTTAACTTCAGCATATTTCAGCCATTCAGGAAATATTCCACTGATAAACGACTGGTTACACAGATAGCTTAATATGTTACTTATCTCAGAATCACATTCTTTAATTAACTTTGTTGATATTTCATCATACCCGCTAGATGTTTTTGATTTTAAAGATTTTATGATGGACATTATTTCTGTTGGGGTAGTGAGGGTCAAATTCATATTATGGAAATTACTTGAAATGTCTGGTCTAAGGTAATCCATAGCAGCATCTACCGAACCTGACAACCCCATCTTTTCAGTAACAGTTATAAAATGTTTGTTAAAAAGTTCTGCAACACTATACACATCTGTCACCAATGTATCATTTACTCTTAATGCTATTTGTTCCTCTTCATGTCTGGTCCTACCGGTCTCCTCCTTCACTATATCCCATATTGTCTTTATTTTGTTATCTGATATGACTATCTTTTCCTTGTAATATATTTGCTTTGACATCCATATTACAGTCTTTAATATTTTGCAGTATTTCTTATAATGTGCTATAGCATCAACATTGGAAATGTTTCGGATTGACAGATACAGTTTTCTTTTTGTTTTACAAGATACCCTTATTCCTCGAGTAATCCATGGCTTCTTTGTAGATTTTCCTCTAACCTTGGTAAGTTTTGGGGGAAAGCAGTGTTCAAATAAGGTAAGCACTTTATTAGCAAAAATGTTATATTTTTCATTCATGCCATGAGCACTGTAAACATCAGTCCAGTGAATGTCTCTGAGGAGTGTCCTAAAATAATCAATTTTTGGCTTACTGGTTACCCTCTTGAGCTCAGATTTAACAGATTTTATATTCTGTTCAGTATTAACATTTAACAGAAGGAACTGCATGTCATGGTCTGAGAGGCCATTGGCTATTGGTTTTGTAATATAATTTTGTTCATTGGACTTTTCTATAAAGATATTATCAATTATTCGGAGAGTCTTTAAGGAAATCTACATTGAAATCACCAGCAACCACTATTTCTTTGTTTTTGGTTATTAAATGGGCCAGTACAGCTTCAAGGTGGTTTACAAACAGATTAAAGTTACCTGCAGGTGCTCGATATACACTTAATATTATGAAAGATTTTTTGTGAAAATCTAATTCTGTTGCACATGCTTCCATATGCTGTTCTAGGCAAAATTTATGAATGTCTATGTTCTTAAATTTATGACAGTTCCTGATGAATGTGGCAACTCCTCCTTTCTCCATTTCTGATCTACAAAAGTGAGATGCTAACCTAAACCCTGTAACACTTAAAAGTTCTATACCAGTGGTCACATGATGTTCAGAGAGGCAGATTATGTCAGCTGGGTTTGAAGACTCTAATTCATCTATGCATATAGTTAATTCATTAATTTTATTTCTCAGTCCTCGAATATTTTGATGCAATAAAGATAGCTGACATTTCACATTGTCTGAGTTAAAATTGGGTGGAGTAAAAATATCTGCTGACAGTTGAAAATTCTTAACCAATGGCTGTTTATGCTGATGTAATAAGCTGGAATTATGTTTTTTGATTTCTTTTTCAAACTGAAGGTTTGTCTCAGTTCTAACCTCTCTTAAAATTTGCTTTCTTTCTGTCCTCTCTACCCTAAAAAAGGGTCTTTTCTGAATCCTATAACCACTGGTATTTTACCACTCATGACAGTGCCTCCCCCCTTTAACTTTCCTGCTATTTCCCCAGCCAATTTACCCTTCCCCTTCCTGTTGAGGTGAAGGCCATGCCTAGTATAATCCCACCTACTGAGAGAATCAACATGAACCACACCAATGTGTGACCCCGCACCCGACATGAGCAGCCGTTCCAGCTCCAAATTAACTCTCTTGACAGAAGAGTTCAAATGAGGTCGGTCATGGCGCCCAAGAACAGATACAAACTCAACACTAGTATGCTTCGATGCTGATGCAATCTTCGCCAGGTCACACTCTATACTGTACCCAGGATTTCTGTCAATACTGTTACCTGCCCCACCCACTATAACCACGGTGTCTTCCTTAGTGAAATCTTTGCAAAGTGATCCTAAATCCTCTGACACCTGCTCCAGACCAGCACTAGGTTTAAAAAAATTGGTGACCTGGTATTCTGATCCTAGTTCATCCTGCAAGAGTTGGCCAACACCTCTTCCATGGGAACTACCTAACAACAACACTTTCTTTCTCTTTTCTGATTTCCCTACATTCTTACTTTTCAATCTGCTGCTGAAAGTTTGTTGTGCCCTGTCTACACCTGCAACTGCTTGAGGCTCACCAGCTTCTAACTGAAGCAACAGGTCAAATCTATTTTCCACATTCACCATAAAGCTGTCAGACAAAGTTCTAGGCCTGTTCCTCCTGTTGCCTGTAGCCACTTCCCACCTCTCTTTACCCTTCTCCCTCCTTAACCTGTCAAGATCTCCCCTGGCCTTCTCTAATTCAGCCTGAAGGGCAGCAATTTTCCCCTCCTGTTCCAGTATCTTCCTATCTCTACTACAAATCCTACAAAACCACTGATGAGTCTCATTTACTTCCCCTATTCCCACGCCACTACAGTCACCCACATGGAAAAAACTACAGCACCCATCACACCAAAGCCCCGACCTAACAATTCTACGGCAAGTCAAGCACTTTTCACTCATGATAAACGTAATAGTTGATTAAGAATAAGTCAGTTAAATTACAGATAAACACGAAAATATGGTTACACAAATTTGGCCTATACGCAACTGTGTGTAAACAAAAACAAAAGTGCAAAGTTTCTGAAACAACAAGTTAAACTTTACGCCACTTTCCGGAAATGCTAGTTAAATAATGAAGAGGTAAGCTAAGTTAAATTGCTGGAGAGAGCAAGGAACAACTAAGCGAAATTCTATAGATTTGCTGCAGCAGAACGTAAACAAAAAATACGACTGTACGGTCTTTTCGCGTTTTCTGCTATATTACGTAAAGAAAAGTGAAACCTTTAATGGTACACTTAAACGGCACACTAATACACTTATTTACCACGTAATCAGTACTAATCTATATGTTTTATAATCTAAAATAACTTATCTTTACGAGAACACCAAAACTCGCGCTAGTCGCCTGGCTGCAGGGCTGCGAATGGGGTTTGCTATTAGAAGTTATGAAACATTGGCCTGTCCTACGCTTGCAGCATGGAGGCGGGGTTAAAAGTGCCATTGGGTATTCAAGGGCCATTAAGTAGCATATCGGAAATTACAATTATGTACTCAATAATATTTAAAATTAAAGCAATAACAGCCCTCGGTCGCAAAAATGAAGTCTTTTGACCTAGGTTTCGGGAACTCCTAAGAGCACCTTCATCAGAAGTAAAACATTCAAACTGGCCTGTAACATAAGTACAAAGTTTTAGGAAAAATTTATTTATTCATTTACTTTTTTCTTATGTTATAAGCCAGTTTGGATGTTTTACTTCTGATGAGGGAGCTCCTAGCAGTTATTGAAACCTAGGTCACATGACTTCATTTTTACAACCGACGGCTGTTATTGCTTTAATTTTACTTTCTAAACGGTCACTGACAGTTCAGCCATGTTCAAAACTTCCAATAGTATTTCTCAGACTACAGCGCCATCTGTTGCGAAACGAAGAAAATGTTTCAACGGTATGCAGGTTTTGCCGAAGATTTGTAATCTGCAAATAAAAAACTGGGATTCACACTGAAGATTTCAAAGTTGTCTCTCACCACCCACGCACGTGTTAGGACACACGTGTTGGGATGGGGGTTCGAGTGTGGTAGCATTGGACATCCCCCTCCGAGAAAAACAGATTGAAGGTATAACTTCTTTTGATTCGAAGCGTATTTTTCGAGATACTTCAATGTCCTCAGTTAAAATTAACATTCTATATAAAGAATAACAGCGGTCCTGTAGCACCCACCTAGGACACTCGTGACGATTGTCCTGTCTCTGATGAACATTTGCCTTCAGGGACAACATACTGGGTTCTATGACTTACGAAGTCTCTGGCCCACTTACGTATCCATGAACCTATTCCATATTCTTGTGCCTTCTTCAACATCTTGCAATGCGGCACCATGTCAAACATTTTCCAGAAATCCATAAATATGGAATTTGCCTTTTGCCCTCATCCAAAGTTCGCAGTATGTCATAAGCGTAGAGGAAAGTCTAAATCCATGTTGATTCGTAGACATCGGTTTCTCAGTATCAAGAAAATTTGTTGTGTGCCGCCTGAGAATATGTTCACGGATTCTACAAAAAACCGATGTTAAAGATGTTGGTCTGTAATTTTGCGTGTCCGTCCTTTTGCCCTTCTTATATACAGGCGTAACCTGCGTTTATTTTTCCAATCGCTTGTTACTCTGCGCTGGGCGAGGGATTCTCAATGAATGCAAGCTAATTAAGAGGATAATGCTGTATAGTACTCTACGAAAAACCGAATTAGGATTCCATCCGGACGTGCTGACTTTTCCAGTACTTCTGCTGTTTCGCTTCGCCAGGGATGCTATGTCGTTCATACGGGTGTCTGTTCTCTCGTCAAACGACGGTATAATAAATAATAATTATTATTATAATAATGGCGTGTGACGAGGGCCTTCCGTCGGGTAGACCGTCCGCCTGGTGCAGGTCTTTCGAGTTGAGGCCACTTCAACGACTTGCGTGTCGATGGGAATGAAATGATGATGATTAGGACAACACCCAGTCCATGATCGGAGAAAATCTCCGACCCAGCCGGGAATCGAACCCGGGCCCTTAGGATTGACAGTCTTACTCTCCCGCTGAACGATTACTTGAGCGTGAAATTGAAAAATTCGGCTTTCGTTTTTCTGTCTTCGACTGCCACAACAAACTGGTCAACAAGTAACGGAATGGAAGCCTTAGACCAACATAGCGCTATTACGCAGGACAAGAATCAGGTACTTATTTACCTCGGAGTAACGTGTACTGGTTTCGCTTGGCCTGCATTTACGTATAGTTGGTACGCAAAAAGCTTCCGTACTGGCGCAACTACGAGTTTACCAATAAATGGGATAAAAAAAGCAAAAAAATGACCCGAAGGATATACACAGTACAAGTGAAATAAATAATGTGTTTTGGAGTTTTAAAGCTGCATAATATTTACACCGCTGGTCATTAAAACTGCAGCACCGGTAAAACGAGCGGAATATATGCGATATTGGCCTGGAACGTACTGCATGCTTGGATGTACAAGTGATAAACGTTGCAGCACATCTGGACACCAACTGAAAAGACCCGGTAATAGCTTGTGGAGAGATTGTACGTCAACACTCGGCACTTATTGAAAATGATGAAATCTGGTATGGAGTTGAAGCAGCACGGAATGACGTACCCATACCTGTCATCCAGGCTGAGTTCGGCTCGATGTCGACCCATGTTAAAGCTATCGTTGTGCCAAAGGCGGCAGATACGTGTTCTAATTTCGCACCATTTGTAAGCTCAGGTCACCACAAGTTTAATGATGTTGTCTTCCTACTACACCAGCAGTGTATTTGAACGTAGATTTTTATTTTCTTAACTCATTCACATAATTAGACAAAATTAGAGGGTTGAAATGTTGAGTTCAGCCGGCCGGAGTAGCCGAGCGGTTCTAGGCGCTTCAGTCTGGACCCGCGTGGCCGCTACGGTCGCAGGTTCGAATCCGGCCTCGGGCATGGAAGTGTGTGATGTCCTTAGGTTAGTTCTAAGTTCTGGGGGACTGACGACCTCAGATGTTAAGTCCCATAGTGCTCAGAGCCATTTGTTTAGTAGAGTTTTGAAGACAAGTCCACATTAAAATCAGCACGTTCATTTACAAAGCGTGAAAGTGACACGGAAATGCTCAGCTATCTCCAGTCGCAGACGCAGCGAAGAGGTTACTACATAAGGGTTCCTAGAAGACTCAGCCAATATATAGCTACCTATTACGTATATCTCGCGAGAAGACCATCATGGTGAAATCAGAGAGACCTGTGATCACACGGAGGTGCAGCAGTAGCTGTTCTTTCAGCAAGCGATCCACAAGCGACTGAAACAGGAGGAATTGATACTGGCATATAAAATACCCTCCCCCACACACCGTAAGGAGTATAAATGTAGATTAAGATTTCTATAAACAATAGAATCGCTCACTGTTTACCATTTTCAGCCGCTGAATGTAAAGAAATAATTTAAATAAAATATTTAATTGTGTGATGCAAACCATTGAAGAGAGAAAAAGTGAAAATCCGATAACATTGCTATGCGAGATGACCTAAACAGAGAGTTGATATAATGAAGGTAAGAGGAAAGCGGTAGTAACGAGGAAAAATTTACACGATAATGAGCCGACATAGCTGGCTAATACAAAGCCAGGAGCGAAATTAGCAAGTGATAGCAAAGTACAGCACGCAATTGGATTTTATATTGTATAAAAAGGAACTAGTATGAATGGCCGACTCTCATGTTTCAGAAAGTGAATAAAGACTCCAGAACACAAAATATTTAATGCACTATGTGATCAAAAGTATCCCGACACTTGGCTGAAAATGACTCACAAGTTCGTGACGCCTTCCATCGGTAATGCTGGAACTGAGTATGGTGTTGGCCCAACTTTAGCCTTGATGACAGCTTCCACTCTCATATGCATACGTCGAATCAGGTTCTGGAAGGTTTCTTGGGGAATGACAGCCCATTCTTCATGGAGTGCTGCACTGAGAAGAGGTGTCGATGTCGGTCGGTGAGGCCTGGCACGAAGTCAGCGATCCAAAACATCCCAAAGGTGTTCTATAGAACTCAGGTCAGGATCCAGTGCACGCCAGTCCATTACGGAGATGTTATTGTCGTGTAACCACTCCGCCACAGGCAGTGCATTATGAACAGGTGCTCGAGATCTAATCACCACCCCCGAATTCCTCTTCAAGAGTGGGAAGCAAGAAGGTGCTTAAAACATCAGTGTAGGCATGTGCTGTACTAGTACCACGCGGAACAATAAGGGATGCAAGGCCCCTCCATGAAAAACACGACCACACCATAATACCACCGCCTCCGAATTTTACTGTTGGCACTCACTACACACGCTGGCAAATGACGTTCACCAGACATTCGCCATACCCACACCCTGCCATGGGATCGTCACATAGTGTGCCGTGATTTGTCTCTCCACACAACATTTTTCCACTGTTTAATCGACCAATGCTTACGCTCCTTAGACCAATCGAGACGTCGTCTGCCATTTACCGGCGTAATACGTGGCTTATGAGAAGCCGCTGAACCACGAAATCCAAGTATTCTCACCTCCCGCGTAACTGTCATGGTACTTGCCGTGGATCCTGATGCAGTTTGGAATACGTGTGTGATGGTCTGGATAGATGTCTGCCTATTACACATTACGACCCTCCTCAACTGTCGGCGGTCTCTGTCAGTCAACAGGCGAGGTCGGTCTGTACGCTTTTGTGCTGTACGTGTCCCTTCACGCTTCCACTTCACTATCACATCGGAAACAGTGGACCTAGCGATGTTTAAGAGTATGAAAATCTCGCGTACAGACGTATGACGCAAGTGACACCCAATCACCTGACAACGTTCGAAGTCCGGAGTTCCGCTGAGCGCCCCATTCTGATCTCTCACGGTGTCTTATGGCTACTGAGGTCATTGATATGGAGTACCTGGCAGTAGGTAGCAACACAATGCACCTAATAATTAAAAAAAAGTATGTTTTTTGGGATGTCCTGATACTTTTGATAGAGACGCAGAAAATCCAAATTCCAGGAAGCGGGGGAGCTATACTATGACTTAATCCAATGTAGCAAAGATGGCATATGTCTATTACAGGTTTTCTTCTGGAAAACAATGACATACGCTTACCGAATGTCTTTATGTACATTGTGTCCTTAACATAAATCATTTCTCAAATTCAGAATTGATTCTGTGAACCAACGAACGTACATGAAGTAAGTTTTTTCGTATATTAGCGGTGTAGCTGTATACGGTGTTAATTACACTTCCGAAAACCTAGCAGATTAACTTAAAAATACAGTTTCATAATATAGTATACCATTGTTTAGTGACCGTTTAGTTACTGAAAGCTGACTCGTTCCACATCATTTTGATATAAGAACTGTTGATATAATCTATGGAACATGTAACAAACTCTAAACGTACTTTAATACTACTGCACAGTTCACAAATACTATTTACCAGATATTGAAAGTATTGCAGTCCAGGCAACCAACCTCCCCATACTACAGCTCACACGCTGTATTGGGAACATGTCTAGTGATCAGAAATAATACAATTTCTGTCCTTCAGGCAGATCAGACTTTAGTAAATATTTTGGGAAATGACAGCTTCAAAACAGACATTGAAATGAACAAGAGAGCAATTATTAATCAAATCTATGGAATACCTCATTTATTACGTTAGCCCTTAAATTTTAACAAAGGAAGATGTGGAACAGAACTAGTATATCAAAATTCTCCCCTGTTCCCAGAGCAGGCCTACCACACACTGTAGTACACCCACACATACAGTATATAAATGAATATAAGACTGCATACAGATAGCACAACACAAACAAAAGACGAAGTAAAAACACACAGTGACAGGTGGCAACATTGTAACCATTATGAATGAAAAACGCAGAGGCCTTCTTTAATATTCTACAATATTTATAATTTAAAACACAGGTTTTTAGGTGTTACGCAGTCGTCAGGTACAACTGAACTGTATACAACTGTATACAACTGTATCTGTGAAATTTTTGTGGCATAAAATATTTTAAAACAGTACAGTTAATGTTTGAATCAGGTCTAAAACGACACGAAATGGTTCAGTAAATGTTTGATATAAATTACGTAAGTTAGATAAAATATGAGACTCATTACATAATTAAGTTCGTAACAAATTACAACAATTCATCGGAAAAAAATAAGTTGAATGATGTTTAGCAGAATTTGGAGACGTGTTTCAAGGAGGTGACTGAATAAAATAATCATGTCCTTAAAACGACATTTTAATGAACAGGTACAATATAACAAGTGAGACTAAATAGGTAAATGAAGCAACTATGATTCTTTTCCGCCGGCCGGTGTGGCCGTGCGGCTCTAGGCGCTTCAGTCTGGAACCACGTGACCGCTACGGTCGCAGGTTCGAATCCTGCCTCGGGCATGGATGTGTGTGATGTCCTTAGGTTAGTTACGTTTAAGTAGTTCTAAGTTATAGGGGACTGATGACCTCAGAAGTTAAGTCCCATAGTGCTCAGAGCCATTTGAACCATTTTTGACTTATTCGATGAAAGTGACTTTAATTTTCTTTAATCTTGCTTACATTACAAAGCGCAACGGAAGATCCTCTCTGGTGAATTTACCTGTCCTGAAACCATACTGATCATCTAACAGAGCATCGACTTTCTTTTCCAGTCTTCTGTATGTCATGCTATTCCGCGGCTTGTACGAGTGAGTTGTTAAGCTGATTGTGCGATATTAGCCGCACATGTCTGCTCTTGCTATCTACGGAATTGTGTGCAAGATATTTTTTCGAAGCTATGACGGTACATCGGCAGTCTCATAGACTCTACAAATCCACGTGAATTATGGTTTCGCTGCCACTTCACTAATGATTTTAGAAATACCTATGGAACGTTGCCTCTCCCGTCTGCCTTATTTGATATCAAGTCTTCAAGTCGGACTAATACTGGATCCCTTATGTCTTCCATACAGATTCCAGTTTCTTCTTCTATCACTTAAATGGACAAGTCCTACCCCACAAGCGTTCAATGAACTCATTCCATACACTCGATCTCTCCTCTACGTTGAACAGTGCTCTCTTAATGATACCACCGGTGCTTTTAATTTCACAGGTTGAGTCAACTCCTTACCACGATCATTTCTTTTTCAATATCTTTACATCTTTCCTGTAGCCATTTGGCATTACTCGGCCAGCACTTCCTATTTATTTCATTACTAAGGGATTTATATTATGTATTCCTCCCTCTCGCTGATCAGTTTGGCACTTTCATCGATCATCTGAAGCATTTTTTTTGTTACCCACGGTTTCTTCGCAGCTACATTCCTTGTACATGTGTCTGACTGTGCAACATCTATGACTCCCTTTTTAGAGACGGGCATTCCTTTTCAACTGAACTCTCTACTGTTGTATTCCTTATCATAGTATCTACATCCTTAGTTAACTTCAAACTCGTCTCCACATTCCTGAGTGCTCCGGTACCCCACTTTTTCCCACACTGATTCTCCCGGGCGATTCTTCAGTGTACTCTCGATGTTCAATATATTGTGAACTGAGTTTTGGATCTATATCTGCTCCTGGTACGCCTTACAGTGTAATACCTAATTTCGAAATGTCCCTCTATCGTGATATAATTTGTCTGGAATTTTCCCGTGCCCCCGGGTTTTTTCCAAGCTAGACTCCTCCTTTTATGATTCTCATTCAGAGTATTTTTTGTTACCAATTGAAATTTATTCCAGAAATCAATCAGTGTTTCTCCTCTCTATCGTTCCTAGTGCCAAGCCCATATTCCCCCGTAAACCTTTCTTCTATTCCTTCTCCTATACCCGCGTTGCAGACCACCATGGTTATTAGATTTCGATCTTCCTTTATATATTGAATTACACTTTTAGTATCGTCATATACGTTCTCTATCGGTTCATCTTCTGCTTGCGACATAAGGATGTATATCTGAACTATCTTCGTCGGCGAAGGCCTGCAGTCGAACCTGATGAGAACAACCCTGTCACTGAACTGTTCATAGCAGATCACTCTCTAACTTACTTTCCTATACATAACGAATCCTACTCCAATTGTATCATTTTCTGCTGATGTTAAAATTTCACTGTATTCGTCGGAACAGAAACCATACTTACTTTCCATTTTATTTCATTGAACCTCACTATATCTAGACTGAGTCTTTCACCTTTCAGGTTTTCTAGATTTCGTGCTACGTTCAAACTTCTTCATTCTCCCAAGCTCTGATACGTAGAATACTGTCCCAGCGCTAATTATTCCATATTTTTCTCATTGGCACCCGATGATACTGAGAGTGGAGGAGGGGGGGGGGGATAGCAGGCCGGAATCTTATCAGTGAAGAGCTAGTCAAGACGCTTCTGCTGTTATATCCTAAGTGCGCTATTGATAAACATTTTTCAGTGATTTCCATTGCATTCTGCATCATGTCGTTCTTCATTGCTGGTTCTTCCATCTGTTATAGGCTGTTTCTCACACCAAGTGCCCTGAATAGAGTGCCCTCAATAGAGTGCCCAGTACCTCCGTGCGCTCCTCCGCCCTTTTCTAGTAAGACCTTCGGCAGAACGAAGGTGACTTTTTATGCCGGAAGCCTTCGGGCGGAATTGTTGATGACTTTTATTGAAAACTTAAGCAGAGTATGTGTTCGAACGGTGGAGCCTATGACGTTGTTCTATCTTACTGATCAAAGGCTCTCCCCTACACCACGGATGAACTCAAGCTGTCTGCATGCGATTGTAGTTAGATGTGAGTAAGAGAGCTGTGACCATTCAGTAATAAGCTTTGGTAAGTCTTCATATGTTTCTCAATTGCCATTATTTTAAGGTAATTAACCTTCCTTGTGGATTTTAAGTGAAATTTCATCCCTGAACCTCGTAACTGTGGCTTTCTTTAAGCAAAGGTTTACAAAAGTAGTCTCCTTTTCTAAGTCTCAATCTTTTATGGTCTCCTTCCCAGTGGGTGGATGTTGCCACGTCAGACCGACCAATAGGGCATTTGGCACAATTATAAATGATTTTATATATTCCACTCTTTCCCATAGGTGAAGTACTGTCTTTCCCGTTAGGCAGCATTTGTCGAATAGTGTTGCGTACATGCAGTGTTTTAAAGTTCTTGGATTTAAGCTTTCTGGCCACATTCTGAGAGACATTACCTAAATACGGAAACGTGCATCATTTGTTAGGGTCTTCAGGTCGTGGTTTAAGCAGAGGGAGAAATCTCTCTTTATGTGTTCAGAAAAGTAAAAGAAGCCTGAAATTCGTGGCAAATTCTAACTTCAGCAAGGAACTACAGTTTTCAAGTGGAAAAGAACCGCTCGATTTTTCAAGGATATAGCTTTTAAACGCATCCACACACATAACGGTGTAATTTTTCACATTTACCATCAAAGTTTTCTTTAACCTTCCACAAATTTCCAATTTGCCCTCCGCCGCAAACTCTACAAACTTCCAGAGTTAGTCAAAGATAAACTACATTTTTGTGAACTTATCTGGATTTGTTATGCGGCTTTGCCGTTCATACAGATCTGGTGGGCGGGAAACCACATGATGTCTTTCAGAAGCCCTTACAAAAAAAAAGGAAGAAAAAGTAGCATGAACTTAAACGACCTTGGAAGCCGAAAGCTGTATGTCGGTTCACTATCGATGCAACGTCGAGGCATCTCACTGTTATGAAATGCTCTTACACGCAAGTGCCAGTGCGTTGGCGTTTCGTACTGAAGGTTTAGACGTATTTTCGTTATTGTGAAGAATGTAGATGAGTCATTTATGGAACTGCATTTTCCGCAAAAAAAGAAGGGACCCCACATTTTTTCTCATCAAACGGAACTTGACAAATGATGCTTTGGAGTGTGTCTTTCACGGTCGACGATAGTGTAATATGTGGCCGCTGCGCTCCCATACACTTACCTTGTGGCAATTTACTTTTACACTCAATGTGAATGCGGGTTACTAAACGTGAAAGAAAATTGTTGTCTTCCATCTCGAGACCTAGAGAGAGCTCATCTAGCACTACAGGTTGTTGATTATCGTTATGAAGGCCTTGTAGCAGGTGAATGCTGTACAGCCGCAGCAGAACACGCGAAACGCACACATTAAGTATGGCCAACTCTCGGCTAGCATCACGAGGTGATCTCCGTTTTTTTTTTTTATGGGACCAAATTGCTGAGGTCATCGGTCCCTAACTTGCACACTACTTCATCTAACTTAAACTAACTTATGATAAGGACAACACCCATGCCCGAGGCAGGACTCGAACCTCCGACGGGGGGAGCCGCGCGGACAGCGACATGGCACCTCAGGCCGTTCGGCCACCCTGCGTTGCTCGTCCGTGCTCCATGTCTTGAAGGAAAAGTAGGCGGTGACGTGCAGTATTGTCCGATATGAACGGTATCTTGAAATTTCCGTTAGTGTCATCAAATGCCTTGAGCTCCATTATGTGCAGTGCCGCACTGTTGATGAAAATCAAGGCACACAGTTGTAACTGAATTGCACCTGTCGAAAGGAAGGACACAGAATGCCTTTTGCTGCTACCTTAGCGCCACCTGAACTCGACGCCCTCTGGATAATGAATGAGTGAATAATGGATCTAGTTGCTCCAGGATCTCTTTATAGGCAACTGCATGAATGAACAACTTAAATGTCGAAGTTAAAATATTCTGGGCTACTAGGCCGCGTCATATTTCTACTAAAATGATCGATGTTTCGACCCCTCGGCTGGGATCTTCCTCAGGATCTTTGGTGTCCAATACTGCTAGAACACTGTCAAGGGAAGAACTGTTAAGGAACGCATTAAGGAACACGAACGGCACATGTGGCTTAAACAAAGCACCAAATCGGCGGTAACGGAACATCGTGAGAACTGTGGTTCTGACATTGATTTTAATAACGTACGTGTACTGGCTAAGTAAGCAAACATTTATACAAAGAAGGTCCGAGAAGCAGTTCAAATTTCCAAAAACGCATGTAACTTCCGGCATCGTGGCAAGCCGCCATCAAGGGAGTGAATACGTGGCCGCGGTTTGCGAGCGACATAAACAACGCGCTGCAAGTCAATTAGGCGGACAATAATATTTTGGGTAAACATTCCCCCTCTCTTGCTCTATCTGTTTCGAATCTAGCGGCGCATCTCGTGGTCGTGCAGTAGCGTTCTCGCTTCCCACGCCCGGGTTCCCGGGTTCGATTCCCGGCGGGGTCAGGGATTTTCTCTGCCTCGTGATGGCTGGGTGTTGTGTGATGTCCTTAGGTTAGTTAGGTTTAAGTAGTTCTAAGTTCTAGGGGACTGATGACCATAGATGTTAAGTCCCATAGTGCTCAGAGCCTCGAATCTAGCGAATGATGACTACCAACCAACAGCAGTAGCAGGAATTTCAATCAATAACCCTTCTCCAGTGTAAGTGTGGAATAGTGCCATTCTATCCAATGACGATGGGCGCCAGTGGCATTCACAGGAGATTGGCCAACAACACCCCTTCTTCTACATCAGAGCGTGAAAATTAGCCTATGACTAAGGCTCAGCAATGGTACCCATACGAATTTTAACCAGTACTATCACTTCTTCAGCACGAACGCGAGAAAACTCCCCTTTATAAAGGACGCGACAATCGTCGCTGACAGTGTCCTAGCAGTAGTGGACACCAGAAGATCCTGAGGATGATCCCAGCAGACGGGTTAAACGTCGTTCATTTTAGTAGATATATGACGCGGAATAATAAGACAGAAGATTTGAACTTCATTGACAACAGCGAGGAAAGTAAAGTTTTCTTAATTTCGATGCATAACGTAAAATTAACCCGACACTTTCTATACTCACGTAGATCATGTACTTTGGCGTGAAAAATTTAAAAACGAAAGTACACTACAGGCCATTAAAATTGCACACCACGAAGATGACGTGCTACAGTCACGAAATTTAACCGACAGGAAGAAGATGCTGTGATATGCAAATAATTAGCTTTTCAGAGCATTCACACAAAGTTGGCGCCGGTGGCGACACCTACAACGTGTTGACATGAGGAAAGTTTCCAACCGGTTTCTCAAACACAAACAGCAGCTGACGGGCTTTGCCTGGTGAAAAGTTGTTGTGATGCCTCGTGTAAGGAGGGGAAATGCGTACGATCACGTTTCCGACTTTGATAAAGGTTTATCGTATCGCGACATTGCTGTTCGCGTTGGTCGAGAACCAATGACTGTTAGCAGAATATACACTCCTGGAAATTGAAATAAGAACACCGTGAATTCATTGTCCCAGGAAGGGGAAACTTTATTGACACATTCCTGGGGTCAGATACATCACATGATCACACTGACAGAACCACAGGCACATAGACACAGGCAGCAGAGCATGCACAATGTCGGCACTAGTACAGTGTATATCCACCTTTCGCAGCAATGCAGGCTGCTATTCTCCCATGGAGACGATCGTAGAGATGCTGGATGTAGTCCTGTGGAACGGCTTGCCATGCCATTTCCACCTGGCGCCTCAGTTGGACCAGCGTTCGTGCTGGACGTGCAGACCGCGTGAGACGACGCTTCATCCAGTCCCAAACATGCTCAATGGGGGACAGATCCGGAGATCTTGCTGGCCAGGGTAGTTGACTTACACCTTCTAGAGCACGTTGGGTGGCACGGGATACATGCGGACGTGCATTGTCCTGTTGGAACAGCAAGTTCCCTTGCCGGTCTAGGAATGGTAGAACGATGGGTTCGATGACGGTTTGGATGTACCGTGCACTATTCAGTGTCCCCTCGACGATCACCAGTGGTGTACGGCCAGTGTAGGAGATCGCTTCCCACACCTTGATGCCGGGTGTTGGCCCTGTGTGCCTCGGTCGTATGCAGTCCTGATTGTGGCGCTCACCTGCACGGCGCCAAACACGCATACGACCATCATTGGCACCAAGGCAGAAGCGACTCTCATCGCTGAAGACGACACGTCTCCATTCGTCCCTCCATTCACGCCTGTCGCGACACCACTGGAGGCGGGCTGCACGATGTTGGGGCGTGAGCGGAAGACGGCCTAACGGTGTGCGGGACCGTAGCCCAGCTTCATGGAGACGGTTGCGAATGGTCCTCGCCGATACCCCAGGAGCAACAGTGTCCCTAATTTGCTGGGAAGTGGCGGTGCGGTCCCCTAAGGCACTGCGTAGGATCCTACGGTCTTGGCGTGCATCCGTGCGTCGCTGCGGTCCGATCCCAGGTCGACGGGCACGTGCACCTTCCGCCGACCACTGGCGACAACATCGATGTACTGTGGAGACCTCACGCCCCACGTGTTGAGCAATTCGGCGGTACGTCCACCCGGCCTCCCGCATGCCCACTATACGCCCTCGCTCAAAGTCCGTCAACTGCACATACGGTTCACGTCCACGCTGTCGCGGCATGCTACCAGTGTTAAAGACTGCGATGGAGCTCCGTATGCCACGGCAAACTGGCTGACACTGACGGCGGCGGTGTACAAATGCTGCGCAGCTAGCGCCATTCGACGGCCAACACCGCGGTTCCTGGTGTGTCCGCTGTGCCGTGCGTGTGATCATTGCTTGTACAGCCCTCTCGCAGTGTCCGGAGCAAGTATGGTGGGTCTGACACACCGGTGTCAATGTGTTCTTTTTTCCATTTCCAGGAGTGTAGAATCGGTGGGTTCAGGAGGATAATACGGAACGCCGTGTTGGATTCCAACGGCCTTGTACCACGAGCAGTCAAGACGACAGGCGTCTTATGCGTATGGCTGTAACGGATCGTGCAGGCACGTCTCGATCCCTGAGTCAACAGATGGGGACGTTTGCAAGACAACAACCATCTGCACGAACAGTTCGACGACGTTTGCAGCAGCATGACCATAGCTGGGTTACCCTTTACGCTGCATGACAGACAGGAGCGCCTGCGATGGTGTACTCAACGACGAACCTGGGTGCACGAATGGCAAAACGTCATTTGTTCGGATGAATCCAGGTTCTGTTTACAGCATCATGTTGGTCGCATCCGTGTTTGGCGACATTGTGGTGAACGCACATTGGAAGCGTGTATTCGTCATCTCCATACTGGCGTATCAACCGGCGTAATGGTACGGGGTACCATTGGTTACACGTCTCGGTCTCCTCTTGTTCGCATTGACGGCACTTTGAACAGTGGACGTTACATTTCAGATGTATTACGACCCGTGGCTCTACCCTTCATTCGATGCCAACGAAACACTTCATTTCAGCAGGATAATGCACGATGGCATGTTGCAGGTCCTGCACTGGCCTTTCTGGATACAGAAAATGTTCGACTGCTGCCCTGGCCAGCACATTCTCCAGGTCTCTCACTAGTTGAAAACGTCTGGTCAATGGTGGCCGAGCAACTGGCTCGTCACAATACGCCAGTCACTACTCTTGATGAACTGTGGTGTCGTGTTGAAGCTGCATGGGCAGCTGTACCTGTACACGCCATCCAAGCTCTGTTTGACTCAATGCCCAGGCATATCAAAGCCGTTATTACGGCCTGAGGTGGTTGTTCTGGGTACTGATTTCCCAGGATCTATGCACCGAAACTGCGTGAAAATGTAATCACATGTCAGTTGTAGTATAATATATTTGTCCAATGATTATCCGCTTATCATCTGCATTTCTTCTTGGTGTAGCAATTTTGATGGCCAGTAGTGTAATTTCCTCGTGATGCTTAAATGTTAAGTAACATATCCGTATGAATCTTGGACATAGACAGAACCGCTGTAGTATAGTACAGCAGGTAGCTGAAAGAAATGACGCTATAGTCAAAGACAATAATTACACTGCGGTCACTTCGAATTATGACGGTCACTTGAACATTGCAAACGGCGGGACGTGGTTCTTAATATGATGTGTGGTGCAGTGAGCTCCCATGTTGCCCAGAAGGTTAGTAAGCAGTTCTTGTGGGAGGGCTTTCATCCATTCAGCATAGTGGTTGAGAAACGCAGGATGGTCGTTAGCGCATGTAGACGTGCTTCAGTACGTGCTCGATAGCATTTAAGTCGGTGGCATGGACAAGCTAGTCCATTCACCGAATGGCTTCTCGTCCAAGAGCTCTTCCACCTGCACAGTTCGATATGGTCGCACATCATCTTTCATAAGAATGAAATTAGGGCCGAATGCACTCAGGAAAATACGCACATAGTGTGAAGAGTACAGTGTCACAAGATCTTTGACCGGTGAGTCTACCGCTTTCAATGATTTGGAGGTCAGTACACACTTGCTACATTAAACCCCTACACCGTAACATCTGGATCTCCAATACGATCGTGTTCGGCAGCCTTCCTGGGAGCATTTCGTGTTCTAACCTCTCGCCATATGCGGTTACATCCACCATTGTTCATCATGATAGTTTCCGTGGTCTAGGTGTTGCATTGTGGGGAGACATAATATTGCAAGGTGTAGTGGCCTCCAAACGTTTGGACGCGACGCACACCCGTCAGCGTGTTTGTGACACTGTACTCCTTCCCGATGACTTTTATGTCATTACAGATGACACTGCGCTACCGCATCGAAAGGGGCAGGTGGAGGAGCCATTGCAACGCGAGATTATTCTGAGCATGTGTGGGCCAGCCCGTTCTGCGACTGAAATCCCGTCGAGCGCGTTTGGGATGCGTTGCGGTATCATCGACATTCACCAATGAACATCACCAATTGTCAACCGCTCTGGTCAAGGAATAGAACTTTTTACCAACTTTTTGGCTGACATGTATGCTCATTTCAGAACATGCGCTGCCATCCGTGGTGATCACAAACCCTTTTATGAACCACTTCCCGCCATTTTTTTGCGAAAGGAACCATCCTGAGACGTGATGACTTCAGTGTGGTGATTGACTTCGAATAATTGTATCATTTCTGTTTCTCCCAATAAGAGTTTCTTTCAGTTAGCTTAAAAACTATGTGGTCACAGTTCTTTCCGTATCGTCCAAGTTTCATCGAAGTATGTTTCTTCCCAGTGACACATAACGCGGATCGTCGTACATCCATAGTTGAAACGGAGGACAGTGGGACGTCAGCTGGTATAAATTTATATTAAAAATGAAGAAATTCCTCCAGCTGTATTTAAGGTGTCGATTTTATTTTGGTTACTAGTTTCAACGTTATAAGAACGTCATCTTCAGACCCATACACTTGTTGACGTCAACTGCGTGCGGCTGATACTAGACGTCAGTGGTGAGATACTGACGTGCTCCGTGTGGAAGGTGGAATAACCGCCTTCCACATAAAGCACGTCCGTGTCTCACCATTGACATCTAATATCAGCCGCACGCAGTTGACGTCAACAAGTGTATGGGCCTAAAGATGACGTTGTTACTACGTTGAAACTAATGGGAAAATAAAATCGGCACTTTAAATACAGCTGGAGACATTTCTTCATTTTTAATATAAACATAACGCGGAAGTTACTTGCGTCCTTAAGCTTTGCACAGTATTTCAGTTTTGTATAACAGGTCGGCTCTTTTGCCTTTTAAAAAACTCCGAACTGGACTTAGAGCGAAACCATAACGTGACAAATAGCTGGATTAACCTTGTGGTGCATAGTGTCCACTATCAATCTGTCCTGAATTTGCAAGTGCACACAGTCCCCTGCAGTGGGCGATCCCTGCTGCGCCGGCCGGAGTGGCCGAGAGGTTCTAGGCGCTACAGTCTGGAACCGCGCGATCACTACGGTAGCAGGTTCGAATCCTGCCTCGGGCATGGATGTGTGTGATGTCCTTGTGTAAGTTAGGTTTAAGTAGTTCTAAGTTCTAGGGGACTGATGACCTCAGAAGTTAAGTTCCATAGTGCTCCGAGCCGTTTGATCCCTGCTGCATGTATTTGCAACCTCATGACTGGTTTAAAACGCCACAGAAGTGACAGTTAAAAGCTGTCAACTGCAGTGAAAATCATACACAACAGGGTTGCAGGTGCAGAGGCTTGCAAGAAATCGTCAGTGTTAGCAGCATCTCGTGAGAAACACGCCGGCCGGTATCCAGCTATCCGCTCAGGAACGGACATCCGACGCTACTCTCCTGACGAGGCAGCTGGAGTCGGCTGCAACTTTCCAGTCCTCTGCAGAGCCACTGCCACAACTCTGCGGAAACAAAGCCACGACCCTCGTTCCTCTGAGGCGAGGAAATTGGATGCCCGCGCTAGCTTATCAGCCGACAACGCGGACGCTGCTGGCCAAGCCGGACCAACGCGCCGTATTTACAGCTCCCAGACCTCAAGTTTCGCGTAGCATTAGGCTTACCACGGTCCATTCATTACAACTACATAGGCTTGCGCATTTCTTCCAAGCAGACTGAAACGTATTCTTCAGTTATGAATGGAGTGAAACCAATGATTTTATCTTTGCACAAAATTACATTTGTAGATGTTGCTTCCTTGGCTCTGGGCCACACTGTTGATACAACAATATTCGTACCGTGTCTAAATCTGTCATTTATTAATCAGGAACCTTCGAATGTTATACATATTTTCAATTCACCAGTGCTCACTGAATGCGGATTTAAGCCTGAAAGCCACCTCTTGATCAACGAATTTATCGTTCGAGTGGTAAAGAGATACCAACGGCCCTGAACAATATTTACTGATCCTACTGATTTTAATGTCAATGTCGTATGAAATAGTTTTGATGTACGTGTACCTTGTAGTCAGCTAAATAACATCGTAAGCTGTCATGAAGTAACTGAAAATCTCTCTAGTAGTTTTACGAAAGCTGTCGCCTCTTAATAATATTTTTTACAAAGTTTTTTGTGTGTTGTGTGGAAAAAGAATCCAGAAATGATTTGTTACTCTGTTGTTAAATAATTATACAATTGAGAGAAACTTCGTCACAGCACACAATTACTAAAGAGATAGTTGATGAAAATTGCAGTGTGCATAAATCGTGACTTAGTTAACAAACAAGCAGTCAGGATCGAAAGACCCTACACACTCCATAATAATCGTTGTTATACCGATCACTTTTCACAATTAGTCACTTACTATTTGGTTATTACCTTCTTCTCTAGAGCTACAATTGCATGGCACAGTATAACATAAGCGCCGCTTTCACAGGGAACTGCTATTCATCATTAACACTTTCACCTAGAAATCTGAAAACTCTGACTCTTCCAAGTTTATTGTAAACTATTAGGGAGCGATGACTTCAGCAGTTTGGTCCCATAGAACTTACCACAAATTTCCAAAAACTATAAATTTGGTTGTGTCTGAATCTGTTAGCTTTGACGGTGATCTTAAACAAAAACTGAAATCTGCTGTTTCAAAACAAATACAAACTCTGGAGCTGTCAAATGCCGCTATTTCATTGCTTCTGCAAACTAAGTGTTACTGTGTTCAGTTCTAGGTTCATGAAACTATAAATGCTAGACATCATTAGTTAAGTACTTTATCTCTGTTGCCATTGTAATTTTAATACTACTGCTATGAATGAAAAACATCTCAAAATCTGCCTTTATGCAATACAGATCCTACAGTTTAATGTGTTGCAAAAGCAATTGTAACAACGTGGAATCTGCATGAATGGTTATTTTAACTTTAAGACGATTCTCTTACTTGTGAAGCACCATAAATACGTATTACATTCAATATATAGTTGGTTTTTTTGACGTACAACTTGTAGCAATGCTCTTGTTGTATGGAAGATCTGTTATGCGACTCCAAACGTTGATGGTCACGTACTATTTAGCTCACATTCCTCTTGATGTGCCTGAATGAGCATATAATTTCCTCTTGACATACGTACTGATGAACACACATGAGATGCTGGTTAAATTTTATTATAAGAGAAGAAACAGCCTCGATAAATGCTCCGCCCTCTTATCTTGTCGCCTTCCGTTGAAACATAAACACGGCACTGCTTAGTCACAGTTCACAGTGCTTTATGCACAGGCTTTTCACTTTATAAAACAAATTGCTGACCGGTGTTCAATGTCTTTTTTAAATATTTGTAGTAATTCAGACTGGGGTTTTGTCACAGTTTTGATTTTACTGCCCAGTCTCACTCAATAAATATTATTGTAACCACGGCATATTGCCAAGTGCTAAGCCTTTGTTGCTACTGCAGCGGCGCGCGTTTAACAGTTTTGGCGCGTCCCATGTCAGCAACACGCTCACTAATACTGCTAAGGTGGGTGTGTACAGTCTCTATGACCATTTTATATTCGATAATAGTTTGCAGATACATTTTCGCCAAAGCACATAAAAATACGAGTCGTTACAAGTGTCTAGTATCACACAGAATATTAAGAAATCGTTAACAAAAAAAAAAAAACTTTTAAGTTATTTCGTGGTACCTTTATAAATAAGCGTTATAGTTTGTCCCACTTTCTGCTTAACGGATTAACGTAGCCGCAAAAAAACAATATTTACGAATTCATTTAGCATTTTATGTCATTGGTGATACGTGGTAATTACTGGAAAGAAGGAAAACCTGGAAGCGAGGACCCACCCATATAACTGTCTTTCCACGCAACCTGTTTATTTAATAATATATACCTAGAAAATTTTCTTTGACAAAATGAACAAATTTGCAAAATACTTTTGACCTTAGACCTCCAGTTGAGTAAGCCTTTTCAAGAGAAATCAAACAGCAAACAATATGACAACGATTAAAAGACGGCCGGACCTGCAGCCCGCCCGTTATCGAGTGAAACAGCGGTGTTTACTACAGCCGTGGACACAGTTCGTCTTATTAAATACCGTTCTGCAACACATGAAAACTATACAAGCACCATTGATGTCAAGAGTGATTCAACTACTCAAAACAGATGACGTAACTTTTAATTTCAAAGCTGTATGTCGAAAGGTTCGGGGTTAGGATGCGCATCTTTGCTTCAAACAGATTAGGAAACAATATAGCAATGATAAGGCTTACTTCATAGCAACCAACCACTTCATTTCAATCTGTAACCTAGGTGCGACTGGATCCCAATCCGTGCTTTTTGAAAATTTAATTTTGACTAAAGCCCTGGTGACAGTTGGCTGTTAATATTTTTAAAATTAAACTGATGGTCAGTTATTAAGACTGCTCTGAAGGAACGTCTTAAAACATTACTTGTGAACACTTATTACAAGAGAGCTCACTCGGTGGGACCACAAGGTCCAGCTAAAATACATCAATATTGACCAGGTCTTTCGAACACAGTTACAAACAGCATAGCACAACAGGTTGTTCAGATTATAACTAGTGACTGAAAAATGCAATTGCAATCAAAGAGCTGAACCGGTTAACATCCAAATATAACCACAGCGTTCCTCTTTGTTTAACGGCAACCTGTGCGTTAGTACAATTGTTCCGGCTGTATTTACGGCCAGGAGCTGATTCATTAGAACATTAATGATGGGGTACCAACCAGAAAGGAAAGGCAATATAATAGGGGGACAAAATTTCTAACGACAACTTGTGTCTCAGTACAATACTACGGTTTATACACTCCTGGAAATTGAAATAAGAACACCGTGAATTCATTGTCCCAGGAAGGGGAAACTTTATTGACACATTCCTGGGGTCCGATACATCACATGATCACACTGACAGAACCATAGGCACATAGACACAGGCAACAGAGCACGCACAATGTCGGCACTAGTACAGTGTATATCCACCTTTCGCAACAATGCAGGCTGCTATTCTCCCATGGAGACGATCGTAGAGATGCTGGATGTAGTCCTGTGGATCGGCTTGCCATGCCATTTCCACCTGGCGCCTCAGTTGGACCAGCGTTCGTGCTGGACGTGCAGACCGCGTGAGACGACGCTTCATCCAGTCCCAAACATGCTCAATGGGGGACAGATCCGGAGATCTTGCTGGCCAGGGTAGTTGACTTACACCTTCTAGAGCACGTTGGGTGGCACGGGATACATGCGGACGTGCATTGTCCTGTTGGAACAGCAAGTTTCCTTGCCGGTCTAGGAATGGTAGAACGACGGGTTCGATGACGGTTTGGATGTACCGTGCACTATTCAGTGTCCCCTCGACGATCACCAGTGGTGTACGGCCAGTGTAGGAGATCGCTTCCCACACCATGATGCCGGGTGTTGGCCCTGTGTGCCTCGGTCGTATGCAGTCCTGATTGTGGCGCTCACCTGCACGGCGCCAAACACACATACGACCATCATTGGCAACAAGGCAGAAGCGACTCTCATCGCTGAAGACGACACATCTCCATTCGTCCCTCCATTCACGCCTGTCGCGACACCACTGGAGGCGGGCTGCACGATGTTGGGGCGTGAGCGGAAGACGGCCTAACGGTGTGCGGGACCATAGCCCAGCTTCGTGGAGACGGTTGCGAATGGTCCTCGCCGATACCCCAGGAGCAACAGTGTCCCTAATTTGCTGGGAAGTGGCGGTGCGGTCCCCTACGGCACTGCGTAGGATCCTACGGTCTTGGCGTGCATCCGTGCGTCGCTGCGGTCCGGTCCCAGGTCGACGGGCACGTGCACCTCCCGCCGACCACTGGCGACAACATCGATGTACTGTGGAGACCTCACGTCCCACGTGTTGAGCAATTCAGCTGTACGTCCACCAGGCCTCCCGCATGCCCACTATACGCCCTCGCTCAAAGTCCGTCAACTGCACATACGGTTCACGTCCACGCTGTCGCGGCATGCTACCAGTGTTAAAGACTGCGATGGAGCTCCGTATGCCACGGCAAACTGGCTGACACTGACGGCGGCGGTGCACAAATGCTGCGCAGCTAGCGCCATTCGACGGCCAACACCGCGGTTCCTGGTGTGTCCGTTGTGCCGTGCGTGTGATCATTGCTTGTACAGCCCTCTCGCAGTGTCCGGAGCAAGTATGGTGGGTCTGACACACCGGTGTCAATGTGTTCTTTTTTCCATTTCCAGGAGTGTATATACGA
The DNA here is from genome assembly GCF_021461385.2 of Schistocerca piceifrons. Taxonomy (NCBI): domain Eukaryota; kingdom Metazoa; phylum Arthropoda; class Insecta; order Orthoptera; family Acrididae; genus Schistocerca; species Schistocerca piceifrons. Next base: position 554,497,946 of record NC_060138.1, on the reverse strand, counting down.
CCAAAGACCCGAGAAGAAAACTCTGAGGGTCGGGTACAAACCAGAAAATAATTAGGAGGGCAGGTAGGCAATGACAAATCACCACGACGATTATGAAATGTTACTCCCCTTTATCAGCGAGGAGTTCCATGGATCCACGGTGCGTCGCAGCGGTTACTGTGTGGTGCCGATGAAAGCCAGGTAGAAGAGGTCAGCCAGGCCACGAGCGGTCGTCTGATACGAATGTTGCCAACCAACCGACGGAATGTCGGCCTGCTGCCTGTAATCGACGCTGACCCCGGTGAAGTTCTCTGGTATCTTGGCTCTGCGCAGGCCCTCCTTGTGCACCTCGTGGCTTCGGCCGCTCGGACCTCGTGACCAACTCTTGTCGCGACGCTACCGCCAATCCCCAAACTACGTGCCTCCTTCTAGGGCCAGCGAATCCCGTAAGGACACAACCCACAGATACCAACTCTTCCTCATAGATATTGTCAATGGGGCCGTAAGAGGGATAGTCGATACTGCACCTGAGCCAGTGGCGCCAGACCGAAAAGTCTACTAACTCAATGGCGCTACGTCTCACTTGGTAAATTTCAAATATTAACATAGTTTATGTAACGTAAGCACAAGTAAGTAGCCTCGTATTTGGGGAATGATGGTGGGGGAGGAGGCGCAGAAATCCTACATCACCATTCTATGCAATGCCCTAGTGGAGTTTGTATGTCGTTGGCTTCCCTGGAACGTATACAAATTACAATGACAAATAAAAGAGACTGCGTTCAGTAATCAAAATGTTTCATTTGCAACGCTCTTCAGGTACTACATCAGTTAAATTAAGAGCATATCGAACCGTGTCAGGAACAGGGGCACAACGACAAAAACCGACTTAAAGAATTCTGTAAATCTTATACTGCAATAATATGAACGTCTTTTGGATTTCAAGTAAATAATTTTGATAGTATGTGCCATTGTAGTCTACACAACAATAATATGGACATATAGTCCTGTACTCGACGAATATCAGGGGTTATAGGGTAATTATTAATTAATTCTTTGAGTTGTGTCATTTTTCTTGATTTTCTAATTTTCTTTTTACGATCCCTCTGGTAACTTCTTGCCAGTTTTCCACCACAAATAATATTTTATTTTACTTAACGTAATGTAAAACAACATTCAGACCTCCGTAGACAAAAATAATGTTTAAGTTAGAATAAAAAATGGAAAACAGGTTGAAATTGTTGTATTAGAGAAGTATAAAAGTCAGAATTGTAGTTTATGAAAATTAATAAAATTTAATAAGGGACACCTAGCAGGTACACTTTAATGAATACAATTTACGAAAACATAGAATCATGAGTAGGCTTATGTAATGTACGAATACTTTCAAGTGGTTCAAATGGCTCTGAGCACTATGGGACTTAACATCGGAGGTCATCAGTCCCCTAGAATTTAGAACTACTTAAACCTAACTAACCTAAGGACATCACACACATCCATGCCCGAGGCAGGATTCGAACATGCGACCGTAGTAGTCGCGCGGTTCCAGACTGAAGCGTCTAGAACCGCTCGGCCACTCCGGCCGGCACGAATACTTTTCGTGGAGAAAGAAGGCGCACTATGAACTTCCCTTTTAGCAGTAGTTCCCCTTTTTTTCTCGCGAGGCGTAACGCACGAAATTTGCTAATATTTAAAAGAGCTGCAATCTTCAAATCAGGACTTTATCATGTTAGTTGCAGACACTGTATGAACACAAACATTGTAACAATCAATGATATTAAAAATTACATAACAGTATCTTATACATTGAAAGTTTCACAATTCACAATGTGTCACTCCCTTTGAATTACTCATGCACACCTGTCAGCAGCAATGCTGAAGTGAAACTGATCTTGTCGTGGCGAATCATGAAGTAGCCTATAACAGAACTATCGCAACTGCTACGAAGTGGACAAATAGCGAGACTGAGACGTGACGCTTTTCGTGCCCTTTGGGGCACTTCACACATATTTTTCAAAGACAAAAGATGAAAATTGCATTTAATGACATGTGCCATTTCGTTGCCGGGTTGTGAGACAATGAACCTGCAATAACGTCCAGAAATATTCAAGTAGAATAGACGCAGTCAGCAAGGTGTGCTAAACGGTAAAAATAAGATTACGCTCATGATCTTTCCAAATAATAATAATATCTACTGTCATAACGTAAAAGTGTGATTTTTTCTACACTCACAAATATAAATATTCTACATAACTTGGAAGCTAAGTAGTATTATCAGGAGTCGCCTATTGAAAGACTGCTGTTGTTTTACTTCATTAATAGCATTTTACAACGTCGCGCATTGCCGTTTAATGAAAAAAATACAAGCCTAAGGAGTATCGGAGCAGACCTGCGATCGGATTGAAGACTTTCTTGCAGATAGAACTTAACACGTCGCTCTCAACGGAACTATATCGACAGATGTAAAGGTAATATCCGGAGTACCACAGGGAAGTGTCATAAGACCGTTGCTGTTCACAATGTATATAAATGATATAGAAGAAAGCGTCGGGTGCTCTTTAAGGCAGATGATGCAGTTGTTTGTACCAAAGTAGCAACTCCAGAAGATGGTAATAATTTGCAGAACGACCTGCACAGTATTAATGAATGGTGCAGACTCTTGCAGTTGACCCTGAACGTAAATAAATGTAACATATTGCGCATACATAGGAAAAGAAATCCACTACTGTACAATTACTTGCCGATCAAAAACAGTTGGAGACAGCACCTCCCGTAAAATATCTAGGTGTAACTAACTATCCAGAGCGATCTTAAATGTAATGACAATATAAAGCAAACGATATAAAACAGATAGTAGGAAAAGCAGGTACCAGACTCAGATTCATCGGAAGAATCTTAAGGAAATGTAACTCATCCAAGGAAAGAAGTGGCTTGTAAGGCGTTTGTTCGCCCGATTCTTGAGTAATGTGTATCTATCTGGGATCCCTACCAGGTAGGGTTGATAAAGGAGTTAGAGTAGATCCAACGAAGAGCGGAGCGTTTCGTGACGGGATCGTTTAGCTAGCGAGAGAGCATTACAGAGATTCTAAACAAACTCCACTGGCAAACGTTACAAGAGAGGCGCTGTGTACCACGGAGAGATTTACTATTGAAATTTCGGGGCAGAACTTTTTGGGAGGAGTCAGACAACATATATCTGACCGCCAAGAAATTTACCTTGTAGACGATATTCCGTGCAGTGCACATGTTTTATGCAGTTTGTACAGACGGAAACAATTATGAACCTTTCTTAATCGCAAAAACCCTGACCTCTGAACATACAAATGAGAGGCTCCCTCTGATCACTGGTGACAACCTGTGACGTGTGCTGGCGGCGCTCCTTCATATTTCGTCAGTCTAATGTGCAAATACTTACCCAAAAAATTTTAAATATCACATAAAACAAACTAATACCCATGGCGGTGTATAATGTACCAGATATTTGTGAGCACTGGTGCTATTAAACAGGGAATGCAATCGTTGTGTGGCCTGCAGTGTTTGGAAATATTACAAGAAAAATGTTAACCCTTTTCAGACCTGCAATATTGAAATTAATTTTTTGAAATTTTCTTGTATTTACTTGCTTATTTGACATACATTGAGACAGAACAGTGTACAAAACAAGCGTTACATACTTTATTGGAACAGAAATGGGTTGGTTTCAAATGAAGCCGCTGTGCATGAGATGTCGTTACTTTTGGTAATAAAGTGAAATACAGTTCCTTTCAGCAATTAGGGACAGGGCTACTCAACAGAGAGCACCTTTCATCTGCTTCTGTGATGTTTCTTCTTCGTACTGCAGTGTACAGTGTTCTGAGATGCTATGTACTGATAGATGGTTTGCTTCTGTTGCATGTTTTTCGAGTGGAATAACTGTTTTACATTTTTTGTTAATGGTTCTTTCTCTCAGTCTTAGGAGTAGTGCAAGATAACGGTAATTTTTTTCGTTCGAAGATCAAGATCACTGTGTTCGGCTAACACATCATCTCCACTTCCACTACTACTGTCAATCTGAGTCGGTACCGAAGGAAATCGCTTCCAAAAGGCATCCCTGCCGTAGACCACGAGCTTATATAGCCATGTGGTAGGAAAAGCGACAAGTATGTTAGCCCTTTCAGACCCGCAATATTAAATATTAATTTTTTGAACTGTCTTGTTTTTATTGGCTTATTAGACATACATTGATAGAGAAAAATTAAAAAAAAAAAAAAAACGAGTGTTACGTACATTAATTGAAACACACGGGGTGGTATCAAATGAAGCCACTGTACATGAAATCATACTAGTACAAAAGAGATAATTTACCACTGCATTCCATATGATACACCAAAACCAAAGAGCATCCAGTGAGAAATGTAATGCATCCTCTCAGGCAAAGAGACATGATAAGCCATCGACTACTGACTGCTGGAGCACATCGTGAGAAACTGGTAATGTTGGCCTTAGAGCTGCAGTGGTCTGAAAAGGAATCATCACAATAATTAAGAAAATAAATACAGAGATTCAATTATTACCGCAATACGCAGAACATAAATTTCAGCAGAACAGTTTTCTGGACCTAATCCATGCGCAAAACACGCAGAGACAAATCAAGTCATAATATGAAAACGAAGAGTATCGTGCACTGCATACAAAAATGGCTCCCACGTTACCTAGTCTAACTACTAAGATCAGTAACACGTGACTATCTTCAAGCTACACCGTTACATTTCAGCATCTACTGCAGAAGTAAAGGGTGGCTATAGATGTGGCTACTGTGCAGGTGCCACGAAATGAGAAAATCCTAACTGGCTTATAACGGAACCACATCGCCTGAAAAGGTTAAAAGAAACTAGCTCGACGACACCAGATTTGCTAATAGCTCGCTATATTAAAAAACCATCTCTTTACAGAGTAGACAGGTATAAACTGGACCTTCTCAATCAACATCGAAATGCAAACTGAGTACAAAGGTGATAAATTTCTGCTGCATGCCGACTAATAGGCACTCAAAACCAAAGGGCATCCAGTGAGATATATCATGCGTTGCCCCAGGCCAAAGAGCCACAACAATCCATAGATTATTGAAACCAGCGCGTCAACATGCACGTCTATTTGGTTAAAGCAGGATGTTAACCTATGAGTGAAACGAACCAAGGCAAAACCAGATACGTTTAGGAGTTGCTAAATTCAAAAGTCAATGCAACTATACACAATGAACTCGTTCTTCAGCGAACTAAAACTACTCTTAAGGCGGACAAACCAAATACAATGAATGCTTTACATTTTGCTTGAAACTGGCTATTTTGTAACAGTCTTCTATTTTGTAGGCATCGCACTGCGTTCGTTAGTTCCGACAAACTAAATATTCTTCCAATATTCCATCTGGACAACCCTTCAGAGGCTATTCACTAGAAATTACTTTATTCAAGCACTACTGGTAGCCAACTAAAGGTGTGATCGAACATCACAATTGGTTGCATCCTGCCCGCGTAGGTCAAAGATATGTGCTGGTGACCAGACGTGGCACGCTATTAAATTTGTCACTGCTGTGGTGTGGCTATGGTGGTCCAGCGAATAGAGGACCAGACGCCGGCTGTGAAGGTCCCAGATTCACTCCCATAGGGGCAGAGATGTTTCCTCTTTCGAGTTCCTCCAGGTCAGCCTCAGATCCACACAGATCGATATTAGATGAGTGCAGGGAATCTTTTTCAGGGGTAAAGGGTGACTGGAGAGGTGAGCCCATGCTCCCCCTTCTGGTGGAAAGGCGAAGAACGTCAGTATAATAACCATTCACGGGCCTATTCCACAAACGGACTTTCAGGTTAAATCGCGTAATCTACACAAGAAAATGTAAATTTAGTTTGTTGAGCATCTTAAATCTTCGACTGCTTTAAAATTCTGACAAAGTTGCATTCGAATACACATGTGTTTTTGCATACCAACTGGAGAACCGTTTGACATATAAATATATAAAGGAAATAAGTTGCCAATCTCAGGTTCGTTTATTCAAAAGTGGTTCACCGATTGCTTTGAAATTTTAATACAACATTGCATGCAAATACGCGCGTGTTTTATATAACTCTTTATAAATATGTAGAATATATAATAAACAGATGGAAAGCTTCTTACCAAAAATCTGGAATAGTTCTTCACCGATTTACTTGAAATTGTAACCTGATACTCTAATGAACATTCGGACTTTTATGTATATATATATATATATATATATATATATATATATATATATATATTAATCAATATGTAGTACATGAAGAAGAAAAATGGAAAACACTGTTACCAAAAATTTCAGAAGGTGCTCGACTGATTACTTCAAATTTACAAATTTGAAACGAGTACTTAACATTCAGACGCATACAGACTACATACACTAAAAAAATGCAGATTTTCTCCGAGTGCGAGAAAGAAACGGCTCTTCTGTACTGTGGTGTAAAAATGTGAGCTTTTGTTTCCCTTGTTTTCTGGTTTATCGACTTATGATTAGAATACCAATACGGACTTTAAACTTACAATAACAACAAAAAAGATCAGAAAGGATTGGAGTGGATACGAACAAAGGTTGTAGGAGGAAAGGAACATAGAAAACTTGAAAAGCAAATGGCAGGGAGACGAGACAGGAGGAGATGGACAGAGAAGAGGAGGATGAGAAGAGAGGTGGAGAGATGGGGGAGGAAGTGATGACAGTGGGAGGGGAAGGAGGAGGAGATGAACAAAGAGTGGAGGAGCATGAGATGGAAAGACACAGGGAGGAGAAGAAGATTGAGGCGCATATCAAATTCCCATACGCATTATAAAAGCGTGCTTCCTTTTTTCTTTCTTTCCGTTGGGGCACAGCAACGCGTAGCCGGGCACAGCTAGCAGAAAATAATTTAAGTGCATATAATAAGCTGGAGTTTTTCTAAAGACATTAAAGGTGAATTAATAACATTACTGTAATGCATACAATCAATTTAAGATGAATAAAATATGTTTTTCAATATTTAATTCTGAGCTGTTACTACACACCACACACACACACACACACACACACAAACACACACACACACAGACACAAAAGACTTCGGCATGAAACGACAGAAACACGCCGTGGTGTTGAGAAAATAATATTTGTGACGTGTTGCCCGTTAGCACTCGTCTAGGAACCCGACGGGCTTGACCGTACTCCGACGTTTCGCCAGCACGAGGGGCTGGCATTGTTAGTCACTTACCCTCCATTGCTGATAGCGGCTTGGAATCCATCTCAGAGCCGGAGATTTATTTGCACTTGCTGCGCCAACGTCTCTAGGTATTTTCTTGATCAATACCGCTTATTTTGTTCCCTTGTTAGAAGCAATGGTATGGGCTGTGTTTACACGGAATATACTGAGTCATCTGGTCCCAAAGACTCGAAAAATGACTGGTAATGGCTATGTTCGGCTACTTGGAGATCTTTGCTGTCATTCAAGGACTTATCCGCAAACAACCATGGAATTTTTATGGACGAAATTGCGCCATAACTATCCTGATTGGTTTGAAGAACATTCTGGACTATTCGAGCGAATGGTTCGGCCGCCCAGTTCGCCTGACATGTATCCGATCGCGGATTTATGGAACATAATCGAGAGATCAGTTCGTCCACAAAATCCTATACCGGCTACACTTTCGCAATAGTCGAGTGCTGTAGAGGGAGCATGGCTTAGTGTATCTGCAGGGGACTTCAAGAGACTTGTTGAGTTCGTGCTACGGCGAGTTTCTGCACTAAGCCGAGCAATAGGAGGTCCGACTCCGTATTAGGAGGTCTGCCGTGACTTTTGTCACCTCGAGGTAAATGTGGGCTGCTCTAGGTTGTGAGATTAATTATTTCAAAAATGCACAACTGTATACGGGGAAATCAAGTGAAGGTAGAGAAGTAAATCAATAGTAACAAGTGTTTTACGTTGTTTAGTTGATCACCTGAGGGAAAAAGCTATGAACATCTCCACTGATAACATTTCATAAATTTGTAACCTAATTATTGGATGCAACGATGGAATTAGAATTTCAATGATGTGCGTGGGTTCTCACAATAAGTCCTCATTATTTTTGTGGGAAGTATTTCACCTTTTATCGCCAGGTAATTGCTAGTCACACTGAGGTCAAAAAGACCCTACACTCATAATACGTTTCTCCAGAGCTGATACCACCCGAGGGAAAAATGAACCTAATTTCAGACACGTTGGCAAGCCGGAAGGAATTTAGTTATCACTTTTGAATGCTTTCCAGCACCTGTCTATACATATCTTATTAGTTCCTTTACATTTCCTACGAAAGGCATCACTGGAACCATCAAACCACGAAGACATGCGGAATGTAGTCCAACGATACGTAGTCTGAATGGCTTCACCTATAATATTAGTGAAAGGAGAGGGTAGAGATAAGCATAACGTACAGTAAGACAAATATCACGGTAATCCACATTGTACGGGCTTGTATTTCTGGTACGTCCATTCTTTGAATTCTTCTAGTTGTAAACTCTATCCACTTGTTTTATAATTTAATACCGTAATGAAATTACACAAAGTCTGAAAAAATATAAAGAATCGCGACTACTCCCATTACTAAAGTACTTTTCTCACTGAGTATTAATGCACGTATGTTTTTCGAACTTAACCTCATGACAAGCTTATTTAAAGCTAATCAACTTTGTGACAGCAGACGAGACCCTTACTGCGGACGCGTTCTTTTGCTATGATGAAAAGTGAAACCTGTGGAGCTCTTGTACTGCTTCAAGAGAAACGACAGGCGGAAATTTTTTGTGATGTCAAAACAATGAATACAGAAGCCCATGAACTCAGATGGTTCCTGCTTTTAAGACAGCCATCTCTAATTGAGCATACTATTAAGTAAATAATTTTTCTGCCTAACTTTTTCCAGTCTTTGTGGGAAAGGGGGGGAGGGAGGGGAGGGCTGGACATAGAGAGGACAGCACGTGTTGACGGCATCATTTTACCATACGGTGCATGAAGGCAACCGTAGCTTTTTGGTAATAGAAGAAGGCTTGCTTCTTTTGCGTTAGGCCTAGTATAACGACGCAAATGATTTACAAGTCTCCTGAAAATACTGTTATGCTTTCTGTGTTACACTTAATTGTCGTTGTGTGTATCATCACAAGGTTGTGTTAAAGCTGCTCACCTGACATCGTTGTAGAAATGTTTAGTAGCAGGAGTGCACCCAGAAACAACGTGCGCTTCTTCCCAATATAGAGTTGATTACCAACTATTCTTGCGAGTACATTTTATTTTTTTCTCAAATTTCTTGCTTCAGTTACTGCTTCTCTTTTACTTCGAAAAGACCGTAAGCGTATCATAACTCAGTCACTCAAGCAGTTTTCATAACGCGGATGAGCCGACGAGAATTCAACATTTACTATACACGCCCAATCGTCGTCACTATTTCAAGCACAAGAATTATGGCTCTGGCGGACTCGTTTTAAGGGAGCTGTAAATTTTTCTCGTAAGTGAGAAATACTGCAAGGAGAGTTTCGTATTATAAATGCGAGGAAGAAAAAAAAGTACAGGAGAAGTGCGGAAGACTGATGGCGTTTTCCTGTCTTCTTTCCGGTGTTCGTTTTCCCCCGCATTCTGCGCCTCTGAGATGCGTTTTCCTGTTGTTGATAGGTTTTGCGTCACGCTGATATGCTTGCAGTCTATGGCTCCCTTTTTTTTTGGTCATCAGTCTACTGACTGGTTTGATGCGGCCCGCCACGAATTCCTTTCCTGTGCTAACCTCTTCATCTCAGAGTAGCACTTGCAACCTACGTATTCAATTATTTGCTTGACGTATTCCAATCTCTGCCTTCCTCTACAGTTTTTGCCTTCTACAGCTCCCTCTAGTACCATGGAAGTCATTCCTTTATGTCTTAGCAGATGTCCTATCATCCTGTCCCTTCTCCTTATCAGTGTTTTCAACATATTCCTTTCCTCTCCGTTTCTGCGTAGAACCTCCTCATTCCTTACCTTATCAGTCCACCTAATTTTCAACATTCGTCTATAGCACCACATCTCAAATGCTTCGATTCTCTTCTGTTCCGGTTTTCCCACAGTCCATGTTTCACTACCATACAATGCCGTACTCCAGACGTACATCCTCAGAAATTTCTTCCTCAAATTAAGGCCGGTATTTGATGCCTTTTTTGCCATAGCGAGTCTGCTTTTGATGTCCTCCTTGCTCCGCCCGTCATTGGTTATTTTACTGCCTAGGTAGCAGAATTCCTTAACTTCATTGACTTCGTGACCATCAATCCTGATGTTAAGTTTCTCGCTGTTCTCATTTCTACTACTTCTCATTACCTTCGTCTTTCTCCGATTTACTCTCAAACCATACTGTGTACTCATTAAACTGTTCATTCCGTTCAGCAGATCATTTAATTCTTCTTCACTTTCACTCAGGATAGCAATGTCATCAGCGAATCGTATCATAGATATCCTTTCACCTTGTATTTTAATTCCATTCCTGAACCTTTCTTTTATTTCCATCATTGCCTCCTCGATGTACAGATTGAAGAGTAGGGGCGAAAGGCTACAGCCTTGTCTTACACCCTTCTTAATACAAGCACTTTGTTCTTGATCGTTCAATCTTATTATTCCATCTTGGTTGTTTTACATATTGTATATGACCCGTCTCTCCCTATAGCTTACCCCTACTTTTTTTCAGAATCTCGAACAGCTTGCACCATTTTATATTGTCGAACGCTTTTTCCAGGTCGACAAATCCTATGAAAGTGTCTTGATTTTTCTTTAGCCTTGCTTCCATTATTAGCCGTAACGTCAGAATTGCCTCTCTCGTCCCTTTACTTTTCCTAAAGCCAAACTGATCGTCACCCAGCGCATTCTCAATTTTCTTTTCCATTCTTCTGTATATTATTCTTGAAAGCAGCTCCGATGCATGAGCTGTTAAGCTGATTGTGCGATAATACTCGCACTTGTCAGCCCTTGCCGTCTTCGGAATTGTGTGGATGATGCTTTTCCGAAAGTCGGAGGGTATATCGCCAGACTCATATATTCTACACACCAACGTGAATAGTCGTTTTGTTGCCACTTCCCCAATGATTTTAGAAATTCTGAAGCAATGTTATCTACCCCTTCTGCCTTATTTGACCGTAAGTCCTCCAAAGCTCTTTTAAATTCCGATTCTAATACTGGATTCCCTGTATGCTGAGTCTGCCCTTCCGACAATCATATCTTTTTCGATGTCTTCACTTTTTTCCTGCAGCCATTTCGTCTTAGCTTCCCTGCACTTCCTATTTATTTCATTCCTCAACGACTTGTATTTCTGTATTCCTGATTTTCCCGGAACATGTTTGTACTTCCTCCTTTCATCAATCAACTGAAGTATTTCTTCTGTTACCCATGGTTTCTTCGCAGCTACCTTCTTTGTACCTATGTTTTCCCTCCCAACTTCTGTGATGGCCCTTTTTAGAGATGTCCATTCCTCTTCAACTGTACTGCCTACTGCGCTATTCCTTATTGCTGTATCTATAGCGTTAGAGAACTTCAAACGTATCTCGTCATTCCTTAGTACTTCCGTATCCCACCTCTTTGCGTATTGATTCTTCCTGACTAATGTCTTGAACTTCAGCCTACTCTTCATCACTACTATATTGTGATCTGAGTCTATATCTGCTCCTGGGTACGCCTTACAATCCAGTATCAGATTTTGGAATCTCTGTCTGACCATAATGTAATCTAATTGAAATCTTCCCGTATCTCCCGGCCTTTTCCAAGTATACCTCCTCCTCTTGTGATTCTTGAACAGGGTATTCGCTATTACTAGCTTAAACTTGTTACAGAACTCAATTAGTCTTTCTCCTCTTTCATTCCTTGTCCCAAGCCCATATTCTCCTGTAACCTTTTCTTCTACTCCTTCCCCTACAACTGCATTCCAGTCTCCCATGACTATTAGAATTTCGTCCCCCTGTACATACTGCATTACCCTTTCAATATCCTCATACACTTTCTCTATCTGTTCATCTTCAGCTTGCGAAGTCGGCATGTATACCTGAACTTTCCCACCCCTAGGACAAGAGAGTTCCCTGGACCTCTATCCACTCCTCCGCCCTCTTTGACAAGGCCGTTGGCAGAATGAGGGTGACTTCTTATGCCGGGAGTCTTCGGCCGCCAATGCTGATTATTATTTATCAAAACTTAGGCACTGGCGGGGATCGAACCCGGGACCGAAGACGTTTTGATTATGAATCAAAGGTGCTACCCCTAGACCACGGGTGGACGCCCATCGCTCCCAACGTAAGAATTAATTTTACTATGTGTTTGGTGTACATACTGTCCAGTGAGACATCTTGGCAACTGGCAATACCTAAAATTTCTTCATATTTTTGAGGAATGAAAATGTAGTTAAATAGGGCAAATTCAGAAAATTTTTCAGAAATCCCGTTGTTACATAATTATCGGTTACGGCCTACGGTTTCCGTAACGCAGCGATAAAGCTCCTTTTAGATAATGTAATTTCGCTAGTAGCCATCGGAATCGTGTCTGAGCTGTCTTTGTTAATAGATGTCAGACACACAGTTACACGGGAAGGTTGTCATCAATGCACCCTTTCCGTAGATGTACCATTGTTATATTTTCGTTTGTGTTATAGCTGCTGCTATGCAGGTAAGCTGAACTGACTTAAAAATTGAGAAACATGCCACTGCCTTAGTTTGCAGGTTGTAGGTTACAGCGGAGACCTAATGTAGACGAATGAAGAAAATTATGTTATTTTTGTTTCGAGTTGTGTATGGTGATAACATCAATTATATCGGGTCTGCTTGGTGTATACCATTGCTAAACGAATCTCCTCTACGTTTCATGGATATATTCAGCTTTATATTACTTCCCTGCAACTTCCTATCTAATGACCTGTATAGCAGACCCTACAGTGTTATCACCATCTAATCACTACAAGCCCCCATGAATAGGCATCTGGCCCATTCATGGGAATACCGTAAAATTATTTATGGAGATCATCTGCACAAACAGTATTAGGATTTATTTATTTTACTGGTGAGAGATAGGTGCAAGAGGCCACTCCTGTTCCTCTGATAGGTACATAAATATAATTTAAATTACAAATATTGCATACTGTAAACAATAACTGCAATTACATGTATAACCAATGCTATTAAATTATTATTGCACGAAAAATTATTCTAGAAAGCTGAGTAAAAACTGGTGAATTATGTTTAATACTATAATCTTGTCATCACATGCACTCTTTTCTTAATTGCAACACGTCCGGGAGTACAATTTGGTGGGGTGGTACCTTTAAAGTGGTGGTCGTTCCGCTTCTGGGACCGTGTGCTCTATCCACTCCACGTAGCTGATAATCCTGCGGCGGTCGTATTGTCCTGCTCCACACTGCTGCTGGCATTCTGAAATGATCTATCGAAATATGCAAGCAGGTTTAGGGGAGCCACTCAACGTTAAAACACAACACAGTTCGACGTCTGGTATGAACAACTATATTCTGAGACGATGAAAGAAAATCGCAGGTTGCACTGTTTACATTCTAATTCAGAAGTGTTTATCCCAATTAGTGGATGATTACCAGTCCACAATATCACTCAGACGAGCATACACGTAACCGACACGGCATGGGTGATTGTTGATGTTGCGAAAGCCGAATAATCGAACGAAAGTTCTTACGCCCGCCACGCATACACAGATTTCTTTTGATACCAGTCCTCCTTGACGCAATTAATGATATAACACCGTTCGTAAAGTTAATTTTTCAGTTCTTCGTTCTTGCTTGTACGAGCGTGCGCGTAACTGTCGCGGCGCGGGTGATTGTTGATAATGCGGAACGCGATGACCGAACGCACGTTCACACGCTAGCAACAAGACACTGGCACTTGACTTGACTCTTTTATGGTAACTAATTTCCACTGTTTCACATCAGTTCATTCTTAGAGACCGAACATGGCGCGAATTATTGATACAGTATGGTACGACACGCAACAATAGGATACGCAAATACGTTATCAGCAGCACTCCTCATTTTTAATTACTTCTTGACGCACTTCCCTCTGAATCGTTTACTTATTTTATCACTTTACTGTAATAGCATTTGTAGCATCACTTCAACTTCCATACTAACAATGGCACTACACGACATAACAGTTCCGTGTCGCGCGCGACCCTACAGACGCGGCTGCCCGCAAAGATACTCCACAACTAAGCCAGCGATATGGACAATACGCTTACACAAGGAAGAGTAAACAGTGGTGACAGAGACAACACCACTCCAACCGACAGGGATGGAAGGGGCGTTAGGTTCTACATCATGCTTAGCCCATCAACAACGCAAAGCCCATCGGAAAGACTATTACTGGACCGAGTCGTTCGACTGTTCCTTTATCGAATATTTCTCCTGCTCTCCGTTTATTTTCTTAATTATTCTATGTCGCCATATTGAAATCCACCCAACCATGAGATGTTCTAGCATGAAATTTTGGATATTCGTTTAATGGTCTGTTCATGAAATTTAACCGGTCCATTGATGGAAACGGGTATCCATGAATGCTTCTTTACGAAAATGATTCGCATTGTTTCCTGGTGGCGTGAAAAGTACTTCAGGAATAACCTTATACACTGCAATATAGGTTACCTGAAGAATTATGACATTCAGTTTCAAAACATTTGAAACTTTGATTTCTTTTAATTCAAGACGAAATATAATTGGCCCTCCTTTGGCAGCCTTACCCTGTCTGCTATTTAGGTGTCTCTTCAGAAAGTAAATTATACATGTAATTCTACGCTAAGACTGTGCCAGGGTGACACGCTCTCAGAAGAGGGTACATCCTGCAGACACAGTGCAAGTCAAATGGTACGGAAATCGGAAACGTAATCCAAAGATGAAGTACGCGAGGCGGTACGATTTTTGTATGGGAAATATCGAAATTTCAATCAGATTCGTTATGAAATTTACATAACACAGTGACCAAATGTAATGCCGCGTCAGGTCGCAGTTGAATAGTGAGAAAGTTTGACCAAGCATGGACAGGATGATGATGACCAGTCATACAGAATACATGTCGCACCATGTAATTTCCATCTTTTCGGCAAGTTGTTAGAACATCTTGGGTCCTCTAATGGCCCTCTGGCCTAAAACGGATTCCTATGGTCGAGCCGCGCGGGTAACAATGAGTAAAATGTTCCGACGGTGGTTTACAGAGATTTGATGAATATGTAGAAAAATAGTGTCATGTAACTGCGTCATTCTGAAGTGTAGTGCAGCATTCAGTAAGAGTTACTTGGCCTACCATTACAATGTGTAACAAACTTTTCAATGTACCCTCGTACATATAATGTACTCGTCGTATCTTCTGGTCTGCTGATTCTGGTGAGGCTAGCGAGAAAAGAGTGCGTCCACTTGGTTAGTCTCTTGCCCACAGTGACATCCTGTTCACGATATCACCCACGGGGAAACATGCGATTCAAAATAAATTCAGCCATCTCCAGATACAGGGAGATGCAGCGTTCTCACCGTGTAATACCGCTACAGGCTGACAACAGTATTTTATGTATCTTCTGAAAGGTCATTATGGACTTAATTACGAAGAATTGGAAGGCTTGCGACAACAGATGTACGACAGGAGACTGTCGAAGAGGCCTGACAAATTGGCCACTCAGCAGGATACGGAGATTTGCAGATACATTTTTCTTACCACTACTACTCACTCTTTGCCTCGATGTGCTGTTTGATACAATGCTCACTTCAGCGGCCGATGTTAACATACTTGGTAATTATTGTCATATGCCTTAGGACGCAGTATAATGCCCTTATAAAGGAAAAGACCAAGGATGAAGATATCTGTCACTTCCGCTATTGATAGTCTATTAAAGCTTTTCCATTCACTGTCGCTGGTGAAATAAACGAACAGCCAACTCGATTCTTGGGTTTCCATCTTACCTGCCTAAACAGTGTTACACAAGAACATTATTTCCTAAGGCCTTCGAATTCATGTGAAATGAAGCGTTCAGGCTTAAATCATGTGCTTGAAAATGACCCAAGGTTGAAATTGTCCAATTGCATGGATAATAAACAGATCGCAACAGGCTTGGACCACGTTTACATCATCACGTTGAAGCACGGGCCGCGCACAAAAATAAAATTTTAAAGAGTTTAGGAACATTAACACTATTGACATTTTACTTGTTGAGCTATCGCTGTCAAAGGCGTGTGGTTTCTGGAAGTGATGCCCCACACCTAGAACAATATTTTGAAAGCAAATTAAAACCACCTATCTTGGCATGGCAAATCATTTTATTTTGGAACCAGTTTCACTAATACCATATCGCCATACTTTGCGATACTCTGTGGTAACTTGTTGAAAAATTTCTTATTGGTTTGCTGCCACCGAAGAGTCCACATTTCTTTAAGGAATTGCAATCAGTCAACCTACATGCTGTAAGGTTAAGGCTGTTAATTTAGGTGGCTATGGGTCCTCTCTTGGATTCAAATAGCTATGAAAAATTTCGGGAAAAGGAAATACCAATGAACCGACACTGAAATTCATCAGTTACATAACGTCTTAGAGCATAAGCAGGTATACAAGAGGTACATATGTGGTACAGAGGGAAGCTGACGGGTACCGATTGGCGCATCTATGACTGACTAAATATATGCCAGCCCCCCGCCAAATGCCGTACAGACCGCAACTGTTAACATTATTTACGACAAAAATGTGACATGAAAGCACCGTGTGGATACTTCCGTGACCCTTTGGAAAACAGTAACTTGGGATTGAGCGCCTGTCTCCACCTCAGAAAAAGATTGGGTAGGAGAAGATAGGCGGCCAGTTACGAGTAAGGGATGTCTAAAGATCACAGACCTATCTGAAATGAGGTCGTCTATCTTGGGGCCCTTTCAAGTGCACATTTCGGCTTCGACTGTATTGTATTTGGTGGGTGTTACGCTGACTGTATTTACTTCTCCTTTACCAGAGGGGGAAGCTTTGTGCTCAGCACCTGCAGAAACAGCGGTTGCATTTCTATTCATTCATCAGCATTAGTTCACACTTGTGGTTTCACCTCCAGGTCTCTCCCATATCAACACTAGCAGCTGTAGTCGCACAACACAATTATAGCTCAGAGGTAAACGTAAAGGTTAGTAACAGTTTTTGATTTTTAACAGATGGAGATATCGTTACAGTAAATTATTTTTCACCCTTTTACAATAATTACATTGAAATCGAAAAGAAAATATGACATACACACCCACAAACAAACACACCACACACACACACACACACACACACACACACACACACACACACACACAGAAAATAACGATATCTCATTCTCTCACTCTCTCTTCCTCTCACACACTCACACACATACACAACACACACCCACACAAATATATATATATATATATATATATATATATATATGTGTGTGTGTGTGTGTGTGTGTGTGTGTGTGTGTGTGTGCCGAGCGGTTCAAGGCGCTACAGTCTGGAACCGCGTGACCGCTACGGTCGCAGTTTCGAATCCTGCTACGGGCATGGTTGTGTGTGATGTCCTTCGGTTATGAAACTTCCTGGAAGATTAAAACTGTGTGCCGGACCGAGACTCGAACTCGCGACCTTTGCCTTTCGCGGGCAAGTGATCTACCAACTGGGCTACCCAAGTACGACTCACGCCCCGTCCTCACAGCTTTACTTCTGCCATTACCTCGTCTCCTACCTTCCACTCGGCTGTAGAGCGAAAATTTCATTCTTGAAACTTCCTTTGGTTAGTTAGGTTTAAGTATTTCTAAGTTCTAGGGGACTGATGAGCTCAGAAGTTAAGTCCCATAGTGCTCAGAACCATTTTGTGTGTGTGCGTGCGTGTGTGTGTGTGTTTGTGTGTGTGTGTGTGTGTGTGTGTGTGTGTGTGTGTGTGTGTGTAAGCCGAGTGTATGCACGTGCTTATACCTGGAATCTTCTGAATTGATTGCAGCCAAATGTGGCACACAAACAGCAAGTGCCACGAGTATCAGCACTGTGGGGTTCAATAAGAGTGGAGATGTGGGTAATAATGTACACTCCTGGAAATGGAAAAAAGAACACATTGACACCGGTGTGTCAGACCCACCATACTTGCTCCGGACACTGCGAGAGGGCTGTACAAGCAATGATCACACGCACGGCACAGCGGACACACCAGGAACCGCGGTGTTGGCCGTCGAATGGCGCTAGCTGCGCAGCATTTGTGCACCGCCGCCGTCAGTGTCAGCCAGTTTGCCGTGGCATACGGAGCTCCATCGCAGTCTTTAACACTGGTAGCATGCCGCGACAGCGTGGACGTGAACCGTATGTGCAGTTGACGGACTTTGAGCGAGGGCGTATAGTGGGCATGCGGGAGGCCGGGTGGACGTACCGCCGAATTGCTCAACACGTGGGGCGTGAGGTCTCCACAGTACATCGATGTTGTCGCCAGTGGTCGGCGGAAGGTGCACGTGCCCGTCGACCTGGGACCGGACCGCAGCGACGCACGGATGCACGCCAAGACCGTAGGATCCTACGCAGTGCCGTAGGGGACCGCACCGCCACTTCCCAGCAAATTAGGGACACTGTTGCTCCTGGGGTATCGGCGAGGACCATTCGCAACCGTCTCCATGAAGCTGGGCTACGGTCCCGCACATTGTTAGGCCGTCTTCCGCTCACGCCCCAACATCGTGCAGCCCGCCTCCAGTGGTGTCGCGACAGGCGTGAATGGAGGGACGAATGGAGACGTGTCGTCTTCAGCGATGAGAGTCGCTTCTGCCTTGGTGCCAATGATGGTCGTATGCGTGTTTGGCGCCGTGCAGGTGAGCGCCACAATCAGGACTGCATACGACCGAGGCACACAGGGCCAACACCCGGCATCATGGTGTGGGGAGCGATCTCCTACACTGGCCGTACACCACTGGTGATCGTCGAGGGGACACTGAATAGTGCATGGTACATCCAAACCGTCATCGAACCCATCGTTCTACCATTCCTAGACCGGCAAGGGAACTTGCTGTTCCAACAGGACAATGCACGTCCGCATGTATCCCGTGCCACCCAACGTGCTCTAGAAGGTGTAAGTCAACTACCCTGGCCAGCAAGATCTCCGGATCTTTCCCCCATTGAGCATGTTTGGGACTGGATGAAGCGTCGTCTCACGCGGTCTGCACGTCCAGCACGAACGCTGGTCCAACTGAGGCGCCAGGTGGAAATGGCATGGCAAGCCGTTCCACAGGACTACATCCAGCATCTCTACGATCGTCTCCATGGGAGAATAGCAGCCTGCATTGCTGCGAAAGGTGGATATACACTGTACTAGTGCCGACATTGTGCATGCTCTGCTGCCTGTGTCTATGTGCCTGTGGTTCTGTCAGTGTGATCATGTGATGTATCTGACCCCAGGAATGTGTCAATAAAGTTTCCCCTTCCTGGGACAATGAATTCACGGTGTTCTTATTTCAATTTCCAGGAGTGTATTTTGCCAGCCCCTTTACTACTAGCATGGTGTGGAAACAGTATCCGCCTGCGAAATCAATCTGCTTCCCAGGATGGCCTGAGTGTCATGGGCAAGAAACAACTTTCCAGGCCCCCACACGTAGGCTGCCCTACGTGATGCGTGTTGTAGCGGCGAAGTATCAGCCTGCCTTAGCGACGTGCTTTGAATGGCGGCCTCTACAATAGGGGCTACTATATGATATTCGAGCCCCTTTCGTGTATCTTGCTCTGCATGACAGGTATGGAAGCGGCATAGGAGTGCTTTATTCAACTGTATTGTAGAGGCCACACGTACTGGTGAGCATGATTCGGGACAGGCTAAGATAACTAGAGGAGTGTATGAGCAGAGTGAGGAGGAGGGGGAAAGGGGAAAAGGTAGGAGGAGAAGAAAAAAGAGACAGTGGCTGGAGGAGGAGATAGAAAGATTGGGTGGGAGGATGAGACGGACACAGGGAGGAAGAAGTGGACACAAAGAGAGATAAGCCGAGGTGTGTTCAAAACATGTGCCAAACGCAAAGCCGGCCGCGGTGGCCGTGCGGTTCTAGACGCTGCAGTCCGGAACCGCGGGACTGCTACGGTCGCAGGTTCGAATCCTGCCTCGGGCATGGATGTGTGTGATGTCCTTAGGTTAGTTAGGTTTAAGTATTTCTAAGTTCTAGGGGACTGATGACCTAAGATGTTAAGTCCCTTAGTGCTCAGAGCCATTTGAACCATTTTTGAACCAAACGCAAATGCGGGCGAGAGCACGGAGAAAAGTCTAGCGCCTCACTTCTTCGAGACCCCTAACTGCCCCCAGAAACTTCAAATAGCAAAAAAGTGTCGATGCATTTGTAACAAATCCAGAGCTCAGAAGTTCATGTGGCGTGTAAAGTGGGGCTATGATGCCAAATTGGCACCACATTGCATCACAGTTCTTACCAACCCCCGTGGAGGTGTCACATCATCGGAACGTCTTATCACGTTACACGTGCACGTAGCCTTGAGCAGAATTGTGTTGAAATTTGGTGCATATGTGACATCATTATTCGACCTTACAGTTCACAAGAACTTCTGCGCTCTAGCCTGTTTTTCGCTGTTTGAAACGTCGGCTAGCCCGGGGGTGACGTCGCAGTAGGCCACGCCTTCGCACCTTTATAGAGGATAATTGCAGGCACATCTGAGCCAAATTTCAATTATCTCCGTCGGTATGGAAGACAATTAAGGGATTTCTAAGAGTCATCTTTTAATTCTGTTGCGCCTTATATGTGTGTGTTTTACCATTTTTTCTGTTTCTAGTCGCGTACTCTACTATTTATTTTTAAAAGGATCATAAGTCCTCAACAAGTCAGGTCTAAACATGGGACGCCTTAACTCCTCCACTTCAGACTATGGTGTTTTTAATTTTATTTGTCATAGGGTATATTGTGACGCTGAAGGTGGCAGGGGTAAAATACAGGGAGCGAAAGGCTATTTACAATTTGTACAGAAACCAGATGTCAGTTATAAGAGTCTAGGGGCATGAAAGGGAAGCAGTGGTTGAAAAGGGAGTGAGACAGGGTTGTAGCCTCTCCCCGCTGTTATTCAATCTGTATATTGAGCAAGCAGTAAAGGAAACAAAAGAAAAGTTAGGAGTACATATTAAAATCCATGGAGAAGAAATAAAATCTTTGAGGTTCGCCGATGACATTTTAATTCTGTCAGAGACTGCAAAGGACTTGGAACAGCAGTAGAACGGAATGGACAGTGTCTTGAAAGGAGGATATATGATGAACACCAACGAAAGGAAAACGAGGATAATGGAATGTAGTCGAATTAAGTCGGGCGATGCTGAGGGAATTAGATTAGGAAATGAGACACTTAAAGTAGTAAAGGAGTTTTGATATTTGGGGAGAAAAATAACTGATGATGGTCGAAGTAGAGAGGATATAAAATGTAGACTGGCAATGGCCAGGAAAGCGTTTCTGAAGAAGAGAAATTTGTTAACATCGAGTATTGATTAAAGTGTCAGGAAGTCGTTTCTGAAAGTATTTGTATGGAGTGTAGCCATGTATGGAAGTGAAATATGGACGATAAATAGTTTGGACAAGAAGAAAATGGAAGCTTTCGAAATGTGGTGCTACAGAAGAATGCTGAAGATTAGATGGGTAGATCACATAACTAATGAGGAAGTGTTGAATAGAATTGGGGAGAAGAGGAGTTTGTGCCACAACTTGACTAGAAGAAGGGATCGGTTGGTAGGACATGTTTTGAGGCATCAAGGGATCACAAATTTAGCATTGGAGGGTAGCGTGGAGGGTAAAATCGTAGAGGCAAACCAAGAGTTGAATACACTAAGCAGATTTAGAAGGATGTAGGTTGCAGAAGTACTGCGAGATGAAGAAGCTTGCACAGGATAGAGTAGCATGGAGAGCTGCATCAAACCAGTCTCAGGACTGAAGACCACAACAACAACATATTGTGACGCTGTGGTTGTGAACTAAAACATAAGTGTTTAGCTGAATAAAGTGATTGATCATAGCAACCGCCAGTGTCTGGATACGTCTTATAACGAAAGCCGGATGTCAGGCTACAGGCTGCGAGCTTCCGACGCGACCACTGCAGCGGTAAAAACGTGTCCAGGTGCCGAAGATTCGCCTGTGGGTGTCACCGTGCGGGAGACGACCGACTTATCCCAGGCGAGGGCCGTAGAGTGGGGCGAATAACTGCTGTTTGTTCGCGAGGCGTCTCTATTGGCAGCACGCCAGCGAGCAGCCGTTTCCGAGAAGGCATTCCTCTGTTTGCTATTCCTCCAATATTGGCTTTCTCCCCACTGCTGACAGGCGAAGACTTAATTGGCAAACTGATGAAGCCATTCAGTAGCCGACAAATAACTGGGCCCCGGAAACAGTTGCTATGAGGTCCTGGATGTGTAACGGAAATCGAGCTACGTAGATTTTTTGCATGACTTTCCGACATTTGGGAACACGTTATTTTATTTGTTCTGCGTCCTTTAAATACAAGTTTCAAACAGTTCTATTCTTGCAAACTTTTAATATTCAACACAATTCTGGAGCCGCATCACCAAACTGTTTAGCCGGCTGGGGTGGCCGAGTGGTTCTAGGCACTACAGTCCGAAACCGCGCGACCGCTACGGTCGCAGGTTCGAATCCTGCCTCGGGCATGGATGTGT
Source organism: Schistocerca piceifrons (assembly GCF_021461385.2). Lineage (NCBI taxonomy): Eukaryota > Metazoa > Arthropoda > Insecta > Orthoptera > Acrididae > Schistocerca > Schistocerca piceifrons. The sequence goes on along the minus strand of NC_060138.1, from coordinate 554,475,298 downwards.
GTGATGTCCTTAGGTTAGGTTCAATTAGTTCTAAGTTCTAGGGGACTGATGACCTCAGAAGTTAAGTCCGCCAGAGCCATTTGAACCATTTGAACCAAACTGTATAACTTAAATGGGCAGAATATTATTATAGTAACGTCGGCCCTTGCGGGGAACGTGAGTTGTGTGCCTGTTACATTTTAATATGCACAAATTCTCTGTAGGCTCTGCAGTCTAACATTCAGAGATGAGTCCCGTCATTCTGTAGCTGTAAGGCATGTTCTCTTCAGACACAGAGTTATCACTGAATATTGCTGGTCGAACTGACAATCAGACTTCCGTTCAGGTACTTTGTTGTTGTTGTTGTTGTTGTGGTCTTCAGTCCTGAGACTGGTTTGATGCAGCTCTCCACGCTACTCTCTCCTGTGCAAGCTTCTTCATCTCACAGTACCTACTGCAACCTGCATCCTTCTGAATCTGCTTAGTGTATTCACCTCTTGGTCTGCCTCTACGATTTTTACCATCCACGCTGCCCTTCGATACTAAATTTTTGATCCCTTGATGCCTCAGAACATGTCCTACCAACCGATCCTTTCTTCTAGTCAAGTTGTGCCACAAACTCCTCTTCTCCCCAATCTTACTCAGGACCTCTTCATTAGTTATGTGATCTACCCATCTAATCTTCAGCATTCTTCTGTAGCACCACATTTCGAAAGCTTCTATTCTCTTCTTGTCCAAACTAGGTATCGTCCATGTTTCACTTCCAAACATGGCTACACTCCATACGTATACTCTCAGAAACGACTTCCTGACACTTAAATCTATACCCGATGTTAACAAATTTCTCTTTTTTGGAAACGCTTTCCTTGCCATTGACAGTCTACTTTTTATATCCTCTCTTCTTCGACCATCGTCAGTTATTTTGCTCCCCAAATAGCAGAACTCTATTACTGCTTTATGTGTCTCATTTCCTAATCTAATTCCCTCAGCATTGCCCGATTTAATTCGACTACATTCCATTATCCTCGTTTTGCTTTTGTTGATGTTCATCTTATACCCTCCTTTTAAGAAACTGTCCATTCCGTTCAACTGCTCTTCCAAGTCCTTTGCTGTCTCTGACAGAATTACAATGTCATCGGCGAACCTTAAAGTTTTTATTTCTTCTCCATGGATTTTAATACCTACTCCGAATTTTTCTTTTGTTTCCTTTACTGCTTGCTCAATATACAGATTGAATAGCATCGGAGAGAGGCTACAACCCTGTCTTACTCCCTTCCCAACCACTGCTTCCCTTTCATGTCCCTCGACTCTTATAACCGCCTTCTGGTTTCTGTACAAATTGTAAATAGCATTTCGCTCCCTGTATTTTACCCCTGCCACCTTCAGAATTTGAAAGAGAATATTCCAGTCAACATTGTCAAAAGCTTTCTCTATGTCAGCAAATGCTAGAAACGTAGGTATTCCTTTTCTTAATCTAGCTTCTAAAATAAGTCATAGGGTCAGTATTGCCTCCAGGGTTCTTCCATGTATACAACCATCTTTGATGATTCTTGAACCAAGTGTTAGCTATGATTAAGTTATGCTCTGCGCAGAATTCTACCAGGCGGCTTCCTCTTTCATTTCTTACCCCCAATCCATACTTACCTACTACGTTTCCTTCTCTCTCTTTTCCTACTACCGAATTCCACTCACCCATGACTATTAAATTTTCGTCTCCCTTCACTATCTGAATAATTTCTTTTATTTCATCATACATTTCTTCAATTTCTTCGTCATCTGCAGAGCTAGTTGGCATATAGATTTGTACTACTGTCGCAGGCGTGGGCTTCGTGTCCTTCGTGGCCACAACAATGCGTTCGCTGTGCTGTTTGTAGTAGCTTACCCGCATTTCTATTGTTTTATTCATTATTAAACCTACTCCTGCATTACCCCTATTTGATTTTGTATTTATAACCCTGTATTCACCCGACCAAAAGTCTTGTTCCTCCTGCCACCGAACTTCACTAATTCCCACTATAACCAACTTTAACCTATCCATTTCCCTTTTTAAATTTTGTAACCTACCTGCCCGATTAAGGGATCTGACATTCCACGCTCCGATCCGTAGAACGCCAGTTTTCTTTCTCCTGATAAATACGTCCTCCTGAGTAGTCCCCGCCCGGAGATCCGAATGGGGGACTATTTTACCTCCGGAATATTTTACCCAAGGGGACGCCATCATAATTTAATCATTTATCCATACAGTAAAGCTGCATGCACTCGGGAAAAATTACGGCCGTACTTTCCCCTTGCTTTCAGCCGTTCGCAGTACCAGCACAGCAAGGCCGTTTTGGTTAGTGTTACAAGGCCAGATCAGTCAATCATCCAGACTGTTGCCCCTGCAACTTCCGAAAAGGCTGCTGCCCCTCTTCAGGAACCACCCGTTTGTCTGGCCTCTCAACAGATACCCCTCCGTTGTGGTTGCACCTACGGTACGGCTATCTGTATCGCTGAGGCACGCAAGCCTCCCCACCAACGGCAAGGTCTATGGTTCATGCGGGTCAGGTACTTTAGGTAAGCATTATTAGCGATGTGCAGCCTTTTCTCCACATACACAGCACTGGAGTTGCTACCATCTATTTGGAAAATTTGAATAAATCAAAACAGACGACTCAGTTTATAACTGCACTTCCTGCTTCACACATTACCCACACATTGACCATTTCTCAAATGAGTTTTACTTTTCTCACATATTACAAAATTTTTAACTTTCAGAAAATCTGTAATTGACAATTGAAAACTCTGTGAAGCTAATGTATATGAAAGAAAACAGTTCTTTAGTTTGTTATTAACCGCAGCATAAGAATTCCACAGAAACTGATAGTAGCACTAATGATATAATACATTTTTACCACAGAGAGGAAGATACGGCACCAGCTACAAAAATGAAACCATCTACATTCAAATAACACGAAAAGAGGCAAACTTAGATTACCTTGTAAATCGCAGATGATGTCTTAATTTTCTTTTTCAATTTGCATTAGAAGCACAATTCGATGTTCGGTGCATACTATTGCTGCATAACATATCGCGCACCAAATTTCTGTTACTAAAAGCCCTTTTTGAAACTTCTCAGATATGAGCCATGAGGGACCACATAAAGGTCATATTTTCAATTTTTCCTTACTTTGCCTTCTAGGATTGTTATGTATCATTTACAATTCTTTGCTATACTCATATCCTTTGGTTTGACGGAAGAAACTAATACAGAATGCTTAGTAACAGTAAGTTGTTACATTTTTTCGGTCATTTCAGACCAACAACATGCTCTGAAACGTATCCCATTTAAGTTAGCGTCAACATTTGGAATCCTTCATGTCTACTCTAGATTTCCTTTAAAATCTCTTAAATTTTTTATTTGCAATTAATACATTATAGGCTTAGTTTCTCATACAAACTTGAGCCTGCTACAGAAAATGTGGCGAGATTTCTCTGTTTTTGTTCATTTTCCGTTTATGATTTCAGTTTCTGAAATATCTCTCCCAAAATTGATTCTACAGCAGGGAATGTGTTTTTTTTTATTATCAATTCACCGTTTGTGCCTTCTATGTTTTCAAATTTATCATTGAAATTTGTGCCTACTAATGAAATAATGTACCACACATTTTACGAACGCAGAAGAACGTTTCCCTGTAACATGTATTGATTGACGAGTTCACCTGTCAGTACTTTTGACGGCACTGACTTCTTTTCCATCCTTCATAGTATGAGTCCTCTTTTCTGTCCAGAACATCGTTTGAAAGTTGAAAAGCATTGTTCTATTGTTATTCCTCTAAAGCCTATTACAACGACTGCTCTCGTCTGATAAGTAATAATGTAAAGACCGAGAGAATTAATTATTTCTTTGCTACTAATAACTCTTCTTTCACTTTTACAGCCGATTATAATGTGAACTTAACATACTATGGAGTCGGCATGACACCATACATATGTAGTTAAGGCATGATCGCAATAATCAAGAGTTGGCTTTGTCTGACGGAGTCAGGAAGAAGTAAATTTTTTTGAGTGGGTGACCATATCTAGGTCTAAATAAAGATATCTTTTCGGTTCTGTTGTAGACAGTTCTGCCAGTAGCCGAAACATGAGCTATCCGTTCAGAGAACTTAATAAAAGTCTCAAAAGCTACTGCATGGAGCCGTACAGACACTTATAATGTACAAATGTTACAGAAGAGACTACATGCCAATCACTGAGACTTTAATGTCTCTAGAATGTCACTAGAGGTTGACCTATGTGAAGGCAAGCTCTTAATTTGAGTACGATGGCGCTTTATGTTCAATGAAACAGACGAGAGCAATAAAATCGTGTGAAGTCATTGCACCATACTCCAAAGATACGGATGTATACTAGCGGTGATTAATTATGCTTTCACCTTTCTGTGTTGTGAGAGATAGCACTAATATTGTTCCTTTTCACGGAACTTGGTTAAATGTGCTTCCCACTACGGGGAAAGCTATGCCTAGTGAAAAGTGGACAGAGAAGAACAGCTGCCCTTAATTAAAATAATTTCTATGAACCGTTAGCTGCCGCCGCTTAAATATTCCCAGGCGAAGCCGCGAGACTTCCAGATGATGCCCCGAGGATAAATACTCCTCCAAACAGCTAACGCTCCAGGTTCCTGGTAACTTGCGCGTAATGGAATACGCTAAACCACGGGAATGACTTCCCTCGTGTAATTAAATTACTCACCGGTAGCGCTCAGCCTTTGTAGATCATATCTCCAGTACGTCCGGTCTGACAGTTAAAAGGAAAACTTTAGTGATTCGGGGGAGTTCTTATAACGTCCACCTCGAATGGAGGTTCACCTCTGCATTCATATTAAACTAGAAAGATTTCGCATTAGAAGAAATAAGGTACTTTTGAAATAACTGTGGAAGCTCTAAGACACGGTAGTTACTGTTCAACTGAGTGGCGAAGGGCAGTGGAACAGCTATGGATGACATACATCAAATGTGAAGGACCTAATTCTCGTGTCTTATGCCTTAAAAATCATGTGTAAACGGCTTACTGACTATCTCACTTACAGCGCCTTTTTGATACGCTTTCTCATAACTGTAAACCGCAACTATGAATAATAGTTTCCAAACTACAAAATGAGTATTTCCACTCCTCTTTCAAATAATATCACCCTATTGTTTCGATGGGAGCATCGAAAATCATTTGAAAATTTAATTCATATCTACACATCTGTAAGCAACTATAAATAAACATTGAAATTCGTAGGCTACAGATAGAATATTAATTAATATTGTCGTGCAATAAATTTGCGCAGTAGAGATCTTGTTTAGTTTCTCGCTTATTTATGTATTCTGTTCGTCTGCGGCTCTTATAGCTATGTCTCTGTGCCTTAACATTTTCACTCAATGAGTGTCGGCAACTGATATTGAAGTAATTGTTTCTAGAACAACTCCTCTTCCCGAATATCATCTTACAATTAGCTATAATGGTGAATGGAAATCAGACTTGGACCAAAAATAAAAAAAAAGAAGTCCACACATTTATATCATTGTTTTTGAATCTGCAATACCTCTAAAGCATCAAGCAGTGTAATTATACATCAGTAAATTTATATCTTTAGAGTATAAACTTGTATATTATACCTTGTTCCTAACCTTATTTGTCTTGGCACGTGACCAAATCTAGTAAAGAAATTTGTCTAAATGTAAGCAAAGATACACATCATCAAGTACTGAGGTAATGGCAATCTTGTTAGCGGCAAAATGTAATTAGAAAATTATGTCTCTTGTTTGTATCGAGACGAAGTGTCGCCATGAACTTTCCTCATCTTTATTGGTGCTCTTGTAGTAATTCTGCCTAACAAGATGTAATGTTTGCAACTGCAGCATTACTTCAAGTCCCAAATTCGTTTCATTTATATGTTTTTAGTATTGTCTGGCTTTACGTTATGTTCCGGTTCTGTTATTCAGCAATTTCCATCATGCAAGTATCGGGTAGATTCGTGAATAAGACAATCATCTGCTCGTCTCTCCACGTAACAAGGAGCTATACACTAAGGTCAGAAAAATCATGGGACAGCGATCTGCACATATAGTGATGGTGGTAATACCGAGGTATAAAAGGGCGGTGCATTGTGTGGAGCTGTCACGTGTACTCACGTGATTCGTGTGAAAAGTTTTCCGACGTGATTATGGCCACACTACAGGAATTAGCAGGCAACGCAGTGGCCGAGTGCCTTCACTTAACGATGAGAGCAGTGGCGTTTGCTTAGAGTCGTCAGTACTAACACACAAGCAACACTGCGAGCTATCAATGTGAGACGTGCGACGAATGTATCCGTTAGGATAAACTAAAGTAAACTCCACTCGAAGACGGTACCTCCCGGCAGCCGTGTCATCTTGAGCCAGCAGGCGGATATGAAGGGGCATGTGGTCAGCTCATAGCTCTCCAGGTCTCATGTCGGTTTACGAAACCGGAGCCGCTACTTCTCAATCAAGTAGTTCCTCGGTGGACACTGGTGCGAAATGTTGCGTTAATGGGCTGAGGCAGTAGAATGCCGACGTGAGTGCCTTCGCTAACAGCACGACTTTGCCCTCAGAATATCTCCTGGGCACGTGATCACATCGATTGGATCCTAAACGACTGGAAAACGGTGCCGTGGTCAGAGGAATCTCAATTTCAGTTGGTAAAAGCAGACAGTAGCGTTCGAGTGTAGCGCAGAACCCAGGAAGCCATGGACCAAAGTTGTCAAGACGGCACTATGCAAACTAGTCGTGGCTCCATAGTGGTGTGGGCAGTGTCTGCATGGAATGAGTAGATCCGCCGGTTAGCGAATGATCTGGCCACCTAACTCACCCTACACGAATCCCATCGAACATTTACGTAAGACAATATAGGAGTCAAATCGTGCACAGGGTCCTGCACCAGCAACACTTTCACACTTATGAACAGCTATAGAGGCAGCATGGCTCAGTGTTTCTGCAGTGGACTTCCAACGGCTTGTTGAGTCCATGCCACCTCGAGCTGCTGCACTACGCAGGGCAGGAAGAGGTCCGACACGATATTAGGAGGCATTCCACGACTTTTATCACCTCAGTGTATATTGGTTTCTAATTAACATACTTTTTTGTTGTCATACAAAATGTCAAATAAATATATCTCAGACCACTGTATTGGACAGATCTATTTGTTCAGTGTGATACAACTGAATTCAGTTACATTTGTGTACCTGATCGGCTTTGTTCTGGTACCGTGTACGAGTCTACTGATTGATGTAGTTTTGTCCAATTTCAAATACAGTCCGCAGCACTACAATGGATCGAGAATTTAACCTGTCAGTACATATGTTTGCCACTGTTTTCTTACGTTGTTCTAAATCTAGAAAAGTTTCTTCAATGAGACCATGTCCAGCCACGTCTTTTCAGTCGTCAGATAAATCGCTCCGTTTCCACACTTTTGCAACTGCACTGTTTTCCACGTCCCCCCTATGCATTTTATATTCCTCCACTACTAGTGCTGTCACCCGCAGTCTGTGAGTTGTTATTGCTGGTAGAAGTCGAACTTAAGCGGTGGTCACATTAATGTGAGTGGACTGAGTATAGCACTCCCTTCGGGGACCTCCGATATTACCTGTACATCTATCGACTTTGCAGCGTTATGAGGAAGTATTGACTTCTGTCTGACAGGAAGTGTTGTTTCATTCATACTCCGACGTTGTAAAACGGTATTGCATGAACACCTCACTTCTGTATTGGTGGTTTTGTAGTAATTGTAGCTGAGACGATATAAGGCTTCTAACGGCTGCGTTAGTTCAGTCTGTAAATTCGGTTCGTATACGTCAGCTAAGTTTTCAGTGCCGCCTTGCTTAATGTTCTACAACGATTCTCTTCTTCCGTAACTTCGACGTGTCAACCATGCTCTCCCTCTACATGTAACGTGCAGCTATGCGCAAGTTTCTGCTTTACCTACGTTTGTGTTACAACACTAAACCTCAAAAACATTTCTCTCAGTCATTACTAATGCAATGATCTATTTTCCAGTATGAAAATTCCTTAGTCTTAGCTGCTTACTGCATTCAAAGAACTGTAGTCCCCCCCCCTTTCCATATTTCGACTACGAAACTGGCGATTCGTTCATGCCTCAAGATGTGTAATATCACCCGATCTCTTTTCTTAGTCCAGTTGTACCATATATCCTATCTCTCCGCAATTACATTCAGTAGATTGTCACATACACAACAAACTTTTTGTGTAGTGCCACATCTAAGGCTTCCATCCTCTTCTCGTTTGAACTCTTTATTGTTCACGCATCACTTTCCTTATTAGGCCAAATTCCAGTCACATACCCTCTGCATTTGTTTTCGTTTTGACAAAAGATTTCCTTACCGCTGCCAGGGCGAATTTTATATCCTCTCTACTTCATCCATCATCAATTTTTAGCTGCCTAAAAAGGAAAACTTCTGTGCTACTTTCAGTGGTTCATTTAATAATCTAATAACTTCAGCATATTCTCTGTAATTCGACTACATTCCATTTTCTTTCTCATGTCGTCTTCAGTGCGACTGGCATAATAAACTTTACCTGGATAACTCTCCTTTTGCATCCTTCTAATTAACACAAATAGTAAATGGTTGACTAGGTTATCAATTACTGCAGTTCACAGTAATATGGTTTTGTTGGTTGTTTGATTTGGGGGAGGGTACCAACTTCGGTCCTGTCGGATTAGGGAAGAATGCGGAAGGATGTCCGCCGTGGCTTTCTAAGGAAACATCCCGCCATTTGCCTGAAGCGATTTAGGGAAATCACGTGTGCTTCGAAATTCTCCATTTACTGAATTAAGTTGTTAAACACACTCACACACACACACAAAAATACAGGGCTTCTGTTTACGTCTGCTCAGCTCAATAACCACTAGGAGAAGACGAAACACTTCTGCCTTTATATTTAATTTTAAGGCCGCTGAAATTGGGACGGTAGCAGAGATAAAACTGCTGAAGTGAGCGCCCAATCGACACTTGAAGTTACTTGGTGAGAAAATAATAAGTGTTACGTAAAACCAACAGATCTTAACAGCAGGAGTTATGTCGCAGTGAGGAAGGTTTGATGCGATACGCTTTATATTATTTATTTACATTGATGTTGATTTTATAACACCTTTCCCTATTATTATCCCTTTCCGTCTGTTATTCGTCGTCAATGGTGAAACGCGATGCAGTTGCAAAAATTATTTAGTTAAGGAAAGCAAAACTCGGTTTCAAGACGTATCTCCCATCTTCAGGTGCACATTAAAATGTGAATCCAGATATTTTAACTTCAGTTATGCACCCTTTGTAGATTCATATTTTAATATGCACTTGAGCGTCAGTGTGTTCAAATCGGGCTGTGCTTTCCTGTTTAGAAATAAATAAATTTTACAACTGTAGTGGATTTTATCACTCACTATCCATTGATTTGAACAGATATTTTAAGTCTTGCCAAGTCCGACAGAATTATGCTACCAGCAGCCTTCTAAGATTTTATCTCTTCTCCCAGAGTCTTAATTCCCTTTTCATATTTTTCGTGGTTTCCTTAATCCAGTCTGATGTCCAAATTGTATGTGTCTGCCTTACTCCCTTCTCAACTACTGCTCCTCTTTCATGCCTTTCGACCCTCATATCTGCACTTTGGTTTCTGTAGAGATTCTAAATATCCTCTCTCTCCTTTATTATATCCGTGCTGCCTTCGGAGTTCTAAAGCTGATGAAAAGATTGAACTGACAGATGGTATTAAATCAGATACCTTTAGTTTCTGGGTTTTTTGTTTTTAATTAAAAATGAGGAACCTTAGCAAATTAATTGGATTTAATATCAACAGTCAAATTAAAGTGTTGACTTTTCTCACTTTTAATCGAAAAATAGAAACTATGGGTAAGCGTCTACTGACATGAGCATTTTGTGTCACATATTTAAATAGGGAAGTAGAAATAAACATCCTTTCCAGTAGACCACACTTGGTCTCCAGTACTGCTCAGTCCATCAACAACCCTCGAAGGATCATTTCAGAGTGAGACTGTGTCCCAACGTCAGTATGTAGAGACCCCCCCCCCCCCACCTGTGCCCGAAGATTTGGAAGATGATAGGCAGTGTGCATTGTACTTTAAGAAAGGTTGAAAGCCGTTCATTGGGGAATGATAGGTGAGGGAGAAAAGCGTTAGGCGTTTTGTGGTATTATAAGATAAGATGAGGGGAGGTATAATAGTGAATGGAAAAATCCTGATGTGGATCAAGCCCTTCATAGTGTACAGGAATTACATGTTCCAGCCTTTAAATCCCTATATGAGAACATCGCTGGGCTTAAAGTTCTTTACTAAGAGAATTGTACGTGGCTTCCGTAGGAACAAAGAACCTATCACCTTTCCGTATAACCGGCAGAGAGGCTGACGTGGTTGCCCGGGTGCCCCAGAAGATGAGATTGTTTGATGTACAGCAGGGCGAGAGAAGAGAGAGAGAGCAGGGGAAGCAGCCCCATCTCCCCCAGCTGTCAGCCGGCGGTGCTTACAGCTCCCGACGTGGGAAACCGTGGGAGCAGAAGAGCTGCGGGGTTGCCGCCCGGCAGGCGCCGCCAGGCAGGCCGACAGCAGCAACTGGCGTTCTCTCGAACTAGCTGCCCGTCTACACCCGTCAAACGTATCCCGTTACTTCTGAAATCTAATTTCGCTGGCTCTACTCTTCGCCCAAAGAAAGATCTTCAATCAATTTAGCGAATGTATCACTACTGTTAGAGGAACAGTTTCTAAGATACCTCAACCAGTCACAAAATTTTTTGAATACTTAAACTATTCAATCAGCAAGTTGTTTCAAGGCTGGACCTCATCACCAGGTTACAGTCACAGTAAGGAAATACTGAACACAATTGAACATAAGTATAGTTGTTTCATGCAGTTGTGGTAAATGTTTTTGTACTGGCACTGTAACCTGAAGATGAGGTCTAGCCTCGAAACATATTCCTAACTACATCGTTTAAAACATCAATATATTTTGTGACTCATAGAGGTATTTGAATAAACTTTTTATATTTTTAAATAGTCACAGCGATTAACCGTAAACTCGAATTCAAAGAAACATTTGAAACTCTAATTATTTTAAGATAAGTTTTAAGAACTTCCCCATCTCATCGAGCCATAAATAGTTACTTCCATTCATCTATTAGTGTGCTGCAGTATTTAATATAAGCAAATGGCCGTAGGAAGTTAGTGACGACATCGTCTTGCAAGCACAGTTTACTTGTTACAAAATTCCAGAATGGAATTCCTCACTTCCTGAAGTGCTAATTACTGAGAACGCAATACGGAAACAATTTTTTTTTTCAAATCCATACTGAAGCAAGAAGGTAATAGATTTGAAAACTGTCTATTTTGAAAAGTTTATAGGATTCCTCATATTCCCAGCAGTTACATCAATATTCGTCCATAAGCAATTTGCCTTTTACTTGCTGTGGTGTTGAAACTCGAGACGCATTTCGACCCTTGTGTGAAAAGAATCTTCGGTGGGCATTAGGTAAAACATTTGACAAAAAGACCTTATTTTCTGTGTCAATAGATGGTGTAAAAGTCAATCCCAAATTTTACCAAAGTGCATTTACATCTTGGAAAGAACGTTGGGCCTGATGCGTCACAGCTGATGGAGGTTACATTGAGTAGGCTCAATGTATAGCTAAATGGTCCAAGTATGTTCACAAAAAATTTCGTTTTCCTCCTGGAAAAAATAAAAAAAAATAGTGACGACTGTGCAAAACTTTTTGAACGCCCTTTGTAGTAAGACGTAAATGCCCAGAGAAGTTTCCTGTTTTTTTCTCCATGTGGACAAAAGTCGAAAGTCGCACTACAGAGGATTTTTACATATTCTTGACGACGCAATTCCTGTTTTCTCAGAATTATTTCAGCGCACAGTATATTTCTCAGGTGTATCATTTACAATCTGCCTCCCAGTTATCAGATATGCCACAGAGAGTGTTATTATTTCGAATAAGGAATCTAAAACGCTAAAATCTTCAGGATGTGTAAAACTAACTAAAACACTCTTCCACAATAACAGCGAAAGGAGTCATGTTTTTTTATAAAGTCGAGTGAAAGAAGCATTTAGTCTTTTTTTGCTTTTAGTTTCGGATAATTTTCCAGTACGTTCTTCCATGTAGTCGTAGTACAGCTACATTTAAAATTTACATCAGAAGAAGGCGTTGATGATCGCAACACAGCTGCCCGATTCAACTATCACACGAATGACGAAATGGCACATAGTGAGATAAGCGACTACAGAACAGAAAATCAACTAAAACTACGAAACAGTGGAGTGGCGGATTAATTGGATTAAGCTGCTGTGAGACTGTATAGATGTTACCCAAGAGAATCGCTCTCTTCATGATGGTAGTTAATTGTAACACTCTGGAGCAAGAGAGGTTGCTAGCAACTTCTCGTTGATGTTTTTTATGTATTGGAAAGTAACTTTGCGCTCGACACTATTTTATATTAGTAAATTGCTTTAAAATCTTTTGTCCTATTGTGTGTTTTGGTGTCTTTGATGGACAAGATTAGTTACTGACTTTTCGAATACTTTTGGCTATCATATTCCATTTAGTTTTTATTTTAAAGGGCAACACGCAACTTTATGAAAATATTGACAATGTTGTTTGCCCACTAAGTCAGTTACATGGACGGCAGCCTTTGTGTTTATGAGCTGTTATGCCGGTAAATTGGTTTTAATATTTTCCTTTGTAGTCCAAAGATTTAATAAATGGGGGTATTGCCAACTTCAAAGAAAATTTTGTATTTTTCATTGTAGGCCAGTTTAAATATACCTTAAACAATGCGAAACGCGTTTTTGGCAAAATATGAAATGATAAAGCCTGTTTGGTAGCCAAGACTGTTTATCTTTTCAAAACATTCAGTCCCGCTGAGTACTCCCCAATATCCTGAGATAATTTCTCCTGTCAGTGGACCAGTAACGGCGCGCTTCACTTGATGTCAGAGAGAGTCCGAAACCCCTAAATCTACAGTACAGTCGCTATGAAATCCATTTATCTGCACAATTGTCACAAGCTGCTCCGTTTACAATAACTGCTCGAAATGGTGTCCCCCAGCGTCGGTCCAGGTCGTACCCATTCCAATATCTTCGGTGTTGGTTCAAATGGCTCTGAGCAGTATGCGACTTAACGTCTGAGGTCATCAGTCACCTAGAACGTAGAACTAATTAAACCTAACCAACCTAAGGACATCACACACATCCATGCCCGAGGTAGGATTCGAACCTGCGACCGTAGCGGTCGATCGGCTCCAGACTGTAGCGCCTAGAACCGCACGGCCTCTCCGGCCGGACTGCGGTGTCGTCTGAACAGTGTCGGAGACAGCGAGAATTCTTGCCAGGAGATCCCCATCAGTTTCACATGGCCCCACAAGGAGAAATTAAGAGAGATTGGGTCAACTTGAGACACGTAACACAACCTCCTCCGCCTATTCGCTTATCATGATATTTCTGATCCACGTGTTCACGAACCCTAAGTCCGCAGGGAGGTGAATCTTCATCATGCTGGAACCACAACTGTGGACCGATGACAGGTAGACTATATTCCAGGAACCTGGGCAGTACCTTTCTGACAAACACCGTGTACACAGGCAAATTTCTGAGTGGAGGAATAAAAAATGATCCTGATGCGTGGCCACTGACTATGCCTGCCCAAAAATAGGCCGATCATCTCCGTTGATGGCACTGCACAATTTTGTGTGGCGATCCTCATCGGCCAAAACATGACTATTGCGACCATTTAGTACTCTATCTCTGCTGAAGCAGACTTCATCTGTATAAAGTACATACGCTGAGGAGCTTCAAGTACCCTTGGCTGCACACTACTCGAGGTCCGAAGTCAGTAGGAATCAAAACATGCACTTTCTGTGGATGGTAGGGGTGTAGCTGCATTTCTCGTTGTACTCGCCTCACAGAACATTGTCAAACATTCATTTCGCGTCGAACTGATTTATGCCGATTGCATGCACCTCTTCCACTCGCGCGAGTAGAGCATCTTCTAAGTCCTTAGGGTTCCTCGCCCTCCTCGAGCGACTTCCATGTTTCACTTAATCTTGGAGACAGTCTTGGAAAAATGGTATGAGCCAAATGGCATCTAAGTGGATATTTGATTCTGTACAGTCTTTCCCTATCTCTGCTGCTTTGCCGGCCGCTATGGCCGAGCGGTTCTAAGCGCTTCAGTCCGGAGCCGCGCTGCTGCTACGTTCGCTGGTTCGAATCATGCCTTGGGCATGGCTGTGTATGGTGTCCTTAGGTTAGTTAGGTTTAAGTAGTTCTAAGTCTAGGTGACAACCTCAGATGTTAAGTCCCATAGTGCTCAGAGTCATTTGAACCATTTCTCTGCTGCTTCCGTTTGCTTGTACACGTACGAAAATCATGCCGCCAAGATGATCAACGTTAGTAGCTCGAACTGTATACGCAGACTACAGGCTCATACAGTACAGACATTGGACACCAGGACTGCTTATTTTAGTACACAGTACGCCATTGCATTGGGTTAGTTGAGTTATTATTCTCAGATCTACACCTGGGCCTAATCGGGATTGCGTACCCTATAGTCTTAGCACCAACGAAACCGTTGGCCAGCGTCAGAGGTATCTGAACGATTTGCGCTTGTAACTTTCGACCCGATCGTTTCCGGACTAGGATACCTTATCTCAGAATGATACATTTTACACATATTCATGGTGTCTGAAACTGTGTAACATACTGTATAACGAATAGCAAGAAAAGCAAATGCTTTTTTTCATTGGGAGAATCTTATAGAAACATAATTCACCCACGAAAGAGATAGCTTAAAAAAATTATTCGACCAGTACTTGAGTATCTTTCATCAGTTTGTGGCTCTTGCCACGCAAGATTAAGAGCAGATGTAGATAAGTTATGGTGAAAAGCGATACGTCTACTCGAAACGGGAGCGTTACGAAGAGAGGCATTGCGCATTACGAGGAGGTTAAGTGCGGAATTTCGAAAACCTATGTTGTAAGAAGAGTTTGACAATATATTACCTCTTCCCTCATACGTCACGCAAGATCACCATTACCAAGAAATGAGAAGAATTAGAACTGATGCGAAAATTTACCGATAACCGTTCTTCTCACGTGTCTATAGACCAAGTAGAGGGTGGGGGTTAGATAGTGGTACCAGAAGAACTCACCGACGCACACCGTAAGGTGCGCTGAGGTGTGTAGATGCCGATGTGGATGTAGGTACCGTATTGGAAGCTTATAGCATACTTTACGGAAATGCGTGTCACCAGAAAAACACTTCTTTCATTACTTACGCATCGCCTTTGGTGGAAGTTTTAAATGAAATTCGGTGGAACGTCTGTTTACATAACACTAGTTTGTTATAGAAAAGGAAATTCGTTCACAATACGTTCTCAAAACAGTTACTTTTCTAGAGGAGCCATTGCCAGTTTCTCCAAACGATACTGCGTAATTCTTTATGTCACCGGAACTGCAGTAACTAATTTTTATGACCATACAGTGGATTCTCCAGTCTCTTCTGTTCTTTTTAATGGTGAAATACAGTTTTTAAATTTTTTATAAGGATAACAAGAACAATGTTGTGCCTGGATTTTCGTATGTCGCTGTAGAGAGCTAGATTAGTTTGTGTCTGCAGCGAGCACAAGTTGGGTGTTATGCAGCTCGAGAAATCCAATTTCGTCGGTATCAGTTTGGCGCAGTTCCATCGCAGTGTCGAGCAAACAAAGACTGTACATCACCACACTGCGCACTTTTCTAGTTACGTGTAAAAATAGTGATAAAGGTAACAGCGATGCTATCGAAACCTATCAGTATCAATGAACGGAACTTGTCAGATTCAGAAAGGGGATAAAACATAAGAGTCCAACTCAGAATATCGCCTGAAGTAGATGATGGATCCGTACAAAATAAATGATTTTCTGTTTAGCACGCTTGCCTTTTCAAAGTTAAGCGTACGATTATCACTTTTTATAGCGATAAAGGGTAGCGTAGGGACTCCCCCTGAATCTCGTCACTAGTAAGTTCACTTAATGCTTTTTGTCCTCTCATTTTGTCCGTGGTCTCTTCATGGAGCGACTCTTCAATTTCACCCTACTACCGCTGCATATTTGGCAAACTTTGTCAGTGGTAGATTCGCAGGAGACTCTTCTTTCGCACAAACATCATAAAATTTGTATAATGGCGCAATCAGGTTTTAGACAGGTAATTTAAAACTATATGGGCTAGCTCATATCTGATCTTACGCTCGACGTTTTATAGTGCAGCATACCGTCTCCACACTGTGGTAACAGTATCAAAGTTGCTACAACCAGGCAACTCTTAAAAATTATACGCTGAAATATAACTTGCGTGATCATATATGGCTCCACTGTACTTCTAAAACTCTTATGAGTCTGTCTCAACTGATTTAGACAAATAGTCATATGACGTGACAGGATGGTTTATGTTCTAGTGGAATTTCAACATCGCGACAGCTGCACTGAGCTTTCGTAGACGAACGCGAAGTGTGCGTCTCATATTTATTGTAAAATTATTCTAAACCAAATAGAGTAAACGAATGTGTTTCCATGACAGTAAACACAATGGTCTTCAGCAGTAGACAACAACCAACTCGTAAAAACACTCATATAGCTGTTGTTAAAAAATATTCTTTGAAGCAATTCAACAGACACTTGCTTCTGAAGATTACAATGTATATCTTCTTCTTCCTCTTTTTTTGTGTGTTTGTCCCGCATCGGCGCAGGGTCAGCATGATTATGAATGGATCTGGCACTGTTAATTGGGGAGTGGCCGGCTGGGTGCCTGTCGCGGATCAGTTACCCCCTTGGCCGGAATACAGTATGTGCACCCCATCCATCGGCGTGTAATGTTATTCACGTGAAAGTCAGTGAAAGTTTTCTGCGTATTTGAGAATCGTGTAACTGAAGTAGGACTTGTGAAACAGCTTAAAAACAATATCCACGCTGCTCGGCACAGCGATCCTCGTCGTTTATCAACTGCAACAACATTCTTATTCGGTACGTCACGTGACCCTCGGAATGCCTTCAGGCATACTATGGAGGTACTTTCTCACGAAAGCTTTTCTAACATTCCTGTGACGCTGGGAACGACTGCATAACTGACGTCACTAACGCAATGTAATGTAGCCCTACTCGATCCGAAGGCAGCGAATGCAAATCCTTGGAGGCGAAAGACAGCTGTTGGGTGCTACCTTTACGTCTCTTTTGAATGAAGTGTTACAGGGTAGAGTAGTGCCGACCTCGTTCAAAGTGTGAAAAATTGTTTTAATGCCGAAACGCCCTGGACCGGCTTTCCCAGATAGATTTCGCCCAATTACTTCGTTAAACTTTGGTTGTAGGACTGCGGCGAGGGCAGCTAATAGTAGGATGTCGGCTCTGATGGATGTGATACTTGCCGGCCGGAGTGGCCGAGCGGTTCTAGGGGCTTCAGTCTGGAACCGCGCGACCGCTACAGTCACAGGTTCGAATCCTGCCTCGGGCATGGATGTGTGTGATGTCCTTAGGTTAGTTAGGATTAAGTAGTTCTAAGTTCTAGGGGACTGATGACCTCAGAAGTTAAGTCCCATAGTGCTCAGAGCCATTTTGTGATACTTGCTACTTGCCAAACATCAAAGCTGCGTACCTGGTCGTACCATTGTTACTCCTATAGTCTAGGTGGTTTCGGTTGCTCAAGTAACGTCCATCCCTTGTGCCCTTGCCTTCCTAGACTTCGGTAAGACATATTTGATCGTGTTAATCACGACTTCTTGCTTCGGATTCTGGAGGCAGTTGGTTTTACTGCTGACACCCAGCGAATTCTCTCAAATCTGTTTACAGGTATTTCAGCTTCGGTGGTTGTTCATGGCCAACCGACACCCCCGATAAATATCCGTCGGGGGGTGCCTCAAGGAATCCCGCTGTCATTGACTGATAGTGTTGTCTCCGGAGCCCCTGCTTCGGATGCTAGCATCCCAGCTGGAAGGTTGGACGCTTTCCGGAGGGACTACAGCTGTTCGTGCATACGCGGATGACGTGATGATTCTACTCCGCAGTTCTGCGGAGATACCTCGACTGAAGGCTGTAATCGACGATTATTGTCGGAGTTCAGGTGCACTACATAATGAAGGTAAATGCAGGCTTCTTACTTTGCGAGGTTTTGATGACGCAGTTTTTCCATGGGCTACAGTGGTGGATCGGTATACGTCTCTCGATATCATCATTGATCGTTGTCCACTCAAAATGGCGACTCTCAACTGGAAGTGTGTTACGGAAAAAATTCAGGGAGCGATACTAGAACATGAAAGAGGTTCTCTTACTCTGCTCTAGAAACTCTGAATAGTGGAAACATATGTTTGATGCAAAGCTTATTACGTGGCCCAAGTTTATCAGCTTCCCTCCATGATGGCGAAGAAACTACAGCAAATGTTTGGTCGTTTCTTATGGGAATGACACATCTTTGGCTTACGGTATGAGGTGGTTACAAAGCCTCGTTCCTTTAGGGGGTTGGGCCTGGCTGACATACGAAGGAAGACGCCGATGCTATAAGTGCGACGTATTCACGTCTCGTTTATTTCTCGGTGTCCGTCCTGCTAGTCTTGAACCCCCTATTGATGTTGGTCGTATAAATAAGTTAAAACACATTCGTGACTTCTATCTTGCGGTGAGCTATTTAGTGGCTAACATTTTATGGAGACGCGTCCTCACCATGAAATTCCTACAGAGTCGTTGGAAAGCAGTCCCTTGTTCGAACCTCGTTGAAAGAGGATCGCAGCAAAGAAACTGGGCGACAGTTTGGTGCAATATCGGTCTTCCGATATTGTCGACACGCGTAGCGTCCTCTTGGTATAAGGTAGTAAATAACTTAATTGCAACGAACGAGCGACTTCTCCGTATTGGGCTTAGCGACACGGATTTACGTAGTCTACAGGTACGATACGACATTGCTTTACTTGTGGAGGTCATATGGCAAATTGGTCTTGGGTTAGAACTCAATTGGTCTTTCTTCCTTGATCTTCTGAGTCATTATACACTACGGACATCATATTGCGACCGGATTATTCCTTCTTTCCACAGACGAATACTCATACCGTTATGTGGATACTAGAACACTTCATTCATTATGTTGTACAAGGTAAGTGGGAAGATCATATGAACTTCAGGCAGTATATGATCACGGCCTACTGGACGTGCTTGTGGATGCCTCGATATCGAGACCTCTTGGCCAACTTGTTGAATTTTGTTTTCCGTCGGGAAGGTGTTGGTTGATTTCATTTTTCTAGTGACAGGTGTTTTCCTTGTGATGTATGTTTCCATCTGATTTGCTACAGTTTGTTCTCTTCCAGTTTCCCTGCTCGATTTGTTTAGTGTTTTCATTCAATATCGCTTCAGTTCTATTGTAAAATGTGTATAGGTGAAGTATATATACACATGAGCGTATAGAATCCTTGAAATCACACTGAAAATATTCTTAGTTTGCTATTTAGAATATGATCAGATTCGTTGTCTTTCTGCTTTTAGATTCTATATGATATAAAATAAATAAAAATTAAAAACCGAAACAAATATAAAAACTGTAAAAAATGTTTATACATACCATGAGAGCATGGTGGTGGTTTCTCGGCTATGTTATCAGTTTTTTCCCTTTATCATTTTATTATTGTTTTGATATCATAATTAATTTGTTCTCCCGTTTGCAGCTTATATTACATGATGATCTGACTATGGTCTACTGAAGTTTCATGATAGTACCAAGTCACTCTGATAATTAAGAGAAAGATGGCTCAGTCGGATACAGCGTCTGCCATGTAAGCAGGAGATCCCTGGTTCGAGTCCCGGTTGGGGAAAAAAAATGGTAAGGCGACCGCTCGCGATAAGCGGGAAACCCGAGTTCCAGTTCCGGTCCGGAACAAATTTCGTTGTTGTCTTTTCAATCTACAGCTGATGGTGGCCCTTATTTGCAATTGCGAATAAATTTAATCTGTCTCATTACAGGTTGAATAGCCGGCCGCGGTGGTCTCGCGGTTCTAGGCGCGCAGTCCGGAACCGCGCGACTGCTACGGTCGCAGGTTCGAATCCTGCCTCGGGCATGGATGTGTGTGATGTCCTTAGGTTAGTTAGGTTTAACTAGTTCTAAGTTCTAGGGGACTGATGACCACAGCTGTTAAGTCCCATAGTGCTCAGAGCCATTTGAACCAGGTTGAATACGCACTACACAACCGTCCGAGATATCGTGGCTTGCTCCAACAAAACACCCTTAAACGCGATGCTTAGGCAGATTCAGTTCGGTCTGCAGTGCCATGGAACATATGGCATTGTTTTCTCAGTGCATTTCTCCGACAAACACGCATACCATTTTGAGGCTCTAGATAGCCGTTCACTCGTTAAAAATAGCTAGTGGAACTCGCCACTGTCCACTATCTACCCCCGCGGCGTGTGCACAATCACTCCTCCCTTCTGTCCACACTCTTCGACGGATACATCAGAAAGCAGCTCGCCACAACCTATTAGTGCTCATCTCGGTCGACAGGCGTTGCGTCAGCATGGGGAAACTTGGGCAGTGTGCCGCAAGCGAGGCACACTCCCTGTTAATTTGGTTCCTCGGCGAACAGTGTAGCTTACTTCCTCCACCTCGGCAGCTACTTCCTTTCTACTCTACGGACACTTTGTATCCTCGCTCTCTCTCTCCCACTGCAGCTACCTCTGGCAGGCGCTGCTCAAGTTTTGTCGCAGCCAGAGAATCGCCTAGCTGCCGCTTGTGCTGCGCGCAGATCTCACTGGAATCAGTAGCCGCTGCGACTGCCCAGATTTCTCGACCTGTCTTTCCATATTGGACACTTAAGACTGTTCCATAATTAAATGGCTAAAGTTACACTAAATGATTCTCATCACAAGAACATAAATTGAAAATTGTAAATGGGATCATATTTAATAAGATTAATCACATTTAAATGTATTAAACGTATCATTAAAATTTACAGCTTTTAGGTTACATAGTATTTGGTGATGCTGATTTGTCATCACCAATCAAGCTTGGCATAGAACTGGGCTTCCAGAATACACAATGGAATGCTTTCCAGAATTGCAGCCGTCGGCTGATGGACCGTACTTTCGGACGTCAACATTGGGCGCGCCTAGTTCGACGTGTTGCCGAATGCTCAGAAACAACCTGACTCGAGCCTACGGTACGTGTGTGCCTCAGTGTGGTACACACGATCGCAGCGCGCTCCAGCGGTAGTTGTCGGCTCTATATTGCTCGCAGATCACTCTTTTTACGAAATGGAGCGACGTAAATTTCCTGCGTTAGGTCTGTTAAACTAACACGGAAGTCACTATAGTCGACATAATTGTCTTGAGAGATTCAACAACTGCTTAGATAATCAAAATAATTCTCGTTTATTGTTACGTCTCAGTTTCACATTTGTAATTGGATTACACGTTTTGATACATCATGATAATTTTCAAATCTAAGTAGCTCTGTCAGCAACCCGTCTTGGCTACTCAGAATCACGTATGAATGCTAGTGAGACTCGATAGTGAAACGGGATTATCGTAATATGACAGTATCGCTACTTATTAGGAAACTTGAAGGTTATTTAAATTATTCTTATACAGAGGGAAGCGAACAGGCGGCACATCAGTTGCATCACAATAAGATTCTTCTCTCTTGCTCATTACGCTATGCTGGCCGTTAGTAATATATGACCATACTTTGCTTCTGACCTTTTCCTTCAAGCTTTAATCAGTAGATACGTTTATTAACTGACAATGAATTACAACAAACGGTAATGAGAACAAGGCATTTTTATTGATCTTCAACCTTCTGTTGTCTTGAAACGATTTACGTTCACAATATCCAAGTTATATTAATTGTTTAACGACCACTATGACGTTTCAATATTTTCGAGAGATCCTCAGTTTGAGGCATCTAGAACGCAGATAGAAATGATGTTGAACTGAAAGTCAATACGGCGTCTCGCGACTCTGTACTGAAGAGAGATGGCGTCATGTAACGCAGGTGGCGTTTTTCCGTCTCATTGGTCTACGTTCAAAAGAAATTTTAGAATATCTTACGTGGTAGATGTTGCTCTCCACGTTCGGATAGTCTCCCCAACGAGTTATTTCCACGCTATGACGTCAGAAATCCGGCCGGCTAAACGCTCGAATCCACGACCGTCGGTCGACGGCATCACGAGCTTGCTATCCACTTCACTCCTTGCTGTTGAACTACACTACACGACCGCCGGGGAATGGATTCATTCAGGCCGTTATTTGTCGCCACGGTAAAATCCACAACCGTTTGTATATTATCTGACGAATTGGTAGACAAAAAAACTGCCACTCGGTAGTGTCCTCTCTCTCGACGTGAAAGCCACTTCTGGCCGCACCAAAACTTGGCGAATTAAAAGCTCCCGGGAGTGGGATGTGGCGGTTAAAAGGGCCAGCGCGATATCGCGCAGCCGCAGCCGGTAAGCTCGCTACTCATGTGTCAGTCTCTCCCTCTACGCCCCACACCTAACTCTCTTTCCCTTACAGGGCAGAACGCGGGCCGCCTCTGAGCCGAGCCCAATATCCGGCATGCGTGCCGCCCGAGGGGTTAATTGCAGCGGCGCGGCGCATGCCAAATCCCGACTCTAAACTAATTTCCTCTTTATCCCGGACAATAAGGCCGCGGCTGTCTCTCCCTGCCCTCCGCCCTCGGCCCGCTTCCGGAGGCATTAGACGGCTGCCGCCAGCCCAGCCTCCTGTACTGCAGTGCATGGCCCCGGCGCTCGCTGGCCGCCGCAGCGCCCTGCTTTAATCTGCAGAGGCCGTCTGTGGCGGCCCGCAGCGCGCACGGGGCACCCGGCTGAGCAGTCGCCGTCTCTGCCGTGGCGCGTATTATTGCTCTGTTTGTGCGCTGCTGCACTTCACGCCGTCAGCCACTAGCGCTTACAATTGGCTCCACTCCTGTGAATTGGTGAGTCTCCACAGCACTTGCAGCTTAATAGTGTTTATAAAATATTCGTCCAGTTCCACATGACTGTGTCCTCATACTTGAGACAGAAACTTGGGGTGAATTTTAACTTACGCACCGAAACCAAAAGCTGAAAAACGTTCAGTGGAATACGTCTTCAATTTACATAACATATATCACGACTATGGATTTGCGTGGTGTCTACCTTTCGGCCGGCTGGGGTGGCAGAGCGGTTCTAGGCGCTACAGTCTGGAACCGCGAGACCGCTACGGTCGCAGGTTCGAATCCTGCCTCGGGCATGGATGTATGTGATGTCCTTAGGTTAGTTAGGATTAAGTGGTTGTAAGTTCTAGGGGACTGATGACCTCAGCAGTTAAGTCCCATAGTGTTTAGAGCCATTTGAACAATATACCTTTCGGACATGTCCGAAGGAACATACAAACATTCACAAAACTGATTTGCCTCGATGAGCAATGAATCCACAATCAGTTTCCTTTAATTTACGTCTATGGTCACACACTTTTTGTTAACAGATTACCGGTTTCGGTCTATAATGACCATCATCAGATCTGCAGCAAAAAATGGGAAAAACATGAATACACACGCATATTCTCTGCAGCTTAAAAACAATACACAGACCATAATGAAATGTACTACTGACAAATATACGTATTTGTGCGCTTTAAGTATGAAGTGGCATACCTGTTTTATAAAAAAAAATGGTTCAAATACTCTGAGAACTATGGGACTTAACTTCTGAGGTCATCAGTCCCCTAGAACTTAGAACTACCTAAACCTAACTAACCTAGGGACAACACACACACCCATGCCCGAGGCAGGATTCGAACCTGCGACCGTAGCAGTCGCGCGGTTCCGGACTGAAGCGCCTGGAACCGCTCGGTCACCTCGGCATGTTGTTTTATAAAAACAAAGTCCTAATGTACTGCAGCCATAGTGGTATAGTCAAATGTTAAATGCAGAATCAGCACCAGCATCGTCAAACTTAAATGAATGCACGAGTCATGTTGTGAGTAGCACTACTGTTGTTTTTAAGTTGTAGACCATCTGCGAGTGGATTTATGTTTTTCGCATTTTTTGCTGCAGATCTGATGATGGTCATTATAGACCGAAACCGGTAACCTGTTAACAAATGGTTCAAATGGCTCTGACCACTATGGGACTTAACTTCTAAGGTCATCAGTCCCCTAGAACTTAGAACTACTTAAACCTAACTAACCTAAGGACATCACACTCATCCATGCCCGAGACAGGATTCGAACCTGCGACCGTAGCGGTCGCGCGGTTCCAGACTGAAGCGCCTAGAACCGCTCCGCCACTCCGGCCGGCTGTTAACAAAAAGTTTGTGATCATAGACGTAAATTAAAGGAAACTTATTGTATATACGGGTCACTGTTTTATTCGCGACAATGTCGCAGCTTGGGAATCCGCAATCTTCTCTGCAGACGCACGCTTACGTTCGATCTCAAGCGGAAATCTGAAGTTAGCGAGCGTGGAGGACATGAAAGGGGACTAGGACAGGTTGATGTGTGGCTCGGATGGGGGTCTGCCGAGATGTCCACGCATTGCCATAAACACTGTCGCCGTGTGGCGCAGTGGTTGACGCCACTGCCTAGCAAGCAGGCGATCCCGGTTTCCAGTCACAATATTGCACATAGTTTCACTCGTCGCCACTGACTGCGCACAAAGTCTCGATACATCTTATGAGTTATCGAGCATTGCGCTCTCATTTAAGTATATGGCCGGAATAGTCAGCCTTCAGGAATTGTGAAACGGACCCTGTCGTCGAGGACCGTGTGCCACAAAGGGCGCAAATTCACCACGAGATGGAGAAATTCGCAGGCGTCTATTTTCTATTGAGGCCTAAGCACTGTAGTGTGCGACTGAGACAGACGAGAACATATGTCATAGGGAAACCTAGTAGAAGTCGTTTGTGGCTGACGAGACGTAGCAGTGTTAAATGTGACAGACCTAAGATCGGCCATAATGGAAACATTTATGAGAACTATTTAATTCTGTAGTAATGTGGGGAATGAAGCCAAGTAATTTTAATCTGCCACACTCCACAAATTTTCGTGGTGATCCCAACAAAACCTGATTATTGATCATCTCTGTAATAGAAGCTCATCATTAAAATGACAGATGTTGTAAATATCAACTCTGTAGCTTTATTTGTTTAAAAGATATAGTAAATTTAAACTATCCGTAATTTCAGTTAAATATCAGATCATCATTTCCTCCACACAAAACAGATTCAACGATGGCAGCATGACACCCTATTCAATCATTAGGTAATAGAATATTTGTTGTAAAATTTAGTGCATAACAGTTACTTTTGTTCTTTATTTATTTATCAGAAAGCACATTGGTGCAGGGCTACTGGCTGTGACATTCAAAGTTAAGAACGAAATTACATTCGTTTTATGTAAATGAATTTAACGTTTCTTATGCAATGGATATTATTGTTACTTTATTTAGTGGTAAATCTTTGATTATTTAAATGTGTTAAAATGTAAAGTAATGTAGAATAAGCTGTAGCCAGTCACATGGACGGCTTCAGCCAGGTGAGCGAAGATCTTCGGCGTGCGTGAAACGTGGTCGGAGATGGACAGAGAAAAGTTCTGATCGAGACACCAAAGAGGACAGTTCGGATGGAGACGCGAAAACGGACAGTCGGTCTTTAAGCAGCTAGGAAAAGTGAAACGACTTAGAAAATTTCGAGTTGTTCGCTATCGCGGGATTTAGTCTCTGATTGGTGAGCAGCCGCGCGTCTGGTGTGAACTCTTAACATTTCGCGTAGTTAACGAGGTGGATTTGTAATCCGATATGAGATGGTGAATGATCGAACTGTGGCAAATGGGTATGTGCACGAGTTTAACAGTAACTCTAAGTATGACCACTATCGCTATTAGTTTTCTTTCTGAATAAAAATTATTATAACCAAATCTCAGCTGTGTGGCCAACATTATTTATGGGCCGTTAATTTACTTCCCGATATCATTTCTACTGTTATTAATTGTTATGTTAACTTTGTTTTTTGCAAAGTTGCCATCAGCCAGACTATTTAGCCAAAGGGTCACTTCACAAGTGCTTGAGTGCTGTTACACGCAACGCGGAAAAATATTGAAAGCTGCTGCCGTTAGGTATGGCGGGAAGGCGAGACTCTTCGCTCATAGCTGACTTAAATGCGGCATTCCACGCTTTTTGAATTCACATTCATTTTCTACCCTAAACACAATGTTATAATGTGCAGTGCTGTTAATCACGAAAAATTCCACTTTCGGATACCTGAAACTATCCTCACACTGTCTATATGAGCTGACGGGATATCACCTGACGAGCAGTCATGGTTGGTACTCAGTTACGACTTAGGGACGACGTAGGCATAAACCAAACGAAAAAAAGAATGACAAGAAGAAAAAGTAACAGCAAATAAAAAACTTAACACGATGATGAAAATGAAGCGACAAAGGATTAGAAATAAAAAATTACATTTAAACTAATTATTTGGATAAAAATAGTAATCATAGTCGTTTTGATAAAGAATGAAAAATTAAAAAAGTCTGTCACGTGTCTAGATCCCGCACGTAAAGAATGTAACTAAAACATTACGTTACACCAACGCTGCCGCTGCAGTATTATATCTACACTTCAACAAAACCAATCGCAATGATGAGTTGTTGCCTGCATAAAGTCCAGCTTCGTGCAACCTCGTATGCCAGTCTCTGTCAAGACCATAATTGACTGTGTGTCTCCAACTCTCGTCTTGTGCGAAAGGATCAGTTTGTATTTGGCTGATGCTGCGTATGACGCTAAGGCCTACGTATTTCCTTACCGTCGTTGTACGTATGTTGTTTTTGGTGTTGTTATTATGTATGATGAAATGCGAAGAAAAAGGGCCAGACACAGGGTTCGGGATCCAAACGAATCATGGAAGAAAGCCGGATAAGGAAATGGAAGTGAACGGACCACTTGTTGTGGCAGTATGGCAATGGCGAACAGGTCACATGTGGCGCTGAGCATTTTGGAAGAAACCAGTTACACTGCATGGAGTATCAATTAATCAGTATATAACCTTAGGCTGCATAGCGCAAACTCGTCTACACGCCATACTTTTCTGGCGGTAGCTGTGTAACCAATCCCGAATCGGGTTGAGATTTGAGCTAGCGTGTTCATGTGAGATAAAGACAGTTGTCATTATAGCCGACATACTCTTGACGAGAGAACAGAAACTGTATCGGTATCGATATTTAAAACAATTTTAATGCCGTTCATTTTTCAGTCTCAAGTTTTACCGTATGACTGGTTTCGTACCCCGTGGATCATTTTCAGATCTATGTAGCTACGCAAGCGAACCGTCGTGTCGGTGTCAGAAGCATATATCATGATATGTGGTTCTCATACGGACTCGACGCATCTACATAGATCAAAAAATTGTCGGAGGCGATTCTAACTAGTCATACTGTCCAAATATTTCCAACTGTTACCCAGAAACGAAGGATATTTTAAAATTGTTTTAAAGACACTTGTGTTTCCGGGATGGCATGGGCTACACGAATCGCGTGGACGCTGCCTGCACTCTTAATGGAATTTTGGTCCAAAATCGATGAGTTTGTCCAACGTTTCATTTCATTGGGCATTTATAAACTGCAACCTACAAGAATTTGTGGTGAGAGCTTTATCTGGTTGCTTTCTTTGGTGTAATATACTGTTTATTTCTAGTTGTGCTTTCTTTGTGGCCAAGGCTGAATCGGTTGTTAAGACTGAGAGACTTTGGTAGATGTTCAAGGATCAATATCGGTCTTTTATTAGTCATCTTTGAAACACATTATGGTTCACGTTACTATCCCACTTATTTAATATGACTACAGGTATTAGAACTTATATGGGTTCTGCTTTTGACGATTTGTAGTCATTGTATTCCAAATAACTCCTCTATGATTATCTTATTGCATTACTGAGGTATCGTGATGTTTTTCTTGCATAGTTATCAATGATTATTCACATGCCTATTTATTGTTCTTTATTTATCGTGCTTTCTTGGTGAGCTTCTATGTGCTTTACACTTTGTCTAACGTGAGCACACTTAACTGAATACATAATGGCTTCAGTTCTATCACTGTTTAGCATGGTGCCATCAGGAGATTACACAGCTATTTCTTTGGATGAAGGCAATTCTCAGCCGTAGACATCTTTGAGACACTTGCTGATCCTGAGTATTCGGAGAATGACTAATATGGCCGGCCGCGGTGGTCTAGCGGTTCTAGGCGCGCAGTCCGGAACCGCGCGACTGCTACGGTTGCAGGTTCGAATCCTGCCTTGGGAATGGATGTGTGTGATGTCCTTAGGTTAGTTAGGTTTAAGTAGTTCTAAGTTCTAGGGGACTGATGACCACAGATGTTAAGTCCCATAGTGCTCAGAACCATTTTTTTGAATGACTAATATGGTTAATTATTCTTGTGGAAAAGTATCGGTTTATGCAACGTGCACTCTGTATCTCAATTGCACGCATGATACCCGTAAAGGAGGATGCTGTACACTTCCATATCGTGTTATTATGTGTTAAAAACATTCGACTTATTCGTGCAGTACGTATGTTCGATATCCGCTAAGTCTACCTATGAAAGTCTTCCTACCAGCGAATATATCGTGAAAAGAAGGGATACTCAAGTCAGACCAGTTTTGTCCCCAAACAGAATTTAAAATGGATTACAAGACTTTCAGAATTTGCCATGTTGCCAGTTGTAAGTTGGGGAAGTTCATGCCGATGGCGACTGGTGTCTCCCTGGAGTGGCAAGCTCGTTCTCTCGTTTATTACGATTATGGCAACTGGTTCTTGAATTCATTATCAGTTTCATCGGAAGTATCCAGCGTTTTATAGCAGGTAGCTGATGTAACAGAAAAGAAATATATCGGTGTCTAGGGCTAAGGAAAGCTGTTTCTTGGTCAGTTTGCACATGGCACTACAGTTGTGAGTTTCTGCTAACATGAAACCAACAGATACTGCTACGTCCTGATTGGCTAACGGGGTATAGCTAGCGCGCCAAAAACTGTAACTCAGTAATGTTGACGCATTGTTAAAGGGGTCAAACAGTAAAAGGGGAATAGGTTTCTCATTAATGTAGTTATAAGTACGCAGCTATTAAAATTCTATCATTTGTAGAAGACGAAAAGACATGAATAGCAAGGATCACTTCGTGGAATTTTCAGAGAGTCACGAACAATACCGCAAGAAGAGATGCGTGCTGGTAATTAGTCGTGGCATGCTCACCTTGGCAACAGCAGTGACGTTGCGTGTTGGCACGAATCTGCAAGCAGCGCAGACCAGTACTACGGCAGGAGATTTATTTTCTGCTCACTGCGTATGAAAAGTATTTTTTTAACACTAATAGTCTTCCGTGTCGAATATAGATCATTGATCATTATGAGCACAGGAATGCAAGATTTTCTTATTGTGCTCAGTGCCAACTTCTTGAGTAAAATAACTGGATCTCTTCTGAAATTTCGACTACGTCAGTTAGCATTCTTCCTAAGCCTTTGTATCCAAGCCACACATGGTAGGACCAATTTCACGTAATGGTACCTGATCGAGTTCCGACGCCGCGGCCCTCACTCCAATGGGACGAACTACAGGGTGGTTCATAATTAAACGCTCGCTACTTGGGCCAGTGAAGACGAAAATAATCTACCACATGGCAACCCAACTTCATAGAGATTTGCGTTGTTAGTGGTATTAGTATCGTGACTTGCCGTTAGCCGTCTGTGCTGGTATAGTGACGTAATGTTGAAATAAAGCATCGGTTGCAGACAGTCAACAGGGGACTGGACAAGGTGAGCAGGGATTTACTCGTAAAGCTGTTTTTTCAAAACAACAGTAACAGTGCTGTTGCCCTCCGCGAGTATCGACACATTTAACGAATACGGAGACGTTACCTTTCCGCACCTGGGGTGAGGAACCTGATACGGTACTTCGAATTAACTGGCTGTTTGGAAAATATTCCTGGGAGAGGCCAACAATTTACCGTTACCACGGCTGAGAACGCTGGAGGCAATGTGCGATCTTCAAGCGTCACACGGGATGTGTGATGCCACCTGAACACTCCATGGTTCACCGTTATTTCGGGCTGCAGTAGAGCAATCCCTAATGCGGCTCCAGGCTGTCGTGGATGCAGGTGGTCGTCACATTGAGCAACATTTGTAACCTGGAACGTAAACATGCTACGCAAATAACAAAATAATGTTAACTGATGATGTGGAACTTTTACTCTACTCCAATTACACACACTGACGCAAGCAAGTTTTGCGTCCCCCACAAGAACGCAAGCAAATATGGAACATGAAGCTGTAAGTGCCGTCCTTTTTAAATGAGGGTGAGAATGGCGTTATCTCGGTCGAAAGTTCCTTCTGCATTTTTCGTTCATAAAATCTTTTGTGAGATGGCTCCCGCTGGTGCCATGGTTCCTGTTGTACTCAGTTGTATCCCCTTGTCTTTCAAACCTACATGGCTAAGAGCAGCGATCAGACCCGCCGATGATGTCGTCAAAGGTACTGACACCGATCATGGCTTCCTATCCTGCCGCGCGGAGTGGCTGCGCGGTTAGATTCGCCGTGTCACGGATTGGGCGGCCTTCCCGCCGGAGATTCCGGTCCTCCCTAAGGCATGTGTGTGTGTGTGTGTGTGTGTGTGTGTGTGTGTGTGTGTGTGTGTGTTGTTCTTAGCGTAAGTTGGTTGAAATTAGTTGAAGTTAGTTTAAGTAGTGTGTAAGTCTAGGGACCGAAGGCCTCAGCTATTTGGTCCCTTAGGAATTCACACGCACACTCTATCCCCACAGCGTTACTACATGACCCTCGGTCACCCATATATACAGCTCACTCAGGAGGGACTCACAACATCTCTCCATTTGAAAATTCCTGGCAGATTAAAGCAGTGATCCGGGCCGAGACGAATTCGGGAGCGCCTGTGAAGTTTCTAAGGCAGGACACGAGGTTCTGGCGCAAGTAAAGCTGTGAGGACGGGTCGTGAGTCGTGCGTAGGTGGTTCAGTCGGTACAGCCCTTTCCTACGACAGGTAAGGCTACCAAGTTCCAGTCTCCGTCTGGCACACAGTTTTAATCTGCCAGGAAGTTTCATATTAGCGGACACTCCGCTGCAGAGTGAAGATTTCAGTCTAGGAACTCTCCATTTATTCCAGCGTAACAGAGGAACAGAACTTCTGGCCAGTTCTCAGGAATTTAGGCACATCAGTAAATTCTAAAACGGACCTGGCTAAACAGCACTCCGCGAGCGCTTCAGCCGCGCTTCTGTCTAGCGCTCTGTGCGAAGTGGCGAGTGGGCTAAGTGATGCAAAGGAGGTGGACACTGAAGGCGGCAGCTGGATGTCACTAGAGATGAACCGTTGCAGCGTCACGCGCCATGGACTTTGCTGACTAACTTACGTGAAATCAGATTGAAGTTGTGCTTTAGGAGTACTATGGCGTCCACACAAATGTCCAAAAAATGTGGGGAACTCACATCATTGAATTCCAAGTAGGAATAACGTTACTTTTTCTGTTGCTTGAAGGCCAAGCCAAGGGCTTAATATGCCATCGCAATATTATGAAATGGAAAAACATTCTTTGGAATGTCATTACAACGGCGTACAAAGATGTTATGATGCACTTTTTTCTGATGAACGAAGATGAATGCTGGCTGAACCAAAGGCGGCCATTCGGGAACAAAACTAAGTCATGATAAGTAGAATGGTGATGAAATCTTTTATTTGAATTTATTAAGTTTCTTAATACTAGGGTAGAATCATTTGGCAACGCATGTGGTGGACAAGATTGATGCTGTAAACCAAAAATTAATTTTATGGAAAAATCAGCATCAAGTTCATGACATGAAACATTTCCCATAACACAAGAGAGTGTTTTGTGGATCACACGTGACCGAAAGCAATTTATGAAGTCCCCACCAACATTCGAGTTTCAGAGATTTTGAACTGTGTAACTCGATGTGTTTGACTGTCTGACCCACAGCTGCTTGGAATAGCGCAATGGTGGGGGAAGCCAGAACACTCAACAGACTCGACTGTGCTGGTGGAGCAGTGTGCGCTCTATGAGCGCCAATGTTGACCAGATCTGTTCTAAATGTTAACTAAATTAATATTCCACTACTTGAATCTCTTAGACACTCATTGTGGTATGAAAATGAGCAATTTGATCTCAAAAGTATCAGAGAAAACCTGTATTGGAGGAGGAGGTCTCAAATGAGTGCTGCCTCACAATATTTGCAATTTAAAACTAGTGAACACTGTATTTCAGCTCATCCTCTGGGTCGTAATTGATGTGCATACTGACTGATCACGTAGCAGCTATCGGTAATGAACATTTCACTGTGAACATAAACTATCTGATCTATTGAGGACTATTACCCTGGAGCCAACTAGTACTGATCTGAAGGTTGTTCGCAGATGCTGGTAGCAGTAATAACTGTATTTGAGGAGAGGTAACGTCAGTCGAAATTGGACATTGAAATTACTGGATGGCGAAAGTTGAAATTTGTGCCAGACTGGGACTCAGACCAGGATTTCCCATTTTGCGTGAGCAGTCGGCTTAACCATTTCGGATATCCGAGCACGCTTTCCGTCTAACCCAAAGTCTCAACTTAACACTCACTATAAATTAGCGCCCCTGTCCATTTACTTCATTTTGCTCACAGCGTTTCCTATATTTACGCAAGAGTTTTGGACCCTATTGTACATCCACCTCTGAGGATACCATAGCAACCAAACTTGCCGACATACAATGTGTGTGTGGTGCCTAAGGACAGGGATGCTATCTCGTAGAGTATGGTAAATTGAGTATTTGGGCCGGACGAAAAGTGTGCTCGCATAACTGAAGCACTTAAGGTGATCGCTAATGTAAAGCGAGAACGTGGGGATCGAGTCTCGATCTGGCACAAATTTTCAACTTTCGTCATTGAATTGTTTCGGTGCCCAACTGCAGCTGACGTCGATATCCTCCTCGAAATATTGGTATTCATGGCCACTGTATCAAAAGCATTAGTGTCTATTCTATCAGACATCTTGGACATACACACATAAAAAAAAGTTTTGCATCACCTCGGTTCCAAGAGTTCCGGAAACTGTACAGAAAATTGGTATAGAGGTCAACATAAAAATCATTTACGCCTTTTTTATTGCTCACGAAAACCACGCATTGTATGTTGTACCACCAAACAGCGAGACCATCAGAGGTGGTGGTCTAGATTGCTGTACACACCAGTACTTCTAATACCTTGTAGCACATCATCTTGTATTGATGCATGCCTGTATTCGTCGTGTCATACTATCCACAAGTTCATCAAGGCACTGTTGGTCCAGATTGTCCCACTTCTCAACGCCGATTCGGCGTAGATCACTTAGAGTGGTTGGTGGGTCTCGTCGTCCCTTTTCAATCTATCCCAGGCATGTTCGATGGGGTTCTTGTCTGGGGAAATTGCTGGCCATTCTAGTAGAGCGATGTAGTTATCTTGAAGGAATTCATTCACAAGATGTGCACGATAGGAGCGCGAATTGTCATCCTTGAAGACGAATGCCTCGCCAATTGCTGCCGATATGGTTGCACTATCGGTCGGAGGATGGCATTCACGTATCGTACAGCCGTTACGGCGCCTTCCAGGACCACCAAAGGCGTACGTCGGCCTCACATAATGCCACCCCAAAAGATCTGGGATCCTCCACCTTGCTGCACTCGGTAGACACTGTGTCTAAGAAGTTAAGCATGAACGGATTGCCTCCAAACACGTCTCCGACGATTGTCTGGTTGAAGGCATATGCGACACTCATCGGTGAAGAGAACGTGATGCCAATCCTGAGCGGTCCTTTCGTCATGTTGTTGCGCCAATCCGTACCATGCTGCATGGTTTCTTGGTTGCGAAGATGGACCTCGCCATGGACGTCTGGAGTGAAGCTGTTCATCATGCAGCCTATTGTGCACAGTTTGAGTCGTAGCACGACGTCCTGTGGCTTCAGGAAAAGCGTTATTCAACATGGTGGCGTTGCTGCTGTAGGGTTCCTCCAGCCATAATCCGTTGGTAGCGGTCATCCACTGCAGTAGTAGCTCTTAGGAGGACTGAGTGAGGCATGCCATCGAAAGTTTCTGTCTCTCTGTACCTTCTCCATGTCCGAACAACATCGCTTTGTTTCCCTCCGAGACGCCTGGACACTTTCCTTGTTGAGAGCCCTTCTTGGCACAATGTGAAACAATTGCTAGTGAAGTACTTAGAAGCAATGTATGACGGCCGCGGTGGCCGAGCGGTTCTAGACGCCTCAGTCCGGAACCGCGCGACTGCTACGGTTGCAGGTTCGAATCCAGCCAAGGGCGTGGATGTGTGTGATGTCCTTAGGTTAGTTAGGTTTAAGGGGAGCCGGAGGTGCCTACGCTGCCCATGTTAAAATCACTAAGTTTGAGGAACATTTATGAATAAAATACGAAATAGAAAAATTTGAATTTTTTTTACATATAGAGTGGTTTAGTATTGCAGTTATGACATAGGGATTTTGGAGTATCTTTTCTAGTTTCCTTCCAATTATTTTTTTATTAATGACCCAAATTTTTTTACAAATAATTGCTTTATAATTAAACTGAAATGAAACTACTGAACATATTGTCAAATGGCTGTGTTACAATGTAATTTTGACCACTGGGAGCGCTGTATAAAATTTCATCTCTCTAGTTTTTGTGGATTTTGAGAAAATGTTCCTTATATTCGAAAAATTCTAATTTACAGGAAATGGCTATCAAAGTTTCTCAATACATTCCTGCACTATAGGATGGATTATCAGGGTCTTCTTCTTCATCCTCCAAAAGCTTCCTCTTCTGTCTTCTTTTCTGGCCTGTTGTTCCATCATACATCATATGCCTTTCTCTTCTTTCTGCTCCTCTTATCCTTTCTCTGTCAATATTTCTTAGTGCTCGTACAGTGTTCACCCCAGCTGCAAATCCTAATGCCTTCAGAACTTCACACTTCACACTGTTCCCTTGGTTGTAGGTTACTATTGCACCATAAATGCCGAAGTGCAGTGTTTTTATGCTTACAAACAACCTTTTAGGAATCACTTTCCAAATCAAATTGTTTACGCTCTCATTAGGATTCTGCGTCTTTCCGTGTAGACATTTGTGTAACAATTCTGGCTGTGCTAAGTCATGAAAAATTGGTTTTATTGCATTTATCACAGCTGCTGGCAAGCCATGTTTGTGATCATAGTCCTTTTTTGCATTATATTTGCACCAGGAATCTTTTGGGCACAGGCTGTGTTGAGGGTATTCATTGGAAGAGGCAGTATGAAGGAACAATGCCCACACTGCTTTCCGCATGTCACTAACATTACTAGTATTTTGCCTTATAGCATACCCATAGTATCTCTGTAGACGTTCAATCACCTCATCAGTAAGCCTGCCTCTCCCTCCTATTGTCTTTCCATCACTGAGCTTACTTGAATCCAAAGTTTGTTTGAGCCTTCGAAGCCGTGAACCCATACACTTTTGCATATGCCCAATGCATTCCTACTTTTCAACTACAAATTCATTTCCATATGGTTTCAGTTCCTCTATAGTCTTGAAACCTTTGGAATCACCATCCCCAAGGTAGTATTTGTACCTAACATTGTATCTGGGAACTGAACGTTCAAAAATTTGTTTCACTCCATCCACTTCCATTGCTCCACTTGATCCACTAAAATTTGCCTCACAGGTTCCAGTGTGCTCTCCTTTGATTTTATTTTTGCACCTACAATGTTTTAATAATATTGCAACATCTATCACTTTTGCACTATCACCACAAGTAGCAGTTACAACCCCAGTCAGGGGTTTATGACCCCTCTTTTGCTAGGAACCATCTAATTCCACTACCACCGATCATTTCTACAGATTCCTCCACTGCTTCCTTCATGGTTTTCAAAGCCACATCTTCAACAGAGGATCCTACCAGTTCACAGTAGTACCCAAATTTGCTTGGAGGCGATGGCAAGTTCATAATACCACAAAACAGTTTACCAGCAGCAGACCCTTTTCCAATGGATCGAAGACCGTACACAAGTCGAACATTCACATCAAACACTCTAGATCGTGCCCGCATCTCGTGGTCGTGCGGTAGCGTTCTCGCTTCCCACGCCCGGGTTCCCGGGTTCGATTCCCGGCGGGGTCAGGGATTTTCTCTGCCTCGTGATGGCTGGGTGTTGTGTGCTGTCCTTAGGTTAGTTAGGTTTAAGTACTTCTAAGTTCTAGGAGACTGATGACCATAGATGTTAAGTCCCTTAGTGCTCAGAGCCATTTGAACCAACTCTAGATCGTACATTTTCACCAAAGAGACGGGCATGTGAATTGTAGAAAGTCACTTGATACTTGCAACATGCACAGATTATATTCATCTCACAAGCTAAACCAAAGTGCTTTGTTATCTCTAGTCCCACTCCTACACTTGAACACATTTTGCACAGAACACTTTCTTTCAGCACGGAAGATAATAATCCAATATTCAGTACTTCGTTAATATCATCACTGCCACTAACATATTCACGAAATCTGTCACTTCCACCAGTCAGCTTCTTGCTTGAAGATGTCACAGGGCTATGGCCGGCCATGTGTTGCTTAGCAGAAGAACGCGCTGTTTCAGTAATTGTAGTATCGCAACTTGGTATTAGTGTTAATTTTCTTTTCCCTACGTTCTTCCTCTTCTTATATACACGGTTACTAAAACGTGGCATCGTAACCAGAACAACGCTTCACACAAGAAGTATAATACTACCAACAACAGGCGCAACACTGAACTAATTCGAAACGGTAAACAGCAAAGAGACGATGTTCCGCGCTCTTAGCGCTTCATTTGTCACAGAAAACAATGTAGCCAACCCTTGCACACTCGCTGTATGCGTAACATAAGGCGCTGTATGCGTAACAGGCCGAGAAAATCCCAAGCAGTTCGCCAGGAAGTCACGAGAGGGTGTTAGATGCATTCAGAGGCCGCCCATTTCCTCTGCAGGCGTGGG
This sequence comes from Schistocerca piceifrons, assembly GCF_021461385.2. Lineage (NCBI taxonomy): Eukaryota > Metazoa > Arthropoda > Insecta > Orthoptera > Acrididae > Schistocerca > Schistocerca piceifrons. The sequence continues at coordinate 554,438,283 of NC_060138.1, read as the reverse complement.
GGAAAATGGTAATAACTCCACTTCTAGGGCGAGTAGAACCATAATTCAAAGTTTACGTTAAAGAGGATTGTTCCAATTAGTTTTCGGTAGCAAAAAAAAATCGTAATTTTTTGGATTTGACCACCTGCGGCTCCCCTTGCGTAGTTCTAAGTTCTAGGGGACTGATGACCTCAGATGTTAATTCCCATAGTGCTCAGAGCTATTTGAACCATTTGAAGCAATATCACGGTTATTAGGTTTGATCCTTGACGGACTCCAAATAACATGAGTCACAAATTTAACTTGTCGTCAGATTCTCATGAACGATTTTATCAATCCGGCCGCGGCGAGTCAATTACATTTTCATGTTCGTGTGAAAGGTAATGGATTTGATAAAAATTAAAATATCATACTTCATAAATAGATATGTTTTTGCTGTATTTAATTGCCACTCTTTGAATAAACCCATCCATCATTAATTAATATTAAATGAGATATATTTAGCAATACGAAGACGTACATCAGCTCACAGTTCTGTACAGTTTATTCGCATCATGACCAGTAAACGTGTCGCCACTCTCGAGCTCATTTTCTAACTGGCATATTATCAGATTCGCTGTGGAACAGCCACCTATTTACTGCCCATTCTCGTTATAATTTTTCTGGTAATATACGTCATAAAGCTGGACTGATAACTCTGACGTAACTGCTACGTGTTTCCACCCTGCCTCACGCACGGGTCTCTCATCTCAACGCCGGCCGAAGTGGCCGTGCGGTTAAAGGCGCTGCAGTCTGGAACCGCAAGACCGCTACGGTTGCAGGTTCGAATCCTGCCTCGGACATGAATGTTTGTGATGTCCTTAGGTTAGTTAGGTTTAACTAGTTCTAAGTTCTAGGGGACTAATGACCTCAGCAGTTGAGTCCCATAGTGCTCAGAGCCATTTGAACCATTTGAACCATCTCATCTCAACTCGGTAGTCAACAAATAAACAGTTGGTTATAGTGGATTGGTAACTTATTATTTGGATCTTAATCAACATAGCATGATCACCTAGATGTACATAAAGAGACACTCTGCTTACTTGGCCATAGCTTTCCATTTGATTGTCAACGAAAATAATATCTTTCAGTAACAGAGGCAGGGTACACTAACCCCTTGAAGGGCCAGAGTTTCTGGAAAATAGCTGTAAATGGTGTTTGTATGTAAATCAAGGAGCGCATTATTGCTTACCCCTTTCCGTACCAGTCATCAAAAACTTACCAAAGAGGGACAAGTTCTAAAATTTGCACTTTTGAAGTAACAAATTTGGTGATTTTGAGAATGTGTTGCACCCACGAATTTACTTTTACAGGAAGTAAACACAGGACGAAGACTGTCAAACTATTGCTAGTTGAATTCAGTGTTCTGGAAGTAGAAACACGAGATCTGAAGATCCGCCATTAGTACGCAACAACAGCTGAAAAACCTTTTATGTTATCATTTTCAGAAAGGGTGGTACATCTTCGATATAATGATTCCAAATTACTTCCCCTTATGATGAAATACAGCCTATCGATCCATTTAGGAAATGAACTTAGAAAAAAGGTATTTTTGCTCATATGCGAATAATGTCGTGATGCCCCCTGAGAATCTACATGAAATCTGAACATCTAGGAAAGTCCTGTTAGTTACTAATATAAATAACCAGGACAAATACGACCGAGTAATATTTTTCAAAGTGGAGAAAGAAGAAATAATTTTCTGTACGTTTATCAGTTTTGATGTCATCTGTAACTAGTTACTTACAGAGCATCAAAGAGGATCATGCTAATGGATGTGTTGCTTAAGATTTTTTTAAAGATGATTAGTGTAACGTAAATTTAATAAAATGAATTTTGGAACTTAAATTGTTTGGTTTTTATGGTTTGATTAAATTTTAAACCTGGTCAGATTTCGACGAGTTGAATGTGGGAAACGTCCCAAAACAGGATTCTCAGCGGGATTCAACAGCAGAAGCAGCGTTCTTCTGAAGATGGCGACCGGCTGCATGGCCGAAATATCGAATCGAGTTGATTTTAGGACCCAGCAGCAAACCCTAAGAGACTTTCAAGAGTTAATACGCCGGGAAAGCCTATGATGTCACATCCTAAAACAACCTCGACTGTCCAGTACAACTGACTGTTAACAAAAAAAAGGCTGAAACTACACGATCTTTGTCTCCACATTTGCCATACTATTGAGCAAACTTGCCAACTGAGCTTCTCTAACCGCAATTATAAGAGTGCATATTACGCCGTGTTACGCGACATGCAGTTGAGGAAGTTCGCAATTTCTGGAGGGGAAATCTTCCTATTTCAAACATTCTTTCCTATTGGTAGCGCGCAAAGCGTTATTTTCCGTATTCGACTGATGTATCTGGGTCCATAGCTTAAGTACGTGCGAACACATATTGTGTGTGGTAAGATCGTGTTCTGCAGAGTCTGCTACAATCGGTCTCCGGTTGTGAAACACCGTGTGGCCTGAGCATGCCATGACGAGTGTTGCTTGTCAACATATAAATAGACAGTTGTCATTACGTTGTGCAGCCGGGGGACGCACGGAGGTCTTGCTCGGCATTGGAGCCGTATTTACACCCTGTAATCAAAAGTATTCAGACACCTATTAGTAGACGTTAATACACTACTGGCCATTAAAATTGCTACACCAAGAAGAAATGCAGATGATAAACGGGTATTCATTAAACAAGTGTACTACACTAGAACTGCCATGTGATTACATTTTCACGCAATTTGGGTGCATAGATCCTGAGAAATCAGTACCCAGAACAACCACCTCTGGCCGTAATAACGGCCTTGATACGCCAGGGCATAGAGTCAAACAGAGCTTGGATGGCGTGTACAGGCACAGACGCCCATGCAGCTTCAACATGATACTACAGTGACGAGCCAGTTGCTCGGTCACCATTGACCAGACGTTTTCAATTGGTGAGAGATCTGGAGAATGTGGTGGCTAGGGCAGCAGTCGAACATTTTCTGTATCCAGAAAGGCCCGTACAGGACCTGCAACATTCGGTCGTGCATTATCCTGCTGAAATGTAGGGTTTCGCAAGGATCGAATGAAGGGTAGAGGCACGGGTCGTAACACATCTGAAATGTAACGTCCGCTGTTCAAAGTGCCGTCAATGCGAACAAGAGGTGACCGAGACCTGTAACCAATGGCACCCCATACCATCACGCCGGGTGATACGCCAGTATGGCGATGACTAATACACGCTTCCAATGTGCGTTCACCGCGATGTCGCCGAACACGGATGCGACCATCATGATGTTGTAAAAATAACCTGGATTCATCCAAAAAAATTACGTTTTGCCATTCGTGCACCCAGGTTCGTCCATGAGTACACCATCGCAGACGGTCCTGTCTGTGATACAGCGTCAAGGGTAACCGCAGCCATGGTCTCCGAGCTGATAGTCCATGCTGCGGCAAACGTCGTCGAACTGTTCGTGTAGACTGTTGTTGTCTTGCAAACGTCCCCATCTGTTGACTCAGGGATCGAGACGTGGCTGCACGATCCATTACAGCCATGCGGATAAGATGCCTGTCATCTCGAGTGCTAGTGATACGGGGCCGTTGGGATCGAGCACGGCGATCCGTATTACCCTCCGGAACCCATCGATTCCATATTCTGCTAACAGTCATTGAATCTCGACCAACGCGAGCAGTAATGTCGGGATACGATAAACCGCAATCTCGATAAGCTACAATCCGACCTTTATCTAAGTCTGAAACGTGATGGTACGCATTTCTCCTCCTTACACGAGGCATCACAGCAACGTTTCACCTGGCAACGCCGGTCAACTGCTGTTTGTGTATGAGAAATCTATTGGAAACTTTCCTCATGTCAGCACGTTTTAGGTGTCACCACCGGCAACAACCTTGTGTGAATGCTCTGAAAAGCTAATCACTTGCATATCACAGGATCTTCTTCCTGTCGGTTAAATTTCGCGTCTGTAGCACGTCATCTTCGTGGTGTAGCAATTTTAATGTCCAGTAGTGTATGAAACATGTCCATCCTTCGCCTTTTTGGCAACTTGACGCTGGATTCTGGATCGAAGTCGACGCTCTAACTCACCTCAAAGGTACTCCATAGGATTCGGGTCGGGACACGAGGCAACCCTGTCCATTTCAGGGCAGTCATCGTCTCTGAACTGTTCTTCAGTTGTATGCGGTACACAATACTCTACAATGTGTTCACATTCAACCGCACGTAGCGTTTTCTTTTGAGCACACTGGGACACCACGCCCTAAACGAGAAAAACAGCTTTCTGTCACAACACCTACTCCTCGGTACTGAACTCTAGGGGCTACACGTGACGGCAGGCAATGTTCTCAAACCATTCGCCAAACCATAACTCTTTCGTTGAATTACCACAGGGTACATCTCGATGCACCACCCGTTTGCATTTATCCAGTATGCAGTGTCACCTCAAGGTACTTAGCGCTGATTACAGAAATATGCGGCTTATGAGGAGCTGTTCGATCATTGTACGTCATTCTTTCTAACTTTCTACACACAGTGATTGTGTTAGCTGGACTGCTGGTAGTACGATTCCTTTGGGGATTTAATGCGACATTTTTTACAAAAGCCTCCGCAGTGCTCGATGGTCCCTGTAATTCAGTACACAAAGTCTGCCTGGTCTTGCTTTAGGTTTGATTGTTCCTTCGCTTTTCCACTTCACAATCTTTATCTTTTTTTTCTAGTTAAAACACAGTTCACAGTTACGTGCCCCCCCCCCCCACCCGTATATTGGCGGGTCCACGACTAGAGACATCTAGAGGTCAATCTTTCGTTACATTTGGCTGTCCGGATACATTTCATCAGATAGTGAATACTGCGCTGAGCTTAGGCATCGGAATTCGCGAACCCTCACTCGATGAGGACTTTACGAGAAAGGGAGAGAGAATACACTAGCCCGACTGTTTTTTTACATAGCAGCATCGGATACACCGTTAGAGTGAGTAGCAAAGAAGTAATACATTTAAACGTCATGCGGCGGTTTTTCATTCATCCCAGTGTTTATGACGTCATATCTCGTGAACTATGTACGGTAACATGACATAATTTTGTACATGCATTTAGCGGCTTATGAGGGTAATATCTGTGAAATTCATTGCGAAATGCACATCTTCCCAACATACGCTGGCGTGTTGTTTTCAAACAACTTAAAAAACATGTCAGAATAAAAATCAACAGGTGAAATTATATGGTGTCAGATTACAGGACTAGAAAAGAAGAAAAATATACAAATAACATGACATCAAATATAACAGAATTTGTTATAACACAGTAAAATACATCGCCTTGTAGGTAAAGTTTGGCAATAATTTGTGCTATTACCTTTCCTACCTTATGACCTTTTTTTCAGGTAATACAATGTATGTTACCATTTATCCACTATTTGTATTTTAGATTAATTGTTATGGCCTACTTTGGATATATGGTATTTTTATAAATTAGCTTTTATATTATAACGGGTCCCACTGCTGCTGTGATACATGTAATAAAATTATCTCCTTTATATGAGTATCCAAAACCGTTTGCTTCACAGTTTTCATTTCTGTTTTATCAACAGTAAAGGTATGATGGGTTCTGACCAACTGCTTGTGCAATAAAAGAGTATAGATTGAGTGCGATGTATTTATTTGGGATAAAGCTTTTATACTTTAAAGAGAACACTGTTTCCTTATGCCCGAGTTCTGTTTGTATCATATGATAAATTTTTCTATCAATAATAGGTGCGATAGTGGAGGTATCTACTAAGCTAGGGTATTTCGTACGCTTGTCTCTATCCAAGATATAATTTATTCTTTGAAATTTGTAACAGTAGTTTTCACCCACGAATGCGCTAACCGATCTCTGCATCCACAATGTGCTTTTAAAACATTCTGCTTTCATAATTATGATGACTTTTTAATTTATATAAAGTGTGCACATGTCCCAACGGAATAAATGAGATGTGTGTTTCATCACGTCGTTAAATATGATAAAAATTGTTAATCTGCACACTTTAAATTTTTTTTATAACACGTAATGAGTTTCATGGCATTTTGACCTGCTATATTGTGACATACTTTGTATAATTACATTTATGTATTTGACTTATTGGTTTCAATGTAATATTTTACGTAAATTAAGAACCTTACATCTCTGACTCCCTACGAAAGATGGCGGTTACTGTGTTATAACAAATTCTGTTACATCTGATGTCATGTTATTTGTATATTTTTCTTCTTTTCTAGTCCTGTATTATGACACCATATCACTTCACCCGTTGATTTTTATTCTGACATATTTTTAAGTTGCTTTAAAATAACACGCCGGCGTATGTTGGCAAGATGTGCATTCTCCACCCCCCCCTGCCTTTTTTTGCTATGCGTTTTTTAATGTACAATTATAAAATTGAAATATTCAATTAATGATTTGCAAGTGCACGTTGTTATTTTGTGGTAATCTCTTGGCAAATAAAGAATTGTTAAGACTTCACACGTGACACACGTCTCATAGAGGGCGTTCCAAGACCCTGTCACACCGAGGCCTGCTGTATAGGTGAATGTAAACAGCGGCTTCAGTTATTGTGATCGCTTCTCAGTTTTGGTTACTGATAACTTGATACCAGTGTCTGAGTTTAATTTGTGCAGGTATGTTCTTTCCAACAATTGGTTTATACTCAGGTGTATTTGTGGTTTTTTGTTTTTACTCACTGATAGCTATGTAAAAATTTTGAACTTCCAGCACCGAAGATGATCACTATGAAATCAAAAATCGATTCTGCTATCAATAAAACATCAATATTACGGCCAACGCTGACCTTCCTTTTAATTTAACATATATGGTCGATGAGCATAAAGGACTCCATGGAGTCGCCAGTCAACATATGTATGGTTTTTCCGTATCACTAGGATGTGTTGGACGGTACTGTGATAGACGGTCGTACCTATAAACGACTACGAACTCTGCATTGAAGGAAGGAGCTGTATTCTGCATTCCACGAGTCACAAGTGTCCCATTTTTTGCTTCTCTACAATACTTGCGGACACCTCTGACCTTTATCCCAATTGACTCTAAACTGCATTTTACCTGGTCGTCCCATTCATTTAGATTTGAACCTAACAATGCTTTGGGTATCGGAAAAGTTAGTGAGACGAATTGTAAGCAAGCTAATTTGAATCATGACTGGAATATGTAGCGTCACAATGTTACAGACGTCGATCTCTCTGTGTCTGGCAGGCTGGGCGGGGTCGTTCTTCCTAACGGACTTCCTTCACGAGCTGCCGACGCCCGCCACGGGCCCTCAGTTCGACACCTCCGTGCCGGACAACCTGACGTCGCTCGTGGGCAAGGAGGCGGAGCTCAATTGCCGCGTCAAGAACCTCGGCAACAGGACGGTGAGTACGCCCCATTTACATACCGTCACACATATAGTTTAATTCTAGAGACTGTCGTTTGGACTCTCTACAATGCATAACTATATAAATAGAACTACATCTCTACAACTGCAGTTAGTGATGCCACATTAGCAGCATTTATATCCAGATTTCACACATACTAACAAGCAGTGATTTCTTTCTTCGTCTGCACACTGCTATTGTACTCCTGCTACTATTTCGCTCTGTCGTATGTTGTCGTTTGGATACATTCAAAACAATTTCAACCCTACCATTTTTTTGTAACTGAAGGTGGAAGGGGGAGACAGGAAAGGAAAAGGACGCAACTAATGATATCAGCTGCATCCTTCCCCCCCCCCCCCCATCCCTCAGTTACAAAATATGCAGGGTGAAGTACTAACTATTGCCACCTAACCACCAGAAATATGATAGGATGTGGGACGAAAGTTGCATGGGACAACGGGGGCCATAATATGACGTTGGTTTTTTTGTTGCTAGGTGGGGTGGCGTCAGAGATATGGTCAACTTTGTTTCCTTTTTTCTTTTAAATGAGATGCTGTAGTTTCTTACTTATTTTTTGATAGCGGCTATCGAGGCGAATCCAATGATGTGTAACAGTAACGTCTTTGAAGGTCAGCGTAGGTCACAAGGGTGGCATGAACCTCCATTTACAGAAGGTGTTCGAAGTGATGATTCCTTATCACATGGGCACTTATCGAAGCACATGCTCTGACAATTCTCTCTCGCATATCTTGAGGTGTAGCTGGAACGTCTTTGAAAACAATGTCTTTTACGAATCCCCACAAGAAAAAATCCAGAGGCATCAAGTCTGGCGAACGAGTCGGCCACCACCTATCTCCTCCGCGTCCATTCCAACTATTTGGGAATTGGGAATTGTCTCTGTGACTCATTTCTAGCCAACAGCGAAAAACGTGCCGGACACTCATCGCATTAATACGACATTTTTTTTATGTTCCTAAAGGTATTTATTCCAATAAGAGACCTAATGTTTCTTGCAAAATGGATTCAAATGGCTGTGAGCACTATGGGACGCAACTTCTGAGGTCATCAGTCCCCTAGAACGTAGAACTACTCAAACCTATCTAACCTAAGGACATCACACACGTCCATGCCCGAGGCAGGATAGAACCTGCGACCGCAGTGGTCGTCGGTTCCAGACTTTAGCCCCTAGATCCGCTCGGCCACTCCGGCCGGCATGTTTCTTCCAGAAATGTAGTGTACTTCCTACAATTAAGACTTCCTTCGATGAAATAGGGGCCTATAATTCTGTCCTCCAGAATCCCGTACCGTACATTCACAGACCACGGTTTTTGGTGTGCAACTTGCCGCAGCCAACATGGATTTTCAGTTGCAAAATAATGCGTTTTACGCAAATTAACATTTCCATGGTTCGTGAATGCAGCCTCGTAAGTAAATAAAATCAAATTAATAAATTTGTCATCTCTCTGAAACTGAAGTTGAGCCAATCGGCGGAATTCAATGCGACGCATACAATCCGTACCAGTTAACTCTCGGTAAAGACTGATATGGTAAGGATGATATTTATGGCTACGCACAACACGGACAGCACTACCCTGGTTCATGCCAGATTCCGTTGCGATTTGACGCGAACTAAGATAATGATCTCGAACCACAGTGGCAAGAGTACCAATTTCCGTGTCCTCGATAGTAACTTTCATTTGCCCGATGTGTTTCCGATGCGTTAAAAATCGCGTTGTTCTCAATTTATCACACACATATTCAAATGTACGACGTGTGGGCTGAGTACGTTGAGGATATCTTTCAGCGTATAAGTCTCTAGCTTTCTCTGAATTTCGTTGGCATTCTCCGTAAACGAGAAGCATATAGACTTGTTCTTCGAAGGAATACATCATTCACATTCGCTTTATTCGACGATACTAGTCTTACCGTTCCTATTAGTGTTGTACTGCGAAATCCTCGAATGGCTTTTAAATGACACGTTAGATAGATGCGCCGTATTCGGCGAATATTTACTATTTGCACTATATACGGGAGAGAATTGTCAGCGCATTTGCTTCGATAAGTGCCGAAGTGATAAACAATACCACTCAAACCATGATAAGAAGATTGTAGCGCTGCATTGATACCAATGGCCATCACTTCGAACACCTTCTGTAAATGGTCGCTCATACCACCTTTTTGACCTTCGTTGACCTTCAAAGACGTTACTGTTACACATCATTGGATTCGCCTTGATAGCCGCTATCAAAAAATAAGTAAGAAACTACAGTATCTCATTTAAAAGAAAAAAAAAAACAAAGTTGACCATATCTCTGACGCAACCCCACCTAGCAACAAAAAACCAACGTCATATTACGGCTCCCGTTGTCCCATGCAACATTTGTCTCACAAACTTTTCAGCTACTAACATTCTTTTGGAGTTATTATAGGTGACAATAGTAAGTGACTCACCCTGTATAAACCAGTTGCGGTTCCCGCTTGGTGTCTGTTCTTCCGGACATGCCAAATGAAAATACACTACGCGTTTATATGATTCAAACATCGCGCCTTTTGTTTATTCTTTCAGTAGTGATGTGCTAGCACAATGGAAATGGGTGACAGGTACTGTTATGAGTATTATTACTGCCAAAATGAAATTTCATTTGCGGCGGAATGTGCGCCGATTGGATTATTCCTGGAAGATGAAAACTATGTGCCGGACAAGAATCGATGCCTGAAGCTTTGTCTTTCGAGGGCAATTGCTGCACCGACTGAGCCATCCGACGCGACGAACGCTCTGCTTTTACAGCGTCACTTCCGCCAGTACGACTTTCTTAACCTCCACGTTTCTCCAGCATACCTTGTAAGACTAGTACTGTTGGAAGAAAGAAAATTTTGGATAAATGCCTAACCCTCTTGATGGGTGATTGTCCCTAGAATGAATTTCACTCTACAACGGAATGAGTTCTGGTATGAAACTTCCTGGCAGATGTATTGCAAAATAACGTTGTACTGTACAATTCATAATACGTTGGGTGCTTACACTGCTCCTGATATCCTGATGGCGTTGACTTATTGAAACAAAATTCGAAGTTCCATAGCTGTCAGTGGTATAAATCTTGGCGAACGTAACAAATGTGGAGGATCTGAAATCTGTTGTGAATAGTAGTAGTCAACAATAATATACCAAATAACTTTAATATTTCCACGTGCCGTGTGTTTTCCGCCAAGGTGTAGTGGTCACAGACGCTGGTTTGCGACCTTTGGTGTTACCAGTTAGATTCCCCCCTAACACGATCATTAATCACTTTAAGTCATGTCGTGTGGAGGATTGTGGAACATGCGAATTTTCTGAAACATTCTCTGTGTGTACATGTTAAACGGGGTACTCTCAGTTCAGACAGGCAGTTCCGTTACGTCTGTGTGCCCAATAAACATGTTTTCATTGTGAAGTGTTACTTATTGTTGCCTTCTTTGCCCATGTTACCGATTCGTAAATGATTTTACATAATAATGTCGACTAACTCAATACTGAGGTCCGATATCCTCAGATAATCGGTGTAGTAAGAGCCCAAGACCGGAAACCAGAATTCATCAGATAACATAAGCAAATTGGTAGTCGCACAAATTGAAACATCTTGGTTTGTATCTTAAACTGCTTAATGCAACTAAATCTTATTAAACTACTAAGTGAAATTGAACTTACAGTCTCATTGCTATTTTTTATCATTTCACTGACCTACAGAATTTTCCCTGACAAATACAACTCAAATCTAATCTGTTTATTTATTGCCCACAATATCCGCGCGCAACGCAATCGCACGGAAGATAATTAGCACAAAATATCTGCCCTGAATTAGAAGAAATCCTAACATGAACGTATACATTTCGTAAGTCACTTACCTCACAGAAAATCTTCATGACACGAACTACAGCAAATACAGCAAACAGCAACTACACCCAGCTAAATAAAAAGATTCTAACCACTGTAGACTCTAACTACTAATAGGCATGTGGTTAGCAAATGAAAGATTTTGTTGCAGAACGAACAATGCATTTAGCAGATTTTACCTTAATCATGTGACATCCAGTTCCAAAAATTATGTAATCGTCAAAAATTCCATTTCCCAATCATTAGCAAATACATAAATCATCATTTTAGAATCCATTTCCCACCAACACTAAATCTCCATGAAGGACACACGTCCAGACCGTCCGCTCGCGCTAACACTGCCAACCTCCATCACTGCTAACTATTAAATGACAACTGCCGGTCCGTCCAGCCACAGAGTCTCTTAGCGACGGCGCAGATTGCTGTCAGTGATATTATTGCAGTCTATAGCGCTGCCAACATACAAACATATAAACAGGCTACTTACAAAATATACACAGTGATGAAATGCACCATGAGCAGATACTACTATTATATGAAATACATTAAATATTCTGAAAGCTGTAATAGCATATAAGTATATCAGTTACGTGATGTGGAGCAGTAAACTGGTATAGTGTGATTATAACGTATACAGTAACAAACGTTATTTTAAAAACAGCTTCTATTTCCTTTGATTATGATTGTTGATACTCGAGAAAGAACGATGTTGCATGTATTTCGATGTGAAGACAAGACGTACTGTACACCACACTACTTTCATGTTGAGGGGCTGCTGGTAATAGGACAGTTGAGTTATAAAATTAAACATACATGGTGCTTTAATAATACACTGAGTTTTCAAGAATTTTTTTCTTTGTTATTCCGTGTCCTAGGGTAGGACTGAAATTGCTCACATTCTGGAGCTCGTCTCATTTCAATCAAGTCGTAACAAACTATGAGTGGTTTAGAATAAAGCGTTATCAATGGAGATCATATCGAAAGTATTACTGGTGCCAGCGAATAGAATCCTCACAAACAGCCTGCTGCTTCTGTTCTTACAGTGTGATTCTATCCCAAACAGAAATATGATTTCATAGCAATCGTTTGTGTATTTGTTCTTGTGTGTGAGACAGTATCGCCAGTGACTTGTTCGACTTGGGCATTGTGCCTCCTGCCATGCAATTAGCCATTACTGAAATCAGTGTGCGCATATGAATCCGATAGTATTACTAATGGGTTGGTTTGAAATTTCACGTAACGTTTTATGTAGTTAGGCTCTTAAAATAATTTCTGTTTTCCATTTCATATTGCAACCCATACAACACTGAAGTATCAGAATTTTAGGTTGCGTGACGTTCTGGCAAATAATTGTTACGTATGTACACTGACGGACCCAAATATTACGTATGATCACCTGTTTCATAGCGAGTAGGTCCACATTTGGAACACAATACAGCGGCGATTCTGCATAATATGGATTCAAGAAGTCCTTAGTCAGACTAATTTGACGCCTAAGACATCAGCGTGAGTTCACTGTCATGCTCTTCGAATCACTGTAGCACTGTTCTGGCCTTGTGACGTGAACAGTTATCCTGCTGGAAGGTGCCAACATAATCGTGGACGACATCGCCCTTTAAGGATGCAGGCAACTGCAATGAAGTTCGTGTAGTTCGCGAGCCTGGCTGTCGATGTTCGAGACACGACCATCGACCTACTGTTAACAAGGAACGTGATTTTTTGTAAACAACGACACTTTCATTGGCTTACCGTTCAGCCTCGATGATTCTGTGTCTACTGCAGTCGTAATTAACTTTGTAGCTGCGTCAACTTGAAAAAACGCAGAGGTCGTCTGCTGCAAAGCTACTTGTACAACAATGTACCATAACGGTGTGCTCCAGGGCACTTACGCATGCACCGGAATTGTAAGATGTCATCAGAACTCCTATAGATCGCCGCCTACTCTACTTTACACAGCGGGAAAGCCTCCGAGTTCTGCGTTCTGTGATGAGGCGTGGGCGTCCAACATCTTGCCGCCTACTCGTCGTTTCGCCGCCCTTCAGACACTTTTCGTAGATGCTCACAACAATACTGCACGAACACCTGACCAGCTTCACAGTTTGTGAGATATTTGTCCGCAGGCGCCGGGTCAGAACAATCTGAACCTTCTCAAAGCGGTTTAGATTAGCCGATTTCTCCATCTGCGGCCCATAACATCGCTGGAATGATTTCCCGCTCGTCTCTTCTCTACTTTTATACTTTTCTTACCTTGTCACGTGACCGCCAACGTCACCAGGCGGCACTAAATCTGGCGGTGGGCAGTGGTCGTAATGTTTTGGCTGATTAGTGTAGTTGCTTCGTTGTTTATTTCACATGTAGAGGGTACCAAAAGTTGAGAACCTGTTTCCTCTCTCTCTCTCTCTCTCTCTCTCTCTCTCTCTCTCTCTCCCTGGAACAGTGCGAGCTCTGCCTTCACTGAAATAGTGTCTAACGTTACCAGCCCAGATAATTTTTATCGCTGATGTGGCGGTGACATTTGTATTATCTTCGATGGAGCAAGGGAAGTGGTCAAGGCGTTAGTAGAAGACTTTAACTGCATCCCAAAATGGAATTCACCTACGAATTGATTGATAAATGTAATATACCTAATTATTTAGATTTACAGGCGAAACTCAGTGGAGGTAGTATGTAATCGGATACATATCGGAAATCTACTACGAGCGACGTGTTGATCTTGTCACCCAATCCGTAAAAAAATCTTACTTTATTAAGGTAATGATTCATCGGGTTTGTGAACTGCCAATATATTAACCTCCACAGTGAAAGAGTAACCTAATCTTAGGTAAACAGCCGTACGTAACGGCTTTAAAGCGGTGGTAGTTGACGATTTATATTGGAAGAAGACCATGGCAAATGAAAACCTTTCGTAGGACTTAGCCAAACTCTTTCAAGAATACGATTGTAATTTTGTATATTCATAGACTACTAAGCTGCAGAATCATTATATTCGTAATGAACAACCATATAGAAACAAATTTAACCGTTCCTGGGTATACATCATTAACTGAAGTGAATGGGATGCGCCATACATTGGACACACACGTAATAAGTTCAATACCAGATTCTACAAACATTTGTTGTACATTCTAATGTTATTGGCAGGAAAATAGTAATAGCTGTTTCAAATTCGTAAATTCAATCTGCTGCGAAGAGATAACTGTTACGCTCACAGATAGTGACGTTTTACGTTATACATTATACGTTGCCATTCATAAATTTACCGATACCAAATCAAAATAAATTATATAGGTGTGACATGCTGTAGCCAAAGGAAACCAATGTCTCATGTATAACTGTTTAGTACGCATTTTTGATGGATTTGTAATTGACAAGAATTTAGTCAGAACTCATTTGGTGAGAAGAGAAAAAGCAACTTTTCTCCAGCTACTGAATGATACGGGAGTGCTACGTCATGAAAGTTACACGAAAAGTTAGTATCCGCCTCCGGATCCCATCGTCGTCTTAGCGGTACCTGGGGAGCCATCAGAAACTCATTCCAAGTTCCCGAAGATCAGATTTTTTTTATGATCAGTAGTAACTCCCACGTGAGGCAGTGTATGAAAGAGGGAAGATTACTGACAGTAATGGAATGATTGATGGACTCTTACAACCTTTCGTATACCGTATAAAGTAATTTTTGCAGACGTGAAAAAGTAGTTTGTCACCACTTTGTGTTTTATCATCTCGTTCCCTTTTACAAAGCGACCACATTAAATTTGGTACTGCTGTTTCAACAATAACATTTCTTACGTTAATATACAAGGTAAAATAAGTTTCGCATGAATTTGCAGTCAAAGCTTAAGCACTAATAAGTAAAAAACATTTCCATTTATCTCACATTTGATTTTACACAGTGCTGTCTCCTTCAGTTGTTTAATTTTCCACAGTTTTCATTTTCAGCTGACAATAATTTTGCTGTAGAACATCATCAGCTAAGAGAACCCGAGGTGAACGTCTAGTGTATCCACCGGCTCCACATACCATTATTTCAGACACTGTGCCAGTTTGGACGACAAATATTTGCTCCAGTGTGAGATCTCCTCGGAGTGTCAGCATGCGGGCATAAGTATATTTTGTAATTTTTTACGCCAATAGATATGTTGTTCATCGAACGAACGTGAAATCACGCCAAAATATCACTGCCGATAGAAGCGAATGTCTGTAACTTTAAGAGCAGTTGACACTGACAGATGTAAATAGAAGTTAGATAAAATTCGTATCACTAAAAATGTTTTTAGTTAGTAATACGAGAAATGTAAGATGAAACAATTACACATTTTTATTAGTTTCCAAGATTGATTTTTAACAATTTAAGCAATTAATACTACACGAGTACTATTATTGTGTTCATTAATAATTTATGATCATTTTTCAACCAGCAAACATTAATAGAAATCTTAGAACGTTTCTAAAATTTTCTGTCTTTTGATTTTGATAATTAATCTCTCATCTCAACTAATGAACCACGGTGTCTGTCCAGCAAACATTTCTGCTTTGGCTTCTTCATACAGTTACAATTTCCATTTCTCTCTTACTAAATCTGTACTACGTCTTCTCAGATCCTGTTGAAGTCATTATTAAACAGCATCCGGTATATACCAGAGTGGGGTCGAAATTCTTGGTGAAATACTATAAGTGATAACATCCGATGACACTTCTATTCTCAGTCAATGTGAAGAAGAATTGCAGGATCTATTGAATGAAATTAAAAGTCTAATGAAGTACAGAGCATGGATTGACAGTAAATCGAAGGAAGACGAAAGTAATGATAAATAGTAGAAATGAGAACAGCGAGGAACTTAACATTATGATTGATGGCCACGGCGTACATGAGCTTAAAGAACCATGGGCTTCAGTTTGAGGAAGACAAAAAAATGGTTCAAATGGCTCTGAGCACTATGGGACTTAACATCTGAGGTCGTCACTCCCCTAGAACTTAGAACTACTTAAACGTAAGTAACCTAAGGACATCACACACATCCATGCCCGAGGCAGGATTCGAACCTGCGACCGTAGCAGTCGCGCGGTTCCGGACTAAAGCGCCTAGAACCGCTCGGCCACCGGGGCCGGCTGAGGAAGACATTTCTGGGAATGTGCGTCTGCAGTACAGCACTGCAGAATACTGAGAGGTAGACTGTGGGGAAACCGGAACTGAAGAGAATCGAAGCATATGAGATCTGGTGCTACAGAAAAATGTTGACAATTAGGTGAGTTGGTCAAGGAAAGGGAAGACGTGGTGCTCCTCAGAATTGGTGAGGAATGAAATGTATGGGGAATACTGAAAAGATGAAGGAACAGGATGACAGGACATATGTTACGACTTCAGGGAATAACTGCCATAGTACTAGAGGGAGCAGTAGACGGTAAAAAACGTAGAGATTGGAATACATCCAGCAAGTAACTGAGGACGCCTGATGCAAATGTTGCTCTGACCTGAAAAGATTGACACAGGAGAGGAATTAGAGGTGGGCCGCATCAAACCAGTCAGAAGACTGATGTCTACATAAAAGGAGAAAAAATGCGGTTCCTACTGCCATATGTGGTATTTCTTTCTGTCTCTTCAGTAGCCACTTGCGGATCTGAGATTTTTATTCCTTTCTTTCCATTTCTTCTTACTTGCTACATGCTCTGCTGGTCGCGAAAGAACGTTTGTTTCACCCTTTTGTCTGCCCGTATAATATTCACATCCTAAAATGCTGAACTTGGTGCTGGAGTTAATTTGGTACAGCTTGCCATTCCTAAATAAATTTTCAGAAGCTGAAATAAAAATCTTGTGTCCCGTATATTAAGATGCTTGCTTAATATGAGTGCAGTATATTTTTCCTGCCCAGAATATCATGAAGTGATAACGCCCCAGGTCACTATTGACACTTAATCTCTGAATATGAAATATGAGATAGCATCTGTAGCGGACCGAAGGGAAGATCTTCGTCTCATTCGCCTCACTCAGCACCAAATCAGGCAGTCTAACATTCCGGCATTAAGCATCGCAGTACTTGGTCACCAGGGGCTCAGGGCAAAGGGGCGATACTATCCAAAAGAAGCATCTACTGAATGGAATGAAAAGTCTACTGAAGTACAGAGTATGGATTGAGAGTAAATCGAAGGAAGACGAAAGCAATGAGAAATAGCAGATTATGAGAACAACGAGGAACTTAACATCAGGATTGATGGGAGCACGTATATGAACTTAAGGTACAGTTTAAGTCAATTCTTTGCTTCACTTTGTATGTGTTGTCGTGTTAAAAGACAGAGCGGAAGGCAACCATTTAGTCCCGGACGCCTAGGGATATTTGAAAGAAGCACAGAAATTCCAATTGCAACAAGAAGGTTTATTGTTGGGAGATAGCTTTCCTGGCGACTCAACAGTGTAGACAATCAGTTGAAGTAGTTTGTAGTGGAGCTCACGAGAAAATACGACCTGGAAGCCACTAAGGAACGCGCTGTCCATGGTGTCTATTCCCACAACATGAAACAGCGTGAGAGTGAGGTTAGAGTTATGCTGCAGCCTAGAGACTTCCCGACTGGAAAGGTAGCAAATTTTGTCACTTTATGTGTAGTTATGCAGTGTCGCTCATTCATTGGGTGACGCTGCAAATAGAGCCTAACTACCACAAAGGCGATATGACCGGAAATTCAGCGTCCTGGAGTGGGGGACAATGAACAAAACTGTCGAGCATGGACAGCCTGGAGGTGACAGAGAAAAACGTGAGTGATCAGAGGGGCAGTGAGCGGTCGATCAGTTAGAGGAGGACCCAGAAAGCCCTGAGAAGGAGTGGTGAGCCTTGTTCTAAACTCGCCTTCTGAAGGGATGATGGCCTATTGTCGACTAAGTTTTGGAATTTCAAGCCTGATCTCTGCACTCATCGCAATGTCTATCATCAATTTTCAACATTCTCATTTTCCATTTCATGTCAGATAGACTTCTTCCTTACTGCTGCAGTCTGTTAATCTAGATGTGTTTCGTATGAAACTGTATTACTCGGGAGTATATGCTGACTCAAGCGACGAAAGAAAATTTCTATCTAAGCCGGTATTAGAACCCTGGTCTCCTACTCAATAGGCAGATATGTGCTAACTAATATGCTACCCTGGCATAGTGGCATCTCTGCATAACAATTCCGCCTAAACACGAACAGCATTTCAGCGGCTCTCCGTCTGCACTGGAATAACATCGCTGCATGGAACGAAACAGAAGATTTCGCCTGCAGCCCAGTCGTAGGTGCTTTAATCAAATGAAGCCATATGGCTCCGGAGTTTTCATGTCTCAAACATCTGTGATGTATACATGGTGACTCTTACTAACGTTTAAAAACCTCCTAAGTGGCGTAGCTAACGCTGAGACAAGTAATTTAATATAAGACACATGGGGTCGCAAATATGTATGACAAGTGTTAAAGGAAGGAAAAGAAAAATTCGGAGTAGGAATTAAAATCCATGGAAAAGAAATAAAAACTTCGAGGTTTGCCGATGACATTGTAATTCTGTCAGAGACAGCAATGGACCTGGTAGAGCAGTTGAACGGAATGGACAGTGCCTTGAGAGTAGGATATAAGATAAACGCCAACAAAAGCAAAACGAAGGTAATGGAATGTAGTCGAATTAAATCGGGTGATGCTGCGGGAATTAGATTAGGAAATGAGACGCTTAAAGTAGTAAAGGAGTTTCGCTATTTGGGGAGCAAAATAACTGATGATGGTCGAAGTAGAGTGGATATAAAATGTAGACTGGCGATGGCAAGGAAAGCGTTTCTGAATAAGAGAAATTTGTTAACATCGAGTATAGATTTAAGTGTCAGGAAGTCGTTTCTGAAAGTATTTGTATGGAGTGTAGCCATGTATGGAAGTGGAACGTGGACGATAAATAGTTTAGACAAGAAGAGAATAGAAGCTTTCTAAATGTGGTGCTACCCGAAGAATGCTAAAGATTAGTTGGGTAGATCGTGTAACTAATGAGGAGGTACTGAATATAATTGGAGAGAAGAGTAATTGGTGGCACAACTTGACTAGAAGAAGGGATCGGTTGGTAGGGCATATTCTGAGGCATTAAGGGATCATTAATTTGGTATTGGAGGGCAGCGTGGAGGGAAAAAATCGTAGAGGGAGACCAAGAGATGAATACACTAAACAGATTCAGAAGGATGTAGGTTGCAGTAGGTACTGGGAGATGAAGAAGCTTGCACAGGATACAGTAGAATGGAGAGCTGCACCAAACCAGCCTCTGGACTGAAGACCACAAGAACAACAAACATGTGAAGTCACCAGATGACGTACATCACTAGATGTGCAGCGACTGAACCTTTCGGTTTGTCGCACCTGATTATCCCAATCCAAGTCAAACCATTTCCTCGAATGTAAACATTGTAGCACTAAATCATCCCATCACGCCCAACCTCAACCACTGCTCCTGCAGACTAAACGACGATAGCGGCTGTATTATGCCGCTCATGGCCCTAAGGGACCTTGAGGTTGTCATTACATTCCACAGAGACTTTTATCGTTTGACAATCACGTTATACTTTTACATTTTAATTTTTATTACTACGACATTTCTGTTTTACGAGGGCACTTTTGCTTTGACGTTTTAAACCATGGTATGATTACATGTATTCCATATAACTTTTTATTCTGATGAAGATTGCCTAGTGCAATCAAAACCGTGGTCAATTGGCAAATTTTGTGCAACCGAAGTGGTCGTATATACGTTTCTGTAACTAAACAGAGTACGGTTTCTGGATCACAGCCAGTAAAATGTTTAAAATTTCTACTTCGGTTATATAATATTTCCGAAACAGTCACACAAATATCGAACGATACCATTGCGTGGTAGGAACAGGTCTTTCTACAGAGAATCGAGACGAAACTGATGGAAGAATAAAGTTATGAAATTTGCATGCAGAGCAGTATTTATCATAAATTTCACCAATGACTTGAAGGTACTGTAGCATTCATGCGAAAGAGGTCACTGGATGAGTGGTCTGATTCCCTGCTAGCATAAGGGTAACAGCGAATCATAAACTGATGAATACGTAGCAACACGATAGCTTAAACTGCTCAATTACAGAGGTAATTTACGATCCGAAACGCATCAATAGGATTAAGAGCTTCATACCGTGGGGTGTGAGAAAACGAATGAATCTCAGCCAAGCGGTTGTACATAATTCAGCAATGTTTGTGTTACAATGACGTGCACATTTGTTAGTGCTTTGCATTATGTCGCACAACTCTGATAGCATTATACTTAAGAAGGGTCATACAATTAAGCTATAAATTTATCTAAGAAAGCGCTATGCTGTTGCGTGACGTAAGAGAGTGATGTTAGTTCCGCACGTACTGATCTTTAACTGTCTACCGCGTGCACGAAATACATTCGCACTGTTAAATACGTTTTAGTTACTAGATTTTTTCTTTTGCAATGATGTAATAGTGTTTACTCCTTAAGCCAAAGGAAAGAACAGCAGTGTTAAGTATTCCACCGAGTACACGTCATTAACAGAGCACCACAGACCACAGACCATGCTAAAATTTTGACCTTGATGTACCCAACCTTGCCTTGACATGCTGAGGCCATACAGCGCAGTTTGGAATCACAACGAATAGAAATGGAATACCTTTGAAATGTACCCCATACGTAATGGAGTCCACCAAATTTCCATAGAACTTTGTTCGTTGTTATATGATGGACAACTGGTGACCAGCTCAGGCTGCGGCAGGAGGGATGTATCGGATCTGAATCCCTCAACGATTCCCTCTCTCCCACTAACATATGTGTGTCAGTATGACATGATGTGATAAATGATCGAAGCCCGAAGCAACTTCGAACCATTGAGTTCCACTGGAGACCCAGCACTGATGCGATGCCGATTCCCCACTGTCACAGAGTGGAGAAGTTGTGGCAGCCTCTTCACATCACAGGAACGAGGTAACCTGGCCACAGTCGTTGGCCAGATCAGAAGCAGGGTTTACTGATGACAGGGTCGAACCACACCTTCTGTTGGATGCTCAGTCATGAAGCTGCAAGCTAAAGTCGCCCAATGTGGCACAAAAAGAGATGTCAGCTGAAAAATATCGATTGTTGGAAGATGACTCCAACACTCTTGCAGCATCTTTGGATGCGACTGATTCCAGCAGCCTCATTCAACAGCAGGCACCAGACACTTTGGAACACACGCCTGCTCCTGGTGGTTCGAAAAACGAGGCACTTCATGTCTATCCCCTGAATGTGGCCACACATAAAAGTTGCCAGCTGCCACTTGTCTCCCAATCCTCTCCTGGTGGTTGGTCAGACAACATGGAGGCATACACAGCACACACCGAAGCCCATGGCTGTTGTTTAGTCCTGAGGGCCCTCATAATTTGGAAACTGTACTACCACTGTAGTGCATGTCATGCAGCCGAACAGATGCATACTGTCCAACCACGCCATGGGCTTCCACCTGCACATTGCCCCATTACCGTAGATGGCTCAATCCTACTTGTGAGAACAGTCATGTCAGTGGCGTTCACTCCACTGTCAAACAGTGGAGGGTGGCACAGTATTTAACACTCTTGACTCGCACTCATGAGGATGATGGTTCAAACCCGTGTCTGGCCATCCTGATTTACGTTTTCTGTGATTTTCTAAATCGATTCAGATTAATACTGGGATGGTTCCTGTTAAAGGATGCGGCTGACTTCCTTCCCCATCCTTCCCTAATCCAATGGAACCAATAACCTAGCTGTTTGGTCTCTTCCACCAAACTAACTAATCAACCAACCACTGCCAAGACACATACTTTACAACATGAGAGCTGCAGGCTAGGACATTACCCCTCTCCAATGTCTGTCACTGCATGCACTGATACACAACATGAACTCTTCGAAACATGCCTCTTACATCACAGGAATTAACATGGATATACTCTCTTCATCAGCCACTCTACCAGTCAACTGGATCAGACGTATATCCTGTGCAACCTCCACACAGTGATTGGTGATGCAGAAATCTGGCCAACAGCCTTCACAGATCGTCTCATGTATGTCTGCACTGTCACCCTGCTCCATCAATTGACCCGATGCTGTAGGGGCCCTTGGACACTAAATGTCACCCGCCTTCATGAGGAAGCAAGTCGGCGAGTGGTTGCTGATATGGGCGCCATTGTCTAAGATGCCTGGCCTCTTACACATTAACATCACATTGGTGGCTAGGATTTGTCAGACATGCACTCAAAAGGACTGTGATGGTATATGGATATGACAGAGTGAGTCAGTGAAGTGCGACATCACAATGTAACTACGCAGCGTTCTGCAAGCTCATGGCGGAACTGTCTTCCTCCATTTTCAGTTGGATATGCAATGCATCAAAGCCCATCCACTCCACATGACGGTGCACCAGTTAAAAGGCATCCGTGTCACGTCCAAGTCTATGCGAGAGTGCAAGACGATATTCCCCAAAAATGGCGTCAGTCTATCGCTTAGTCCACGAGAGGAACCATTGCAAATGTGAGCTCATTACGGCGATCAACACGGAGGCCAGCGGGAGCTCTGTGACACAAATCAACGTAACACTCACATTTGCTTGGTACTTCGAGACCTTTCATGTAGAAGATAAGAGGAATGTTCGTGACAACGGAAAGGTGCTGCACTATTTGCCCATCCCTAGAGACTTGGCTCCAAGTGATAGGCCTGCTATTGTCCATTACAATCAACAAGTTGAAATCGGCTTTGAGGCAAGGATCTCCAAACAAATTGCAAGGGCTGGACTGCATACCACAGGAATTGTACCACTTACATTACACTTCACACACACACACACACACACACACACACACATATATATATATATATATATATATATATATATATATATATATATATACTGGAATGGAGCCTGTTGCAAATTAGTAGAAAAATAAAAAAAGACATGCAGGCCGTTAGGAGCAGTATTATGCTGTGCGAGACATCCGTCTGGGTGTACAGAGGACTTGTGGAAGTAATCGAAGAGGTCGAAACTGTGGACTACGAAATCATTTTTGTGAACCGGCTGCTTTCCTTCACGCTTACTCTCTCCTCCAGCAGTAAAACGTTCACGAATATCGGTGACATTCTTTCACTCCACTGCCAAAATAGCTACAAATCGTCCAATGCCATGCACCACACAGATCGACGTTTCCGTGAGAACATGTAAGAGGACATGCGACACGAGCTGGTTGTGCAGCGGATGGAGAAATAAGTAGAGAAGGAAACTGGTATGTAGGTTAAACGGTTTCAGCAGAATCTGAAGAGGACTGAATCTCTTACGTAAAGATGAAAGACTTCTCTTGAAGCGCTCCGTTTACTTGTGCTTTTATCACGAATTTTTTATGCTTGCGCAAATTTCAATATTTTACTCCATCATCAAAATGTGGCCACTGAAAGGAGGAAAAGTTTGTGATCACTAGATTGCGCCATTCTCATGGATTAATCCTGTTAAATAAGTCGGACTTCGATCAAACATTAGCTACATGGATCAAGTATTTCACTTACAAGTTTCACAGAAGCTGGCTTCCAGAAACAATTAAATACCCCTGCTGTTGTTATTATCTGTCTTCAGCTCAAGATGTCGTGTGGAGGAGGGGTGTTGTCTACTAGCTGCTCCTCGTACTACCTTGTAGAAGAATAGCACCACTTTAAGAAGGATTTAAGTATAATGGGACAATGTTTTCGTAAATTTGGACCTCAACTGGACCCTAGGAAACAGATAACACATATTTTCATCTGTGTAATATCGTATCCAATCTTGAATTGGACACAATTTTAGAGAGTGATTTCCTGGCTCGTAACAAACATTCACGTGCCCTAGAGTTATAACTGAAAGAACACTGTAAACTAAACTGCATCTAACAGAGAATACAGCTGAATTGCGGACAATAAATGAGATTAAGCAAACTTACAGCATACAACATGGGGTTCTGCAGCTCCGAACTTAACGATCACCTGTCCTTGATGTTGTCTACTTAGGTGCGGAATATTGCACCCTGTCTGCGTAGACAGAACCCACACGAAGGTGGTAGATGCGCAACTAAATAAGAGGTTGCGGAGTTACTAGCAGCATTAAGTCCACTCCAGTATTCTAGTTAGTTACCCTGAACCACATTACACAACCTAACCTGAGAAGGAAGGCTCTAATCCCGAAGGAATGTAATCATCAGCTGCTGCAACAACCAATAGCTGCCAAAACGTGCGGCCTTATCTGCTATCCGGGTTAACAGACGCCGTTTCAGACATCCCTCACCAACAACAGCTACCGAACTGAAGGACCACAACTTCAGTCTCCATAGCAAGAAACCATATGAACTTGATATGACCCACATGATACGGAGCACACTTAGCAGCATCTGTACTAGTCATGGAAGTGGATGTGACCTGTTACACAGTGGGTGGAATATTACCACTACAGAGCGCACCAGTGACGTTCCAAGAGAGACTGTTATACATTGTTGGAGAGTGCTCCCGAAATTAGTACCCTGGAAATTCCTCGGACGTCTTGGACTCATCTGGCGTGATCAATTATGTAAATAATTTGTAGATTATATACGTAATTTATTTGTGCTTCGAAAGTGATGCGCAAAATTCCTTTCGATTAGTGATTGATATAATAATAATAATAATAATAATAATAATAACAATGATAATAGTACCAAGTATGTTTCGTCATTTCATTTCCGAGCTGGTTCAGCAAAAGTAATACAGTTTTCAAATGAAGAAGCAGTGTTTGTTACAAATATTTGGTTTAAAATAGACGCTTTTCACGCTAGTGGCGCATCTTCAGAATGTCCGTAAATTAACACTAACGTATGTGGTAATGTATTACATAAAGTTGTGACGACGAGCCTATCCAAACCCTGCTACGTAGCAACTGATTTATTAACTTTTGAAAGAACTTGCCATAGACTGAGTAAACAGCACAAGTCAAAACGTAAACATTTAATGGAGCGTAAGCGCTATCTTCAAATATAAAACTAGGCCCCTCAAAGGTAAACAATTTTTTAAAAAATTCCGTCTAAAACAGATAGGAACTAGAGCCGACTTTCCGTATCTATGAGCACAAAGGGGCTAACCGGGAGTTATTTGACAGTTACACTCACCAAATCATGGAGAAAATCTGTGTGCGGATTGGCTTGCGACGAACAGTCATGTCGCAGAACAGTGAGCAATAACTGCACTATGCAGGCTGCTGGCTGCGACATCGGGCTGCGTGCTGATATAACGTAAATGAACTGCTGACAATAAGCGCGAAGCAGCCATCGCCTTTGCCTGGTATGTGGCCATCATTTACATACTGAAAGATAATTAAAAACAATGGTACAAGATAGAAAAGTACACAGTTTCATTAAATTAATGGTTATTAAGTAACGCCTTTATAGATGTTACAACAAACATAAACTTGAAAATTAACTGAGTAGATACGAGGTCATAGTGGAGGCTGACAAACGGCAATCGTGCTGGTGATTACTTAGCCGTAGAGGGACGGGATACTGAAATTTTTGTAAGGCTGACACCATTGTGTCATAAACATACCGCTTTTATAGTTTAGCCAACGGCCTTACCGCATTCGTAATACAGGTTTCCGTCAGATCACCGATGCGCTGTCGGGCTGCCTAGCACTTGGATGGGTGACCATCCGGTCTACCGAGAGCTGGAGGTAAGCGGGGTGCACTCAGCCATTGTGAGGGAAACTGAGCAGCTACTTGATTGAGAAGTAGCGGCTCCGGCCTCGGAAACTGACATACGGCCAGGAGAGCGGTGTGCTGGCCACAAGCCCCTCCATGTCCACATCTGGTGACACCTATGGGCTGAAGATGACACGGCGGCCGGTCGGTACCGTTGGGCCTTCATGGCCTTTTCAGGCGGAGTTTAGTTTTTAGTTTAGTTATTATTATTTACTTTTGCGTGATATGCCTGTTCACCGCAAGCCGGTCCACGCCCCTGTTTTCTCTTTGAATTCGTGAGTGTTAGTGTCTAATAGTTCCCAGTTAGCTTCTTCGTCCCCATAGGCAAGGATAGTCCGTGCTAATAGTTATCTATTATAGGATGAATTTTTAAGAAAGTTTATTTACGTTTTAAAGCTTCTGGTTTTATGTTTGACGAGTGTGATTACTCTTAATTCAATGTTTACTTTTTGACTAGTGCTGTTTACTTTGCCCAAGGCAAGTTCCTCTTACAGCGTTTCGACAGGCTCTGGTCACAACTTTATGTAATAGACTCGTCATTTTTAATTTACAGAAGTTCTATAGTTTCACCACTAGCGAGAGACGAGTCAATCTTAAAACAAATACCTACAATGGAGACTGCCTTTTCATTTGAATAACCCTAAAAGTGGAGCTATAGAACTATTGATATGTGATGAATATTTCTTGGGTTCAGGTCTCCCCAATAGATCTGTCCAGCAGATGAGTCAGTTAGGATCAGCGATCTAGTTGCTTACTACTACTCCAGATAAGTTGGATATTGCTGGAACCAACTGTCACTCTTCTTGTTTCTGAGTGATCAATGCGATACACAACTGATAAGTCATGTACAAGTCGAATGGAAACATTGACCAACGACTTCAACAACATGATGCTCAGTTAATAACGTGAGTTATCTCGCATTATCGTGACACTGAAATGAAGGTATGAGGATTGATCAGCCATAGTGGTTTATCAGAATTCCCTTTTCCAATGGTTGTGGTATAATTCTATAAATTAAATGTCTATACATGCGAAAGACGTAGCTGAGAATCAAACCTTTCGTAACTGCAGCATTAAGGAGATGTTTAAAGTATTTCTATCTTCCCTGTTTTATTGCGTAATACCGATACAAGCAATTCTCGGGTACGCTGTTGATATGGAAGCCGCCGATGTAGCCCTACAGGAAGTACTTACGAAGGACGTGGCATAGGCGTTCAGTTAGTCAGTCAGGTGCAAAGTGCTCTCTGCAGTGCTGTAGAGTGAGGAACGAAGAGGCCTCTTTATACAGAGCGTGTACAGCAGCATGAGTAAAGTTACGAGGACCACTGCATCCATACAACGTTGTCATGGCAACGTTAGCACAAAGGTCCCGAAAAAAGAAACGCTCTTGGCTTGTACACGAAAGTCGCATAAACAGGATGAATAATTACTAAAGCGCACTGGTCCGCTCTTCTTACTGCACTGTGAACTTTCCTCGTTTCCTGCCGGGTAGAAGCGAGAGCAAGAGGGCTTGTAACTCTCGTCAGAGGCACCATTCGACTCGTATGATAGTGTCAGCCTTCTTTTCAGATACTGAGTAGGGTTTGAACTACTAGTTTAGAAATGTCAAACGCTGTTATGCAGGGCAATATAAACATACACGAGTTAATTAACGGAAGTACATAACATTTAAAAAGATATTATAATATTCGCCTACCTATCTGTTACACACTGGGTTTCATGAAACGCCCTACGCACCGTACACAAATGGCAGGTTTTATCAAATTTATAAGGCCACATCTTATTCACTTTCCTAGCATAACTGACTTAGGTTCGCTTCCCTTGCTTCTTCTAAACTTGTCTCGTAGAGTAGGACTGATAATATTTTTAAAAATATCGAAAATCCGATATATTGATATTTAAAACATTATCGATATTTCGACGGGAAAATATCGACGTACCGACCAAAAAATTGTATCGGCTGCACATGAAAAATATACTGCTATGTTAGAACTGAGCATTAAAGTGTTTATTTATTTATTATTACATGTTCTGTACATCAACAAGCTAACAGCCTCCTTATGCCCCTCAGAACAGGAATTGAAAAGGAAACGAAGCACGTTCACGCTTGGCGGTAATCACTTTGGTAACAAGGTAACTCCTTGCATGTGGCACGAAAAAAGGTTTCCGATAAGCCCGTCGTCCGGGTGGGTCACATATTGGATTTGTCTGGAACCCATCATGTCGACTTCCCTGTTTTTTCATTTCTGCAAACGCCAGCGACCTAGCAGCTGTAGTGTCGAAATTGCGTGATGAAGTTCAACGTAGCAGTTTCTGTCGGTAGCGCCGGGCGCCGATTCAATCAGCATTTCCCCTCATGTGTCTCCGCCCACACAAGGATCGGTCTCGTCATGCAGAACCTTTTTCTATAGTTTCAGCAACTGTTTTTGAAGATTGCCGATGCTCGGAAACAGCACGCTAGCAGCGTTAAAAATGTTTTTTGACGCAACTGGTATGCTATTTCTTCACATCGGATAGCTTGCTACAGTCAAAGAGAAAGACTCCTTCACACAGAGAAAGTAAAATTAAGTTCAACCTCAGTTTCAAAAGAGCAGCGTCAAATAGTTATCGAAAATTGAGACGAAAATATAATACAAAATAAAAATGTTGGCATTCTACATTGACATTTAGATATCGATATAACGGCGAAGATACCATCGCCGATGTATATTAATGCTTTTTCGGTAAAAGTACCGGTATATCGATATTTTATCAACAGCCCTATCGTAGATCTCATCCCCATTGTCTTCTTCTCAATATGAACGCAGGATTCGACATGCAAACAACAAACAAGTGGAACTGTTGGAGAAAAATCAGTGCTACGAAGTAAAAGTTATCAAAACCTAGGATGCCACTTGATTTTTGATTATTAACGTTTAGCGTTAATTAAGAAAGGCAACTAAGAGCTTGATTATGTTCGTTAATTAAATCAAATTCTGCGAAGGCTTGCTATATTCGGAGCACCGAAACAAAACACTTGTGGTGATTCACAGTACTACAAGACGTTCAAAAACTGTTCAACACGATAAATGGTTTTCGGGTACTCGTTACACTACATAGTTCAAAGCAATTGTTGCATTTGTTCATGCCTGATATAAAACTTCCAGTGAGTTTTTACACACAAACGTTTTCCGAGGTACCGTTAACTGCGACGAACAATTATCGGCATCGTATTCCATGTGACCGTCCCGACTCGCGTTGCCCTCTCGTACCCGGAAGAACACTCGTAGTGGTTTACAGTAACAGTTTGTCGCCCGCTTATTCAGTGCGCGCTTCTCATTGGGCAAAGGTCTACTACCAATAACGAATAATTTAGAACGATCTCATTTACTTTTGGTTTTAGTTAATGACTTTTTTAAGGCTACTATATTTTCTTTTTAGCATATGAGACAGCTTCAAAGGGAGTCCATCATCATCCTCGGAGACGAAGACGACCTGGGCATTCACTAAAACGACTTATGGATCCTGTTTAACGGGAACCGAAACGGGTTAAAAATGAGTTTTCGTGACTGGAATGTAAGGATATTGCATTTCAAAGATAATAAAAAGCCTTTATTATTTATATGAAACTAGTACAACTTAGTTAAAAGAAAGAACATATCACATTTAAAACAATTTAACATATCTAACAAATCTTTCATGTATAGAACAAAATTTATTCATTCATTGATGTTCACTTATTTACATATTTTGTACTGCAGTGAATAATTTCACAAGTCTTTCTGAGACTCAACAGTCTGTCACACATTTCCTCGCATGGGAATGTGAAATTACATTGTAGCATTGAGGAATTCGCAAGCGTGGATTCCAAAATATTGGCCTCTTCACACGATTAGTACATATTTATTTTTGAAAGTAATACGTTCTATGGGTGCATCTGAGTCTGGAGCACAAAGTATAAATTATATAGCCTTAGGGAGGATGGTTATTGCAGTGTATTTCTGCTTGAATACTTTGAAAATTTCCATCCACGTATTTTGTACTGCTACATTGTTAGCACAAGAGTGAAATGTCAAAGATTAAATTACCTATGTCCTGTATTGTTGAAAACTGGCCTCCACACCTGACCTTTTTTTATTTGATTTCAAACTGTAGAGCATATTTACAAATGAATAAAATCCATCTTGAGCTGGATGGTAACAGTCATACAATTTCAGTAACATAGATTTAACTAGGAGACTCAAGAAATTATTATCCTCCTATTTTTCACCTTTGTTTTTAGTTGCTGAGGCAACAAAAATATTCTGCCTTTCAATCTCTAGAATGCTTATTTGAAAGATATTTAGCAGGCCTTGCACAAAGCATAACCATAATTCTGATTCCTCCTTTCAAGCAGCAGGGCATCCTGACTCTGACAGAAATAATGATTTTAAAGTAGGCTATAACTTCACAGTCCTATCAAGTGCAGGAAATAATGCTAGTCACCTTGTGCTGCTGTAACCCAGTACTTGCTGCTATTCAGAATTCACCAATCCATAGAATTCCTTTAGTCGTTCCAGCCTAACACCGTGTACATGGAAATATTTATAAACTGTTTTCTATATCGATTGGTAACTTCCCTACTGATGTTGTGAATCATAAGTGCCACGTAACCAATCCCTACAAGGGACATTCTCAGACTTACTTCTAATTTGTCGGCAACATTTTCTTTGCCTCCTCTCGTAACAGCACGAAATAACCATTCGTATTATCAGGTGAGAGACACACAAATTTTGACTCCAAGTTATGGGCCTGTAGAACTTATTGTACATACTGTGATAAGACAGATAATGTTTCATTTTCGACAGAACGGGAATCTAACAACTTTGCAAGTACCACATTTCAGGTTTGAAGTATCAGACAGTGAGAGGAAGTAGTTTAGTAGATTTATGATTGCTGGTATCGATAGAAATTCTTATGAAATTCACTTCATTACGGTCTTCAGTAAGAAGCTCTTTGCACTACGGACCCAATACATTATTAACAACGCATTCTACTTTTGTTCCTGCAGAACTAGCTTTATTTCATACAGTTCCTTAATCATTTTGTATGTGCATCCGTGGAACTATAGCTTTGACAGTGTGGTAGGCACAGCCAATTTTGATTCTTCATTGCCTGAATTTGTAAAAGTTACTAACAAAATAAAACAATGCAGTAGTAACAAAAACATAAGATATCAATATTACAGTAATCTCTTAACATATCTAATGTTGCAGTGGGGAAGGACGTGCTCATTTTCGAAGATGTTGCAGCAGCTGTTGAACACTATATATGTATCTTAGTTTCCTCGTGCTGTAAAATGTCTGAACTTCCACCATGTGCAATGGAAAACGTGTTGTGGCCAGTTGTGCAGTAAACCTCAATTTATTTTGGTACTTTCCAGAAAAAGGTACTTTTCCTTAGGTTTAGATGAAAACATGCACTTGGTTTGGCGTAAGTTGAAGAAATGTTGTATCGCAGTAAGAAAGAGAATGATTATCTGAATACAGAATGTGAATACAATACTGATATGATTATTTACAAAGCTCAACAATATCACAAGCACTTCATAAAGCATTAAACATTCAATAGTCACCACTCAGCTGAGGTCGGCACAAGAATGCACAGAAAATAAATAAGAATTGTCGATATTCAAATAAGGAAACAATACATGTGGATAAATTCAAACTTTCCCAAAACAGTAGTTTTACTTCTCAGCTAAATCATGGATTGTTGCTGTTTGAAAGTAAAATTAAAATGGTGTAGTGGAATCGAGATGTAGGAGAAGCGGAAGGGGTGGAAGGAGGATAGGCGATAGTTGACCATAGCAGTGTCGTGTGGAAGCATATGGGTACTTCAGCGGAAACCTAACAAAAATAAATAAAGCGATAACCTAGAAAATAAGGTAATTATACGACGTATTTTTAAAATTACAGATCCCAATATTTTCAAAAAGTTATACAAACTTATATATAAAAATGGCTCTGAGCACTATGGGACTTAACATCTGAGGTCATCAGTCCCCTAGAACGTAGAAATACTTAAACCGAACTAACCTAAGGACATCACACACATCCATGCCCGAGGCAGGATTGGAACCTGCGACCGTAACGGTCGAGCGGTTCCAGACTGAAGCGCCTAGAACCGCTTCGCCACACCGGCTGGCTCAGCGTTGCTAACTTAGTGCATAAAATGTACATGCGAAATTTTAATGTACAGGACATTTGTGCGATCCGACAAAAGTTAAGGGGAAGCCGGATACCTGAGCCAGAATAGGAGACCGTACCGTTTTTTACGTGACGTATGGTAGACTTGCACTTTCTGGAACTATTATTAACCTTCTATCAGTGCAACTAATGTTGACGCTATGGGCGGAAGAGTATAGCACTGTTCATATAATATCTCTTAACTAACAACACTGTACTGCTCGCGCCACGCTTAGTATGTGATTCCTGGCTGTCGATACGGTATTCCAGCATGATACAGTCACCGCTAGCAGGGGCCTTATATATATTTACACACACAAAGATGCGGGCGAAAAATGTACAGAAATGGCACAAGTAGTGTAGTGACGGACGAAAATATGGAAGCGTATATACGTCTTGATATTCAATGTGATTGTTTAAGACATACACTATGTGATCAAAAGCATCCGTACACCTGGCTGCAGATGACTTATAAGTTCGTCGCGCCCTTTATCGGTAATACTGTAATTCAATATGATGTTGGCCCACGCTTAGCCTCGATGACAGCTTGCACTCTCGCAGGCATACGTTGAATCACGTGCTGGAAGGTTTCTTTGAAAATGGCAGCCCGTTCCTCACCCAGTGCAGCATTGAGAAGAGGTATCGATGTTGGTCGGTAAGGCCTGGCGCGAACTCGGCATTCCAAAACATCCCAAAGGGGTTCTGTAGGATTCAGGTCAGAACTCTGTGCAGCCCAGTCGATTACAGGGATATTTTTGTAGTGTAACCACTCCGTCATAGGCCGTGCATTATGAACAGGTGCTCGATCGTGTTGAAAGCTGCAGTCGCCATCCCTGAATTGCTCTTCAAACAGTAGGAGGCAAGAAGGTGCTTAAAGCATCAATTTAGGCCTGTGCTGTGATAGTGCCACGCAAAACAACAAGGGGTGCAAACTCTCTCCATGAAAAACACCACCACACCATAACACCACCGCCTCAGAATTTTACTGTTGGCACTACATACGCTGTCAGATGACGTTCATCGGGCATTCGTCATACCTACACCCTGGCCTCGGATCGCCACATTGTGTCCCGTTATTATTTATTCTACACAACGTTTTTCCACTGTTAAGTCGTCGAACGTTTACGCTCTTTGCACCAAGCGAGGCTAGTTTGGCTTACCGGCGTGATGTGTGGCTTATGAGCATGAATTCCAAGTTGTCTCACCTCCTGCCTAACTGTCATAGGACTTTTCAGTGAATCTTGATGCAGTTTTTAATTCCTGTGCGATAGTCTGGATAGATGTCTGTCTATTACACATTACGACCCTCTTAAACAGTCGGCGCTCTCTGTCATTCAACAGATGAGGTCGGCCTGTACACTTTTGTGCTGTACGTGTCCTTTCACGTTTCCACTACACTATCACATCGGAAACAGTGGGCCTAGGGATGCTTAGGAGTGTGTAAATCTCGTGTACAAACGTATGACAAGTGACACCCAATCATCTGACCACGTTCGAAGTCCGTGAGTTCCACGGAGCGCACCATTCGGCTCTCTCACGATGTCTGATAACTACTGAGGTTGCTTATACAGGGAGTTACAAAAAGGTACGGCCAAACTTTCAGGAAACATTCCTCACACACAAATAAAGAAAAGATGTTATGTGGACATGTGTCCGGAAACGCTTAATTTCCATGTTAGAGCTCATTTTAGTTTCGTCAGTATGTACTGAACTTCCTCGATTCACCGCCAGTTGGCCCAATTGAAGGAAGGTAATGTTGACATCGGTGCTTGTGTTGACATGCGACTCATTGCTCTACAGTACTAGCATCAAGAACATCAGTACGTAGCATCAAAACGTTAGTGCTCATCACGAACGTAGATTAGCACGGGGCAATAGCCGTGGCGCAATAGGTTTGTATAGAGACAGATTTCCAGAACGAAGGTGTCCCGACAGGAAGACGTTCGAAGCAATTGATCGGCGTCTTAGGGAGCACGGAACATTCCAGCCTATGACTCGCGACTGGGGAAGACCTAGAACGACGAGGACACCTGCAATGGACGAGGCAATTCTTCCTGCAGTTGACGATAACCCTAATGTCAGCGTCAGAGAGGTTGCTGCTGTACAAGGTAGCGTTGACCACGTCACTGTATGGAGAGTGCTACGGGAGAACCAGTTGTTTCCGTACCATGTACAGCGTGTGCAGGAACTATCAGCAGCTGATTGGCCTCCACGGGTACACTTCTGCGAATGGTTCGTCCAACAATTTGTCAATCCTCATTTCAGTGCAAATGTTCTCTTTAAAGATGAGGCTTCATTCCAACGTGATCAAACTGTAAATTTTCACAATCAACATGTGTGGGCTGACGAGAATCCGCACGCAATTGCGCAATCACGTCATCAACACAGATCTTCTGTGAACGTTTGGGCAGGCATTGTTGGTGATGTCTTGATTGGGCCCCATGTTCTTCCACCTATGCTCAATGGAGCACGTTATCATGATTTCATACGGGATACTGTACGTGTGCTGCTAGAGCATGTACCTTTACAACTGCGACACAACACGTGGTTCATGCTCGATGGAGCTCCTGCACATTTCAGTCGAAGTGTTCGTACGCTCCTCAACAACAGATTAGGTGACCGATGGATTGGTAGAGGCGGACCAATTCCATGACATCCAGCTCTCCTGACCTCAACCCTCTTGACTTTCATTTATGGGGGCATTTGAAAGCTTTTGTCTACGCAACTCTGGTACCAAATGTAGAGACTCTTCGTGCTCGTATTGTGGACGACTGTGATACAATACGCCATTCTCCAGGGCTGCATCAGCGCATCAGGGATTCCGTGCGACGGAGGGTGGATGCATGTATCCTCGCTAACGGAGGACATTTTGAACATTTCCTGTAACAAAGTGTTTGAAGTCACGCTGGTACGTTGTGTTGCTGTGTATTTCCATTCCATGATTAATATGATTTGAAGAGAAGTAATAAAATGAGCTCTAACATGGAAAGTAAGCGTTTCCGGACACATGTCCACGTAACATATTTTCTTTATTTGTGTATGAGGAATGTTTCCTGAAAATTTGGCCGTATCTTTTTGTAACATCCTGTATGGAGTACCTGGCAGCAGGTGGCAGCACAATGCACCTAATATGAGAAACGTTTGTTTTTTGAGAGTGTCCGGATTTTTTTAATTACATAGTGTAACTATTCGAAACTGACATTTCTCGAGAATTCAAAGAAATAGACGTCTGGAAAGTATCAACTATTGATCCCTTTTACTTCTGCTAACTGGTGCAACTAATTACAAAACACACTCTAATATAAACAAAATATTTAACTATGAAAGGCAGCGTCGTTTTCGGTCAGACTGAGCATTTCAGTATTAAGTTCATCAGTTGTCCGAATCTGTATTCATTCCCGGAGAAAAGAACGGTGATTTACAGCATTCAGTGTACCTTGGTCTAGATCCGAATTCAACACAGTACCTTGGCAAATGTGGAAGTTAAACTATTTGGTTACATCGCGTCCTAAGTGTTCTCTTACATCCCTCTCGCTATTTTGGTATTCACAAGTTAACAGTTTCACCAGGACCTTTTAACTAAAACGCACTCCCACAATACCGCATACGGTCGTAGACTTGCTGGGCCCTGTCTCTGGAACAAACTCGTGTGTCGTCACTGTAGGCGTCTACACCATTATGATTCTGTGTGTAGAGGCATGATCCGGTTCGATTATTGCAGCTCCCGTGGTCGACGTCGCACCCAGAATCGTCAGTGTTTTCATCGTTGAACTATACTTTACATAATGCACATACTTAATTAGGAAATTTTAAGGACAGGGAGATAATGTATGACAGAATTCGTCAACATTCTTTCGGAAAAAAAAAGAATCCAATGGTAATAGCTATTAGCTATTATAATATTGGGTCAACATAGGTCGTAGCTGGCGTGGCAATGTCCGTGTTATCAGCGATAGGAGTCATTCTCATGAAAGGGTTTTGTACGATCTGTGTACTCCTACCCCTACCAACCGAGAAAGTGCTACTACTTCAATGAACAACTGACACCAATATCATCACACATCTGACACCACACGAATGGCGTGTAACCAAACTATCGCTATCCAACCTGACCTAGACCTCGGGCTTCACTTCTTGTCAATCTATCACCAGAAACACCGTTCCAGAAAAAACATGGTAGCAAAATTAATATTTTCAGACCGAGCACAGTGGCGCAGTGGTTATCAGGCAGGAAACGCATTAGAGACGACGACGGCTGATATCCCCGTCCACTCATCCAGATTTAGATTTTCTGTGATTTCCCTGCATCGCTGAGGCAGATGTCGGGATGCTTCCTTTTTAAAAGAGCATGGCCGATGTCCTTACTTATCTTCTCATAACCTGTGCTTTGATCTAATGGCCATTCTTTTTTCTTATCTTTTCGAGCTCTGTTTGCGTACAGTGATATCAGGCGTCGTCGTTCAGCATCGGCAGGTTTAATTCAGCCGATGGATAAGGATATAATTACTGCAGTGGACTTCAGAATGAAGTAAAACGTATTCCCTGGCTTCAATAATTATCAGATTTAAATATTATCAAAGACTGAGGTCTGTATTAAAGATTGAATTAATGGTCCATTATCATTGTCAAATAAGTACAGGACAATTGTAATTTTTCTGTGAGGAACAGATTATGAAATTCTGTCAACTATTCGGTAGTTAAGCGCAGTGAGAGTGTCGGGCTCGGGCTATTTCGTTGCCATAAGCAGCTGTAAACCAAACTGTGTTGGTGTTCATATTGTGCTGTCCAACTCGAGTAGACAAATAGCGTAGAACCCATTTTATCAGAAAAATATTACCACGCTCATCAGATTCGAGAAAGACAGCAACAGCAACTTCATTCACATCGACAGACGCTATGGTTAATAGCTGTGGAATGTTCCCATTAGGTACCAAGAAATTTGCATCCTGACATCAGCACAATTCAGAGCTCCAAAAACACTGAAGCTCGTACAATACAGAACGAGCATACGCCTTTCTGCTTTGCAAAGTCTTGTCGCCAGCAGTGGATCGGGAGTCGATCCCGTGCCCTACTGAGTGGATGGTAGTTCACTAATTGCCTTGTTAATAAAGTTTCTGTAACTATGTAAGAAGTTCGTGTGTCACAATCGCTTTCATTCATCTTTCCATAATGTAACTGCTGTCTTAGGCGGGTATGGAACATAAACGACAGGAGCAATATAAACTGTACTTCACACGTAAGAGAACACATGCGGTGTCCTAATAGGCTGTCTTCGTTCAGATACTTCATCGTTTCTAATGAAGCACTACTTGGCTTCACGCCCATTATTCACGCCGCAAAGTATCAACATGCCTCCGCCGGCGTTCATTAAATCTCTGCGCCGAGTGCAGTGATCTCCAGCAAACAATGCTCTTAAGCTTGGCTCTTGGCAACTTAATGAATTCAAACGCGGTTTACTCTCCACAGGAGCGGTTCCAAAGGCAGACAGTCTTAATGCTTTTGTAAACAACAAATAATCCTTCAATGTACTTCACTAAATCTCATGCCATATAGCTGTTCACAAATACGTCTGATTTCTACTTTAACGGCTTTATTCTAGTCTCTAGAGTCTTTCATATAGCTCAGAATCTGAGCATTGAGAACAAAGCGAAAATCCCATAGCGCTCATGTGACGGAAAATTTTCAATGAATTTCTGAGCCATCGGCACATGGCCTAGTATTAGCATTTCGCCATCAACATTGTCAACTGGACACAATGAAGAGCACAGAAGCTGAAACAACGAAATGAAATTTGTGCCACGGCCGGAACTTGGATCCAGGTCTCCTGGTTACCAGACAAATTGGTAAAAACTACTATAATAAAGAGTTATTGTATTTACCGCTCGACATTAAATTATGGTGTGTGGTTCTCGAACGTAATGCCACCACCTTTCCTCCGCTTTACTGTTGAATACTGCGG
This sequence comes from Schistocerca piceifrons, assembly GCF_021461385.2. NCBI lineage: Eukaryota > Metazoa > Arthropoda > Insecta > Orthoptera > Acrididae > Schistocerca > Schistocerca piceifrons. The sequence goes on along the minus strand of NC_060138.1, from coordinate 554,400,114 downwards.
ATGACAATTTTTACTTACAGCACGACTTGCTTTGGCCACTCCAGACCATGCTGAGTGGCCGCGCGGCTCGAGGCGCTATGGCACGGATTGCGCAGCCCTCCTGTCGAAGGTTCGAGTCCTCCCTCGGGCATGGGTTAGTTTAAGTAGTGTGTAAGTCTAGGATTGATGACCTCAGCAGTGTAGCCCCTTAGGAATTCACATACGTACCCCATTCCAGGACTATATACCTTCTTTATGCATTTTAGTGACCTGCGATATTCCATGGGGTTCACACTCTCCTACCTATTTTTAAGCACACTACTAAACATGTTGGCTTCAACAAAGTGCAATGTTTCCCTGACTGGTTTGAGCCGCCCACCACGAATTCCTGTCCTTTCAGAGTAGTACTTGCAACCTACTTCCTCACCATATTAGTCCCCCTTATTTTCCGAATTCTTTTGTTGTGCTACATCTCGAATACTACGATTCTCTTCTGCCCTGGTTTTCCCACAGTCCATGTTTCACTGCTACCCAATGCCGTGATCCTAACGTACATTCTGAGGAATTTCTTCCTTAAATTACCGACTATATTTGATACTAGTAGATTTCTCCCGATCGTGTTAACTACATATTACTGTTCTAACCTAGTACTAGGCTTGAGATTCGCTTGTTCATTTGAGGTGGATGAAGGGATGCTTTATGCAGAAAAATACACGGTCGCCCTGTCCCATATCTGTGTACAACGGAGTTTATGCTCCGTTTCTAAGCAATCGGTCACAAAGAGACGCAAACCTTGACGCTCGTCCTCTCCACTACAGGAGCACTCCTGCTGCCTCGGATCGATGCCTTCTGCCACTCCCTCACCCTTTCTCTTCCAACTCAGGCTCTCTCCTACAAACGTATTTAAAGGATTTTTGTAGAATAACTGTAGGAGTGAAACAACGCCATACTCCAAAAATTCTGCTTAAGCATATAGTTTTAATTACATTCGAACGATTACATATTTAAATAGAATAATAAATCCTTACACCTGTCAATTTTACGAACGTTGAGGTAGACAGTCTGTCCTGTATAGAAATTTTGTAACTGAAAATCAGGAATTTCCTGTAAAACTGATAGCAATGTGAGAATTCATCCGTGGTTCATCACAATAATTTGTCACAAGACTTATTATTTTGGTCATTGTAACATATGTGATATAGTATATGGAGAATAATTTTCATCGATAAATCATATTACTTGTTACATATGATGACCTGAACACGACACGGTAGTGGTGTTACTGAAAGACCTTCACGTAAGTATAACTTGCGACTATGAGACGGCTGTAATAAACGTAGGATTAGTGATATGCTCCCAACGCAGAATGTATTTTGAGTATTTCTGAGATTAGTATCGCGCCAATAACATGTTACTTTTCAGTCATCGATATTGTGACTGGTTCGATGCGGCCCGCGACGAACTCCTCTCTTATGCCAAGAAGGCCGTATGAAATCGGTGTGTGTTCGAGGTGGTTAATCACACGAGTCCCACCATGCGAAAAGCCTTCGCAATGGGCGCTCTGGCATTTAAGCTGGTTTTATGGTTAACCAGGTGTCGGGTGTTGCATTTACTGTAGCCTAAAAACCAAAACTAAGGCGCAGTCATACTTCTCAGATTAGTAATTCCACAATACGTTCAAAATGTTCCTAAGGGGGGGGGGGGGAGATATCTTAGCTAAGTAAACATGAAGCATAGAATCCGGTGATGAGTTTCTGATAAAAGGAGAAGCATTTCCGTTAAAACTACATATCAGAAAATGATTTAAAATATCTTCCAATCTCACCTCTGAGTTAGTAAAATGACACGATCGGGTAACCTACGTCTTCACCAATCATGGGCGTTGGAATGTGTTGCACAATTTCATTGCACAATCACGCAAACTATTCCCAGTATCTAATAGCGCTCAGTCTGTGCAGTCTTCTGTCTTTGATGTTCTTTAGTTATAAGTAGCTTTCCAGTATCTGGATATCAGAACATTTTCGTTACGTCAGCCACTGTCTGCTGGTCCTCACAAGAGACTTTTAATCAAATTGTTTGCATATGGAGAATCGTCTCAGTTGTGTGATGGGATTCGTGAATTTCTCTCAGACACGTCACAGTTCGTAGTGATAAACGGTAAATCATCGAGTAGAACAGAAGTGATATCTGGCGTTACGCAAGGTAGTGTCGTAGGCCCTCCGCTGTTCCCGATTTACATAAATGATCTAGGTGATAATCTGAGCAGCCCTCTTAGATTGTTTGCAGATGTACTTTACCGTCTAGTAAGTTCATCACATGATCAATTACAATTAAAAAATGATCTAGAGAGAATTTCTGTATGGCGCGAAAAGTGGAAATTAGCACTAAAAAAAAAGAAAAGTGCGAGGTTATCCACATGAGTACTAAAAGAAATCCGATAAATTTGGGATATACTTCAAATCACACAAAGGTAAGGGCTGTCAATTCGCCCAAATATCTAGGAATTACAATTACGAGCAACTTAAATTGGAAAGACCACATAGTTAATATTGTGAGGAAGGCGAAACAAAGACTGTTGTTGGCTGAACACTTAGAAGATGCGACAAACCCAGTAAAGAGACAGCTGGAATACTGCTGCGCGGTATGGGATCCTTACCAGGTAGGATCGACGGAGGACATCGAAAAAGTGTAAAGAAGGGCGGTTCGTTTCGTGTTATCGCGCAACAGGTGTGAGAGTGTCACTCATATGATACGCGAGTTGGGGTGGTAGTCTCTGAAAAAAAGACAGTTTTCTTTGCGGCGAGATCTATTTGCGAAATTTCAATCACAAACTTTCTCTTCCGAATGTGAAAGTATTTTGTTGACACCCACCTACGTATGGAGAAATGATCATAATAATAAAATAAGAGAAATCAGAGCTCGAACGGAAAGATTTAGGTGTTCCTATTTCACACGCGCCATTCGAGAGTGGAATGGTAGAGAAGTAGTATGAAAATGGTTCGATGAACCCTCAGCCAGGCACTGAAGTGTGAATTGCAGAGTAACCATGTAGATGTAGATGTAGTTTGTTTCACGAGGAAACTAAATAGTTATGAAAGGACTTTAATGAGAAAATGAAACAATCAGAAACTGTTGTGGTTCCTAATGTTCTATCCACACTGTCTACAGCACTGCATTGCTGCAGCAACATTCGCATCTCAGTAGCAGTCGGAGATTAGTAGCTAAGAGTAAAGTAATGCACTTTGATGATATTTGTTCATACTAATGCAATATAAAACAATCCAGTTGAAATGTATGCCATTTTTTTCTCACACAGTTCTTGTGACAACAGCTGTAGTTATTAATAATGAAAATTTGAAGTCTCCCACCCGTGCATCGACTTCTTACCAAACGATGTAGGCAGTTATGTTAACTCCGTTTCCAACCACCTGCTACGCTTCAGGACATAAGACACAACGCCTCCTGCTTTCAAAAAGAGGAATTTCCGCCAACCCAGCGTTAGTTAAGAAATGCATCCAAGTCGAAGCCACAATGTTAACAAGGCAATGTGAGACGTAAACTGTTGTCGCCAAAAACGTTACAGCCAGCATTGTATACGACAGAACCTGACTGGATGGATTACTTCTTTGGTCAGGTGGCTACTAGCAAAGGTGAACGCAGTCGAGAGATACACCATGAGAGGTATCGAAGGGTGATTTCACTTCAAAGCGGACGGTTCATGTAAGACGCACTCTCGCCTGCAACAGAGCATGAGTTCTTAAACGACTTCCGTTGCTCGCCCTTTATAAAACTTAATTATTTTGCCCCCAACCCCCTATTTGTCTTAAGTGGAGTCGTACCGCTCAAAATGACAAAATTTTACATTTTTACATTTATGCAAATTATGAAAATATGGATGTTTATGCTTAATTTGGTGTTGGTTTTATTGAAATATTAGATTATTTACTATTTTAAATAAATATTTGAAAATAATCAGGCAATGACATTTCCGAGAATTTTGTTTTCCATCATTTCGCATATTGGCATTTTTCTCTGGAACTATATAGTCTAGAAGGCTGTGATTTCTTTTGTTTTGTAGAGAACTGTCCCTCTCATAAGTTTCCTACACTGGCGGTACTTCGCAGTAAACTCTTTGAACTGTACATTTGTTTCTGTTTGACAACAACAGTTATCCACAAGCCGCGTTTTAGTTTCTGTGTTTCCTGAGATAGTTTTCGTCATGACTAAACCAAAAGGAGTGTTTAAAAAAATACGAAACATAGGAAAAAGATACTACAGAACAAATATAGCAGCAGTAAAAAGGGTGGTTAGCTCCGAAGGGCGTGATAATTTGATTGTAAATAGTGACAGTCCAACTCCTCCGAATGCTACCAAGGAAAAAACTGCTGGGTAATGATTAAAATACAACGCAGCTTCAGACAGTGAAACAAACTGCACCGCAATATCATTATTAATCTCCATATACTTATTTTAGCTTTGTGTGAAACAGTGTGTTGTCGTACATGTGGAGGGGAAATTGAAATTTCTGAAAATCTATCTCAACGCAATGGTCTGGTGTGCGCTTTACAAATAATGTGTTTGAAATGTTTGACTGTCAAGACTTAAGAAGTAAGTGTAAAGAATGGACTTGTTGACACTAATCTGATGGTTCTATGGACTTAGATGCATTGGAGAAGGCCATTACGCTGGTAAGGTTCTTTGTGGCTTGCTGAACCTCCCTAGTCCCCCTACAAAATCTATCAAATACTACTTCATAGTAAGAAGTAGTGTCAAGGCGTGTGCTATGGAGTCAATGACTACAGCAGCGGAACAGGCTGTAGCACAAAATGGTAGTTCTGACATAGCAATATCATTCGATGGATCCTGGCAAAAAAAGAGGTTTCTGGTCAAAGAATTTATGTGCATCTGTTATCAGCATAGACAATGGGAAAGTGTTGGACGTTGATGTGTTGACCATGTACTGTCAGGGTTGTAGGCAAGCAGGCAAGAGTAGTGAAAAGCAAACTAAGCATGAAATGAATTGTCAGAGAAACTATGAAGGAACTAGTGGAGGGATGGAGTTTGCTTCTGCAGTGAAAATGTTCCAACGTTCCGAGCATGACCGTGCTGTTCGCTACATGAGTTTTCTTGGGGATGGAGACTCACGATGGTGAAGGCAGTGGTGGAGAGTAAACCGTATGGCGATTTGTCAATTGCAAAACTGGAGTGCATTAATCATATGAAAAAGAGGGTGGGCACGAGACTATGTAGACTCAAAGAGCAGTTGGGAAGCACGAAGTTATCTGATGGTATAAGTATAAGACACCGACTGACTGATAAACAATTTGACCAGATTACGCAATATTATGGTTATGGCTATTAGAAGTAACAGAGATAATTAAAATCGCAAAAAGAGAGCTGTTTGGACAATTCATTTTCACAAGCTGTCTACAGATGCTGAACCAATACACAACCTGTTTTCCACTGAATGGCGTAAATACTTGAAGCCAAAAGAGGAGGGTAAAGTAGACACTTTCTCGCACAAAATTACTATACCAAATGCTGTTATGCTTGCCATGAAACCTGTGTTCCAGAATCTGGCCCAACGAGAGCTGTTGAAGAAATGTCTCAAGGGCAAAACACAAAATGCGAATGAATAATTTAACAATGTTGTGTAGTCAATGCTACCAAAAACGTTGTTTGTTGGAGGGTCAATCTTTGAACTTGGTGTATTGGATGCTGTTCTTACTTTTAATGATGACTGTTCTGGATGATTACAGGCTTTGGAATATCTTGGCATTCATAAAGGTTACAACACCACGTAAAGTGTGATGGACTTGGACCAACTGCGAATCATGAAGGCAGAGATTGCAACAAACAATATGTCAAAATAAGCCAGATCCAAGAGGAGGAGGGCAGCACTGGGTGAGGAAGATGAAGGAGGAGATGAGGACTACCATCCAGGAGGATTCAAATATATTTTTTATGTATCAGTTGACTGTATATTTAACTTTTTTCTTTATATGCACTTTTGTCAACATGACATTTTTCAGTATAAAAGCCCCCTTTTTCTCAGAAACTTCTGAATATACATCAATGAATTACTTACCACATAACATAAATAGTACAATAATGTTGTAGCTCTACTTTAGTAGTATTTACTGTAACAGTTAAAATTCAATAAATTAAAATTGTGAAAATTTACACCAAAAATTATATGTTTAGGGAAAAAATCATAACTTTTTTCCGGTTGTTACTTTAAAGTGATTGTAGAGCAATACAGTCACAAAACATGGGATAACATGTGATAAAAACACAACATTTATATACGCAACAGTTCCTGTGAAAACGGGACATTTCTATAGTCAATTTAACATTGTCGAGATAGAACGGTACGACCCCCCTTAAAGACACTGGTAGTCGTGTTGTGCTGAAAGTTTCATAATATTAGCAAAGGAACTGTAAACGATGCCTGGAGACTCCAGTAGAGCAGGAGTTCTTCAACGATTTCCGTTGCGCGGCCTTTCTAAAACTTAATTATTTTGTCCCCTACCCCTACTTGTCTTTCTCTCGTCAGCACTTTTCAGACTTGGCACAAAAACGACCCACGGTATCTATTTACTTCTAATTATTGCAACTATTAGTTACAGTAATAATAATAATAATAATAATAATAACAATTAGAGAGATTCCTTCGAGCACTTCAAACATTTAGAAAAAAAACTTATCATACCTCTGCATTATTCAGGTATGGTGAAAGCTAACAATTACATCTAGTTTATAAATAACCACAGCTGCCTGTACAGTTACTGAACTGAGCAAATAGATGTATTTCATAATATTACTTTTACGCTGCTATTTATACTACTTTTAATTTATTTAGAATGTTCTGATATTTGGAAGATCACGACGATAATCACCATTTAAATGACAAATCATTCAAAAAGAAAATAAGCAAGAGTAAAAATGCATACGGATCAAAATTCGGAAGTTTTCTGACATATGCACATTTAGCCTGATGCGTGTGCTTCAATATACGAAGAAATCCAGTCAAGTCTTGGTTGGATCTTTGAAACAGCAGTTCGGATACCCCCTTCCAGCTGCATTCGACACATCTACGTTCATTCGAAGGGTAATAACACGTTGAACGCCCTTCCTAGTTAACTGAAATACTCATTCCTCGTCTTCACTCAAAAAGTTTCAAAGAAAACCATTTACATTAGTGTTGAAGTATTCTATCACTTCATTTAATTTATCGTGTATTTTTGTCAAATGGTCTACAGTGATCGTATCGAACGGATGTGTAGCGAGTCATACTCAGATGAAGATTCTGTAAATTTACCCTCGAACTTTTGACGTATGTTTTAGAGATGTACTACGTCCGTTCTGCTGTTTTTACTTACATCCAATTTATTTTTCTTCAGGAAATCATTCAGACAGTAAAATATCTCGCAGTTACCCTTCTCCATCTATGTTTCACAAAGTCCGAGTTTTCTTTTATACGCAAGCATTATCTCTCTTAAAAAGATGATATTACCATTTAGGCCCCGAAGTGATACTTCAGATCACTTAGCTTCTCAAAAATATCGGCCAAGCAGCCAAATCTTAGACGTCATTTTTCATCCAGAAACAGAGCCGCGAGTGCAGGCCTGTTCTTCAACAGGAACACGCATCCCTCACATACATAACGCAACGAAGAATTTTACCGCGAGAAAACCAAAGTGTTCAATGGAAGCAAATCGTGAGTAAAAATCCATTCCTCGCAAAGAATGGAGAATGGCGTACAGTCTAGAACTTGTGTTTTCACATAATTTACGGCACTGAATGCATCTTTCGGCAATTTATTGAGTTTCGGTTGTGCTACTTTAGAAGCCAATGCCTCCCTGTGTATCATACAATGTCTGAAACTTACAGAAGGATAAATAGCAAACACTCTTCCCATGCAACCCGTTTTCCGCCCTAGTAAATGCTGCCGCCACTTTGGTACATATACCAACAATGTTTGCCCATGAAAGATTACAGTCAACAAAAGAGGAATTCACGGGAAAAAAATTTCTTCCCGGACGTTTATAAAATAGAAAGTCGTCGTGCATTTGATTTTTATAACGGTCGCGGACAAAAACGAGAATGTCGGCTGATTTCAGTTTTCAGTATTGGCATCAAGTAGCGGGACGAATCTTGCGCTCTCATGAAGACGTGGTAACAACTAATTTTTCGGGTCAGTGGCTATTGCGTCAGTATGAAGGGCTCTAGTATCATCTGAGAGTAGTAACTTTCGCCAAACATTTCTCCGTGGATTATGTCGTCTGCTCGAAGAATTAATTTCTCACCAATAATATCCAGTGATCTACATTTTGCAGTTAAGTAGCATACCTCTAGGGATACTCTGAGGGCTTTCTTACGAACTGATACCTATTTTTCAGGAATCTGACATTTCCTATTGGTTGTCGCTATGGCTCTTAAAAATGTTCAGTGCGTTTGCTTAAATGTTCCTGGTGATTTGCTTTACGGGCTTCAAGCTATCGTTAGCTAACCTCTCGCAAGGACACATTGTGGTCGTTCCACCTTATTCAAAACAATGCTTGTAAAACCCAGTGAGGGGTAATCAACTTCATATTTCTGCATTTTTGTTTTGCGTTTAGAATTAACGTTGCTCGTAGAAACAGAGGAAGATGCGAAAGAAGAACGTACTTTAATTGGAATCTTTTTCCTTATTGGAACTGCATACTCTCCAAGGAGGAGGGAATCTAGGTGAATCACTAAGATAGTCTGGTCCCTTCAACCCCCACAAACCAACCAACCGAATCACTCGATGGGCTCTCTTGTTACCACTGCGAATCAGCCATTTATCCATGCGAACTTACATCACTGTATTTTAAATTCGTTTAACTACCGGCACTGAACACGTAGTAGGGAGAAACTTCCGCCCAACTCACTGTCTTTGAACTGAATCCTAAAGCCCGTCTGTAATCGCTTGGACAGCCACAGTGGCTGTGACATACTATTGTTATAGTCAATGCTGCAAGGACGTGAAGGTCACATTGTCAAGCGGCTTATTGTCATTGTTCTTGTTGTGGTCTTCAGTCCTGAGACTGGTTTGATGCAGCTCTCCATGCTAATCTATCCTGTGCAAGCTTCTTCATCTCCCAGTACCTACTGCAACCTACATCCTTCTGAATCTGCTTAGTGTATTCGTCTCTTGGTCTACGATTTTTACCCTCCACACTGCCCTCCAGTACTAAACTGGTGATCCCTTGATGCCTCAGAACATGTCCTACCAACCGATCCATTCTTCTAGTCAAGTTGTGCCACAAACTTCTCTTCTCCCCAATCCTATCCAACACTTCCTCATTAGTTATGTGATCTACCCATCAAATCTTCAGCATTCTTCTGTAGCACCACATTTCGAAAGATTCTATTTTCTTCTTGTCCAAAATATTTATCGTCCATGTTTCACTTCCCTACATGGCTACACTCCACACAACTACTTTCAGAAACGACTTCCTGATACTTAAATCTATACTCGATGTTAACAAATTTCTCTTCTTCAGATATGCTTTCCTTGCCATTGCCAGTCTACATTTTATATCCTCTCTACTTCGACCATCATCAGTTATTTTGCTCCCCAAATAGCATAACTCCTTTACTACTTTAAGTGTCTCATTTCGTAATCTAATTCCCTCAGCATCACCTGACTTAATTCCACTACACTTCATTATCCTCGTTTTGCTTTTGTTGATGTTCATTTTATATCCTCCTTTCAAGACACTATCCATTCCATTCAACTGCTCTTCCAACTCCTTTGCTGTCTCTGACAGAATTACAATGTCATCGGCGAACCTCAAAGTTTTTATTTCTATCCATGGATTTCAATACCTACTCCGAATTTTTCTTTTGTTTCCTTCACTGCTTGTTCAATATACAGATTGAATAGCATCGGAGAGAGTCTGCAACCCTGTCTCACTCCCTTCCCAACCACTGCTTCCCTTTCGTGTCCCTCGACTCTTATAACTGCCATCTGGTTTCTGTACAAATTGTAAATAGCCTTTCGCTCCCTGTATTTTACCCCTGCCACCTTCAGAAATTGAAAGAGAGTATTCCCGTCAACATTCTCAAAAGCTTTCTCTAAGTCTACAAATGCTAGAAACGTAGGTTTGCTTTTCCTTAATCTAGCTTCTAAGATAATTCGTAGGGTCAGTATTGCCTCACGTGTTCCAATATTTCTACGGAATCCACACTGATCTTCCCCGAGGTCGGCTTCTACTCGTTTTTCCATTCGTCTGTAAAGAATTAGCGTTAGTATTTTGCAGACGTCATTAGTGGTTGTTAAATGTTTAGCAAGTAGATAACCTTGCGGGAGGTCGGTGAAGCGGCTTTGTATTGAAATACTACTCGTGACTTTTCTCGATAATCATGCTGACAAGATCTACTGGTCAGTTCTTGCAAAATAAGGCAGTACAACAACTCAGTTCATAGAATTGAGAATCTGACGCTAGTGCTCTTTGTTCACCGGAATTTCTTCTCTTACATAATATGAAATATAAATATCTTAATGAAAATCTGCGGCCCCCTGTATACTGTCTGTGTCTTCTCCCCCACCCCTTCCCCCCTCTTCACAGAAAGGTGAGTCCTTCCAACTTTCAGGACTGCTGCAGCAGAAGATAGGAACCCTCGTCTGAAAAAATAGTTAATGGCCGCTAGGTGGTGTGAGGTTACGAGGAGCGACGCTCCTATTGTGCCATATAAGCGATGATTATAATGTCTTCGTTAGTGAACCGTACGAAAATCATTCGAGAGTGGTAAGTGACAACACTACATTTTAAGGATTCCACAATTTCCTTTAAACACATAGGAATGGACGGCCAAATGCATACGTAAAATATATTTGAACCCGTAAAATACCAACTGCGGTCTACTAAACCCTCAAATCCACTTTCGAGAAGTGTTACAGTAATTTATGCTGATACTGATAGGATTAATAGGGGGTCAGAGAAGGACGTAGCATTTAGGCCACATTTTCAATATACAGTAGACGAAGAGACTACTCTGAACTGTATGTAGACAATATCACAATTTTAACAGAGAAAGAGAATGACCTACAAAAATGAATTAAACATTTAAGCAAAACAGCCAAATGCTCTAATGGATCTATATCAACGAAAGGTAACAATAGCTTTTATTAGATAGGACTCCATAAGAACGAAAACAATGGAGAACAATACAGTAGTAGAAGATGTCATTTATTTTAAGTATCTGGGATATAAAATTACATGTACGTGTATGAAACGTATAGCCAAGAACGTAGCAACATTTTGAAAAACAGACAATGCACAAAGCAACACTCCTCAACATATGTGAAACGTGGGTCATTTAGAAATGACAAGAAAGTAAGTTTCAGGGAGCTCAAATGAGATTTCTTAGGGCTGTGAGTGACTGTACCACAGCAGGCACATGAAGAAGCAGTGGCGTTAGGAAAGATTTAAACATTTTTAATGTAGAAACGAAACTGAAGACTGCAGAAGAAATTCTACCCAACATCTCAACAGAATGAACAGTAAAAGACAAACTTAAAAAGTCTTAAATTATAATACTGTAGGCGGAAGAAACTGACGCTACTGTTACTCATTAGGTAAGCACTGTTTAAGCAACTGTGTTATTATTCACACATATCTCTCCACAAGGCTCGAAAGATCTTCTGATCTAGAACTTTAGGTTTTAATAGATGCGACAAGGAAACTTACTGCATGTGATAGCAAGATATACTGAAAACAAATAGATAATTTTCATCATCATAGCTCTATAAAAGTTTCAATGTGAAAACTCATTAAGTATCCAAATCTGTGTTAATGATTTTGCTTCTCTTTTTCTCTGCCTTATTGTCTTGTAAGGACCAGGCTGCAGTTCATCTTCTTTCCAAGTCATTCGTCTCTTCTTCAGTTGGTTGTTGACTCTTTTCTGAAAGAAAATTTGAAGATCCTGTTGGTTAACCTATTTTCATTTACTCCATAAATGTGCTCAGCGAAGGTGAAATTTGTGTTCCTAATTGTTTCTGGTATGTTTTCTATGTTCTGGTATATTGTATAGTTACTTCTTAGTTTTAGAATTTGTGACGTTTCCAGGGGACCTAATATTTTCCTTATAAATTCCTAATACATCTAGCTTTTCTAGCATATAATCAGCACTAAGCATTCTGTGGTGTATAGGTATCCCGTTTGCTCTGTGCTGTAGTGCATTATTTTAATGTTTTTAGATAGCCCTTTTTAGTACCATAAAATCCTTTCATCCTATGTATATTTCACATCAGTGTAATCCAAAGTATATCTTGAATATTTCCTTCAAACATTTGAATTTCGTTACCTTTTTGACCATCGTGTCTTCATAAACATTTTATAGGTTATTTGTGTTAATCATAAATTTAAGTCAAATATGTTGGCACTCTCTTCGGGGGTGTAGCCTCTATTGCTGCATGTGTTACAATTTCAGAATGTATGGCTAAATTATATGCAAATTTTAGGCACTTTATTGTGTGACGTCATGACCTTCATTCTTCCTTCGCAGCAAGAGTGTTAGTATTTTGCGTACATAATTTTCCAGTGCAGTATTCCAAAATGCGATTAAATAGGATTTGAGGCAAGTCATTGCCTCATCTGACACCTGTGCTTCTTTTGAAAGATCTGATTAAATTTACCATAGATTTTAGAGACCGTGTCCCTAACGGTAAATGGATCCAATTAGCCAATATAGATTTAAATCCAAATTCCCAGATTATTGTATGTAGGTTATCTTCATCACCAAAGTCAAAAGCTTTTTTAAAAGCAATAAATGTTAAGACTATGTCTTTAGAAGTCAATATTCTGTTACGGATTATAGAGTTCAAGCAGAAAGCTAGCAGGAGTAGGATCTTTGGAAAGCCAACTCCATATCCTCACAGTTGTCTGTGAAGCAAATATTTATTTATGTCGAAGTAACCAGCAGTCAATTGCATAAAAGAAATTTAGATTGTTAACCGACTTCATGTTCTTAGAGCTCTTCTGCAGAAGGTTATAACTGTCGCATTATTTGAAGAAAGGCACCAAGTGTCTGCAGAAGGCTATCACTGTCGCATTCTTTGAGGAAGGACACCAAGTGACCGAAGCCCGTTAAGAATATGAATTTCTTTTATGCATGTGGTTGCATAATTTTCCAATATATTCAACTACAGTTGCTGAAGAAGATGTGTAACATGTTATTTTTTTTTATTTAACTTGATCTAATTAGGACCCGGCTCTCTCTAACATTGGACCAGGTTTTCATCATAGTTATCTAAGAAATAACAATTTTGAGATGACAACTAGCATTAAAATAATTTGAGTTTCTGAAGTGACGGCGTGAGTTAATCATGCTGACTATGAATCAATAAAGTTATTATCAGCAGTGCTTGTATTACTGCAGTTGCGGCCACTAACAGTGATAACAGTAATAACATAAATAACGACAATATTGTCAATAATGATAGTGGAAGATATAAGAATACATAGGTGTGCCACATAGATGTTTTCTGATGTAGCGAGTTCTGGGGAAAGGAAATTTAAGGGGGCTGCATCGGCTAAGAATTCTGGCAAACGGGGAAGATTAGGTTGGAAAGAGGGATGTGCAATGATAACAAGAGGGTACGGGCACAGTGGTAATCCTTGTTGCTGTTTTAGTATATGTGTTATTAACAGTCTTCTGAATCTGGAGATGTCATGAAGTTCTTTAATATGGTTCAAATGGCTATGAGCACTATGGGACTTAACATCTATGGTCATCAGTCCCCTAGAACTTAGAACTACTTAAACCTAACCAACCTAAGGACATCACACAACATCCAGTCATCACGAGGAGTTCTTTAATATACTGCGGTAGGTTATTTCACAGTCGGATTCCTGCTACTGAGAAGGACTTCGAGAAAGTGGCTGAACGATGGAGTTGGACAGAACAGATTTTACTGTGATGGGAGCGGGTATTTCCGCCATTCAGGATAGAGGTCCCCCATATCTCTCGAGGAGAGACATGAGGGACAGTGTTCACTGACAAGAGAGTAAAGGAGACAGGGGGTGTGGAAATTGAGATTGTGTGAAAGCAGCCATGACAGCTGTAAATGTGGTGGTAACATATGATCAAAGAGTCGACCATCACAAATATAACGAACACAGGCATTCATAAGGATTTCCAGGCGCCGTGAGCTTTACTGAGAAAGGCCTTGCAGCATAACATTGTTGTAGTGAATAATTGGAAGTATAAGCGTTCCTACAAGTTTCCCTTTCAGCTCAAGAAGCATTTTAGAAGGACTTATTTCATACGTTAGGCTAGCAATAAAAACATTAATTTATTGCATTTATAAATGGTGTTCGGAAATTGCTGTTACAAAATTCTAGGCCTTGTAGAGGGGTCTGAGTACATAATATTTTGAACTGGAACCGATATCCGGAAACTCATAGTTTCCATTCTACCATGGTTTCAGTTCAAATGTATAACACGTCGACGTCTGCTGAGGGAAAGAGAAAAGTTTTAGAGTTGCTTCTCCTGGTATGCAATAGGCTAGACAGGACGAGTGTAGTACGTCAGACGGTCACCTAATGTCCCTTAACGTCTGCCTTGCTATGAGACTCCTTCAGAGACAGAGGGGGATCTTCAAATTTTAGTGGCGGATCAAACTGTGTGCAAAATCGCGACTCGAACTCGGGAGTTTAGCCTTTCGTAGGTAAGTCCAACGAGCTTCCCAAGCACAACTCAAGACCCGTCCTCAGAGTTATACTTCTGCCAGTACCTCGTCTCCTATCTTCCAAACTTCACAGAATCTCCCCTGCGAAACTTGCAGAACTAGCGCTCCTGGAAGAAAGGACACTGTGGAAACATGGCTTAGCCACAGCTTGGAGGATATTTCCAGAATGATATTTTCACTCTGCAGCGGAGTGTGCGCTGATATGAAAATTTCCTAGCAGATTATAACTGTAGAAGAGGAGGTACTGCCGGAAGTAAAGTTATCGGGAGCGGGCTGAGTCGTGCTTGGGTGGACCAGTGGTGTAACGCAAAGAGTCCGAGTTCGAGTCTCGGTCTGGCATACAGTTTTAATCTGATTAGTTTCATATCGGCCCTTACTCCGCTGCAGAGTGAAAATTTCATTCCAGAAGAAGATCTCGCATAAGTTCTGGCCTCTGCAATACAAACTGAAGAGACTCATGGAGAGTATCTACCAGACTATGCTTCATAGGTACAAGGTGCACAACAACGTTAGTGGTCGCTACATCGAGCCTCTGCTGCAAAGCATCAGTATTGTTTTATACGTACGTGCGCTGGTTTCTTTTTTGTTTTGCAATAGTGTAAACACGTAATACAAACAAATGTGCTTAAGTGATAATGGAAGTTTTGTAATGTTTCCTTTAGAAGTGTTAAGTAGTAAGTATACTGTGTCACACGTAATTCAGTTCCTGAAGTTGAAGTGAATGAGTCAAAACTCTGATTTGAAACCGTCTTAGAACAGAAAAGGCACGTTTCCTATTCAAAATATTATGCACTCACTCCCCTCTCCACATGCTAAGAGTTTGTAACGGAAATTCCCGAACACCCTGTAGAAGCTTCCAATTTTTAAAAATTATTCCAGTCTATTGTGGAAGGGTTCTACAGCATCCAGTTTCGAATTATTTTAGAATAAAAACAGTCTCGGTTGCGAAATTACTTAATATCAGTGAAGCGTTTCATCCTTTTGAGGGTCATGAGATTGTGTAAAAGTAGCTAGATCGTTATAAAGGCATATAAAATAGAAAATGTAATATTCAATTACGGTTGCTTCCATTTTTCATTCTGTTGGCATTATGACGAATGGGCTTCGTATCCAGCTACTTTAACACAATCTGATGACGCCTCAGAAGGATGAAACGCATCATTGATATTAAATAATTTCGCCAAGACTGATTTTATTGTTTCTATTCTGAAATACCTCCAATTTTGAGTCCTAGTAATTACATGAACTAGAAGCACTAAAGCACTCCGTCGTCAAGCCGCAAGCGGCCCATCGGGACCATCCGACCGCCGTATCATCCGCAGGTGAGGATGCGGATAGGAGGGGCGTGTGGTCCTGAACACCGCTCTCCCGGTCTTTATCATGGTTTTCTTTGACCAGAGCCGCTACTATTCGGTCGAGTAGCTCCTCAATTGGCATCACGAGGCTGAGTGCACCCCAAAAAATGGCAACAGTGCATGGCGGCTGGATGGTCACCCATCCAAGTGCCGGCCAGGCCCGACAGCGCTTAACTTCGGTGATCTCACGGAACCGATGTACCCACTGTGGCAAGGCCGTTGCCCACATAAACTAGAAGGCTGTACCATAATTACTGATGAGTGATTTTTGCTACATGTACTGTGAGATACCGCGAGTTTCATAGAGTTTTAAGCACTTTCTTCGGCAGACTTGTGAGTAGGTCACCGTAAGTTCAGGGCTGGGACAGCATTCATCTCGCTGGCAGCAGACTTTGCTGCCGTGCGGAAGTGGCCGTAGCAGCGGCGGACAAGAGGGGCCCCCTGGTGCTAGCTAAAGGCCATTCAATTTTCGACGGGCGGCCCTGGTGGTGCGCTGCGCGCCATGTGCTGGCGCTGCCCCACGGAGCGCCGGTCAAACTTGGCCGCCCCATCTATCCGCCAAAAGTCGCTGACGCGCCGCTGCCGCCACTAGTTATTGATAAACTTTTTCGGCCCACAGGCACTGCGCCAGCCGATATCGACCCGCCGGTTTCTAGCGCCACCGAGGTCTGACCCCACCACCTGCGAACCGCAGTTGCCAACTTACTGCTCAGGTGTGTCTGGTGTCTGTGTCACAGTCACAAATGCGATTACGCTGTTGGTATAAGTTCTTAAACATACGAGCCGACAAATTAATGTACGTGAAGATGGCACGCAGTAAACGTCTCATTGGCATGGAGTGTACCACGGATTTGATTTTGCAAGTACACCACTGGCCATTAAAATTGCTACACCAGGAAGAAATGCAGATGATAAACGGGTATTCATTGGACAAATATATTATACTAGAACTGACATGTGATTACATTTTCACGCAACGTGGAAGAATAGATCCTCAGAAATCAGTACTCAGAACAACCACCTCTGGCCGTAATAACGGCCTTGATAGGTCTGGGCATTGAGTCCAACAGAGCTTGCATGGCGTGTAGAGGTACAGCTGCCCATGCAGCTTCAACACGATACCACAGTTCATCAGGAGTAGTGACTGGCATGTTGTGACGAGCCAGTTGCTCGGCCACCATTGACCAGACGTTTTCAGTTGGTGAGAGATCTGGAGAATTTGCAGGCCAGGGCAGGAGTCGAACAGTAACTGTATCCAGAAAGGCCCGTACAGCACCTGCGACATGCGGTCGTGCATTATCCTGCTGGGTTTCTCAGGGATCGAAGGGTAGAGCCACGGGTTGTAACACATCTGAAATGTAAGATCCACTGTTCAAAGTGCTGTCAATGCGAACAAGAGGTGTCCGAGACGTGTAGCCAATGGCACCCCATACCATCAGGCTGGGTGATACGCTAGTATGGCTATGACGAATACACGCTTCCAATGTGCGTTCACCGCTATGTCGCCAAACACGGATGCGACCATCATGATGCTGTAAACAGAACCTGGATTCATCCAAAAAAATTACGTTTTGCCATTCGTGCACCCAGGTCCGTCGTTGAGTACACTGTCGCAGGCGCTCCTGTCTGTGATGAAGCGCCTAGGGTAACCGCAGCCGTGGTCTCCGAGCTGATAGTCCATGCTGCTGCAAACGTCGTCGAACTGTTCGTGAAGATGGTTGTTGTCTTTCAAACGTCCCCATCTGTTGACTCTGGGATCGAGACGTGGCTGCACGATCCGTTACAGCCATGCGTATAAGATGCCCGTCATCTCCACTGCTAGTGATACGAGGCCGTTGGGATCCAGCTCGGCGTTCCGTATTACCCTCCTGAATCCACCGATTCCATATTCTGCTAACAGTCATTGGATCTCGGCCAATGCGAGCAGCAATGTCGTGATACGATAAACCGCAATCGCGATAGGCTACAATCCGAGCTTTATCAAAGTCTGAAACGTGATGGTACGCATTTCTCCTCCTTACACGAGGCATCACAACGTTTCACCAGGCAACGCCGGTCAACTGCTGTTTGTGTATGAGAAATCGATTGGAAACGTTCCTCATGTCAGCACGTTGTAGGTGTCGCCACCGGCGCCAACCTTGTGTGAATGCTCTGGAAAGCTGATCATTTGCATATCACAGCATCTTCTTCCTGTCAGTTAAATTTCACGTCTGTAGCACGTCATCTTCGTGGTGTAGCAATTTTAATGACCAGTAGTGTAATAAGCATTACGGTGCATCCGCACAAAATATGCTATCAGATGAATGTTGAGGGGTGTCACCCATCGAGTTTCCAGTGACTTAAACTCTTCTAGGGATACTTTCAAACAGGTGTCTGAAGGTCTGTCGAGGAATGGCCGATACCATAAAAGGTTGCGTTGTGGACATTGGGATCTCGAGGGAAGTCGACGTTGCAACTCTACTGAGTGGTGTACCACTGAGTTCAGTTTGGGACGCTCTGCAAGTCAGTCCACTTAAGGACTGTTGTTGTCCACAAACCATTACCTCATGGGCACTGCTTTATGACATAGTGCATCGCCGAGGTCTTACAGTCAGTCATCGCCACCGAGTTGTTGCTCTGGTGTACCCAGGACACAAAGCTGTAATCTGAGAGAGTATTCTTCCGCGATCAGCTTTTTCTTAAGCGCTGTAATGCGACCAGACCCTCACCATGAAAATCACTCCCATATCGTAACAGCTCTTCTTCCGTACTTCACTCTTGCCATGACACTTGGTGGAAGATAACGTTTTCCGGCCGGCCGCAAACCCCAACTCTTCCATCAAGTACCACAGGTTGAGGTGTGGTTCATCAGTAGAAATCACTCCTTTCCATTCATTCTTTCTCTTGTGGCTTTCTGAATCGTCGCTTAACATTGACTCGAAAAGTTAGAAGAGCTGTTCGCGGATTGTACCTATCCCACTCTTTTTAATTCCTCACGCACTGTCATTGTGCTAGCTCGATTGCTGGTAGCGCTTTTGCAACTCACTTCTGTTTCCTTTCGCTGATTTCATGCCATGTTTTACAATCATCCTTCTTAACGACGGACGGGCCATGTCCGTTAGTTCATGATGTATGCCTGATCCTGGTTTACTTGTTTTTATTCGTCCGCGTTTCCACAAACACATGTTCTGCATGTGACTTCGGCAGCTTTAGGCAGGCTGAAATGTCCATGATGGATTTGTTCCTCAGCTAATTTATAATATTACAAGGCAAGTTAATTTGATGTGAAATAGTTTATTTCATGACCAATTTTGTCAGTACGTCGATGAGACCGATGTGTAGTTACATTTTTATTTGAGACTCTGAGGATGACAGCTGGATACTGTAGAAACTGGTCATGAAATAACCTATTTCACTTCAAGTGACCTTGAATTGTGATATTATAAATTACAACATTAGATCGCCCCAACAGTATGTGTAAATTATATGTGGCTCAGGTGACATTTGATGACTTGTCCACATTCGAAGTCACTGAGCATTCCCGACCGACCCATCCCACTGTTCCTCGTTCTCTACTGACAACACTGTGCTCTCCGAATCTTTTTACGCTCGCAGGCCCTCTTCTCGTTACATCTGGTGGTCAGTTCGGCATTACATAGCAGTGTCCGGACACGTCTGATCAGAATGTATAGGTAAGAATAATGCTGTCTACATTCTATATTATAACAAAACATTATTCAGCGAATTTATCACTCAGAAGTGAATTTTGAATGTTGTTTGTTTTGGAGATGGAGAAGCGTTAATGTAACAACTTCAGGTAGTCCAGAAACGATAGAGTCGAAAGATGTGTGTGAAAATCTTTCTCATACAACAGATAATGCAATATTTGTATCGGTACTGTTGCTCCTAAGACTGACAGGCAAGTGATATTCAAGGGTTACTTTTTATTTCTTTTTTCTCTTACTCAACTGATGTTTGAAAAACTCTATTTTGGGATAAAATCTCTCTCTCTCTCTCTCTCTCTCTCTCTCTCTCTCTCTCTCTCTCTTTCCAAGCATTAATCCCGACTTGCGGGGTCTGCTGCTATGGTTAACCGGATATGGCGTGTTAATTTTAACGGGTGGCCGGATGCCCCTCTTGTCGTCACCTCACACCTCCCCTCCCCCAGGGATGGAATGTGTGCACTCCAACTCTCTGTGTCTAGTGTAATCCACTACCGAGGTCGCCGATATGAATTACGTGCGAATGTATTTCAAATGTCTGCAAGTCGTGTAACCGAGGTGGAACTTTGGGACCAGCCGAGTATTTACCACATTCTGGCTGGCCGGCAGACCGGCCCTTGTCGTTAGCCCGCCGGGCGGATTCGATCCGGGGCTGGCGCGCCTATCCGAGTCCAGGAAGCAGACCGTTATCGCACTCGGGTACCCTGGCGGGCATTTTTGGATAAAGACTGTGCACTCTTACTCATAATTCGTAAAATATGCGCTTGTCAAGAAACTAGGAAACACGTTTGTAAACATTGTAATATTATACTTACAGAAACCTGTCAATGTTAATGTAATGTCGCTGTTAAAGAACTGATAGAGGCTTGCTATACAGCTACCAATTTGTCTTTTTCGTTTCGGAAGTTGTACCGATAGTATTTACCTCCATGTGGTTGTTATTTCTGGCTTAATAATTATTTATTGTTATTTAACTTGATATACCATCCTGTCTATCATGTACTGTGCTTCAACTGTTTTCAACAGCAAGAAAAGAAAGGTTGGAGGTGAATTCTTCGGGGGCGAACATATGAACACTATTTGTTTTCACTCATTAACTGCTTTTCAGTCCGTAGTCAGATCTCCCCAATTTTATCCGATAATTTCCCTTGCTGCATGTAACATTTTATTGCGTGAGTTGTGTGAGAGTGATCGGATGTCGCCTTCGAAGAATGACGCCAATCAGCCTACTCAGCAACCAGGTGATAGCTTTGAAACAACAAAGTGTGATGAGATGATGGACCAGAAAAAGGAAAATCTCAGTCAGTACTACTGAAATTTCAGGAAGCTGGACCGTACGGTGCTCTTAAAACAATCATTGTCCATCATCATTGTAGGTTGCCCCCACGTCGTAGAAGCCAATTTATGTAAGTTTATTTATCTTATGAAACGGTATTTAATGACACCCCATTTACTGGTGGAAACTCTAAATCTGGTTCCCAGCCAATAATTAACGACATGCAATCATACATATTGGTAGCTAAATGACAAATGAAGTAGCCTATACCGTATTTTATTGGCAACATTACATTAACATCTTCCATACATGGAGAGGTTTTCTGTGCTTGCCGGCCGGAATGGCCTTGCGGTTCTAGGCGCTACAGTCTGGAACCGCGTGACCGCTACGGTCGCAGGTTCGAATCCTGTCTCGGGCACGAATGTGTGTGATGTCCTTAGGTTAGTTAGGTTTAAGTAGTTCTAAGTTCTAGGGGACTGATGACCACAGCAGTTAAGTCCCATAGCGCTCAGAGCCATTTGAACCATTTTTTTTCTGTGCTTTGACTGTGTTTCAGTAGCAATACAGAAAAGGTCATAGGCTTTTTAACCTGAATTCAGAACCCCATAGATCGAGTGGTTTCACTATGTATAAATGTTCATTTCATTTGTTGAAACGTGCATATTTCGTCAAATATAATTAGGAGTTCATGGCCTTTATTCTAAAATGGATTACTTCAAAGATAAGTTAAATAAACGAAAAAAATTAAAAAATTAAAGAAATAAACAGAAACACTTCAGTATGGGCCAGGGAAAGTCCGATAAACATGGGCTCCAAAAAGCGAACTTCAAGAGCTATGAGCGCTTTCATCTTCGCTTCGGTGAAACACATCTCTTCTACTAAACAAGTGCTCCTAGCATTTCCCATGTTTGCTGGAAATTTCCTCCTTGTTTTGGTCCACACTACCGCCTATGAAAGTTGACTGCCCTACAATCTCAGTGGCATCACTACTGGTACATGTACTCCATTGTCAGAAGCAGCAGAAAAATGTTCGTTTATGACTTTTGACCCGGTCGTTTCCGGAGCAGGGTTCCCTAACTAATATTGATATATTTACCCTTATCTATCATCTCTGAAAGCTTGTAACAGCATCACGAAATCACCCTGTGTAGATACTTTCGCATTAGATTCTGACAATACGTTGATATCTGATTTCTTGCACTGTTCGTGTAGTTAGAAGCGTCCATGTGGAACATGGTTTGCCAATATATACACTATATGATCAAAAGTATTCGGCCAACCCTCCTCCACCCCCCCCCCCCGCATACTTTTTTCATATTAGGTGCATTGTGCTGCCACCTATTGCCAGATACTCCATATCAACGACCTCAATAGTCATTAGACATCATGAGTGAGCAGAATGGGGCTTCGGTGCTATACTATTCGGTGCTTCGGTGTCACTTGTGTCATACGTCTGCACGCGAGATTTCCACACTGCTAAACATCCCTAGTCCCAATGTTTTCGATGTGACAGTCAAGTGAAAACGTGAAGGGAGTGAAGGGACACGTACAGCACAAAAGCGTACAGGCCGACCTCGTCTGTTGACTGACAGAGACCGCCGACAGCTGAAGAGGGTCGTAACGTGTAATAGGCAGACCTGAATTCCAGCATTACCGATGGAGGGCGCCACGAACTTGTAAGTCATTTTGAGCCAGGTGTCCGGATACTTTTGATCACGTAGAGTAAGAACATTATGTAGTACTTCCCACCTTAAACGTGACCTGTTTTCACAAAATGATAGCCATCGGGGTTTTTTGCCCTATCATTTCTGAGGTGAGAAGCGATGTTACATCCGATGGAATTTATGGATTCGAAGCTGAGTTCATGATCGTATTTAATGAGCCCAAAATGAAACGTCAGGCGCCAGCATTTTGAACGTGAATCAAACACTGACATGATTTTACCTGCAATAACATCGCGCATTGCCTCTTCATGAGCATTTAGACATCGAGTAATGTGCGGAGGAGCATGTCCCATCTTTGACATTTTTTAAACCGATTTGGTACGGACGCAATACTTTCTTCCAGTTTTCTTTGATTTTATTTTTGAATTCGAGCTCAGTGATACCTTTCCTCTCATTCTCAAGAAATTATCTGAATCAATATTAATAACTTAAGAGAAATTTTACGTCGAAAAAAAGTATACAAACAATAACTGTTCCCTTGCCCACACGCAAATGGAGTAAAAGAAATGATTAATACTAGTACGAAATATCCACCTTCTCCCTCCCCTAATCTCCACCACCCGCTACTTCCACGCGCCCCCCCCACCCATCCACCCAGCCACCCACCCACCCACCCATCCATCCACACACACACACACACACACACACACACACACATAAATGTCCTGGGCGGTGGAAGAGCGGTTCTAGGCGCTTCAGTCAAGAACCGCGCGACTGCTGCGGTCGCAGGTTCGAATCCTGCCTTGGGCATGGATGTTTGTGATGTCAAATGGTTCAAATGGCTCTGAGCACTATGCGACTTAACTTCTGAGGTCATCAGTCACCTAGAACTTAGAACTTAGAACTACTTAAACCTAACTAACCTAAGGACATCACACACGTCCACGCCCGAGGCAGGATTCGAACCTGCGACCTTAGCGGTTGCTCGGTTCCAGACTGTAGCGCCCAGAACCGCACGGCCACTCCGGCCGGCATTTGTGATGTCCTTAGGTTAGTTAGGTTTAAGCAGTTCTAAGTTCTAGGGGACTGATGACCTCAGATGTTGTCCCATAGTGCTCAGAACCATTTGAATCATTTTTGAACACACGTAAATGCATTCAGCCTATCAGTGCCACGCACAGTGCAACAGATTGTGTTGTACGCGTACAGTAAACCACACGAAAAGATGAATGCATGCTGGGGGCTACAGTACTTCAGCACCTTCGGATGATGTTTCAACCCAGTTTCCGACCGACTCATTTTCCTTCAAGTACGTCGTCATATCTTAGTAATGCCGAACGTGTTTTAATATTTCGAGAAATACTGGTGTTACCTCTTCCTCTTTTCCCTGTGTTTCGGTAATGAAAGTTTATCAAATGTGAATAGTGATCGTGAATAAGATTGCATATTTCACTGGCATCACATTTGCAGTCTGCCAACGATGTACGCTCTCTTGTTTTCTTTTAGGACTCGGGAAGTCGGGTCGTCAGTCTGCACTTAAAAGTACTCTACAGGAAGAAGAGGTATCAAAGCGCGCCCTTAACAATATTTTCATTTGTATTAAAATTTAATGTAATCATTATTTTACGTGATTATATGGTCGTTTCCTTTTTAATGATGAATTTCTGGAACATGGAATTTATCAAGATGCATCGTTCGATAGCCAAATGCGGCTGCTGACCTCTGAGTCAGAATATAGACCCACACAAAATTTCTAGTGTTTATTACGTTTGTAAGCGTGTTGGCTCTTTCCATCGCCGTCTTTTTACATGTTACTGTTATTACGTTGTCAAATGTCTCAATTAAAGTAATATTTGCGTAACCTATGTTCTCTCTGTTCTTACAGCACTTCATATGTTTTTACCTTTATCACATGTGTTGGTATCTGTTGGTTTGAATTTGAGAATTTGTAATATCGATTTCATGAAAATTATTCAACAGCCACAGCTATTCCTGTCTGATTTCTGTACTTTCTCTCGCCTGCAGAAGCAGAATGACTTGTTTTCTTTTTTACATCTCCAAGATGTGAGTTTATAAATAAGCAAATCTCCTGCTCGGTGCTAATAACTACTTCTGAGCTTCTCCTATTAAAAGCACACTATTTCACTCACGTACTTGTTAAAACTCTCCTGGGGTACAAAAATCTAAGAGAAACTTTTATACTATTCTTATATTATAAAGAATCGTGTCAGTGGTATACGGAGAGTAAACAGCGCCTCATATCTCGGCATTTACTTGTCCTTTACGACATTTTGTTGAGAAACTTGTCGTCATCGTTGTAATGTAAAATACCTCTTGCTCGTGCACTGATATGAAGGAATGCGGATGGCACCTTTTTATAAGACATTACACGGATGTGGAAAACTGATTTGAATTCTAAAATAAGTATTTTGCTGTCTTGTTAGTGCGATCCATACTGGGTTGTTTTAATTCCTTGTGATTAAGCGAGTACGACCTTTACCGACCACCCGGACCATCCTTTCCAGATCACGGCTGTAGGGGATGTCAACAGAATGTTATGTATTGGATTGGGTGACATAAGACGGAAACCACTAGAGTAAACGAGTATTTAATATTTTTCTGGAACAACGTCAAGTGTCGAAATCGCTTATGTGGCTGCTGTACACTTTAAGTCTGGCTCTTGCTCTGATCACCTCCTCGTCGACGGAGTGTTAAATCCCAATCTTCTCTATTACTGCAGGGAGTTGTTCAAGTACAGTCTAAGTGATTATTTGGCACTTCGTAATTATTTTCGTCATGAGAGAAAGGAGTAACAAAATCTAAAGATATTAATATTGTTCTCTCACCTGAGAACACTCTTCATAAAAATGATTCCGACCTCATGTGACTCGTTTTTACTGGTTACAACGAACCGACCAAAAAGTGAACAATAAGACGATCAGAAAGGTTCGTTTTGTTTACGAAAATACACCAACGCACATTTTCAGTTTCAATCGGCAATTCGTGTGCCTGTCTAACTCAATAGTTCCTGACCGAATATCGTACAAGTTTGGTCACTTCAGCACTTCCTTTTCGAAAATCTGAAAGGTCTAGAAATGAAAATCAAATTTTGCAGTAGTCTCGAAGCAGTACCCTTTGTAACGCTTAAATACATAAAAAAATTGAGACTGTCTGCTACGATAAATCACTACTACGCTGAAGCCAAAGAAATAAAAATTACGGCGCTTGAAACTCATTTCCTCCGCACATAATAAATCGGCAAACAGCCAGTATAAACTAGCGGTGCATGAAGCTACACGCAAATGGAGTGCGATGCTTATGTTCGGAGACGCTGCCTGCTTTCTCATTCGTTTTTGAAACAACCAAAAATTTGCCGGGCATCTTCCCAGAGTCGTAATGACCAGTTAGAGAAAACGATACAGCGATGCGAATGGGGTAGCTGCCTTAAAGGATCTTTTTTTCGGCTTTTTTCTTGATAGCAGGAGTTAGTTGGTGAGAACGCCTTCTGGGGCGCTCATTACGTTTTATGTGGGCTTCCTTGCAGAAAATGGACGCGTGCACCGCAGTCGTTTTGCACCGCTTCGTTTTCATAGCGGGCACCCGCTCTAAACACCGAGACGGCTACCTCACTCGCTTTCGGTGCTAAGGTTGGTTCGCTGCGGAATGTATTTACCTGCAGTATAAAAGAAGAAGCCAGAAGTACCTCTGAGCCACACTCTGGTGACAAAAGGCTTTCGTAAGTCTTCTTGGGAAACAAGTGGTTTCACCTTTTCAGTAACAGGAACGTAAGCAACTTTAATAATAATGCATTACTGAAACACGAGCTTGCTTTACTCTCAGAAGCAAAGTACAGTGAAATATTTCACAATGACCTTTAGCAAGCAACAATTGAAGACCTCTCTCAAAGAAGGCTGTGTTTCTCATTTTTGGCAATATTGAGTTTTCACTGGAATAAAGCTGTGCGTCACAAGAGACATGGAGCCTTAGCAATGGATGTCTTTTATTCTTTTGAGAAGTTGAGCCAATTGTAGTTGCAAAGTTGGCCACGCTGGAAGAAAGTTGTATATCAGTGAAAACGGTGGATGTGTCTGATGAGGGTTTCACTCCAAAGGATACTGGATCGCTAAATAAAAAATTGATCAAACACGAAGGAGAATGTCAAGGATAGTAGGAGGGACAGTGGAAAATCTTATATTTCCATATCTGGTAAAGGCGTGCCTGAAAAACCTACATCAAATGTGGTATGTGAAAGAACGTCGTATATCATTACACATCAAAATTGTGTACTTAAATAATTAGTTTGGTCTTACCGTTGATTTGGGCAAAACAAAAACGGGACAATGACACGTTCTGTACAACTACATTGCCTTGACTGAAAGTGTGTTTCAGGTTATAGTTTTGTAATGGGACGGTACTTTTTCATTAAATGTAAATGTCGCGTGACTAGGGCCTCCCGTCGAGTAGACCGTTCACCGGGTGCAAGTCTTCCGATTTGACGCCACTTCGGCGACTTGCGCTTCGATGGGGACGAAACGATGATGATTAGGACAACACAACACCGAGTCCCTGAGAGGAGAAAATCTCCGACCCAGCCGGGAATGGAACCAAGGCCCTTAGGATTGACATTCTGTCGCGCTGACCACTCAGCTACTGGGGGTGGACTACACTTTCATTTATCGGAACAAAAGAAGAGTAATGGACATCATGATTACCTATGAATGGAAGTGTGCAACATCTGAAACTCGTTTATGTATATCTTTCGTTATATTGGAAACGAGCCAGAATGAATTTTTTGCTGTCACTGATCTTTAAGGAATTAGGAAGTGTGAGCCGTACTCGAAAATTCCTAATTCATTATCAGTATCAATGCAAATTCAGCCTTTCTTGGTCATAATTTCATTAACCCTTGGTAGCCATTCTCTGCTAAAAATCAACCTCAAGTAAACATCCCTATTCCTGTCGTGAGGCTTCCGGCATCTACACCTACTGCTCTTCAGTTCACACATACACCGAAAAGCCAAATATTGTGACCACCTATTTATACCGTATTGTTCCACTTTTCAAACACAGTGCAACAGAGATTGTGCTTGGTGTGTATTCTACAAGTCCTTGACGGGATCAAGAAGTATGTGGTCAGGCAATTCCCAGAAATTACGGGACGGTGGCTTACGGGCACGCAGATGGCGCCTGATATGTGTTCCAAAGGGTACAGATCAGGCACATTTGCTGGCCAAGACATCAGTGTGAGTTAACTACAAAACCCTGAAACGTCTGTAGTACGATTTTGACCTTGCCACACGGACAATTATCCTGCAGGAAGATGTCATAGCCGAAGGGGGGGGGAGGGGAGGACTTCAAGCCTGAAGCGATGCACGTGGTCCGCAGTAACGTTAACACAGTTCACTGTTGCCACTAAGCCTTCGATTACCAAAATAGATCACATGGGAGCCAAATTCAATGTATCCCTTACCATAATTCTGTCCTCTGCGGCCTGGATCGTGGCGCGGTACTTGTTTCGTGCACCCGTTCGCCTGGATGACGGATTGTAAGGATTGTAAGGACCGAACCATTGACCTGGTACAACAAGAAATGCGATTCATTCGACAGGGGACACGTTTCTATTGATCCACGCCCACTACAGTCGTAACTGACGATGTCGATGAGTCAGCATAGGAACACATAGGGGTTGTGTGATGTGGAGCTCAGTGCTCAACAATGCCCTTTGAATAGTGTGGTCCGAAACTCTTGTGTCTGCACCAGCATTGTACTCTGTCGTCAGATCGCCGCACGGTCTAGGGCGCCATGTCACGGATTGCAAGGCACCTCCCGCCGAAGGTTCTAGTCCTCCCTCAGGAATGGGCTTGTGTGTTGTTCTAAGTTAGTTTAAGTAGTGTGCAAGTCCAAGGACCGATGACCCCAGAAGTTCGGTCCCATAGGGATTCACACACATTTGAACAATTTCTGTCGTCAAATCTGCCACAGATCGCTACCTGCTCGTTACTTCACCATCCTCGAACCATTTTCCATAGGTGCTCACAACAGCAATACGCCAACAGACGTTAGAGATCTCGTTTCCAGCCGCAGGGACGTAGCAATGTGCCCTTTATCAGAACTGCTTAAGTCAGTGGATTTCCACATTTCTGGCTCGTGTGTTCGCAATAATTACTGTCCATTCGTCGCTCTTCTGCTTACAATCTTTCTTTACTGCGAAACGTGTCCACAGTATTACTAGGAAGCATTCAAACCTCGTGGTGGGCAGTTGTCATAATGTTTTGGATCACCAGTGTTAACTGCATGGCAGAGAGGTCAAGGAATCTACTTTCATATTATTTCTCTACCGTTCCGCTCTCTAACAGCGCGCGGGAAAATACAATACATAAATCATTTGTTCGAGCTCTGATTTATTTTATGAAAATCATCATTTCTTCCTGCGTAGTTGGGAGCCAAGAAAATAATTTCGCTTTCGGAGGAGAATATTGCAGATTGAAGTTTCGTGAAAAGATTCCGCCGCAATGAAAAACGCCTGTGTCTTAATGGTTGCCATCCCAACTATTTTATGATATCCGTGACACTCTCTCCCCTATTCCGCGATAGTAGAAAACTAGCTGTCGATCTTTGAACTTTTTTTTATATCCTCCGTCAGTCTCCCCCATCAGCCGTAAATTCCTCTGCTGTATCAACAGTTTTTTCATCTTGAAAGCCTCCCACTCGCCTTTAGGTGTCTCTATTAAATCGGGCATGCTCGATTTGCGTAGCTTAATGTTCTTGGACATCATTTCCAGACTGTGATATAATCCTTTCTCTTCTCTCGCTAATTGAAGAAGACAGCCCAAAATAATTAATTATAAAGACTCGTACTAGCACAACGAATAAACCAAGAGAGAGCTCCGGTAACCGAGGAAGTTAGCCATCTAAACCACACACACTGACTCGATCCATATTTTTTACCTCATTAAATTCTTGTACCAGCAAGGTTATACTCATTATAATATTTACATTCAGTGTAGGGGTACTTATAATGGTGGGCATAGTGTTCCAAATCATCACAATTAATGGAGATAATTTTCCTGTTTGGGAAAAGTATTGATTACAGCATGCACATGAGACTAAGGAAATATATGCGTTAACAAAATCTTTACGCCCATGTGACGTACTTGGTTAAACGCTCGTCTCTTAACAAGGGAGTGGACAGACTTGTCATGTCGAAACCTGTATTGCTTTCTTTACCACGGTGAGCTAACCTTGTAAAAAGTCCGTACCCAATATTTTAGCTGCTTACATAACACGGACCACTGTAAAAAAAACTTTATAAAGTAAGACATTTATTTGTCGCATGGTTTGCACCCTAGTAACCGCTTGTTTCACAGCGCTGACCTCCCTCGATACTTTATGCCTGCGCCATCAAGGGACAGGGTGACGTCAGCTACGCGCCGCTCTCTTAGCACAGCAGTGAGAGAGCAGATTCGCCTAGTCAAAGCGGTTGTAAGGTAATTAAACATTCGCTGAGAAGTACAACTGACAGGCTGTCTACAGCTTTCTTTCTAAATTGCCATTGATTAGACGCAAATAAATATACGGCTTAGAACACGACAAAACTAATTTTATTTCCTTTAACTAACGCAAAAATGCGAAATAATGATGCAATGTTCTAAACATACATTGTTCTGCACCAAGAACATACAAGTCTGACCATTCCTTTCTTACATATGATATGCACGTGTACATTGGTGGTATCTATGCATCTATACTAGGAGACAATCAAATCTCTATGAAATACAGATTTCGATTACAGTTCAAGCACGAACATCTAGTCCACCGTTAACGTACGAGACTGGCCATGCAAGGTTGTTGATAAAGACATTTTTTGGGACAGGAAATAAACTTTCTGTTCGCGTAAACATAAAGTAATTTGGACGAGACAGTGACCTGGAGTTATGAAAATTAACAGTAACACAGGCACATTTACAGTAACACATCCTTCTCATTGTTTCTCACTCGCTCACATTAATTCGTAGTCTGAATTTCAACAAGAGCGTGTAACATCTTGCAGTTTAATGCGTACGTTGCTAGGTTGCTATATCCTTATCAACATTATTCACGTTTTAATGACACGCTCTTGGCCTATAGCAAAATGGTCACTCGCAGATGCCTTAACTAAACTTCCTCAAGAACGGTCCACAAGTTCCATGCTTTACTCACCGTCACTGATCGTTCTTGGGCTATATTAAATACAAAATTTCACACGTTTACCTACGCTTACTAAAACTATGATGTTGGTGGCTGATTCCCCCGCTGTGACAGCCCAAGAAGGCGGATTGGAGACAGTGATCGACTGTAGAAAAGTCCATTAAAAGCAAATTATTTCACACGCTGATATTTCTTAAATGCTTCACACAGATGACACCTGTTTCCTAAATAGCTGCTCATGAGTTCTGTGAACCATCTAAGTTATTCAAGTTACGACCACATGGGTAGTTCAAACAGTGAATGAGGGACAATTTACTAATAAAAATCTCAAATACTTATTAAAACAGCAAAAGTTAATCGTAATCTAAATTGAATTTATAGCACATCTAACATCAATTGTGCTTAAGGAACCTAAACATTAACTTCATTCTAACGAATGGTGGGAAGCTCCATGTTTGCATTTGAATCCTAAAATCCTAACTGCTGAGTTTAATATTGAATGCTACTACAAATGGTGGTCGTAACGAAAATTTGATAAGACAACGGATTAGAAACATAAATGATATAATACCTCATGAATAATGTCTTAGACTGTTCGTATGGCGGAGATTATCAGTGACTATGTGCACACCCTCTGCACTCCCGGAAACAAGTAACCAAAAGATGGCGACCACCACTAATGGTCGCTCTGCTTTGTCTGAAGGGGAGTAGAAACCTGTGAGTTAACGAGCATTTCGCTCTCATGTAAGTATATGGGCAAAAGGGTCACCCTTCTGGAATTGTGAAACGAACATCTTCGCCGCGAGATGGGGAGGCCGTCTATTGTGCTGAATGAGGCGTAAGTGCTGTAGTGAGCGAGGGAGACAGACGAGAACCTACGTCACACGGAAACGCAGTAGAAACCGTTGGTGGCCCAGGAGACGTAACAGTGTTAAATATGTCGTACCTAAGATCGGCCATAAGGGGAAACATTTATGGAAACTATTTAATTCTGTAGGAAGTCAGGGAATGAAGCCACAGTAATTTTAATCTGCCATCCTCCATAAAATTTCATGGCCATCCCAATAAAACTATTGAATATTGACCATATCTATAATAGTTTAGCATTTACTGTTAAAGTGAAAGTAACAAGTTTTGTAACAAAGACCTGAATGCTAAAATCTGAACGCTTTGGTCGATCTTCACGATCGACAGTTCATTTAGAAGCTCATCATTAAAATGACGAATGTTGAAAATATCAACTCTGTAACTTGATATGTTTAAAAGATGCAGTAAATTTAAATTATCAGTATTTTCAGTTAAGCATCAGACACCTTTTTGAATCATTAGGTAATAGAATATTTGTTGTAAAGTTTAGTGCATAATAGTTACTTTTGTTCTTTATTTAGTTATTTGTCAGAAAGCACATTGGTGCAAGGCTACTGGCCGTGGCATTCAACGCTAAGAAGGGAATAATATTGGTTATATGTAAACGAATTTCACGTTTATTACGTAATGGATATTATTGTTACTTTATTTAGAGTGTGAAAGTGGTCAGGCTTTGATTATTTAAATACGTTAAAATGTAAATGAATGTAGAATAAGCTGTAGCCAATCAGATGGACGGCTTCAGGAAACGGAACTGCCTAGTCAGTTGCGCGATGAGATTGTGAATGATCGAACTGTGTCATATGGGTATGCGCTCGAGTATAACAGTAACTCTAAATACGACCACTTTCGCTATTAGTTTTCTTTCCGAATAAACATTATTCTAACCAAATCGCAACTGTGTGGCCTACATCAGTCATGGGTCGTTAATTTAGTTCGCGATATTATTATTGCTGTTATTTTGTGCTATGTTAATTTCGTTTCATACAATTTAGCAAAATTGCAATCAGCCAGACAATTTAACTGAAGGGTCGCAAGTGTCTAACTTAGGGCTTTTAATGCGACACGTGCGGTTCAATCCCTAGACGAATTTGAGCCAAGACATTTCGACGAAGAGGAACTACATGTAAGCCCGAAAGTCTTTGGGATGTTAGCTCGCAAACCCCTTGCCACCCCTTGTAGCCTACACGGAAACGGTGTATCCCTGAAGTCACATAATCAGTTAGATTGACACCAGAAACTCAACACCTAATCTATCTTCGATACTCCATCACCCAGCAGACGACCTTTCTCACAAAATAATTCAACAGTCAATACATAACAACATAGAGGGAGAATAGGATGTGCATTACGTGATTTGTGGTAAAGATACACAGTGATGTTCCTTCCTTCACCAGAATTTCGCAGAAAAATATGAAATAAAATAGAATACGCCATTGAGACAGGAAAACTATTGTGTCGTCGTGATAAGCTAATGAGGCGGAATAATTTCTTCCGATTCACTTTATCGACAGAGAAAAAGAGGGACTTGTTCGATATGTGTAAATAACGTGAATTTTATGTGTATTTCCGAGTGAGCAATTCAATTTCTTCTTCTTTTGTTTTATTTTTTCTTTGCTTTTGTTCCATGTCTTGTGTGTAACTGATTTCCTTTGGTAAATACAACATATTATTTCAATATGTCATATATTATGTTAATTCTTTCCATTATTTTTGCCGTTGTAAGAGAGAATTACAAGTTTTTGGTATGCGACACAGTGTATGTTCATTCACGGAAAGCTACATAAAATGTAAGATAACATTCTAAATATTTTATAATATGCTAACTACGTGTTGCTGATCTGCAATAAATACTGTATCCATTGATCATACACACCGATAACTGTTCAAAATGTCATGACATTTTGATGTGTAACAGTAATCTATATCGTTCGCTTGACATAGGTAATAATTATACTTTTCTCTTTACTGAATGCCTTCAGCGTATGAAACAAATTACGTATCTGACGTACTGATATGCCAAATTGCTTGCACTTCTAAAAGAAGTAGAGCCGCGCGTAAAGCCGTATCTTTTCCTCGCCTGGCTCTAAAATCTAGTGTCAACCTGAGATCATGTCAGCTTACATCCAATTAGATTCATACGATCAGCTCTGCTGCATGTATACGCTCTCAGTTATCACCCTAGATTATATCTCGATATATTCCTCTTTCAAATTATCACTTTTTCATCTTCCAGCAGAAGCTGTTTTTTAACTCAGCTGTTATTGTTATTAAATTGCATCTGGCACAATGTAATAACGTCGTCGTCCTTTGAGGGTGCATTTCCATCTTTCATTTGCTGGAAACAATTACAGTCGTTGACAGAAGTGTCCATAAGGCTGTCCTGAAATTCGCTTCCCTTCTCAATACTGTAGAGCGTCGTGTGGATGTGGTGGAATGGGAGGAGCCACCACCTACTCTGTGGTGCTCTCCTAATACTTGCTTTCGTCTAGTTTTTGCACGTTGTTGAAACTGTTTCCTCTTCTCCCGTTACTATAATGTTTCCATTGCTAGTTACCCCTCCAGTCAGCCTGAGATGCGTTCCAGATCAGTGTTGGCACTCTTCACTAGATCCATAAGGGAATGGTATTATATCTTTGGGGATGCAAACAATTTCTTTCCAACGCTAACGCCATGGATGTGTAAACGTTATACAAACGCCTGAAAGAGAACTTACATACAAAATCGGCAAAACCACACTTATTTGTCTCTTGCCTGCAGGAAGATCATAGGTCAGGCCCACATCTGGTCATCTTGCTATAGGTTTTCCAAAGTTTCTTAAAATTATTTATGGATTAGTTTCTTCCAGAGAAACATAGTCCGTTGCCTCTCTCATAAACATTCAACATTGCTAGGACTGCAACTGTATCGACCTCATCATCGGCATGACGTTATATTCTGAGCGTCCATCTTCTGTTTTTATGTGTCACACGTAACAAAAAATACAAAACACGTGTTCGTTGTAAATTTGGCCACATTCCGTTATATCAGTTCCACAAAACACTTCCATTTTAATACAACAGGCGCAAAGACGTAAATGGTCGTTTAAAACCTGCTCTAGTAGCTATCTTAAGAGCCGTGGTACACTCTTATATTATTGTAAGCTTTAAATGCAACAGCTTCCTTATCATATAACAAAGAAGTGTAAAAACGGTACTTAGTGCATTTCTGTTTGCTAGTGTCAAACGATAATGTTCATTCACTTTCGCAGAGCATATTTCAGAAATCCTGACGATTCGCTATTTGAAATATATTATACGTGAGTCATAAATTATGTGTGCAAAATCATGCCCTAAATCGGATATGCCGTTGGAGGCCAGAACACTTGCTGTACAATCATACTCAAAAGTATCCGAACGACCTGAATTGCATTTCGCCTGATCCGCATACAACCGGCATAAGGCGGCTGTCTAGCAGGTCCTCTAATCGCTCCTTCGTACAGTCGTTTCACTATTGAAAATGGTTCCAACAAGTCACCACTAGAAAACACTGCTCTGTATCGTGGTAACTTAAGATGTAAAGTAATACCACGATGCTACAAATATCAGGGAACACCTTACTATAGATAAGACTGTCCTTAAGGCTTGTAAGCTCACATTTATTACAATAAATGACATACCTGAAATGTTACCACTCTCATTATTACGTCAGATAGGTAATGCACGTAGTAAGTTCGTCGTATTCATGATTTCCTCTTCAAAGTAACATACAGTACTTATTATTTAACACAAAATGACGTTAAAAATTTAAGTTATCCACGAGCAGCTAGTTGAGAATATGTATGAACTTCAAATGACACGACGAACCGTCTCGTTCCGCATATGGATTCAAACCTAGGTCAGGCAGACAAAGCAAAGATTTAGTGACTGACACAAACTAACAGTCATTCCTGATTAGGCATACAGAGAGTGATATACCTCGATTTTAGACAGTATCAGTTAGCAAATATCAACTTTAAATTACATAACGCAAACATTTTTAACGGATGCGAATTCCTACCCAGCATCTCTTGTCCCTGTTAACGAACTACGAGAGATGTTAAATATTGCTTCTTCGCAAGTAACTTACTTGAAATGCCGTGAGGTAAGGCTTTGTGTTGGACTGGGATTCGAACCCAGAACCTAATCGGACTGATTTCTAAACACAACGAACTGTGACATATCGGATTTCCTCGGCAGTAGCTAGATGTTTTAACTGAAATGACGAGACGAAACATTAATTTTTTCCTTCCCAGGACTCCAACCCAGGATTAGGCATACAGAGAGTGATATACCTCGATTTTAGACAGTATCAGTTAGCAAATATCAACTTTAAATTACATAACGCAAACATTTTTAACGGATGCGAATTCCTACCCAGCATCTCTTGTCCCTGTTAACGAACTACGAGAGATGTTAAATATTGCTTCTTCGCAAGTAACTTACTTGAAATGCCGTGAGGTAAGGCTTTGTGTTGGACTGGGATTCGAACCCAGAACCTAATCGGACTGATTTCTAAACACAACGAACTGTGACATATCGGATTTCCTCGGCAGTAGCTAGATGTTTTAACTGAAATGACGAGACGAAACATTAATTTTTTCCTTCCCAGGACTCCAACCCGGCACCTATCTCTGTAATATTCTAGAGAAAACGAACGTTAAATATTGGTTTGTTGCACCAGCAGCGACATATGAGCATGTTTGAACTAGAAATGATATGACGAAGAGTTCAGTGCTCACTGGGAAAAGAGCCCCACCACAAAGAGACGTCAGCTACCGAATTTTTCTCCACCAGTAGCCCGGAATCACATCTTGAACTTACAGTGATCTCGCAAATAGTTCTTTGTCCCACTGGGAGTAAAAAACGTCAGATATCGTTAGTGCTGACAACGAATGAAAAAACATTAAAAACCAAAATTATTATCCACCAGCAGATATCCTAGAGCTTGATAATACATAATGAAATCTTTAGTGCCAAGCCAGGATTCGGACCCATTCACGCGTAATGTGTGGAGATGTTGAGGAATCTGCAGTTTTGAACAAACAACAAATTGTAGCCGAGCTGTATTGTCACGAAGGGATCAAATTCCGCGTTAAGGGCGGTCTGAGTTGCATTCTCAGTTCAGAACCAATTTTATCGACATACAGAAACTCAGATGAAAGATGGAATAAGTGTCCTGTGACCCTACATAGCGTTTGTTTCGTCACTTGAAATAAATAACTAGTATAAGAAACGTTACTGGTGATAGAGTTTCTACATGTCGCCACTCCAGACTTTATTGTGGTTCAACCTAACGCCTACTTGGCAGAGAGGGAATATCATCTTTAATGTGAATTTCAGACCACACTGTCATTATATCTTCTTCACTTGGTGTAGCCAGAAGAGAATGGAATCTTTCTCTCCCTATCTAAAATCATTGACAAATGTGGGAATCGAACCCAGACCAGAGGTGTAAGAACCTATCATCTCCCGCGTTTGAGTAACAACGCTAGCGACCGAGAGTGAAAAAAATTGCAACGATACCTGTATTTCAGAGATAAATACGGAAAAGAGACATGTCGGTGGGAGAGTAATGGCATTTCTCTGTCTTCTTCCGCAAGTTCTTTTTTTCCAGTGCCTCCGAGAGTGCTTTTATGTCTGTTGATATGTCGTCTGCCCAACTGCTCTTCCCTCAACAGATAACTCTAGGAATTTTTAGCCGTTGGGAATTGCGCACTCTCCTAGCGTTCACGGTTCTCGTATGAAGACAGCTGCATACTTCAACATTCGCTTCACATTGTACAGCAGATGTACGCAGCTGAGTACGACCTACTAGTACTGTTTCAATCTACCCTCCTCTTTTCAATTTACTAGCTCTTCTCTCTGTCTGTTTCTTTCCAACTCTGAGGCAGTGTCTCTTGTACGAAACATTTCTCTTGGGTATACAAGATGAGATTCCTCGAGTTCCTTAATTGCATTCAAGTTTCAGGATCCCTTAACTTTTTTTTTTGGTCATCAGTCTACTGACTAGTTTAATGCGGCCCGCCACGAATTCCTTTCCTGTGCTAACCTCTTCAACTCAGAGTAGCACTTGCAACCTACGTCCTCAATTATTTGCTTGACGTATTCCAATCTCTGTCTTCCTCAACAGTTTTTGCCTTCTACAGCTCCCTCTAGTACCATGGAAGTCATTCCCTCATGTCTTAGCAGATGTCCTATCATCCTGTCCCTTCTCCTTATCAGTGTATTCCACATATTCCTTTCCTCTCCGACTCTGTGTAGAACCTCCTCATTCCTTACCTTATCAGTCCACCTAATTTTCAACATTCGTCTATAGCACCACATCTCAAATGCTTCGATTCTCTTCTGTTCCGGTTTTCCCACAGTCCATGTTTCACTACCATACAATGCTGTACTCCAGACGTACATCCTCAGAAATTTCTTCCTCAAATTAAGGCCGGTATTTGATATTAGTAGACTTCTCTTGGACAGAAATGACTTTTTTGCCATAGCGAGTCTGCCTTTGATGTCCTCCTTGCTCCGTCCGTCATTGGTTATTTTACTGCCTAGGTAGCAGAATTCCTTAACTTCATTGACTTCGTGACCATCAATCCTGATGTTAAGTTTCTCGCTGTTCTCATTTCTACTACTTCTCATTACCTTCGTCTTTCCCGATTTACTCTCAAACCATACTGTGTACTCATTAGACTGTTCATTCCGTTCAGCAGATCATTTAATTCTTCTTCACTTTCACTCAGGATAGCAATGTCATCAGCGAATCTTATCATTGATATCCTTTCACCTTGTATTTTAATTCCACACCGGAACCTTTCTTTTATTTCCATCATTGCTTCCTCGATGTACAGATTGAAGAGTAGGGGCGAAAGGCTACAGCCTTGTCTTACACCCTTCTTAATATGAGCACTTCGTTCTTGATCGTCCACTCTTATTATTCCCTCTAGGTTGTTGTACGTATTGTATATGACCCGTCTCTCCCTATAGCTTACCCCTACTTTTTTCACAATCTCGAACAGCTTGCACCATTTTATATTGTCGAATGCTTTTTCCAGGTCGACAAATCCTATGAAAGTGTCTTGATTTTTCTTTAGCCTTGCTTCCATTATTAGCCGTAACGTCAGAATTGCCTCTCGCGTCCCTTTACTTTTCCTAAAGCCAATCTGATCGTCACCTAGCGCATTCTCAATTTTCTTTTCCATTCTTCTGTATATTATTCTTGTAAGCAGCTTCGATGCATGAGCTGTTAAGCTGATTGTGCGATAATTCTCGCACTTGTCACCTCTTGCCGTCTTCGGAATTGTGTGGATGATGCTTTTACGAAAGTTAGATGGTATGTCGCCAGACTCATATATTCTACACACCAACGTGAATAGTCGTTTTGTTGCCACTTCCCACAATGGTTTTAGAAATTCTGATGGAATGTTATCTATCCCTTCTGCTTTATTTGACCGTAAGTCCTCCAAAGCTCTTTTAAATTCCGATTCTAATACTGGATCCCCTATCTGTTCTAAATCGACTCCTGTTTCTTCTTCTATCACATCAGACAAATCTTTACCCTCATAGAGGCTTTCAATGTATTCCTTCCACCTATCTGCTCTCTCCTCTGCATTTAACAGTGGAATTCCCGTTGCACTCTTAATGTTACCACCGTTGCTTTTAATGTCACCAATGGTTGTTTTGACTTTCCTGTATGCTGAGGTTCAAATGGTTCTGAGCACTATGGGACTTAACAGCTGTGGTCATCAGTCCCCTAGAACTACTTAAACCTAACTAACCTAAGGACATCACACACATCCATGCCCGAGGCAGGATTCGAACCTGCGACCGTAGCAGTCGCACGGTTCCGGACTGCGCGCCTAGAACCGCGAGACCACCGCGGCCGGTTGTATGCTGAGTCTGTCCTTCCGACAATCATATCTTTTTCGATGTCTTCACATTTTTCCTGCAGCCATTTAGTCTTAGCTTCCCTTAGCTATAAACTCATAATCCATATAACAACTACGTGGTGGTTTATCCGTCAGTTCTTAATTTGGGATATTTGTTCAGTGCATCGAAATAACAAATGGTTATATCTTGGATTTGAGCTTTGTCTAAACTTAGTGGTGTAAGCGACACCACGATGAAGCAAAATCGTCACGTTTACGTGAGCTCTAGGTGGCAGCATTCGATGAACCAGGGTAAGGAGAAAATTTGTCATTGCACAGACATCCGCATAAACGCTGTTTTTTGTTTGTTTTCCATGCCGCACAGGAACATAAATCACGAATCAACTTCATTTCAAGTGTTTCATATGGAATTTGGAATCTGTGATGTCCTACGTGTCTTACTCATATAAACGCCACAGTGAGATAAAACTAATTTTTTATGAGTATCGCAGAAGGTCTGCAATGACACTATTTTTTCAGTGTGAAATACAACAAGAGATCTATGGCAGAGTTCAAACATTTCGTACGTGTTTGGATTACGATCACTGTGAAAGACATGCCAAAACTTCAACCAAAGACGAAAACAGCGAGACATGGCACAGTGTAAGGTTAAAAGACTGGTGATTAAGACTGTTACAAATTGCTTAGACCATAAGTATATCAGTGTTTTGTGTAAGAGTTTAGGGGAAGAGCTTGGTATGAAATTATTTATTCCAAGATAGGCTTCGAATATCTTGATGCTGTGTAAAAATAAATGTATTTATATTTGACTCGTTTAACTAAGGATTTGTGAGTTGAAAATGTTTCAAACAGAGTGAAACATGCATAATTTTGTAGAGATTTGACAAATATAAAAATACAATCTACTCACTGAATGCTCTGAGCACTATGGGACTCAACTGCTGACGTCATTAGTCCCCTAGAACTTATAACTAGTTAAACCTAACTAACCTAAGGACATCACAAACATCCATGCTCGAGGCAGGATTCGAACCTGCGACCGTAGCGGCCTAGCGATTCCAGACTGCAGCGCCTTTAACCACACGGCCACTTCGGCCGGCGCAGGTTCACTGCTCGTGCTCCCATGCTGACTGCTGTTCGTCGGCGACAAAGGCTGGAATTTGCACACAAGTACCGCAATCAGACGTGCACTGACTAGTGACACGTAGTCTTTACAGATGAATCACGTTTTATACTCCATCGGCGTGATACATTCTGAAAGCAAACACCCCGCAACAATCGTCGGTTCTGAGCCGTGGAGAGTGCATTATGGTCTGGGGAATGTTTTCGTGGCATTTCCTGGTGAGCTCGTCGTTCTGAAAGGCACAGTGGATCAACACAAGTAAGCATCTGTCCTTGGGGACCAGGTCTACCCCTAGGAGTACATTCCTTTACCTCGGCATGATGGATTGGTAGATACATCATGCAGAGGATACAATACAACGTGTCACACAGCGCCCAGTCTTTGTGCGTGGTTTAAAGAGCGCCAGAATAAGTTGATCATACTCCCCTGGCCATCAACCTCCCTGGGTTTAAACCCAGTCGAGAATCTGTGCGACCACGTTGATCTGGCTGTTCGACCGATGGATCCTCAACCGAGAATCCTACCGCAGCTGGACATGCCACTGGAATAACCAAGGGTCTATATCCCTGTCGGTACTGTCAAGAACCTACCTGACTCTCTACCTGCTCATCCGTAGCGGTCTGCGCTGCGGAAGTTGGTTATTCTGGCTTTTGACCAGTGGTCACATTAATTTGAGTGGGAAGTATAATTCGTCTTTCCTGGCTAAAGCACAAGCACTGCTGTTGCACATTTTTCTAATGTCTCTAGTCGACAATGACTTTTGTGTTCCTTCAGATGCGTGGTCACGTTTCTGTTTGTAGTTCAAATGTAGACCTTCTACACGTACATGGAATCTTATATCGTGAGCATGCTAACAAAGGAAGGCATTTATCTTTTACGGAAACAAAGGGTTTGCACCATTTCTCTATTTGTCTAAAAAGCGGTGACCTGTTATTTTTCTGTAAACTGTTACCGATACGATCAGTTAGCTTTTTATTACAACGGGAGAAAAACTGTGATCTCCCTTTTTTTTCATCCTTGTCCTTCTGGCTAGTGCTGTGCGGTAAGAGAATATTTACTTCTTTTCCTGAGTAGCCATTCCTCTGAACGAGAAGTTAGAAACAAAGGGTTCCGCGGACCTCGACGATAAAACCTGGAATATTCATCGGCAACTAAGACAACCGGTCGTGAAATGCTTCATTGTACTTTCCATATGTATAAAGTGCGTTGAAAAAGTTTTCGTTCGGCAGCCAGACTAACCCTTTCCTACATCTCGATGCTTCTATACCAGCATCAGAGTCGCACTGTCTTGGTTATACGCTGCAGCAACGCCCACAAACGGAAACTCAGTGTTTGCCCCTTTATAATTGGACAAGTAACATGCAAGATGCATCTTACTCGTAAAGTGCGGTTGCAGTCTGTCTATGTACAAACTCACGTTTTCTCCAAACAGCTTCTTACTGCCATCGGATGACGTTTCCTATCATCAGTTTTTTCAACACACCCTCTGAAACCCCTCGAATTTTGTCAGTATCGTTTTGACACGCCTGTATAACTGGGTGTAGCATCCATTTATTGAGGGAATGGAGTACCAAGCGTAAAGAAGCAAACGCCCATGGGGTACTGTCATATAAGTCCTGAAAAGTCTACGAGCCATGCGTCCCATATCTGCTTTGATATACTGTTTTTACTGAACTACCACCTTGTTATCTTAATTTCAATTACTGGTCTCACTGAGTTGCCGCCTTGCCTGCTCGTGAGCGGCAGCAGCGGCGTTTATCGATATAAGCCCTGGAGTATTATGTTTGCTGACTGCTATTACTGCCCGGTTGACGTGTGTTCGGGATTAGTTCGAATCTGCCAGTGAGTTGAGAGGCGCTAGCAGTGTAGTTCGGACTTGGCAGTGTTTGGCAGAAGTTCAGTAGGGGCGCGGCTGCAGTGAGGTCCGGACAGCCATGACCCTCCCGACGGTTGCCGATGCATATCACTTGAGTGAGGACCACCTTGGTCGGTCGTCGGTCGGTCGTCTTGTCGGACGACGTCTATGTTGGCCGGCGATCGCTTATGGGGTTTCCTGCGTGCGCCGACTCGCGATTCGTCCTTGTTATTGCACAGTCGTTGTCGTTAGTAATGTCTAGTCCTTCGTGCAAGTATTCGTGAAACTGTGTGTAGCTTGTGATGTCGACTGCTCAGTTACGTTAGTGCTGTATCAGTGCTGATGTGTGGCAGTCGGTCGGTTGGTGTGGATCAGCCCGGAAGTCTCCGGGCGGCGCAGTGGGTCGGGATCGCTGGCGGTCTCTACGCAGTGTCGACGTGTGTGGGAGCTGTTCCGATTGCTAAGGGGTTCGTGGCTCACCGAGCCAGGACCTCAAAGTTGAGTGGTGCTTTAATTACCGAAGCCAGACTGTTTCCAGTGTGCATTTGGTTTTCATGGTTGGCTGTTGGGGATATTCCCGTGAGCAACAGCGAGTGTTAGATTTGGCGAAAGATTAAGTATATTTTGGTTATTTGAAGTCCAAGTGCACCAGCGGAATTGTCTGCCTTGTGGCCGTTAGCGTTCCGGTTACCTGCCCTGGAAAATGACGTAAAATTAAGGTGGTGTCCTTTCCTCACCGTGTTGTCGTTGTACAACACGTGTCTTTAGTTTTGACACCTTATGCATACTTGGTTGTGGGCGGATACACCTTTTACGTTTTAGCTTTGGAGTTCCTTGTGCACTGGTAGGGTGGAAAAGCAAGTCGTCTTGTCGGTGGGTCCGTTAACTATCTCTTGGTTGAGTTGACGGCGGATCGGATATAGTTCGGCCGACTACCTGTTTCCCCTAGGCGAACGTTAATATTTCAAGTGAAGACGACTCCCGGAAACTTCTGAGCGCCGCTGACTGTACCGCCTTTTCTCATTGGTGTTTAATTGTGTATTTTAGT
Source organism: Schistocerca piceifrons (assembly GCF_021461385.2). Lineage (NCBI taxonomy): Eukaryota > Metazoa > Arthropoda > Insecta > Orthoptera > Acrididae > Schistocerca > Schistocerca piceifrons. The sequence goes on along the minus strand of NC_060138.1, from coordinate 554,356,434 downwards.
GGCTCATAGCCGATGGTTTGAATCTGTGCGCTTTTAGTTGAGTTTTAAATAATGGGCGTTCGGCCGTTTTAAAACTTAAATTCCGTACTTGTTAAATCTTGGATTGTTTGGGCCTTCAGCAAGTGTAAAATACTATTTAGAAATAAAATTAGGGCCTTCTGCTTACTAAAATTTATTTTAGTTGTTTTAATTAATCGGCCTTCAGCCGTTTTTAAATTAAAAGTTCTTGTATTTCAAGTATCATACTTTGTGGGACCTTCAGTCTAATTGAAGATAAGGTCTTCTGCCTTGTGTCTTTAAATTAATCTTGTTTGCTTTTCAAGTGTTAGATTTGTTGGGCCTTCGGCCCTGTTATAGGAACTTACTTACGTGAGGCCTTCTGCCTTCTAAATATTCTGTTTTGAGTCTGAATTTTAAGTTCTGTCCTGCGGACTTAAGCATGGCATTTCAGTCTACCCTCGAAGAAAGCAGTGTGATTGTAAAATCTCTGAAACCGGATTTAATGTTACGAATATTCTACAGTCTCCCCTCCCTACCTGTCCCTGATCGAGACCACGAAATATTATTTACTAATCTGAGGAATATTCTACAGTCTCCCCTCCCTACCTGTCCCTGATCGAGACCACGAAATATTATTTACTAATCTGTTGAACAGTAACTATTCAACTGTTATTATTTCCACGCTCTGGCTTTCGATGAGACTAGGAGAAGCACTTATACTGTGATGCAGTAGGATGTAGAATATAGAAGCCAAATTGACAATTGCCTCACCGACTGAGACATCTTACGTACCTCGTGACGGTTCGTCTGTGATGACCTTCAGTTGCGTAAGTTTAATCCCAACGTAAATCGTAAAGCTAGAGATTATATAGATCAATCATGCTGAACGTCGGAGCAAAACTAAAAAATTGGGTAACTGTCATCTGCTAATGTTTGTAAATATATTTTACAGAAGTTATTTATCGTAACGCGGTATCCAAGCGGGCTGGGGAAGATAAAATTACCTGGCAGTCAGCTGCGTGAGCGATGGCAATAGGTCGATAACACACCGTCAGCCAAAGAACGTCGCCGGCCGTTGTGGCTGAGTGGTTCTAGGCGCTACCGTCTGGAGCCGCGCGACCGCTGCGATCGCAGGTTCGAATCCTGCCTCGGACATGGATGTGTGTGATGTCCTAAGGTTAGCTAGGTTTATGTAGTTCTAAGTTCTAGGGGACTGATGACCTCAGACGTTAAGTCCCATAGTGCTCAGAGCCAACCAAAGAACGTCGTGGTGCCACTACTGTGGAACATGTAAATGATATTCTTGTACGCCTGCCTTGCTCGCGCATTCGTAATCGACTGACGTAATAATATACTTCATTTGAACGACGATAGAGGGAGGTAAAGAAAGATCAAAGATAGACAGGAATACAGCAAAATAAATCACTCAGGAATGAAGTAAATACTAATTGTGAGGAAGTCAAGGTGAAATTGTTTCAGAAAAATTTTGAAGAAATCGAAGATGAAATGATCATTGCGAGAACTGCCGCAGGATGTTAAGTTGAAAACAACCTTTGGTGAAATTAAAAGCATGGGGGGCGAGGAGGGCAACATTAAGGGTCCAATTGATTAGATTGTTGATAGGTGGAAATAGTACACTGAAATCCTGTTTAAGTGAAATGACTTGTCTAATGACGTGATAGATGAAGATACGGGAGTCGATATGGAGGAAGTGCGGTATGTAGTATTAGAGTTAAAGAGTTGTAGAAGACTTGAGATTAAATAAGACAGAACAGGAAGATAACACTCCAGAGGAATTCCCAGAATCATTGGGGAAGTGTAACGAAACGGCTCTTCAAGTTGCCGTGTATAATCTATAAGACTAGCGACATGCGGTCAGAGTTTAGGAAGATTATCATCCATTCAACTTTCAAGACAATAAGAGTAGGTAATTGCGAGAATCATCGAACCATCACCTTAATAGCTTATGCATCAAAACGGCTGACAAGAATAATATGCAGAAGAATGGAAAAGTTAATTAAGAAACTGTTACACGACGATCAGTTTGCTTTTAGGAAAGGTAACGGTGCAAGAGGAGCAGTGCTGACGTTGAGCGTCAGAATGGAGCCAAGACTGAAGAAAAAAAGAATGGTCAAGATACGTTCATAGGATTTGTCGACCTTTCGAAATTATAGGAAAACAGGAGTAAGAAATAAGGAAAGACGAGCAGTATGCAATACATTCAAGAATCAAGACTAAACGATAAGACTGGTAGACAAAGAATGCAGTCCTCGGATTAAAAAGGTCGTAAGACGGAGACTCAGTCTTTCGGCCCTACTATTCGATCTATACGTCGAAGAAGCAATGACGGAACTAAAAGATAGGTTCTAGAGCGGAATTAAAATGCAGAGTGAAATGATATCAAAAATAAGGTAGGCCGATAACATTGCTACCCTCAGACAATGTGAAGAAGAATTAGAGGACCTGTTGAATAATGGAATGAACTGTCTAATGAATAGATATATGGATCGAGAGAGAATCTAATGAAAAGAGAAGTAAAGAGATGTAGTAGGAATGAGAACAACGAGAAACTTTACATCAGAACTGATCACAAAGTACATGAAATTAAGGATTTGTGATACCTAGTAGTGCCGTAGTATTTAGGGTGCATGAACATGGCAGAGCGTAGCGAAGCGAAGGGTTGGAGTAAACCGCATCGTTCTAGATATTATCCTCGTTTTACGGTTATGTTATACGTCCACTTATTTCACAAGTCACTATTATTATTGGTGGACCATAAGCTCAACTCGGACTTGGAATAAATGTGCAACTTGGAATTTTCAACAAATACAGGGTATTGTAATATCTTTGAGAAGAACGCATAGAGGTGTTAGATTACGTCATGAGGGACAACTTAGTTTAGTGACAAAATGTTCACGGGCGCTACCCAGAGACGCCAGGAGTTCTTCAGTATTCTCCGGCAATGGAACGACGAGATTTCACAGCACTAACAGGATCTGCTAGTCAGGTGCGCAGCATACTACCTACCACAGGAAATTGATAGTTTTCAACATGAAAATTAAAAGAACGAGTATCTCTTCATGTAAGTAAACTACAAGAAGTTTATTATAAAGATTTACTAAATATTGCAAGAATCATATTCGCATTTGCAAATACGGTGAAGCTCCATCTGCACAATGCATTGGTAACAATGAACATTTGCGCCGGACTGGGACTCGAAACCGGATTTCCCGCTTTACACTAGTTGCCTCCTTAACCGCATCGGCTATCCGTGCACGCTCCCCGGACAGACACAAATTTCCGCATGTCACTGTTGTGTCTACGTCCTATACTCACTTAGATACTGTGAGTAATGTACTACGAGAGATATTTTATTAAAGTCGCACATTTGATCTTAGCCATAAAATACCATATTAAAGTGCCTGTGTTGTTTCTATGTACTCTGTAATGTCGTTCACACACGCACGTACGTCGAGTACATCGGAGCAATGCTGGTAGTGCAATATGGTTCTTGATTTTGGTTTAACTGACGTCAACATCTTTCTTGAAGTAGCATAATGCCATGACATGCCAAAAACGTGCAAATTTTGTGTGATAAACAGAGATTGATAATTTACAGTAAACGAATCACTTTGATGTACATAGTCGAGTTGCTGCGCTATCAGTAAGAAACATATATAAAAGCATATAAAAAGTATAACTGACGCATGTTGAGGAAGTTATATACAATATATACGGAAACATGGCATATAATTTCACATGCGTTATTGCTGATGTTAAGTGGGTTAATTACGGCCATTTTATAAGAGACTGTATAGAATCAAAATAGTATGTATTGTTCAGTGCAAGCAGATTGGTCAACAAATCTTTGACATTTACATACGAATGTATATTTCGAACTCTTCTATGATTTCACTTCCGTAGCAGTTGTCAACTGCACAAAAAATTTCCTTGTTACAGAAAGATGATGGAGGAACAGTGTGTTTCTCTATTTTGAGATGCTATACGAAAGTTAAATTATATGAAATTTCACCATATTCGATGAGCAAGTGCTCAGACAACAGGTCTTAAATGTCCTGATTGTCGGTCCCCTAAGAAATCCGGACATACGTTACATTGAATTTTATACATCACAGATTTGAGACGTCTGTCAACTATAGACTTCTAACTATATACAAACAGCCGCTTGGTGACATTATTCATGCTAAAACACATAGCAATGTCATATTTTTTTTAAAAAAATTAGTTATACGATATGAAATGTTATCTAGAAATGAAACTGTAGCGTATTTCTTAACAAAACGATTATTTTTAATGAGTGTAGATAAATTTATATTCTGAAGATGACAGATTGTTGAAACCGGCAAAGTGAAATTAATTTCCTAACTGTGCAACTGACAATTGAATTTTATTCTAACACACACATTGGATGCAGATGCCACACACTGGCTACAGCCTGCAACGTCTTCGGGGGATGACCAGTCTTAAACGACGTCTCGCATCTCCGGAAACTCGGCGAGCAAAATGTGACCTGTTATCCCTGGATATTTTCCACAAAGACTTCGAAACAACCTGTACAGAAATCATTGTCGGTGCCTAAAAACATCAAGAGGTAACGAGAAAACCTGAGAATCTGAAGACTAAACACCTTAACTTGAGATATTTGCCTGACACCCGGCTAGTCAGACACAGGGACACTCTTCAAATTGGAAATTTCCATTTGTGGCAATGTGAAGCGCTTAGAACCGCTCGGCCACACGGGCCGGTCCTCAAATTAAAGGCGATATTTGATATTAGTAGTGTTCTCTTGGCCTGGAATGCCCTTTTTGCGTTGCTAGTCTGCTTTTGATGTCCTTCTTGCTCCGCCCGTCATTGGTTACTTTACTGCCTAGGTAGCAGAATTCCTAAACTTGATCTACTTCGTGAACATCAATCCTCATTTTAAGTTCCTCACAGTTCTTATTTCTACTACTTCTCATTGTCTTCGTCTTTTTCGATTTACTCTCAGTCCATACTGTGTACTCATTAGATTGTTCATTCCGTTCAGCAGATCTTGTAATTCTTCTTTACTTTCACTCAGGAAGTAATGTAATGAGCGAATCGTATCGTTACTATCCTTTCACCTTTTAATTCCAATCCTGAAATTTTCCTTTATTTCCAGCATGGATTCCTCGACGTACAGATTGACCAGTAGGGGCGAAAGTCTGCATCCTTGTCTTACACCTTTTTTAACAGGAGCAATTCTTTCTTGGTCGTCCACTCTTATTATTCTCTCTTGGCTCTTGTACATATTGTATATGATCTGTCTATCCCTATAGCTTACCTCTACTTTTTTCAGAATTTCGAACACCTTGCACGATTTTACATTGTCGAACGCTTTTTCCAGGGCGACAAATCCAACGAGCGTGTCTTGATGTTTTTCAGTCTTGCTTTCATTATTAACTGTAACGTTAGAATAGCCTCTCTAGTGCCTTTACCTTTCTTAAAGCCAAACTGATCGTCATCTAGCGCATACTCGATTTTCTTTTCCATTCTTCTGTATATTGTACTCATCAGCAACTTGGATGCATGAGCTATTAAGCTGATTGTGAGAACTAAAATGTCTAGATGAAAATGGATTCCTTAATAACAAATCAATAGACGGTGTCATTAAGATGATACCATTATCAGATGTTTCGGCCAGTTCAAGAAACAGTCAAGGAGTTATTTTATTGTGATATTCGTAGAGATCCTGGGAGAGTTCGATAATGTGTGGACGCCGGGACTTTTTACCCGGCTAAGCGAACTGCAAGTACCGGCGTCCATGTACCATGTACTGTAGTGGCAGGGTGGCGCAATGGTGGGTAAAGAACCGGATAGTGGTGAAGAATATCACAGAAGGATCAAGATGTGGTTTACTCTTAAAATTCTTAGTGTTTCCTGAAGAGTCAGCCAATATATATTTTCATCCTTTATATTTCTTGAGAAAGGACCATGAACGGAAATTTAGGGCGATTCGGACTGACATGAAGGCTTACCGCAATCTACATTTTCATGGAACATTCGAGACAGAACAAGAAAGCGGGGAAATGACACTTTCACCCAGAGAATCCTCCGACAAACACCGTAAGATGGCATGCTGAGTATTTCTGTATTTGTAGATGTACACTGTCTATCCATATAAGGTGACTAAATTTCAAAAGTCTGAACAATGAGCTTTTGCTGCGTGGGATGCTGCGAGACGCGCAGGAAAAGAGACAATGACGTTCTGGAAAGTAACGATAGGGTTGTGGAGACATGGCGACTCCAGTGACGCGTCCAGTTGCGCGATGTTCTTCGGTTGAAGATACATGGCGCCACTCCGATGGAGGAGGTCCCTAATATTCTCGATTGGATTTTAATCCGTGAAATGTGATGGCTAGAGGAATACGGTGAACTCTTCCCGGTGCTGTTAGAACGACACACGTACACTGCGATCTGTGCGAGAGGTTGCATTGTCGGGCTGAAAGATGCCGTCGTGCTGAGGAAAACCAAGCTACATTTAGGTGTGGACATGGTCCCCAACGATAGATGCACAGTCCTGTTGACCCACTGTGCTTAGCCGAATAACGAGATGACCCAGGAAATGCCACGACAACATGCCCTAGGCCATAACGCTCCCTCCTCTGGGACCTTTCCCACTGTCGTTGCAGGGTGTTTGCTTTCAGACTTTTCGCGCTGACGGCAGTCTGTCGAATGAAGGAACTGGCGTGTAAATTCCAGTCTTTGTCGCCGACGAACAGTAGTCAGCATGGGTGCATGAACCAGGAGTCTGCTACATAGTCGAGGAGACTATGTTGGTAGCCTCTTAGCTCAGTTTTTCAATAATTGCACATCTATTCGCCTGTACACATCTCCACAGCCGTCGTTCACCCCCATCGTCTATGGCCCGTGGCGCAACACATCCGCCTCGGTACCTGTTATGGATAGCGCAATTTGCCATGCACTGTACACTTCAACCACGGCGGCACGGGAACACTGTAAAAACATAGCCATTTGCGAAATGCTTTCACCCTTGGCCCGATAGCCATTTATCATGCCCCCTTCGATGTCAGATAAATCACTCCGCATTACGACAAAAACTGCACTGTTTTCCGCTCCCAACACAGTTTACATACCCTGCACCGCTGCCACCTGCAGTCTTTGAGTGGTTATTGCACGTCGACGTCGAACATAGGCGGTGATCACATTAATGTGACTGGACCCAGTATCTGGTGAATCACTCTATTGCGACCTATATTCGACAAAAAGAAAGCCTGTTAGGCCGTGACCACATGTCTGGAGCCGTCAACAGCGGACCAGCGAGTGCGAACAGGAATCGCAGACAAGCGAGGAAGGATGAGTGGAGAGAGTATTACAGGTAAACGAAGTCCAAGCTAGAGAGAGGAAAAAGGAGACCAAGAATCAACATTGCGTTACAGCGAGATGATAGCGAAGGGAAAACATCGCTGAGTGCCGTGTCGCTATGCAGTAGAACTAGTCTAGCGCAAACTCTAATTAACCGGCGGAATGGTTTGTGCAGTACGTTGTGGCAGGCGAAACCGGAGCTGAGGGTTGCTCTACTTAGCAGCCGACATCAGATTTCGTGTTCTGGGGCGTCATTTCAAAGTTTCCGAGCCAGCCTCATAGACACTCCTCCCGACGACCGTATCTTTTTCGATTTTCTCACATACTTTCTTCAGCCATTTATCTCTGACTTCCCTGCAATTCCTACTTATTTCATTCCTATGCGATTTATGTTGCTGTATTCCTGCCTTCCCGTAAACATTTATCTATTTCCTCCTTTCGTCGATCCCTTGAAGCAATTCTTCCTTAACCCACGATTTCTTCGCAGTTACCTTCCTAGTACCTACGTTTCTCTTTCCAAATTGTGTTATTGTCCTTTTTAGATACGTCGACTCCACTTTAACTGAAACTCTTATTGTGTTATTCCTTACAGCAGTGTCCACATCTTTAGCGAACTTAAGACGTGTCTCATCCTTTCTCAGTATTTCAATATGACACTTTCCTCCACACAGATTCTTCCGTACAATGCTCTTAAACTTCAGTCTACTGATGATCATCACCATATTGTGACCCGACTCTTTATCTGCGCGTAGGTATGTCTTAGTATTCTGTATCTGATTTCCGAAACTCTGTCTGATCATGATGTATTCCATCTGGAATCTTCCCATGTCTCTGGACGTTTTCTACGTATACCTCCTTGTGGTTCTCGAACAGACGCTATTACCATCTGCAATTTATTGCACAACACAGTCTCTCCCCTCCCTCATTTCTACACCCAAACTCTCGCATTCCGATAACTATTAATGCTACTCCTTCCCCTACAACCATACTGCAATGCCCCACGATTATTAGATTTTTATTTCCATTTTTATACATAATTACCTGTCCGATATCCTCATGTACTTCATTTCTTCAACTTCTGCTTTCGACATCGGCATATATACCAGAACTATCTCAAGATTTTAAACATGGCTGCAACAGCAACTGTTGAAATTCTTCACGATAAAGGATGACAGCCAAAAACAGTTGCAGGATAAAAATTTTATTAAAATTCTTGACCAAGGTTTCGGTACATATAAATATACTTTCATCAGAAGTAAAAAAATCTAAAATTACATGCTGCAATGGAGATAAATAAAACAATTGTGCCAAAGGCGTCGTAAATAATTAAGACATCTTCTCCATTTGTACAACATGACTATGGGCACAGATGTCTTAATTATTGACGACGCCTTTGGCGCAATTGTTTTATTTATCTCCATTGCAGCATGTAATTTTAGATTTTTTTACTTCTGATGAAGGTATATTTATATGTACCGAAACCTTGGTCAAGAATTTTAATAAAATTTTTATCCTGCACCTGTTTTTGGCTGTCATCCTTTATCGTACCAGAACTATCGTTGTTGGAATTAGTTTTCTGCCCTGGGCCATGAGAATATCCGTATCACTGATCCCCTCAGTGTTCGCAGAAGCTCAGTTACTACCTCAGTTCCCATTCATAACGACTCCCTCCCACGAATAACACTGTCTGCTGCTGTTGATGCTACTGTATATCTGTTTGACCATCAATCCTTGTCTTACTTGCACTTAACGTCACTGACCCGAAATATAACTAGCCTGAATCTTTCCTATTCCCTTTTCATATCTTTTGTTTCGCTACCATCTTCTAACTTCTGATATTCCACGCTCCGACTGCCATAGCTGATTATTCCATCTTTTTCTCGTGGCCGTACCCTCCCGGAAATCTGAACTGGGGCTAGTCCAATGTAGTGATCTTCATGACACTTTTTTCAATTACAGGCTACATATCCTCTGGATACGCGTTATGTGTCTTTAATGCAGTTGTTTCCAATTACATCGCCGTTCGTCATTGCTGATTCATCTGCCTTTTAGGGACGCTTTCCCATCCCAAAATATAAGAAAGTCCCCGAGCCTCTGTCCGCTCTTGCACACTCTTTTACAAGACGGTTGGCAGGCGAGCTTCTCATGTCGGAAGTGTTACGTCACCAGCGCTGCATTGATTCACAATTTGAGTTATAGCTAGACTCGAACCCGAAATGCAAGACTTTTTGATTACTAGTCAAAGACGCTACACTCAGACCAAGCTTCTACATTTTCTATTACATTGCCTGACATTCTTGTACTTTCTTATTGCTACAATAAATTGAAGCACATCTTCTGTTACCCAAGGTTTTCCTTAGTTTACCTACTTTGTACCTCTGTTTATCTGTCCATTTTAGAAACGTCCATTCCCTTTTCAACTAAACTCCCTACTGTTGATGTCATGACTGCAGTATGTAGCGAACGTCAAACGCGTCTCGGCATTCCACATTGCTTCAGTATCACACTTGTTTCCACGTTGATACTTCGGGACGATTTTTTACAACTTCAACCTATTCATTATTACGGAATTATTATCTCAGTGTACATCTACTCCTCATAACCCTTTGTACCCAAGCATTTCACTTTGGAATTTCTGGTCGTGATGTAATGAACATTAAATCTTCCCGTGTGTCCAGACCATTTCCAAATGTACATCCTCTACTACTGATTTTTGAAGTTGGTTCACCATTGGTAGCCGAAAGTTATTCAGTAACGCAAGTATTCTCCCTCTTCACAGTTTTTACAATTAGTTTTTTTCTCGAAATCCCTAACTACATCATTAATATAGACGGCAGTCATTTTACTTGACAATGACTGCTTGGTCGAAAGCGCGTAGCCGACTATAATCTATATCCTTTCTCTGCCCCTTTATCTTATCTAGAATTGCCCGCGAAAGGCAAAGGTCCCGAGTTCGAGTCTCGGTCGGCCACACAGTTTTAATCTGCCAGGAAAGTTCCTTTATCTTATGTTCATAATGTCGGTATGCATACCTAAACATTCCCATTATCATTGGCTTTCAGAGGATTCGAATGACCGTACCCTATCACCGCAATGGACGTAGTAACTCGGCCCCACCCCTATCTTCGTTTCACAGTGGAACCTGCTTCTATGATATCAGTATCTGTTACTCTTGAATTTGCCCATTTGGCCACAAATCCTTGTTTTCAATCCATTTCACGTAACTAATACTTACTACCTCTCGACTGAACCATTGAACTTCCCTTTTCCCAGCTGCCCCGCCCCACGATTTTCAAATTTATGGCATCCCAATTGCCGACTCGTAGTACATTATTATTTCGACGGTTATTCCTTGTCACAGTCACTTTCCGCTTGGCAGCTCCTCTAGGAGATCCGAATGGGGTATTAATCCGGAATGCTGTAAAGAGATCATCACCAGACTTGTCCAGTTGGCGGTCACATGTCCTACGGATGCCCATTAAGTGTCCTTAATGCAGAGGTTTCCATTGCGTTCTGCATCCTAGTGTCATTAGTTATTACGGATCCTGCCTAAAGGATACCAGTATAACAATGAAACTTATGATTTATTCGAATTCGCGCACTTGACAGGTTCCCCATCATGGGCATAACTAAGGTATCTCTTGAGACGCCCTGCTAAACCCACAGGACAGGACAGGCAGTTTAAGTTGTGGAAAAGGTCCAAAATAAGTGGCTGTCAGTTACACTCGAACATACAACCTTTCATTTGATGAAACATTACAAGAGCCAAGAATAAAAAAAAAAAAAAAAAAAAAACAATAACACCTTTAGCTTTGGAACTTAATTAGCGACTGAATGCGCAGTACAGTCTCATGCCTTAAGGGCAAGACGACTTTAACTTAAAAACGGCTGAAATCCAATATTTTAAAGCCCAACGAAAATCAGATATTTAAAAGGAAAAGCCTTATCTTAAAACAGTTCCTTAATTAGGCTGCGGGTCCAAAGAATCTGACACTTTAAGAGAAAACAACTTAAATTCAAAATCGGCTGAAGGCCCAACACTTAAGACTCACTAACATTAATTTTTTTTAAAATGCCAAAGGCTTTATGTAAAACAGTTCTTAATTTAGGTTGAAGGGCCAAACCATCTGACAGTTTAAGATCAGAACAACTTTAATTCAAAATCGGCTGAAGGCCCAAAGCATCTGGCCCCTTCAGGGCGAAACAACCTTATCTCAAAATCAGCAGAAGCCACACAAGTACAAACAACATGAACAAACAAGAAAAGGCAGTACACCGAAGGGCGCTCAGAACTTCCGAGGGTCGACCTCGAATTCAAACACTAAGGCTGGCTTCGGTGAGACAGGCCGTTGGCCCAAACATTGTCGATCAGACGACAACTCAACCGCCAGACAGTCAGCAGACCCACCGACAAGATAACCTCCACTTCACCCGACCAGAACGCAACACAGAGTTCAATGGAACAACATAGGAGGCATTGACGCCCACAACCAATTATACATTGAGCTGTCAAACTACACACCATGCTGGACAGCGATGACACAATGAGGAAGATACATTGCCTGAATTTACGTCCACGGACAGGGCAGGTAACTGGAACGTTAAAAGCCACAAGGCAGAAGATTCTGCTGGTGCACTTCAATTCAAATAACCAAGTACACTTAATCTCCACTAGAGGGTGGCTGTAATTTGCCAACTTGAAAACACACATTGTTGCTTGCGGGAATATCCCAGCAGCTGACAACGAAATCCAAACGACACAATGTGGACAGTCGTGACTTGCTGGTAGATTAAGTCAAAACCCAACTTTCATGTCCAGGATCGGTGTGCCACGAACCTCGTAGCAATAAGAACAGCACCACACACTCCGACACCGCATAGAGGCCGCCAGCGGGCCCGGCCAAACTATGTGCCGCGAAGATTTCCTCGCTGCTCCTCGCCAACCGCCCAACTCCCAGGCCTGGAAACGGTGAAAGGACCCAATATATACGTCGGCCGATGACACGACCAACCGAACGACCAACCAACGGTCGTCCCGCTCCAATCTCCCTCCGTCGGACAGTTCATGTGTGTAGCCGCGGTCGATGAGCACTGGCAGTCGGCGCCTCACCGGCGCTCCGTTGCCGACTTCACTGCAACTGCTGCGTCCCGACTGCACTGCTGGTGTGTTCCGAACTCACTGCCACACACACGACGACCCGGAATACTATCGGTCGCTCCAGAGATGGTACGACAGTGCACTTATCGATTCGCGCTTGTAGCGCCGCTTACGGGCAAGTAAGGCAGAAAGTTAGTGACGACAGTAAATGGAATAAGGAAACGAGGCGGCAGTACCGTTGTAGATGATAAACAATAAATGGGATAAACGCGAGCCATGCACCGCTCATCTTTACTTTCTCTACTTAGGTATTTTTAGCTGAATCATTACTCAGAAAAATAACTGCGTGTTTCTTATAACTCGATTCCTACATAGCGAAGTGTTCGCATACTTCCCATGTTTTATGGGGATGGGAGATGGGAGATGCAGGTAAATTAAATATTTCTTCGTTTTATCCTCATTTTTATATTTTCATCTGTAACATGTTACCGTGTCTACATTAAGTCACTTTTAACAACGCTGCTTCCCCGAAGTGTTGAACTCGAACCCAGTTGCCTATCACCTCATTAAGTTATTAAATAGTTTTCGAAGCGAATGCTAGGATACTTCTTTCAAAATGACCGAACCAGTTGGCGCTTTGGTAAGATACTGAAATCGTTTGCGTCGTGACCTTCTATGCATCCTTTTACGAGTTTTCTATCATTTTTGTAAACAGTTTATGATTGGTTCCTTTGATAGGACACGCTCTGTTTGCTGCTTCATCCTTACGATATTCAAGCTTGCGCTCCATCTGTATTGATCTCCTAGTTTAAAGGATTAAATATTATTTTCCCTACTTTCAGTATTCCCGTATTTTCTGTCCATTCCTGCACATTCTTTGTACTTCCTCAGTAATGATATAGAAACAAAAAGACTGATCCAGATTCAATCTTCCTAACTACTCTCTTCACTTTCTGCAATATCAAACCTTAAGTTTCTGTTTGTGTTGTTTTTCTTGTTCATCATTGTCTCTCTACTTTCCCGTTGTGACGCTAATAGCTATTCAACATTCATCCTCCCGAAACTGTTGCTATTGGCACCCGCTATTTATTACATTGTTCAGTCCATCAGATTGTATGCATATAATATTAGTTTAGTGTTATTGTTGCACGTTCATAGCAGAATCACGATGAAATTATTCTCTCACGCAACCGTGCAGTGACCTCCGCACTAATCCCGCTGTCTGCCATGCAGTGCAGCGCTATTACAGCACAGTCTGTCGCAGCAAATGCTGTTTTCTCGCTGTCAATTGTTTGTAATGATACGACTAAATATCGACGCTCCATAATACAATATTACTTCCGTATACCTGACGCACGAGCCCACAGAATTACGGACTGTACGACGGGTAATCTAGATTTATTGTTATCATTCCAAAAACCGAATAAATCTTCTCACACAGTAGAGTTTATTGCCTACTGTTTTGTGCTTCATAGACCACCCAGAACCTTGTACTCATTTAATTCGCTATTTCATTTCTTCTGTTGCATATCATTGCCTCCACAGAATTTTTTTGTGAGTGTGATCACCTTTTATTTCCTCAGTGAATATTTTGGTAACATTTTTGCAAATAATTTGTTCGTGAATATGTGTCCTACCAGTTGTAACCTCCCTCAAAGCTTTCCTTTGAGCAGTTATATCCATCTGAGTGTTTTGCGGATTGATTTAAGGTCAGCTTCTTTACAGCTGGGTGAGACTTGTGTAGTCTCCATATTACTGCTTCCTCACGTGTCCTTTCGGCAAACCATTGTAGATAACAGATATAGTGCAAATCTACAATCTCTTCAGGCTATCGACTTCTAGAAATAATTAACATTTTCTTGATGACACGAGAGAAGAGTGATAGTTTAACAAAATCGCTGTGAGAAAATAAAGTGTTCAATGGTAAATTATAGTTATTGATTCCAGTGAGAAATTCGTTTTGCTTTAACCGATGTTATAACAGGGAGAGCCCCTGAGGATACAACTTGCTTTCATTCTCCAGGGGTCCGCAGCTCGTGGTCGTGCGGTAGCGTTCTCGCTTCCCACGCCCGGGTTCCCGGGTTCGATTCCCGGCGGGGTCAGGGATTTTCTCTGCCTCGTGATGACTGGGTGTTGTGTGCTGTCAGGTTAGTTAGGTTTAAGTAGTTCTAAGTTCTAGGGGACTGATGACCACAGATGTTAGGTCCCATAGTGCTCAGAGCCATTCTCCAGGTCATTAATGGCATAGGATTTCCAAGGTTGGACAAGGAAGGATAAGTAATTCATCGAAAATAATTTACGAAATACTCGGCAATCCCCAGTATCTGTGGTCGGTGTCTAATTCGTAAGCCAGAGCGCGAGACTGCTCCTGAATTTTAGACACATGCTTCCACCTCGGCTGTTAGTATTTGATTTGCCATTATTATTGTTAACTACATTTTACACGATTAGCTACTTTTGACCTTTCAGGTCATTCACATACGCTACTGGTATCAAAACAACGACAACATGTAAGCACGAAGCAGCTGAGATGTTCTGTAAGGCTGGAAATTCTTGTAAATCAAGCAGTAACAGCCGATGTGGAACTATGTCTCAGACGTTCAATAAATTCACGGCTTGGTACACTGCACTAAGAAAATGATCGAGACCACTCTCATAACCACGAATTATCTCTGTCGAAGTGTTCCGACCTCGAGCGCATCTTCAGTTTGCGGTGTAAACTTCTTGAAGTAACACTGTATAACTGCAGCGGTATTTCTCCTGTAAGAATGTTACAATGATTTCTTATCAAGATAAGTAAATAAAGTATTTTGTATGTGAAGGATGTTCAGAATGTTCAAATGTGTGTGAATTCCTAAGGGACCAAACTGCTGAGGTCATCGGTCCCTAGACTTACACACCACTTAAACTAAGTTATGCCAAGAACAACACACACACACACACACACACACACACACACACACACACACACACACACACCCATGCCCGAGGGAGGACTCAAATCTCCGGCGGGAGGGGCCGTGCAAACCGTGCGGACACTCCGCACGGCCGAAGGATATTCCATTATCTGTAGATGGGCTTCAGGTTAGAATAAAACGTATGGTGATAGATCGGCTTTGTTTTTCTCATAAATATAAAGCTGAATCTGCAAGTTTGTGAGAATTTTGAAGCATCACAACTGTATATCCTAGCGATAAATGAATAATTCTAAATATTATTCTTGCAACAGCAACTGGAGACACTCTTTTGACCAAGAGGACAATAAAGGTGAGGATTCATAGCAGACAGTTGGGAATTAAGAAGAAAATATCGAGTGTTCATAGTGATTAAACTGTGAGTAGTCTATTACTACGAGAATATAAAGTATTTAGCAGTTTTAAAACAACATTTAATTCGTTGCCTTCAGACTTATAACATGAACTTAGTAAGATCCACTGAAACATGAGAGTCGCACATGCTGCACTTCAAACTTTCTCTTGACATTTACCTTTCTTCTATAAAGGGCCTTCAAAATACTTTCTTACCTCATGGGATTCATCTGTCTTCGATT
Source organism: Schistocerca piceifrons (assembly GCF_021461385.2). Classification (NCBI taxonomy): domain Eukaryota; kingdom Metazoa; phylum Arthropoda; class Insecta; order Orthoptera; family Acrididae; genus Schistocerca; species Schistocerca piceifrons. The sequence continues at coordinate 554,340,421 of NC_060138.1, read as the reverse complement.
GACTTGGTCCATTCGTTAGGCTCTATGCTAAGTTCCTCTCTATTTTATTTAAATTATGGTCTTCTTTACGTCTTCCATTCCAATTTGATCCCATATCAATTTAGTTATTTTCCTGGATCTTAAGCGCACGTATGCGTTCTTCGGTGAGTAACTCTCTGTTTTTGACTAGTATTCACACCGGTAGCCTATGTCTCACTCCCAAGAGAAAAACACTAATAATTGACAATGATAGTAATCTTTGCGTTTCAAACAAACTGATGGCAGAGTTTCGAAAACTCTGTTTTGTTAATCGAAAGTACTTCAAAGAACGTTCAGTTTCCGTTTTCCTATATTACTCTTTCTCTACCCCTCCATCCGTCTCCTTGAACTACTCTTAATTTAGAAATTAGCAAGCTCCTTGTATGACTTCATTAATAATTTTTTATCATCTTTTATATCTTTCGTAACTGAATTACCGCCCTAATTTCAGGTTTGCCTCTAGCAAGTTCTTCTACTGAAATTCATCGGCACTGGAGAAAAAGAGTACAACGTCATCAGCGAAAAAATATTTTTCCTTTTTATCAGTTAAGATTTATTCACTCTAATACAACTTACGCTAATCTAACTTACGCTAATTTCCATGTTTTCGGCACTAATTCGACTGTTGAAAAGAGAGCCATTGTACGCCTTGGTAGCTCCGAAGCTGAAACATTCTTTTACGCTATGCTGGGGAAGACGCAATGCCTTATCGAAAATTTACAGCCATCATATGAAATGTTCTTCGTCAATACAATTCGTAGATTGGTATCTGCTGTAGGTTGTGATCGATTCCGCGTCCATCGTAGAGTTTCAACTCCGTGGTCAATTGTCCACATCGCCAGCAACACAAATAAAGGCTATCTGCACGACTAGAAAACTAAGTATTGTTACTGTAGCTGGCGTAGGTCCGACACTCAGTTTTAAATAACTGTAGGTTTGCTTCATACTTTACCCTAACACTGTCTCTATGATATTTTCAGTGCAGAATCCAGTTATAACTACAACGCAGCATAACACCACAGTGAACTAATGTTCTAGACCTCCAGAACCTTAGCTACACTTGCGAGACTGTATGGAAGTGGATACAGTAATATAATGCAGGAAACTAGTCATAAGGTGCAGACACGACACACGACATATTTTCTAAGGCCAAAACACACGACTGCTGCGAGACGGACTTAACCATATCGCTTACCCTTTTTCTTTTATTTTCTTAGTCGTAATGTTAGTTGTAACTCTTCGGTTTTTCTGTGCAATATATATCTTTTAGGTTATGTATTAATGGGCTGCACAAAACACTAACAGTCTGCGCAATTGAAGGACACAAAGTTTCATAATTTCAAAATAAGTCGTTTCAACTTTTCGTCCACGATTATGGCGTACTCTAGTTTCTAATAAAGTGCGCCGTAGCCACACACTGATAACCGGAGAGCTAACAGGGATACTCAGAGGGAATTAACCGGCACTATGACAGAAGAAATCGAGAAACTGTGGCTTGGATGAACTGATGTACATAATGGGCTCTATGCCAATTTTACAGTCCATCGTCCAATAGTAGAGACTGCTGTCGATGAAACCGAAAGTTTCATTGCAGCGGATGTTACACTCTGAAATTCAATTTTGTCTGACGCGTGCACGTGCCATATGCTTCACTGTTTACACAATGAATTTTTTTTCTCGGGAAACAACAGATTTTTTCACATCGTGATTAATGCCGTTGAAATATTAACCCTATATTTCCATACAGATTATAGAAAAGAACTGAAGTACGTAATACAGACTAGAAATTTCTGGCAGAGGACAATAAGTATTTCCTCTAAGTCTAAAAATGAAAGTAAGAAGGAAGATGTCCTGTCAATGATCAAGTCTTAAGAGTCAGAGTATAATCTCGGGTAAGGTAAGGACAGCATAGGACAGTGGACGTGTCCTATCCAAAGGTACCATGCTGATATCAACAAAAACTTTAGTGTCGTTTGCCGAATTGAAATTTGAACTCCGCTCTTCCGATTCGCTGTCCGTTATCTTAATCATCACACCAAGCATCCGGAAACGATCGGCTGGTAATTAGATCGTTTCTAAATGTGTTTCGGAGAAGCAGGTAAACTTCACAAGCAAAGTGTGGTGGGCCCTATCTTGCATGAAAACTGTTGAGTTCAATGCGCCTCTTTCCTGTAGGGCGAGCACCACAGGCTCGCGAAGCATATCGCAGTATCTCTGGCCAATCACATTGCACGTCTTTGATCCCTGAGCGCCAACCTGTTAAAAAAGAATGGGCGAATGATGAACGTGGCTGTATCCCCACATTCGACAATTCTGTGTGCTTACCTCACCCGTCAGAGAAAAATGAGCCTCGTCTGTCCATACGATGGTCAAGGTCCTGCCCTCGTCAACTTCAGTCCTTGCGAGAAAGTAGAGAGCCAAGTCAACATGTCGTTGTGCGTCGTGTGGTGCGAGTTGCTGTAGGATGTGAATTTGGTACAGATACCGTTTGAGAATGTTTTGAAGCACCTTCCTTACAGTGACCAGGGGATGACCAACTTCGTGACACAGCACGTGCATTGCCTGACGGTCGGGAATTGTAAGCACCGTTGTTTGCCATAGCTACACTGATTTCATCAATCACCCGTGGTGCAACCGATCGACAGCTTCTTAAAAGAAAAAAATAATGCGACGTTCTGTTCTCCAGCTCATTCGAAATTCTTCATCATGCTCCGCACAACAGGTGGAGAAAGAGGACCCTCAAATGTTTTTTTATTCCAGTCTTTGATCACAATATGAATTCTTTAGACGATGACCGGTTTCAGTCCGTAATGACCATCCTCAGATCTTTTTTACACCATGCCCCATCTAAGGATGGTCATTACGGACTGAAACCGGTCATCGTCTAAAGAATTCATATTGTGATCAAAGACTGGAATAAAAAACATTTGACATTATTGGATCACTGTTTGTATACGCGACCATGTCGCAGTTGGTGAAAAGAGGACCCTTCCATAATCCTTTCAGCCCGCGATATTCTCGAAGGGCAGCTACAGCGTTACTGTGTCACCAATAATGCCCTGCTCCTTTTGTCGAAGCCCATGTTGCCACGTCAACAAGTGCACTGCGACTGGTCAGGTGTGGGAGACTGTGAATCACGACGACTGATCACGGCACCTGGTGGCCACAGTTGGAACTCGATCGTGGCGCTGTGACGCACGAAAGTCACCCACCACATACTTTCGGAATTAATGCTACCAAGTTTGGTTGTCGTACGGTCATTAGTTTCTGTCTTATAAAGTGTTAAATAGAGATGGTTCAAATGGCTCTAAGCACTATGGGACGTAGCATCTGAGGTCATGAGTCCCCTAGACTTAGAACTACTTAAACCTAACTAAACTAAGGACTTCACACAAATCCATCCCCGAGGCATAACCTCCCGGTAAATTTGCCACAAATTTTTGAATTTTATCATCTTCTTTCCTCATACAGGATTTCTCTTGAGAAAAAAAGTATTATCAGTGGAATGATACAGGATAAGTGCAAACCCTCGTTTCTTCAATTTTTTTAAAAAAAAGGTCTGTGTTATTAGGAATTGAACCACAAATCTTCAAATGTGCAGTCTCACTCCCATGGTGAGACTCTTAGTAAATGGGGATAAGCAATGATATCTTCATTACCTGCAGGATGTGTTGAACGGTATGTCCTTACGCTATTTTGGAGTAAGATAAGAAGTAAGAAATGAAACGATAAAACACTACTACATCGGAGTCACCATAAATGTAACACATTTCCCTACAGGCAATAAATGACATCTTTGGTCCTCGAATTCCATTCTTTCCGGTGCTCCTGGAAGAAAAATCACAGAATTATACGAGCAAAGTCAGCGGATCCGCCAGTAGATTCTGCAGCGCGGACCAAACAAGAAACCGGCAGCGGCGTCTTTTTCTTGGCGCGGTGGAGGACTCTGACTGTATGCAGTGACTGCCCGGGGGGAATCGGCGCGTGGTGAGGAAGCCGTGCCCGGAATGCGGACGGACCTGTAGTAGGGTGAGAGGGTGGGGTAGGGGGAGGCGGAGGTCTCGGTAGGGGAGGGGTGTGGGTGGCAGACTTTGGACGCAGAAACCTGGCGCGCCATTCACCGCGCGCCGCAGGCTCGGGGCAAACGCGCAGACTTTGTCAACCGTGCGATTTTATCGCGCTCGCCAGCGCCCGGGCTTTTCAGCAGGAAGTGCCGGCGTGCTATAGGGCCCCGTGTAAAGGCGGGCGGAGCAGGCGTCGCGGCGCTGCCGCTGGCGCTGTTGCCACGCGGCTTTCGACGCCTCCGCCGCGGCTTCTGCCTACACACACTGTGCGGCCCAAGCAGGTGGTGCTCACAGCCGCCGGTAAGTGGCGATTGTTTTACGGAGCTCTACAGCACTCCAGTCGGGAGGGTAAAACACTTCGGCAACGCAAGGCCCCCAACAAGTGTCGCGATGATAAAGCCCCTCAGTATAATAGGCAGAACAGCCACCTTGATTTATAGTTTGAAGTGGTTTGAGCCAATATTTTGGCACATACGAGGATAAATATGTAGCAGCATCGTAGCACGGTTCATTCTAACGAAAAAACCAAATATGCGAATGAAGCAAATAATCCAGCATGTAGGGCATATCGGAAATCATAGCTCATAACACTATTTTTACTATTTGGGATGTGTAAGGTTACATAAAGTAACCTTTATTTGTGAAAAGGGTAAATAACTTACAGAAATATTTGACAAAGCACTGTATACAACGTATTTTCAATTTTTATTGCCGCATAACAATGTTAGTTCCCGACGATCCTGGTAGGTGGCATGCATGAATGAGTTATTGCAACAGTCATCACAGTTTAAACGAATGTTCCAAAAGAACAGATATCACCCAAAGCGTGGTCAGTGTTGTTCATGGTTTGATGGTCCACCTGCTTAGCTGGGTGGTAACGTTGTGGCTTCCCATGCACTGGGCACAGATTCGATTCCCGGCCGGTTTGGAGGTTTTCTCCGCTCGTGAACTGGATGTTGTGTTGTCCTTATCACCATTTCATCCTCATCATCGGCCGCAAGTCGCCCAATGTGGCGCCGACTGAAATAAGACTTTAACTTGGCTGTCGAATCGCAATGAGATCTCCCGGCCAACAATGCCACTCTTATCATTTCGATCATTTCTTTCCATGGTTTCATGAATCCAAAACCGCTACTTCACCTCAGAGAGGGTTCAGGACTAGATATCGCAAACCACCATGTCAAAGGAAAATATTAATTGGTGCAGTCGTCTCACCGAAACTGGTTGTGTATCACAGAGGACGCCGGATGACGGTAGGTCAGCGGCTAGCATCCCTGCACGTTCGTTTGTCTGAAAGGAAACACCCAAAAAGGGCTTGAAATGTTGTGTGATGTGGTTGGCGTCTGTAAGGCTACTTGTTTTGGTACGGCCGTGCTACCTCTTGACGGTTACCATCTGTTTGGCCGTGCACGAACACTCGTCGCTTGTTCCCAACAGGAATACCAGACCATCTGCTGCTTACAGTACGCTGCGTCAATCACACAACCTGCAACGCACAAGGAACACATGGCAAGTGGTGATAGGAACGTTCATTCGTCAGTGTCATCTACCGTGTTTCCGAAGACATTTTCATAGGACCTTTTTTCCACCATTTCCAGGCAGAAACCCGTCCCTGTCGTTTGAAGGTTTTAATTTCACCCAGTAAAATGCATCGGTTACAACAGGATATGGGAACGGAATTTATTTTACAGTAAGATGGCGCGCCATTACATTACCATAATGAAGTCGTCGCGTATCTCCGCAGGAATGTGCCGCGTTGGATTGGACATGGTGGAACAATATCTTGCCCACCATCTGATTTAACCCCAATGTACTTCTGTGTATGGGGCTAGATTAAAGACAGAGTGTTTGTTTATCCGCTTCCAGGAAACGTCGCCGACCTTCGATAATGGACAGCAAGCAGTCACCACCTTACATCAAAACTTGCTTGATGGGATGAGGTAGAAAATTTATTACTGATGGAAAATTTGTCGTTTTACAAAGGTAACTACACTGAACATTTGTAAATAAAAGTCGAAGATGTTTTGTATTCAGAGCTGTATAAAACATTTCTGTAAGTTACTTAGCTTTTCCACAATTAAAGATTACTTTTGAATAGCTAATTGGTAAACACCCTGTACATGTTCCGCATTTTGACATGTTTTCAGAAAAATAAACATACTGCCGATGCTCCAGCTATATCAGAAAACGTAAATTTGGCATCCTTTCTTGAAGATAATTCGACCTAAATAAGAACTGAAGGTGGATGTTGGTCGACGCCATGGTATTACGAAATATGAATGAGCGTTATACAAGACTTTAATTCACAGATCCTACTCTGAAGAAGAAATGAAGTGTAAAAAATTCACTTGCCTGGAAGTGTAGAAGGCCTCTGCGAATGAGTACTTTTAATGATAATACGTCGTACAACTGAATTCGTTTAATGAATGAACAAGGAGACGGAGGGGATAAACTGTTGTAGTTATGAAACTACCTTAAAGGATATTGGTGAGAAGAGCCATGTTGCGTTTACCTAGTAGTCAGATACATCCCAAGACTATCCCTTAGCAAGTTTAGCACAATGACTATTCATGCTAGACTGTCGCTTCATTCTTTCAAGCAAGAGAGATGTTATTCAGTTGTAGTGCTGAATCCTTGTAATTCTATACCTCTAAGACTGTAAATAACTGTATATATGAATTACTTTACTATTTTTTTGTTCTTTTTTTGTAATACCAGGACATGTTCTATGTCCTTTTGTAAGATACCTTGTGTTAAATAAAACTACTACTACTATTACTACTGCTCCTACTAAGTATTTGAAATATAAATCTGTTATGTAGGACGCACCTCACTCTCGACACACACACACACACACACACACACACACACACACACACAAATCATCACATTGAAAGTTGTTGTATCGCCTTTCTCTGACCAGATCTTTAGGAAGTATTCTTTTGTTTACATTGTTTAAACAGTTTAAGATTAAGGTTAAACCGAAAATTAAGTTTTGTAAATTTTCATACTGTCACCATAGTTTCACGAACAAAATGCACTATTTTATAACCCTTCCATATCACAGGGAGCTGCCGCACATATTCTCAACTGAAAACGTATATAACTAAAGTGACCAGTACTTCCCAAGCCACGAGACAGCGGAATGAACAGGATTCATGATGGGATGGGATGGGATGTGCATCTCGTTCACTAAACTAACCTACCATATTTCTTAGGCATTTTTCCACATTCTTTTAATCAAATGTTGGTTTTGTATTGCTCATGTCAATCATCTAACACAGATGATTAAATCACGAATATATAGAGGGGAAAGTTTTTCACATGATTTACGTAAGTGGCACAACAGCTTGATTACTTTACCGCAACTCGAGGTAGTTACCACAGGAAGTGCATCAAGTAATGTCAGTAGGCTGTTTAAGGTGGTGAAATGAACTTCATCGAGAGGAAGAGAAGAAAAGAAAAAACCAAATAGGAAAGCATGCAGAAATATTATGAAAGTTAAATAACTTGCATGTATAGTGGTGATCAGCATTCGATCCAAATCACCACCTACACGGTATGAAAGAGTTAATTGTTTTGTTACCACAAAATGGTACAACATACCTGTTACACTTTCATACAAAAAGTCAAACTTCCGAATCTCTGCTGTTTGTATTATAAGCTCACCGGATCCCACTCTTGTTTTTATTTGAAGTATGATTTGTCTTCGCTGACATTAATTTTCTGGGAACAGTTTTGGCCTTCCTCGAAAGTATTATTGTATTGGCCGATATATGGTGTCATTTATACCTCAAGAAGAATATAGTCCACAATATAATTGTTCTGAAGGAACCTAGAAAATTTGCGGAACATTCTACAGTTCAGATTTAAAGGGCGCAAACTGCTTTATGCTAAAATCTGACAGTGATTAACGAATAATGGAAAGGTAAAGTTGATTGACACATATGTTACATAATTGGAACTGAAAAGTATTTTGGATAATTATTCGAACATCAACTGCACCTTATAAACAAATTTCGTTCCTCTGCGTATAATACGAACATGATTTATGCAGTCACACCCCTACTTACACAACAGAAAGGAACTCTATGTCATCTCCTTGATAAACAGGCTGACGCATTATCCTTACCGCTGCTTCCATTTATTACGCCGTCTTTTGTATTGAATTTCACGTTATCGTTGAGGAAGTATCTCAATAAAAACATTGCGTCCACTTTCATTGTGATGACATTAAAAGAGAATACCTGAGCTGCCTTCCTTTGCAAACACCATATAATTATTAAAACCGTGGCCGGTGTCTGACATGAGCAAAGATCGACAGCGTCATTGTTCAGAGACGAATGACCGAATTATTCGTAACACATCTTGTACGAAATGAATGTAAGATACAGTAAAATGACCGTCGTTAAATTACAGGGCCGCTGATTGCTATGAGCAAGACAAACTAATGACTGACGGCAATGCACGCTCGGCCAATACGTTTCTTCACAACGATTTGCCGACTACACTGGTTTCACTCTGAGAAGTATATTTTACAGTATCAAAAGGCGTGTAACTAGCCGCACTAGGGATAGTTAAATTAAAATAATAGCAATAGTTCTATTACATATCAATTTTAATTACTATAGACCAGCAAACAGTTAATTTAATGGTTACATACCTGTTACATGCCTGTTCACTACGATAACCTATAGAATAACGCAAAATATGAGTGATTTGAAGTAATTCTCTTACAAAGAAACAAGAGAAGAACTCTATATTTGTATGTGATTTAGCGACAAGGCGTTTAATATTTCCGACGATCGATAAAGTTCCACTGTGAGGTCACAGTATAGACCTACTGTCACATTACATAGAACAACAACTAGGAACTGAGTTAAATCTTTTCTCCTTCCTCCTTTAGAGGCTATTAAAGGAGACAAAAAACACACATACGCCAGGAGACTGGTTCGTTCCGAACATTAATAAACGTATATTCTCGTTGAGAAAAGAAGCACTTCAAGGTGGTCTCTACTGCATTCAAACAGTTTCTCACTGCTTTGTACCGCTAATTTGCACGTTAATGACGTGTGTTATTGTATTTCACGCCAAGACCAGTTGCTGCTTAATAATATCGAGAAATGATGCTGAAACGTATATATATCACATCTGCCTGTCGTGCAGTATATTTAGGCCATGACCCGTTTTCCTTCTCAGCGATTCAGTTGCAACATATTCTGTAAAGTCCATGATTTTTGACGCTTGCGACATATCAGGTTACTGACGTACATCTGAGAAAAAATTTTATCCGCTGCACTTAACGCCACAGATGCCTTTTGTCCGTGTCGCTTGCTGAATTCCACCGGGAAAACGTTAATGGCAGCATGTGCGCAGAATACCAATGAGGATGTACATAAAAACAAACGTGCGTTCCTTGTTTTCTCACGGGCCTTTGTGTTGTGTTACCATCCCCGCATGTTGATCCTCTGTGTTATTTTTGACGACGCTTTTGAGGACGGAACTGCATACCATCGACAGTCGTGCCCGTGTATTCTTTTGTTATGTGTACGTGAGGAAGCCTCTCGTTTAGAGATTAAAAGCGTTTTCTGCTGTGCACTCTCCTCCTGGTGCCATTACTATCTCCCGTTGATAACGATCCACTTTGCTTCGTCAGTCCTTAAATTTACGTAACTTAATGTAACATCTGTATATTACTGATTAGTGTCACTACTGTAGCTGCACGAGTCTAATCTCCCAAACACATTGAGACCATTATTCATAAACTTTCGGGCGTGCATCTGGGATATGATTAATGCTTGTTGCGATATTTAGGTTTACTGACTTTCAGCCATTCTGATTTTTTTTCCTTTATTGATTTTCTATCCCCCCCACCCCCCCACTTGGGGTGGGGTGGGCTGACAGGAGCTTAATACGCTGCTCTACAGCCGAACGAAAAGTTAAACAAACAATGGTGAGACAACAAATAATAAAAAAATGTGATAAAACGGTGAGTTTGTTAATAATGGGGGAAGGTTGCGGAACTTAAAATACAAAAACAGGATGTTGACGATGCGGATGAAGACAGACAAGAAGGAGACATGCACAATGAAAAAAACATGGCGACAGTGTGGTTTCTGTTCGCACGAGATAAAAAACACAACCTGCGACAGAATGGTGGCTGATCGCAACAATGACAGGGGACGCACAACACTGAACACTCATTTAAACAGCACTGTAGAGCGGCAAATGGGGGGGGGGGGGGTTAGTTCCCGGACGTATGAGGGGGAAAAAGAGGGAGGAGAGGAAAGGAAATAAAAGAGGGAACCAGTGGAGGGAGGGGGCATAGAAAAAAAGGGATGTGGGGGGGCTCGGCAGACGCGAGAAAGAGTGGGAAAGGCAGAGGAGGCAGAGAGAGGCTCAAATGGCTCTGAGCACTATGGGACTTAACTTCTGAGGTCATCAGTCCCCTAGAACTTAGAACTACTTAAATCTAACTAATCTAAGGACATTACACACATCCATGCCTGAGGCAGGATTCGAACCTGTGACGTAGCAGTCGCGCGGTTCCAGACTGAAGCGCCTACAACCGCTCGGCCACACCACCTGGTGGAGGCAGAGAGAGGGTAGGCGGGGAAAAAACAGGATGGAAGGGGGGGGAGGGAGACCAGGGAAAAGACAGAGGAAGGGAGGGCAGGTGAGGATCAGAGTTGACAGGAGGGATAAATGGAGGGGGAGTTGATAGAAATCACCTTGGGAAAGGAGAGGAAGGGTGTAAAGATGGAGGGTAGGGGGGACACAACAGTGAAGGCGAGGCAGAGGGCGGGGGTTGAGTGGAGCAATCAGGGGATGAGGAGGTGTAGGGTATGCAGATATATTTGAGGAATAGGAGCGGGTGGGGGAAAGGAATTAGTTCATAGAGGATCTGCGTGGGGGACAGGAGGTGTGTGCGGAAGTCGAGGCGGCGTGCATGGTGCTCGAGGACCTGGAGGGACTTATAGAATTTGGGGGGGGGGTGGATATTCAGGTGGGACTGGAATAACAGAGGATGGGACGGATTAAATATTTGTAGGTGTGGAGAATGGTAGAGGGGTTCAACCCTCATGTCCAGCCAGAGAGGAGTTTGAGGAGTTGGAGGTGGTTGTGGTCTTTGGATTGGATAGAGCAGAGATGAGGGATCCATGTGAGGTGACGGTAAATGGTGAGTCCGAAGTAGATGAGGGTGGATGAGATGCGGACAGGGCAGGCGCAGATGGTAAGGGAGAAATAAAGGAGCCAGAACGAGCGAGTGGTACGACCTACGATAATTGCTTGAGTCTTGCAAGGATTGATTTTCAGGAGACACTGGTTACACCATGCTGCAGCCATTCTCAGCCGTCAGTATTTTTAAACATTGCCCGCGAATCACCTTGAAAATGGATGCGACATTGTGAATGGAAACATTAGAACAAGAATTAATAATATTCCAGATAGACGTCCGAGGATGATGGAATATTCTATAACTGATAAGACTAGATGGACAGTGAATCCACCGTCTTCAGTGTGAATGCACAAATACGTTCGGCCCCTGTGGGAATCTCTGAGTGGCGGACGGAATATAATGGACAGGGACTGCGGATAGGTGGCGCTCGGTGCGAGTGTTGATCGGCTGTGAGACGTGCAGAGATAGTCCGTGCAGATGCGATAGGGTTATGTACCGCATAGCGCAGTGGTTGCCGCACCTACCTAGTAAGCAGGAGACCCTGGGTTCTAATCTAGGTCCGGTACACGTTTTCGCCTGTCGCCGCTAATTCCACTTAATGATCTGCTGCAGCAGTGTTCCACCTCGGTTTACAGATAATGTTTCACAGCTGCACATTCTTTTCTGGGCGAAAACTTCAAGCCGGCCGGTGTGGGCGAGCGGTTCTAGGCGCTACAGTCTGGAACAGCGCGACCGCTACGGTCGCAGGTTTGAATCCTGCCTCGGGCATGGATGTGTGTGATGTCCTTAGGTTAGTTAGGTTTAAGTAGTTCTAAGTTCTAGGGGACTGATGACCTCAGCAGTTAAGTCCCATAGCGCTCAGAGCCATTTGAACCATTTTTTTGAAAACTTCAGAAAAAGATTTAGACTAACTGCTCGTGGTAGCTGCATTGTGCATAAAGTTGTTTACAGATCAGTGGCAGTTTCCCTGTAGCCGTCTTCAAATCTTAAATAACATGTTAGTCACTCTGATTCCACGCAAATCTGGTATTCTTACATTTTCTTCCTGTTTTGCGTATGTTGTACCTGTGAGATGTTTCACCTTCTGTACGAACTTGGTCTTCAGGTTTCATTCCGTCATTTCTGTTCGTAACGCGTGGCATTTTATATATTTCGTAGATGTTCCTTATCATAGCCATTATTCTCCTTGAAACAAAGGCGACCTCTCTACAATGGATTGAAACAATGTACGTACACTGTCATAACACACGGATTATAAAAAAAAAATGGTTCAAATGGCTCTGAGCACTATGCGACTTAACTTCTGAGGTCATCAGTCGCCTAGAACTTAGAACTAATTAAACCTAGCTAACCTAAGGACATCACACACATCCATGCCCGAGGCAGGATTCGAACCCGCAACCGTAGCGGCCGCTCGGCTCCAGATTGTAGCGCCTAGAACCGCACGGTCACTCAGGCCGGCACGGATTATAAACATTGTTTTATTCCTTAGTAGAACCTACATTATATCCGTCATACATCTAAAACTGATTAGAATTTCACACCTTATTCTTCACATTAACATTATAAAATAGCGGAAAACTAATCCTGAAAACGTGAAACAGCGTCTAATTTATATCGCCCTGTTTTTCGGCTTGCAGCGTATAGCCACTGTCGTTGTTTGTCGTAAATAATAACAAGAAATGAAAGGAAAAGAATTTCAGAGCACGAACGATAGTGTATTTGGATGGAAATGTGAAATTTCAATAGCGAAAACGCCTATCTGAACAAGAATGAGGAAGCATGAGAACACTGTTGGATGGAATGATGAGGATCAAGTGGCATCGAATAGCAAGGCACTGGCGCACTAGTTGATGCCGTGTTCCTGGACTTAAGGAAGGCGGTGATTACAGTTCTGCAGTGCATAGCACACCAGCTATGTAAGTGGAGTGAAGAGCTCCTAGCAAATAGAACACAGCATGTGCTTTTAACGAAGAGAAATCTTTAGACATAACAGCAGTTTCGAATATTCCCTCAAGGGCTATTTACTGCTCACAATATGCACGAATACCTACTGGACAGCGTCTGAAACTGCTTTAGACTGTTTGCAGATGATGCTTTTGTATATAGGCAAGGCACAATCCGACGAAATAGCAGCGAAATGCAGCAAGATCTGCAGTAGATCGTCATTTGGTGCAGGTATTGGCAATATATCTTCAACATAAAGAAATGTATCGTATTCCGCATGATTTGGCAGAAATATCCGTTATTGCTTGATTATCTGATCGCTGAACACTCACAAATGCCAATGATGTGCATAAAATATGTGGCAATATGTATACTCAGTGATTTTAAGAGGAGAAATCACATAAAATGCAGGAAATGCGGATGCTAGACTGAGATTCATTGGAAGAACCATCAGGGAGTTCAGCCTCGAAGGATACTTTAGTACTGTTCTTAGGTCAGGGGGCCCTACATCTTAGTATTTAAGAGGAAATAGGAAAGATACAATGATGAACGGGACGTTTCGCTGCGTGATAGTTAGGTAAGGGTGTAAGCGTTACGGTGATGTTGATCCATTTATAGTGGCAGTCGTTGCAAAAGAGTCGATACGCAGCTCGACGAGATGCACTGTTAAAATTACGAGGACGCACGTACCAAGAAGAATCAAGTAATACATTGGCGCCTTCTATGTACGTCTTGAGATAAGACTACGATGGGAGATTTTAAGTCATATGGAGATTCACCAGCGATCATTCTCCCCACGCACAATTCGGGGCTTGAACAAAAGACGGGGCAACTGACAAAGCTACGCGAAGTACTTTTCGATACACATCGTAAAGTGATTGCTTGACTGTGATGCAAATTTGGATGTAAAGGTAAACAAATCTGAAACGAAGACAATTATTGCAACTGCAGGAGAGGGAGAGTTTAGCGAATCGATAATCAAAATTTAGGCAAACACTGCAATACAAGTATTGAAGATATTCCATTCGCAGAAATTAAAATAAACTGGCGTCAGCTATTTTCACCAATCATTTAATTTCAATTAAGTGAGAAATTTGTAAATGTGTACGTCGTGAATACAGTAATGCATGGGAAAGCTGGAGTGGAAGAAACTGAAAGAATGAAAATGGGATGCTACAGAAGAATGTCAGTAATGAATTGAACGGACAAATTATGAAATGAACAGGAGCCAGAAAGAATTCAATGGCAAACCGTTACCAAATTTTAGGATCACACAAAGATTAAGCTACGGAAAACAAGCTACGAAGTATGTTGGTGTGATAAGTAAACAACAGTGATAAACTTAGTTCAAGAAAGAAAGTGACTGAATATCAAAATAAACCGCTTGTAACAGTGATGAATTATAGGAAGAGATTAAAAATACTTATGTCCACAAAACTGAATATATAAAGGTCTGACTGACAGAGACCTAACTATTTTCCTGGCCTCATACTTCCCTGAAATTGTGGAAGATATTTCTGAATATAGCCACTCTCTTTCACAGGAAACCTGGCCCCCGCGTACTGCCGAATTGAGACAACACTAACGTCACAGTGAAGTTGACCTCCCACAGTCCAGCAGTCAGCTGTAGCTGGCAACATAATGGGCGGCAGTAGCTTCTAGAGCAAGTGATGTCTCGCGATCGAGCAGTCTCTTGCTTTTATGCAAGATATAACGTTTATGTGTGCAGACTTTTATATTGATGAATGAGGACCATGTACTGAAGAACAGTTCCTCACTATTAACGTCACTTGAAAACTGGTAATTATAGCTGTTATAAGTAATATTTTTTAGATTGGGTAGTTTCTTAAAGTACATGTGGTAGTAGTGAGACATTAATATTTATTTTCCCCTGAGTGGCAGGTCAGGTGTTGAAGTGTGTATGCGTGGACGCCATTCTGAGAGGCCATACTGCCAGGGGTCGTTCACTTCATTTCCCACTTACGGCCAAGCAGAAACCATCAGGCAGCAAAGTCTGCGACATGTTAATGGGCAGACTGTTTGATACGGAGGAAAAAACAAGGAACACACTGATGTGTATATATGTTAAGGCACCATGTACAAACATTTCTGCACTTCTATCCATTGCACCCCGCATAACTCTGATTTAACATAAATAGCATTTTATTAGAAACATTCGATAACATTTTGATACCGTATTTTGTCAATAAGCTAAAACATTTTGTCTAATGCAACCAAAGTCACATGTTATTCCATTTTCCTACATACGAATAATAACTGTATCATGACAATGTGATCTATACTTCAGAATTCACCCATGAGACAAGAAGGTTCAGTCAGGTCAGGGCCCAGGCTCTCAATGTAGTGAGTGTAAAGCTGTTTGTTGTTATGATACGATTTTACACTGAAAATGTCTACAATGCTATTCGAAGTGGAGAAATGACTTCTCCTTTTGACTTTCGTGAAAGAAGGCCTAAAGAACGCAAAGCGATAAAAAATAATGTAAGAAACGTTGAATTAGCTTTTATCCACAACGGGTAGTATGTGATCTGGAAGTGCGGGAGAACTTAAAGGATAATAATGGCGGTATTACTTGAAATCGATTGCAAAAATATCTCTGACCATTTCTGAGCCACCTCACAGAGGGATGGACGTCAAAGTGTGCTGTTTACCATCTCGACTGAAATTTATCAGAACTGTGGGAGAAATTACCTTCATATGAAGATCTGCGGTGAAGATTTGCTTTGGTCAAAGAGGATTTAACTACAAACGCTGCCCATTTAAAATTCACGGAGCTGAAAAGCTGTTAATCTCTTAACGAGTATCAATATTAGATCATCTATATTTAAAGTAGCAGTTTAGATCATCCCCGAAAACATGGTTTTGTGGTGATAGGAACAAAAGCATAGAGATATCCAGTTTAAAATGTTCAGTCTTACATTCTAGTCACTGAAATTGTGTATTCAGACAGAGAACTGAAAATGCTGTCAACTGTTGTAGAGGCAGATCAGAGATATGAAAAACTGTAATCCTGCATTTGGTAAATATTTCACCTCCTTTTACACCAGAAAAGAACTAGATTGAAACTTCCTGGCAGATTAAAACTAGATTAATTACTCTGTTCACTGTTGCGTCGATTACCTACTTTTCTTGATCCCGAAATTACCAATAAAACCTGAAACAATGCCTTCACAGTTCCTTAAAGTCTTTTCTGAGAATTGTTTCATTCAAGCAAGCTGATGTCTCAGCTGCACACATGCACGACTATTGTTAATGAAGCATTGACATTAGGTTGCAAACAGACGAATGCTTCGGAATTCGTAATGGAATTTCGTTGTAGCGGTTAGCTGGTCGACTGTTACGAGTGGGAAAGAACTAACAAACTATATTGGTTTTCCTGCAATGGAAAGCCGACCAGAAGTCGAAAACAGAGTAATACCGGCAGTAAGTGTGCAACATCTTGACCTTTAGAGTGTTCACTGGGAGCAAAATGTGTAAATTCCACACCTACCACTTAGACACTGTATTCACAATAATACAGAACTACACCTGTATCAAACAATAACGACGAAGAACTGAATTACACGAAGTTTCTATCTGAAGGAAGAAACTCCAACTAGTGTGTTAAACAGAACAATTCAGTGCAAAATAGGATAATTATGTCGTCAATCACAGTGATTCACGTTCATCTGATTTCCTCGCAATGCCAAGCGTGGTATTTTCGGCCACTTTCTGTTTTTGAGGAGGGGATTGGGGAAGGGGGGGGGTGGTCATGAGTCTTCAGGTTTTAATGCGGTATAGCACGACTTACTCTCTATCGACACACGTACTACAACCTTTCGATAATGCTTACAAGCAACGTCCTCAATTATGTGTCTGATGTATTCCAAAATCTGTTCTCCCCATCAGTTTATTCTCCTTTTTGCAGTTCCTTCTACGCCTTTCCTCGATATGTATTCTATCATCCTGTCCCTTTTTCCGATTAGTATTGTCCACATAATGTCTTCCTCGTCGTTCTGCGGAGAAACAATTTCTGATCAGTCATTCCTATCTGACAAATCTCAAACTCTTCAATTTTCATCTTTTCCTTTATTTTACACTGCTTGATTCACTTCCCAAAAAGTACCATACACGAGATGGATATTCCCACGAATTTTTCTCTCAAATCGTGGCCAATGTTTAATACCAGTAGCCTTATTTCTGCTTGGAATGCCGTCTTTGCAAGTGATAGCTTCTTATACACTCCTGGAAATGGAAAAAAGAACACATTGACACCGGTGTGTCAGACCCACCATACTTGCTCCGGACACTGCGAGAGGGCTGTACAAGCAATGATCACACGCACTGCACAGCGGACACACCAGGAACCGCGGTGTTGGCCGTCGAATGGCGCTAGCTGCGCAGCATTTGTGCACCGCCGCCGTCAGTGTCAGCCAGTTTGCCGTGGCATACGGAGCTCCATCGCAGTCTTTAACACTGGTAGCATGCGCGACAGCGTGGACGTGAACCGTATGTGCAGTTGACGGACTTTGAGCGAGGGTGTATAGTGGGCATGCGGGAGGCCGGGTGGACGTACCGCCGAATTGCTCAACACGTGGGGCGTGAGGTCTCCACAGTACATCGATGTTGTCGCCAGTGGTCGGCGGAAGGTACACGTGCCCGTCGACCTGGGACCGGACCGCAGCGACGCACGGATGCACGCAAAGACCGTAGGATCCTACGCAGTGCCGTAGGGGACCGCACCGCCACTTCCCAGCGAATTAGGGACACTGTTGCTCCTGGGGTATCGGCGAGATCCATTCGCAACCGTCTCCATGAATCTGGGCTACGGTCCCGCACACCGTTAGGCCGTCTTCCGCTCACGCCCCAACATCATGCAGCCCGCCTCCAGTGGTGTCGCGACAGGCGTGAATGGAGGGACGAATGGAGACGTGTCGTCTTCAGCGATGAGAGTCGCTTCTGCCTTGGTGCCAATGATGGTCGTATGCGTGTTTGGCGCCGTGCAGGTGAGCGCCACAATCAGGACTGCATACGACCGAGGCACACAGGGCCAATACCCGGCATCATGGTGTGGGGAGCGATCTCCTACACTGGCCGTACACCACTGGTGGTCGTCGAGGGGACACTGAATAGTGCACGGTACATCCAAACCGTCATCGAACCCATCGTTCTACCATTCCTAGACCGGCAAGGGAACTTGCTGTTCCAACAGGACAATGCACGTCCGCATGTATCCCGTGCCACCCAACGTGCTCTAGAAGGTGTAAGTCAACTACCCTGGCCAGCAAGATCTCCGGATCTGTCCCCCATTGAGCATGTTTGGGACTGGATGAAGCGTCGTCTCACGCGGTCTGCACGTCCAGCACGAACGCTGGTCCAACTGAGGCGCCAGGTGGAAATGGCATGGCAAGCCGTTCCACAGGACTACATCCAGCATCTCTACGATCGTCTCCATGGGAGAATAGCTGCCTGCATTGCTGCGAAAGGTGGATATACACTGTACTAGTGCCGACATTGTGCATGCTCTGTTGCCTGTGTCTATGTGCCTGTGGTTCTGTCAGTGTGATCATGTGATGTATCTGACCCCAGGAATGTGTCAATAAAGTTTCCCCTTCCTGGGACAATGAATTCACGGTGTTCTTATTTCAATTTCCAGGAGTGTATATTAGTTGCTTCGTCCATCATGCATTAGTGTATTTCAGAATCAGAATCAGAATTCCTTCAGGTCTGCTTCTACATGATCCACGATTTTCATGTTCAGTTTGTCCTGTACTTCTGCCTCACTGTCTCAGAACGTGGGTACGTCATTTACTAATTTTATCATTATCACGCCTTCACACTGAATTTTAGTCTCACTCACGAATATTTCTTCGCACTTTTACTGGTAACCACGTAAGAGGGGTCGTCCTAAATACCAGACCATCTCTGAAGCCGTTTTCATCAGCTGTCAGATCAAACCTACGCCTACAATGTGAGTTACAGCCTCGATTAGCGGACAGACTAGAACTAAAAGTGGATAACTGCATGTAGAACGCTACGTGTATAGCATCATCATATGAACTTCGGTAAGATTCATACATTTACTGGTGGTGGACAAAAATATGGAAACACCAAACACAGGGAAACACTGCCATGCCTAACACAGTGCAGGAAATACTCTGGCGTTCAAAAAAATCTTCCATTCGTCTCGGAATGGGTAAATAAAGGCCTGTATGCTTTACAGTTCTTTGTGCAAAATGGTTTCAAGCTGATGTAACGATAAAGGACGTGGATAGCGATCATGTACACTTCAAACTACGTCACAAGAACAAAATTTAGATCTGGTGACTGTACTGAGCAGGGCAAGTGCGAAAATTCATCATCCTGCCCACAAAACCAGTCCTGGACGATGAGAGCTGTTTGAACAGGGCCCCGTCGTCTTGGGACGCAGCTCACCCATGTGGAAGTAACATGTACCATGGGATGCACTTGATCAGCCAAAATGGTCGTATAATCCTCCGCAGTATCGTGATCCTGCAGACTACCCATGGTGCCCGTGCAATAACACTTTCTGGCTGCCAAAATTACCACCGCACCCACTTCTAGGACGTGATCTCGGCCACAGACTGGAAACAGTGCGAATTAAGACACAACCAACGAAATGAGTTTCTTCCGTTGCTACATAGCCCAGGTTTCGGTACCGCGCTTACCTGCTACGGTACATTTGCGTCACTAATGTGTAGCTCTGGAATTCCAGGTAGCACAGCAATTCACTGCTTACTGATCTCCTTTCGCGTTATTTTGGGCCGACAGGGTTCACGTATGTGACATTTAGATCTGCAGTGATATTCGCAGGTGTTGCCCTTCTATTTTTGTTAGCAATCCTTTTGCATGACAGTCCGTCACGATCACTCAACACATTCATCTGCGTTGTGACTTAGCTGGTGACGTTATTTTGACTTCCTGCTGGTGTAAATTTTCGATCGGTTTTTCTTGGGCCAACGATTATCCATCTGTTCTCAACAGCATTGGTGGAGGAATGGAACGCACTACCACAAGAACTCCTTAACAGCACTATGGTCAGCATGGGAGCACGCTGCAGAGCATGCCGTCTGCGCTTATCATACACCCTGTGATGTCTACGGGACCATCATGAATTGCAGTGCCTTTAGTGTAATAATTGCCTTTTGATCAATCATTTCTGTTCGTCTGACTGCATGTTCCTTTTAGTTATCATCTGTACTATACTATAGCAGCTGGTTCCCTATCTGTTGCCCATACGCTCGCTGGACTTCTAATCATATGCATATCCATGTAAAACACTCCATGCCAATTTTGGCGTGTCGCGACTATCTGCCGACGGCACACTGCAGAAGCAACATGGCTGGTGCCGTACCACGTGACCCTTGCTGCAGGCTAGAGGCTGCAGCCGAGCGTTCGGCAAATTTCAACAGCCGGCGCCAGATGGCCCCTTCGGCGGGGAGGTCACACAAGGCAAGGACGAGCGCGCACCACCGGCTTTATTGGCGGAGAAAGCCGCACTACACTGTGCTTCGGCAAACACGTCGCGCCACCAGTACTACTCCTATAAGCATCCGCCACCTGTGTATTTAGGGCTGTGCTGACGTCTGCAAAGGTTGCGGCTGCCCCGCATCTCAGAATATATTGTTTATAATTTAAAAGTCCCCAACTACAGAGCAACAATATTTCTGGATCTGGAGAAAGCCTTTGATAGTGCCTGGAAGGATATATTATTGCGAACTTTACCAGATTACTGCATATCGCTCATCATTAGTTTCCTTGAACATCGGAGAATTTTGGTGAAAATCGATGGGCAAAGTTTAAGTGTAAACAGCTTTCCGATGGCATCCCACAGGGATCAGTCCTCTCTCCTTCGTTATATACGTGAACGCTCTCCCTACCTTACCACAGGTGGTACTACTCGCTTAGTTCGCCGAAGACTCTGCCCTTACCACCAGTGGTCGACAGTGACTGCAGTTATCTCGCACTTTCAACAGAAACTGACAATCACTGAACTATGGGCCAATGAGAACTCGACCTCTTTCAGTGCCATCAAAACAAGGACCGCAATTTTCAATTTTAAGCGTCCACTATTACGCAACTAGTTGGCCCTCAATGACCGGGAAATCCCTTGGACGAACCATGTCTGGTACTTAGGTGTCTTACTGATTGCAAAGCTACTGTTTAAACTTCACATTCAGAACAAATGGCAGAAAATTTTATGGCTCTTCATCCGATTCTACCTGCCATTAGCGAATGTAAACATGAAAGCTGGCACTGAACTTCTCCTGTATCGAGCAACGGTCCTCGCAGTAGTACTCTACAGGTGTCCAAGGTCGGGGACGACCAGTGCCTCAAACCCCAAGCCCATTCAAAGGCAACAAAACCTCTGCCCCCGCCAAATCCTGTGGGCACATACATGGGCGAAGGTTCGTGACCTTCACGACAAACTGAATCGACCAACGATCTGGGACTCCATCGCCGGCTCCCCACAAGCGACTCATTAAGATCGAGTCTTTACGTCCCATACTTCGTCATCTTGAATGCACAGGCTCTGTCCACCCCGAACTCTGGCACCGGATTCGAGTGCCTCGTGCTATCACAGAGGTTCCGACATGACATGACACCTATGGAAGAAGGCACGTTATACAGGATAGCAAGGACAGACAGCCCATAGACTTTAAGAGCAGTAAGTAAAGATAATATTATCCATATACTTCACAGGCAAAAGTTCAGCCACAAAGTCGGTAGAACTTCGCAGACACTGCACACACACACACACACACACACACACACACACACACACACACACGCACACACATATAGGAAAAAAATGCTTTACAAGTAGCTTCTTCGCCGTCAGCTTCCTGAAGCCCGACGACCACGCAGCCAACCGTCACCAGGTACTACACTGCCTGCTCCTCATCAGCCTGCTCTGTCATGGGCCCGTTCTGCTGGAAATGCGGTATCTCACCGGAGTTTGGACGGACTAATCGGCGGACTTGTCTCAGGCTGTCGTAGCGAATTTTACTAGTTTACACAGGCATGTTAAGTGCAGACTTTAGTCTTTGCCAGTGTAATTCAGACTTCTTATAAGCCGAGGAAAGCAGATTTGACTTTTTTTCTTTAGATATCTTTAGTAGTACGAGGTGCATTCAAGTTCTAAGGCCTCCGATTTTTTTCTCCGGACTGGAAATGTTTTAAAATGAGGCCGCGTCCATTGTCAATACGTCCCAGAGATGGCAGCACCGTACGGCAGATGGAATTTTACCGCCAGCGGCGAGAATGAGAACTGTTTTAAATACTTAAAATGGCGACGTTTTCCTTACTTGAACAGCGTGCAATCATTCGTTTTCTCAATTTGCGTGGTGTGAAACCAATTGAAATTCATCGACAGTTGAAGGAGACATGTGGTGATGGAGTTACGGATGTGTCGAAAGTGCGTTCGTGGGTGTGACAGTTTAATGAAGGCAGAACATCGTGTGACAACAAACCGAAACAACCTCGGGCTCACACAAGCTGGTCTGATGACATGATCGAGAAAGTGGAGAGAATTGTTTTGGGGAATCGCCGAATGACTGTTGAACAGATCGCCTCCAGAGTTGGCATTTCTGTGGGTTCTGTGCACACAGTCCCGCATGACGACCTGAAATTGCGAAAAGTGTCATCCAGGTGGGTGCCACGAATGCTGACGGATGACCACATGGCTGCCTGTGTGGCATGTTGCCAAGCAATGTTGACCCGCAATGACAGCATGAATGGGGCTTTCTTTTCGTCAGTTGTGACAATGGATGAGACGTGGATGCCATTTTTCAATCCAGAAACAAAGCGCCAGTCAGCTCAATGGAAGCACACAGATTCACCGCCACCAAAAAAATTTCGGGTAACCGACAGTGCTGAGAAAATGATGGTGTCCATATTCTGGGACAGTGAGGGCGTAATCCTTACCCATTGCGTAAACAAAGGGCACTACAGTAACAGGTGCATCCTACGAAAATATTTTGAAGAACAAATTCCGTCTTGCACTGCAACAAAAACGTCTGGGAAGGGCTGCGCGTGTGCTGTTTCACCAAGACAACGCACCCGCACATCGAGCAAACGTTACGCAACAGTTTCTTCGTGATAACATCTTTGAAGTGATTCCTCACGCTCCCTACTCAGCTGACCTGGCTCCTAGTGACTTTTGGCTTTTTCCAACAATAAAAGACTCTCTCCATGGCCGCACATTCACCAGCCATGCTGCTATTGCCTCAGCGATTTTCCAGTGGTCAAAACAGACTCCTAAAGAAGCCTTCGCCGCTGCCATGGAATCATGGCGTCAGCGTTGTGAAAAATGTGTACGTCAGCAGGGCGATTACGTTGAGAAGTAACGCCAGTTTCATCGATTTCGGGTGAGTAGTTATTTAGAAAAAAAATCGGAGGCCTTAGAACTTCAATGCACCCCCGTAGACTGTCAACCAGATAGTGATTGGTATTCAAAATAGCGGTCCAAGAATTAATTTACTGCAATAACTGGAAGGCACTGTTTCGTTTCGTTTACAAATTTCCTGGAGAGAAACTTTAGTCAACTCCATTTTCATCTTTTTTCTTTTTGGTACAGTGATAAACTTTCACTTAACGACTTGTGCCTGAAATGTTCAGAACTGAAACTTACAATGAAAATTTGTTTTATTTTGGATATTCATGTGTTCTTTTTCGACTGCCCCTAACGCGGGGCACTTCATATTTGGCGTCTTCGTGGTGTTGCATCTTTAATGAGCAGCACTTGCCAGTACCCGAGTACTTAGACGGACAATTATGCTTCACGCTATGTTCTGTTTGTCACTCTTACAGAATCATTTTATATTGTTTGTCTTGTCTGATATGCTGCTTTTGTACCGTTTATGTCCACCATTTCGTAGCCACATGCCTTACGAACGGAACATAAACATCTGATATCATCACGTATGAGACAACAAAAACGTTTTACATGCGATATGGTTTCAATAAGTGGTGCAACACATGTTTTTGTTAAAGTAGATTGGTTTTGCGATTGCATTCCCATTGCCAGAAGATGATGGGTACGAAACTCATTGAAACGTTGCGACAAGACGACACCACCACTCGGCTGATAACCCGAGAAGAATTCATCAGTAGACTGGTTTTATTCCGGATTCCAACACACCGTATTATTCTTCCCTATTTCTTAACATAATATCCGTTCTGGGCGACGATCTTACGCCATCGTACTGGGAATGCCTGTATGGTATCACTCTACTGATCCATGTTGGAGACAGAGTCTCGCTGCATCCATAATCGCCGCAATATCTATGAATTGCTTCCAGCAGAGTGCATCCCTCTTAGGGCCATATAGATGGTAGTCGGAAGGAGCGAGATCCGGACTGTAGAGCGGATGAGGATAAGCGATCTAATGAAGTTTTGTGAGCTTCTCTCGGGTGGGTAAACTTGTGTGGAGCCTTGGGTTGTCATAGAGAAAGAGAAATCTTTTTGCATTTTTGTGGCAATGAATATGCTGAAGTCGTTTCTCCAGTTTCTTGCGGTATCGCAACATACTTCTGCGTTGACCGATGCACCGTGAGGGAGAACATCAAACACAATAAGCCGTTCAGATTCCCAGATGACCACCGCCATAACTTTACCGCCTGAGGTTGCGGCTTTGAACTTTTACCTCGGAGGCGAGGTGATTTGGCGCAACTACTTGGATTACCATTTTGATTCCAGTTCGAAGTGATGAACCCATGTTTCATTGCCTGTGAAGAAGTTCGACAAAAAATTGTTACGATCAGCCTCTTAACGCGCAAGTAATGCCGCACAGATGGCCCTTCGTTGCTCTTTATATTCTTCTGTTAGGCGCCAAGGAACACAGCTGGTGGACGACTGTGTCAGTACTGGCATCAGAGACTTCCAGTTGAGCAGCTAGGTGTGTGACTGTGATTTCGTCGACCACATCGAATGACATTGCCAAAAACACAGCTGTGCGTAGCCAGCAGGATAGGTTTGCGCGACCTTGTTGCGATGGAGATGGAAACGAGCGTTTGATCCCTTACGGGGCAAGTCCTTCCGCCTTGGTGCAGGTCTTATTACATTCGACGCCACATTGGGCGACCTGCGCGCCGGATGGGGATGAAATGATGATGAAGACAACACAACACCCAGTCCCCGACACCGCCGGGAATCGAACCCGGGCCCCTTATGACGGCAGTCCGTCACGCTGACCTTTCAGCTATCGGGGCGGACACCTTGTTGAGATAATGATAGACGTCTCACCCAACGACTCGCAGTCCTTTTTTCGTTACCATGTTTCCGTAGACTTTCTGCAATTGCTCATGAATATCTGCGTTGCCCTGGTTTTCTGTCAGAAGAAACTCTCTGCTTGGAACCCACCTCCGTTACAGATGCCATTTTGAATGCTACGTATAACGTCACCGCAATTCGGAAGTTCATGGAACTGTTGGGGTTGAGTGGGAATACTCCACGTCCCACGATACATTCCGCGTTTTCAACCTAAATTGGCTACATAATCAAAAAGTTAGTTTTTTGTTGTTGTTTCTACGAGTCAGCGATGAATAAACCAGGTCTTACAGCTGAGAACCAACGTAAAACAAAAACACAACTTCCCTACAGGCTAGTGAAAAAGATATAAACAGATACATATATTTGCTGAAAGAGATAGCAAATGTAGGAGAGAGAACTTGGGGATAAATATTATTTGATACAGTTTTGTTTGTGTTAGTAATTGTTTGAAGGGAAGTGGCCCGCGGCAGGCGGCTCGGTTTCTCTGTGGAGGCGGGCGGCAGCGACGTGTGGGCCAGAGAGCCGGGGCGCCCGGGATGACGCCTTTCAGCCACTTCTCGCGTCGTTAGGCAGATGTTTCGCCCAGTGGCTCTTTGCCTGCGGGACGCTGCTATTCGCCTGCTCGAATTTCATTAGCTGCGCTGCTTCCAACTTCAGTGGCAGGGAATTTCAAACCGGTGGAACTGCCCTCGCTGCGTTAAAACGATTCCCGCGAGAGCGGACGCAGGGAGGTGGGGGGGAAAAAATTAAAACTCCAGGCCGTGTGTTCGTCCACGCAGCCGGCGGCGGGCGTTTACGCCGTAATTACTTCAGTGTACAGTATTTCACCATGAGTGCTTTTTCATATCTAGCGAATTAACTGCAATGACGATCGCAGAAAGATGATCGTACTAGAACGAATTCGCCTAAATGTTCAGGCGATTCGATAATCGTGATAAAATCGCCGATGGATTTCGGCGCTTACATCCAAAATACTGACAATTCAGTGGCCTTTCTTTGTTTCCGATTGGATTATATGTTTTTCATTGTCTGACGTCGAGACTAAACATCAGCAATTTCACGTCATTGCCTGTTTCCGATGTAAATTGTGTATGGGGCTTGAGACGAATCAGATTTAGCAATGAAGGCTTTACAAAATTGTTAGTGACGTCGTTTCAGTGGACCGATGCATAAAAAAAGGAAAACGTTGCAGTAAGTTGAAACGACTACGGTATTTTTTTATAAAGACGTGGTGGTCAAGCTTTTTCATTAAAAACTGACCTATCAAATATCAAATTAAACTGCTCCTTTACAAAAGTAGATTGAGCAACCAGAAAGGAATCGATATTCTAATACTGAGTATCTCCGGCCATCCAGGTTTGTCACTAATGTCTCAAATGTAACGTCCACAAGTGATGGCGAAGTACTGCCCAAGTACTTACAGCTTCCACCCTGTTGATGGAAATAATCATCATAATCGCTGTTTCTACTGCAGTTACTCGTCTGTGTATAATCTCTTAGGTTACACCCCAAACAAGTCTGTAAATTTTTACTTGCTCAGAGCATTTATCGGTCAGTAACACGAAGTCCTGAATGTCACCAGCGAAGTACGCTACGTGTCGTGATAAGTTTCACCACCTCTGTCCTTGTTTAGCTACCGACGGTGCATGCGCTTTGCACAGTCTGACATCTGGCGTAATTTATACTTTGGATGACATTACAATTTGCATTTGAAAGTAGTATGATTCACAACTCTAAAACTTGAAACACATGCACTGATTCTTTAAGGACACAAGAAGAATGTTTCAGATGTTTAGTGTTTAAGAAAAAATATAGTTCTTAGGAAAAAATTCGCAGGACGAGTAGATGATATTTATCTATTAATGGTATTTATGCATTAATGGATTCGTGCATAAGTTAGTAGCGTAGTTCCATAAGTTTAATAAACACAATAGATACAGGGTGACACAGAATAACAAGAATGTTTGAAATAAGTAACGGCAGTCATGGGCAGATGGCAGCACTCTGGGTTCGTGACAGCGAGTAAACAGTCCGCCATTTCAGTAATCATTGATCAGTGGAACGGACAACAGCGTGCGTTAGCCATAAAAATGTTGTATAAAAACAACGGTAGCGGCGCAGAGGGAGTTACGACGTTTTTGTAATTTAGGACGTCATGATATCGTTCCGTCGAAACACGCTATGAAATATTGGGTTAATAACTTTGAAGAGACTGGATCTGCCCCCAAGGAGAAGCCAAAGGGACGACCAAGAAGTATTCGCTCTCCAGCGAACATTGATGCTGCACTTGAGTCTGACTTACGGAGTCCACGGCGTTCAGTTCGTAAGCAAGCAGCAGTGGTTGGAATGTTCCGGGAGAGTGTTCGCAGAATTCTTCATCTCGATCTAAAATTTCATCCTACAAACTACAGATGGTCAACAATTGAAGGACAACGATTACCGGTTACGATTAGGATTCTATCAACAAACTATAACAAAAATAAGCAATGACGATGAATTTCTAAACAAATTATGGATGACAGATGAGGCACATTTTTATCTTATAGGTGATAATAAATAGAACTATAGTTACTGGGCATACACAAATTCTAATGACGTTCATGAGGGTCCTTTACACGCTAGTAAAGTGACAGCATGGTGAGGTGCTTCATCACATGCGATTATCATACCGCGTTTTTCCGTAAATGAACATGGAAACAGAATAACTGTCAATGCTGATTGTTACATGGAGAACTTTCGTTACACCTGCATTGGTCAGCTTTCCAAACGTTCAAGAAGCCTGATTTCAGCAGGATGGAGCGACATCACACACTGCACGGCAATCAACCGCATATGTGCGAGAATTTTTGACAACCGTGTGATTTCACGATTCGGTAACATTCCCTGAGCCCCTAGATCGCCAGATTTATCCGTTTGTGATTTTTTTCTTGTGGGGCTACCTCAACAGCAAAGTCTACACGACTCGACCAAGAACCCTGGATGAGTTAAAACAGAGAATTCGGGATGCAATTCACAGTATCCCTGCACAGATATTACAGCGGTCAATGGGGAATCTCTACAGCAGATTTCACGAATGTATTTATACAGGAGAACTCCATTTAAAAGACGTAATTTTTGAAAAAGTATAGATGCCATCAATGTTTCGTAAACAGCTCAGTTGTAAGATTTTAATTACGATGAATGAAATTTCTTTCCTTCATCACTTCTAGTTTTATTGGATTGTAGAAATGTTACCGTTTTTCTGCGTCACACTGTGTATAAATAACACAGATTGTAATCGTCAACAATATATTCTTCTTCACTGTTTACAACAGTCTCACATGCTGGGGTAACCTTCCAATCCAGCGACTGAAGGAATCACGCTGTTTTGAGATAGAGAACTCCTCGAGCCACATTCGGAGCGCATTTTCGTTCGGAGAGAAGTTCCTTGGAACTTATTCGATACAGACCGAGAAAGATTAAAATAGAGTAATTGTCCACTGAAGACGAAAGTAACGGGAATTAGCAGAATTGAGAATAGCCAGAAATCTAACATGACGTTGATGTCATGATGATGTTAAGGAATTCTACTATCTAGGCAGCAAAATTACCACTGACGGGCAGAGCAAGGAGGACATCAAAATCAGTCTAGCACTGGCAGAAAGGGCATGACTGGCCCAGAGAAGGCTACTAGTATCAAACATAGGCCATAATTCGAGGAAAAAAATTATGAGAACGTACGGATGGAACACATCACTGTATGGTAGTGAAACATGAAGTGTGGGGAAACCGGAACAGAAGAGAATCGAAACATTTGAGATGTAGTGCTACAGACGAATGTTGAAAATTAGGTGGACTGGTAAGGTGAGGAATGAGAAAGTTCTGCACAGAAACACAGAGGTAAGGAATATGTGGAAAACACTGAGAACGAGAAGGGACATGATGATAATATATCTGTTATGATATCACGTGATGATTTCCATGGTAGAGTACAGTAAGACATCATAATGGCCTGCGACACACTTAACGGAGCACCAACGCAAAGACTGTGCTCATATCCACAACCAAGCGTCAGGCAGTCCTTCCTACAAACACGTGTTGAGCTCGGAGAGTATGCGTTTCCAGACCGATGTTTATCGGACTTACTTTTCTTGTTTCGATCAGCACTACCACCTCTCAAAGTACTGTACAATTCTTCTTAAACACCAGGTATAGACTTGCTGTTATGTCGGACTATGCGCTGGATCTGTGTTGACTTTGAAATTTCTCGCAGTATATTACAGTATGTGATTCGGTCTTGATGCTTAAATTTTCTTCGCAAGTACACTACTGACCATTAAAATTGTTACACCAAGAAGAAATGCAGATGATAAACGGGTATTCATTGGACTAATATATTATACTAGAACTGACATGTGATTACATTTTCATACAATTTGGGTATACAGATCCTGAGAAATCGGTACCCAGAACAACCACCTCTGGCCGTAATAACGGCCTTGATACGCCTGGGCATTGAGTCAAACAGAGCTTGGATGGCGTGTACAGGTACAGCTGATCATGCAGCTTCAACACGATACCACAGTTCATCAAGAGTAGTGACTGGCGTATTGTGACGAGCCAGTTGCTCGGCCACCATTGACCAAACGTTTTCTATTGGTGAGAGATCTGGCCAGGGCAGCAGTCGAATACTAATTGTATCCAGAAAGACCCGCAACATGCGGTGGTGCATTATCTTGCTGAAATGTAGAGTTTTGCAGGGATCGAACGAAGGTAGAGCTACGGGTCGTAACACATCTGAAATGTAACGTCCACTGTTCAAAGTACCGTCAATGCGAACAAGAGGTGACCGAGACGTGTAACCAATGGCACCCCATACCATCACGCCGGGTAATACGCCATTATGGCGATGACGAATACACGCTTCCAATGTGCGTTCACCGCGATGTCGCCAAACACGGATGCGACCATCATGATGTTGTAAACAAAACCTGGATTCATCCGAGAAAATGACGTTTCGACATTCGTGCACCCCGGTTCGTCGTTGGGTACACCATCGCTGGCGCTCCTGTCTGTGTTACAGCGTTAAGGGTAACCGCAGCCATGGTCTACGAGCTGATAGCCCATGCTGCTGCAAACGTCGTTGAACTGTTCGTGCAGATAGTTGTTGTCTTGCAAACGTCCCCACCTGTTGACTCAGGGATCGAGACGTGGCTGCACGATCTGTTACAGCCATGCGGATAAGATGGCTGTCATCTCTACTGCTAGTGATACGATGCCGTTGGGATCCAACCGACACCCCCGGGATAACAAGGCCGCCCAGCAGTGTTAGTGACGTCACACTAAGCGGCCCATAGCCAACGCAGCAGTCCACGGACACCTCCGTACAGACGCGCCTGATGCTAACGATCTTCTGTCCGTCATACAGAAAGGAGCGAACTATAATTAGAACCGAAGACCAAATTATATATATCCTTGTAAACAGCATAAAGGTTCATAACGAAATGCTGATTACATATACGGGTAGGAATAGGTTCTAGAACTTCTCTGAAAAGTGTTTATCTTCAGTACCAGAATGAACATCAAATTGTCAGGTTTTCTAAATAGAAAAGCACTTTGTTCGTAACAGACAGCAATAATGAGACTTACAGTTGGTGATTTCTACGTGGTAAAGGAAATAAGCTGTAGAGAGATTGAAAATGGTAAGTAAAGAGAGCCTCAGCCTTTTGCTCACATTCTTACATGTAATGCACTTGGTTGTTTTTCATTTCCTTAACTTTCACAACATTTTTAATATTGTTTCAAGAAGTGTATCTTCAATAGCAGAGTGAACTTCAAATTGTCAGCCTTTTCTTAAAGGAAAGAGCAGTTCCTTAGTATCGCAGTGCAAGACAGAATCTTGTGTTCAGTGACGTCTATGTTTATTTGGTCATCAGTCTACTGACTGGTTTGATGCGGCCCGCCACGAATTCCTTTCCTGTGCTAACCTCTTCATCTCAGAGTAGCACTTGCAACCTACATCCTCAATTATTTGCTTGACGTATTCCAATCCCTGTCTTCCTCCACAGTTTTTGCCCGCTACAGCTCCCTCTAGTACCATGGAAGTCATTCCCTCATGATAGGGATAGTTAGCAAATGAAAGTTATTAATAGAGAACAAACAATGTATTTACCTTGATATCATCATATATAAATATAGCAGTTCATGACAAATTTCAAAACTCCGCCATCTCTCTCCCCACATCCACCACTGCTGGCGGCTCACCTCCAACTGCACAATGCTACGCGCTGTTCACAGCCAGCTGCCTAACACTACAATGGCGAGTATTACAACAATGCAAAGCAGCCACAGACTGCACACAGCACAGCCAGTGATTTTCATACAGAGGTGGCGTTACCAATAAAAAAAAACCTAAACAGCCTACGAAAACCTAAACAGCCTACTTACATAGCCCCCATGCTCCCCACAAAAATTTTTACAAATGGTGTTGGGCACTGGCCAATACAGATTTGACAAAAATTTTTCACAATTACAGTAACAAAGATATAAAATGCACACACTTATTGATACAATGTTGGTCAAAAGCTAAAATTTTCTCACACTCCATAAAGACAATCCTGATCGTTCATTACGGTAAAATAGTAGTGTTTTTCTCAAAGTCTGAGCAGTAGAAGAAAATGCACACGGAAGTAGTGGATTTCCATGCAGTCTTGAAGAAGTAGCGTTGTCCTTCCAACGGAAAGACAGTGCTGACTCTTGACATGCTGACAGGTAATGGGCCACAACAGAGCAAACCCACAGCAGAGTCATTCGAAGTTTTGAAGAATATTGGTAGGTAGGTCATCACAGAGCAGACCCACTGTAGTCCTGGTAGAGATTACGGTATTGGTGGGCCACCAGAGGTGCAGACCCACTGCAGTCCTTGTAGAAATAATGGTATTGATGGATCATCAAAGATGTAGACCCACTGTAGTCCTTGAAGAGATGGCCAGCAGCCATCTGTTGTGACTGTGCAGGTGCACAATCACCACTGAAGAGTCTTGCGGACAATACAGCAAGTCCATAAACCACCACTTGTGCACTCACAAAGTTTTTGAAATTGTCCTTAGAACCAGCGGTGCTGTTATCCAGTCCCTTGCTGAGTTATTAACACACGTGCAAACACTAACAGTCCCTACTTCTCATATATTGTCCACATACTATGACCAACAGAAACGTGTGCAGTGAAATGTAACTAACAAGTTAATAATGTCATGAACTGGTGACAATTACAATTTTATAACATAAGAATACAATTACAAAGGTACAAAATACATCATTAAAAACATAATAATACAGATAACATTTGTAGTACAGGCTTTACAAAAGAATAGAAATAGACATATACATCAGTGTTACAGGAATTATGACATGAGTACATACATAAAAGATCACAATAACTTTTGAAACATCAATTTCACACATAAGCATTTAAACAGAATGAATAATGTCTAATATCTTTACAAAGTAAATAACATATTATTAATGCCAATTATATTTGAGGATAACAGTATTCCTCATCATAGTGAATGTAGCTTAATATTAAAAGAAGAAAAAAATTCTATGAAACTACACAGAGACAGGAAGAAAACAAATACACAAGGGTACACAAACACGTACTGGGATAACACAAAAGGAAAGGACAGGGTTCGTTTTCAGTGTAACATTTGGTACTGCAGTCCATCCCAAAACTTCATTCCATAGATCTTTCGTCTTATTTCAACCTTTGCTTCCACCAAAAAAATCTTATCCAAGCATGCTTTCTGTATTCTGTTCATATTTCTTTCAAAATAATTATTTCTGATTGTACAATACTCATTTGGGCCCAAATCCTTTTTATATAACTTCGCAATGCATTCTTTACCTATTCTCCATAGTCAGTTTCTCATATAGTCTACCCCCTCTTAAGCTAACTTAAATCTACTGAGGTCAGATACTAAACTAAGGGACGAGGCAATGCAGCAGCACATAACAAATTAACACAAACAGCAGTGCAAAAAAAATGGAAAATTGCAAAGCAAGCTACAGTAAATATAAATTACCAAGCAATGCAACATTACAACTAATATGAGCCAATGTACAGTAGCAAGAAAAATAAGTCAGTAGTAAAACTAGCTTAACAGAGTAACACAATTTAAAATTCAGTAGCACTATGCCTGGCAAACAGCAGCTTATATCTAAACATGACATAGCTCAAGCAGAGAAAATAGTACACTAAAGATAACAATGCAGATAAGGCAAATGTATAATCACATCTTAATGTCTAAGTAATTAAAGTGGTGCACCACAACAACTGATTGTAAAAAGAAATATTACCATGTACTTGAAAAGAAAATTACGTGTTACTGTTACTAGTTCCTTCTTATTGTTCTTTCCTTTCCAAGTGCACCTTTTTTGAAGAATGTGGATCACAAAATGATTATTTAATAGATCTGTTGACAGAAAGTGTTCACATTAGCAAATGCATTTAAGTTTATTTTATAAAACTAATGCTGTAACACAGCTGGAAAACAGGTATCAAATGAAATAAGCAATTACGCAAACCAAAGCATACAAATATCATTCAATAGTCATGTGACATTTCATAAGTCAGTAGCTCTCAACTCTCGTAGAAAGACACTTGTCATTATCAGGTTTGCAGATGTAAGAATATTTCCCATCAATTCATAAGCATTTCAGTAAATATCATAAATTACGAGCTCCACAGTATGCTTTAGACAAGGAAATGTCAATAGCGAGTATAATGGCCCCCCTTTTGTTTTTTTTTTTTTTTTACCTTTGCCGCTGAAAGGCTAATGGCTTTTTTTTCGGGCGGCTGTCGCCCAGGTGGGTGCCCGCGACGCATTACGTGCAGGTGGTCACTTAACTTTCTTACGGAAATATTTACGACAGCAATTTTCGCTAAAGTGACAGTCTCACATAAAAATACTTCACAGGTCAAGAATTAGCGTTGCAAATCTGTAGAAACAAAATCCTATGAATATAACAGTGTCCAAAAAATGTTCAGTGGCATTGTGATACATTCACACATGATTCACACATGTCATAACTCTTAAAGTACGATTCTTGGTTTCCAACATCCTTTTTCACAAGTCAAGAGTCCCTACCCACTATTCATTACTCCTTACCTCATTATACATATACGTATCCATCGACACTCGTCAATATTTCGTCATTATAAATATGAAGCATAATCAAATAACTCATACAGTAGCCTCAGCCAACTTCCCCTTCGAACATTTCTACACGACTGTGCTTAACCTGACACACAATATTTTGTTAGCGCAACGCAATCTGACTTTCAATAATTCGTACAAAAGAATGGGCCCTGACTAACATTAACCTATACCTTTCACAAATCACTTACCTCACAAAAATCTTCGCTGCTCAAGCTACTGCAATACAGCGAGCGCCACTACTGCCAGCTAAATAAAAGATTCAAACTACTGAAGGCACTAACTACTGATAGGGATAGTTAGCAAATGAAAGATATTAATAGAGAACAAACAATGTATTTACCTTAATATCATCACAAGTCATAGTCCTATATAAATTGTTCAAAGGGGATGTTTCATATGTCGATCCTTAGCTGAGGATACCTCACTGGAATCTTCTGATTTTTTCTTGTAGTTTGTGTATTTAGTGTAGCTTTTGTTTATTGCTAGCGCGTAATTGTAGAGAGAATCTCCTTTGTAGTTGTAGTTTTTCATTGTTGTAGAGTAAAACAGTTGTGGCATGCATGTAGATTTGCACCAAGTATTTCGCAGCTGCAATTAACTAGACATTATTTCCATTGCTACGTTATAGGGTCGCCATATGAAACATCCCCTTTGAACAATTTATACACGAGACTTCCCCTTAGAACAATTATACACGACTGTGCTTAACCTGACACACAATGTTTTTAGCGCAACGCAATCTGACTTTCAAAATTCCCTACTAAAGAATGGCCCTGACTAACGTTAAACTATACCTTTCGCAAATCACTTACCTCACAAAAATCTCCGCTGCTCAAGCTACTGCAATACAGCGAGCGCCACTACTGCCAGCTAAATAAAAGATTCAAACTATGGAAGGCACTAACTACTGATAGGGATAGTTAGCAAATGAAAGATATTAATAGAGAACAAACAATGTATTTACCTTGATATCATCATATATAAATATAGCAGTTCATGACAAATTACAAATCTTCGCCATCTCTCTCCCCACATCCACCACTGCTGGCGGCTCACCTCCAACTGCGCAACGCTACGCGCTGTTAACATCCAGCTGCCCCTCTACAATGGCAGACAACAATGCAAAGCAGCCACAGACTGCACACAGCACAGCCAGTGATTTTCATATTGAGCGCTACGTAACGTTGCCAATAAGAAAACATAAACAGCCTACTTACATAGAGAAAACATAAACAGCCTACTTACATAGAGAAAACATAAACAGCCTACTTACACATGTCTTAGCAGATGTCCTATCATCCTGTCCCTTCTCCTTATCAGTGTTTTCCACATATTCCTTTCTTCTCCGATTCTGCGTAGAACCTCCTCATTCCTTACCTTATTAGTCCACCTAATTTTCGACATTCGTCTATAGCACCACATCTCAAATGCTTCGATTCTCTTCCGTTCCGGTTTTCCCAGAGTCCATGTTTCACTACCATACAATGCTGTACTCCAGACGTACATCCTCAGAAATATCTTCCTCAAATTAAGGCCGGTATTTGATATTAGTAGACTTCTCTTGGCCAGAAATGCCTTTTTTGCCATAGCGAGTCTGCTTTTGATGTCCTCCTTGCTCCGTCCGTCATTGGTTATTTTACTGCCTAGGTAGCAGAATTCCTTAACTTCATTGACTTCGTGACCATCAATCCTGATGTTAAGTTTCTCGCTGTTCTCATTTCTACTACTTCTCATTACCTTCGTCTTTCTCCGATTTACTCTCAAACCATACTGTGTACTCATTAGACTGTTCATTCCGTTCAGCAGATCATTTAATTCTTCTTCACTTTCACACAGGATAGCAATGTCATCAGCGAATCGTATCATTGTTATCCTTTCACCTTGTATTTTAATTCCACTCCCGAACCTTTCTTTTATTTCCATCATTGCTTCCTCGATGTACGTATTGAAGAGTAGGGGCGAAAGGCTACAGCCTTGTCTTACACCCTTCTTAATACGAGCACTTCGTTCTTGATCGTCCACTCTTATTATTCCCTGTTGGCTGTTGTACATATTGTATGTGACCCGTCTCTCCCTATAGCTTACCCCTACTTTTTTCAGAATCTCGAACAGCTTGCGCCATTTTATATTGTCGAACGCTTTTTCCAGGTCGACGAATCCTATGAAAGTGTCTTGATTTTTCTTTAGCCTGGCTTCCATTATTAGCCGTAACGTCAGAATTGCCTCTCTCGTCCCTTTACTTTTCCTAAAGCCAAATTGATCGTCACCTAGCGCATTCTCAATTTTCTTTTCCATTCTTCTGTATATTATTCTTGAAAGCAGCTTCGATGCATGAGCTGTTAAGCTGATTGTGCGATAATCCTCGCACTTGTCAGCTCTTGCCATCTTCGGAATTGTGTGGATGATGCTTTTCCGAAAGTCAGATGGTATATCGCCAGACTCATATATTCTACACACCAACGTGAATAGTCGTTTTGTTGCCACTTCCCCCAATGATTTTAGAAATTGTGATGGAATGTTATCAATCCCTTCTGCTTTATTTGACCGTAAGTCCTCCAAAGCTCTTTTAAATTCCGATTCTAATACTGGATCCCCTATCTGTTCTAAATCGACTCCTGTTTCTTCTTCTATCACATCAGACAAATCTTCACCCTCATAGAGGCTTTCAATGTATTCTTTCCACCTATCTGCTCTCTCCTCTGCATTTAACAGTGGAATTCCCATTGCACTCTTAATGTTACCACCGTTGCTTTTAATGTCACCAAAGGTTGTTTTGACTTTCCTGTATGCTGAGTCTGTCCTTCCGACTATCATATTTTTTTCGATGTCTTCACATTTTTCCTGCAGCCATTTCGTCTTAGCTTCCCTGCACTTCCTATCTATTTCATTCCTCAGCGACTTGTATTTAAGTATTCCTGATTTTCCCGGAACATGTTTGTAGTTCCTCCTTTCATCAATCAACTGAGGTATTTCTCCTGTTACCCATGGTTTCTTCGCAGCTACCTTCTGTGTACCTATGTTTTCCTTCCCAACTTCTGTGATGGCCCTTTTTAGAGATGTCCATTCCTCTTCAACTGTACTGCCTGCTGCGCTATTCCTTATTGCTGTATCTATTGCGTTAGAGAACTTCAAACGTATCTCGCCATTCCTTAGTACTTCCGTATCCCACTTCTTTTCGTATTGATTCTTCCTGACTAATGTCTTGAACTTCAGCCTACTCTTCATCACTACTATATTGTGATCTGAGTCTATATCTGCTCCTGGGTACGCCTTAAAAGGAGAATATTTGATATCTATCTTTTGTTTCCATTCTTTATTACTGGGGATACACTTGTAAAAATTCTTGAAAAGAGCTGTCACCATGAACATACGAGTAAATTCACAATAGTCATATGTTTTATGAGATAAAGCGAACTCTTGTTACCTTATTGTAAACGAAAGTTGTGAGGGTTATGCTATGTATGACGGTGTTTAAGATAATTTACTTTCAGTTTAATAGCTTGAAAATGTTAAGTCCTGCTGTCAGTTGGCATTTGTCACCACCTGTATGCGAGTTTTAAAGCTAAATAGTGTTCTGACAATTATAAAATAGTGGCAAAGTTACTCAATCGATCAAACTTATTCCTGCCCGTATATGTAATCGGTATTTCGTTATGAACCTTTATGCTGTTTACAAGGATATATATAATTTGGTCTTCGGTTCGAATTATAGTTCGCTCCTTTCTGTATGACGGACAGAAGATCGTTAGCGTCAGGCGCGTCTGTACGGAGGTGTCCGAGGACTGCTGCGTCGGCTATGGGCCGCTTAGTGTGACGTCACTAACACTGCCGGGCGGCCTTGTTATCACGGGGGTGTCGATCCAGCACGGCATTCCGTATTACCCTCCTGAACCCACCGATTCCATATTCTGCTAACAGTAATTGGATCTCGACCAACGCGAGCAACAATGTCGCGATACGATAAACCGCAATCGAGATAGGGTACAATACAACCTTTATAAAAGTTGGAAACGTAATGGCACGCATTTCTCCTCCTTACACGAGGCATCACAACAACGTTTCACCAGGCAACGCCGGTCAACTGGTTTGTGTATGAGAAATCGGTTGGAAACTTTCCTCATGTCAGCACGTTGTAGGTGTCACCACCGGCGCCAACCTTGTGTGAATGCGCTGAAAAGCTAATCATTTGCATATCACAGCATCTTCTTCCTGTCGGTTAAATTTCGCGTCTGTAGCAATTCATCTTCGTGGTGTAGCAATTTTAATGGCCAGTAGTGTATGTCATATGAACATAGCAGCGTCTCCGCTACACTTTACTGCATGTAACTGTACGAACAGCATACATGTATCTGCAGTTGTGCAAAACCAACATCTAATCATGAAAAATTTTAATAATTATGGAAATTGTAAGTGGAAAAATATGATATTAGAAAAAAACTAAATTGTAAAAAAAAATGTGAAAATACGAAAGTCGAATGGAACTAGTGATCTCCTGAAACTGGAAACAAGAAAGCTATATAAACAATACGAAACTCCATTCGACATACGTGAATGCGTGTTACACATCTCAACTTCCTAAACTTCTCACGGATGATGCAGTGGCAGCCGAATATAGCTTTCACGTGATTCTGTACGTATTTATTTTGTTTTGACAAGCCCGTGACACGCGTTACCGTCACTAAATCCATTGCAGAGTTCTGCGATAAGCTCACAGTTTGCCGTATCTGCTTTCACACATAGCCATGCGTGACTTCTTGGGACCACTCCAGGAAATTGCCTTCTCTGCTCCCTTTCAGGCCTATCCTCGTGCTAAACTCCTTGGAACTTCACGCGTTTCGCGAGAAACTGAGGATTAAGAAGCCAGGTCCCGAATTCATAATACTCCTCATTCGCCACTGTAGCCGACTTTCAAGCAGCTGTGAGAGGATTGGGAGTGGGGGCTGAGGGGGGAGGAAGGAGAAGTGGCGCTCTGCAGTATTTTCATGCAGCGCGACGGCTGTTTGGCAGCTCTAGCAAACAGCATTCAGCAAAAAATTTTAAGTGTATTCAAAGGGTCTTTTCAGTCTACATTACACGCTTCGCATATCTGAGCTGGTATATAAATAACACATGGAACCACGAAATAGCGAGCAGTGAAGGAAAAGCAATGGGACATAGCAGGCGCTTACCATTGAAATAACGGGATACGCAAATTTTTTTATCGCAAGAGTGATCAAGTCGTTCCTTTCAGCCTATTCGGTACTGTAAAGTAGGTTATTACGTTTTTTACAATAATTGATTGTTTTCGAGATTAAATATGATCAAGTTTATAATACAAAAGTGCTTTTGCTGGTGTGTTTTTGTTTCCATGCCTTATCTTACTCAAGATGAGTTCGGCAAATAATTTCATTCGTCAGCGTGATGCTTGATCCGTCAGCTCATGCACTGTTCTAGAGACACCAGTGTAACGTAAACATTCGAAAATGCACTGACCTTTTCTTTTTTTCTAAACACGTCGGAAACGTGAAGCTGAATTGACTTTCACAGTTTTCAGTATGTAGTTTGGAAAAACTCACACGTGCTTCTCATTAGTCACTGATATTTCTATTTTTTTATTTGTACAAGCCATAAATGGAGACATAAACAGAGGAATAGACAGATAAATGTAACCTCTGAGGAAAATCACTGGGTCTTTTCATTTATTTATATTGCTTTTTTGTATTCGTGTTTTACTAATGCAAATCTCCAGTTCTTCTAATATATCCACTCTATAATTTGTTTTAATTCGTGGAGAACTGAGACGTTTTTCCTTACCTCCCAAATTGCATATGTGTTTATGCGTGTGTTTGGCATAAGAGAGTTTTTACAGAGCATGACACTCAAAATTCAACTACTGGGATTAATGTTACATTTTCCACAATCTGATAGACAAAAATGTAATATTTTTGGAGTGCTTTCTTTGCTGACTAATTCCAAAACTACGCAGGTGCTCACATAATGCAAGCAATGCGTTCATATTTTCATGCATCAAAACGAGGAATAGACATTATTATCGGGAACCCATTGGCACAAGATAAATTTAATTAATGTAAAAAATAGATCGTATAAGGGGAATAACGGTTCAACCGACCATTGTACATATTGAAAAGTAATTTTTATGATGTTTAGCGTTACACGAACATCACTTCAGAAAGGTCGCTGTGTGCCATTCCTCAATTTTTCTTTTAAAACTCGTCGTTTTTGTTTTAAAACTGAAGCACTGGGAAATATTTATAAATCAAACTTAATACATACTGCGCTGTTCTCTGGTCAGTAGCTGCCCGTGATACTCGGGAACAAATCATAATTGAAGTACGGGTCTCCAAGTACGTCCGAACTACTCTTACGATTGGACTTCGTGACGTTTTCACCGGCACATAATGGCCATTTTCTTCCGTAAACGGAAGAAATTGGAAACAGTTGGTAAATCAGTTCGTGTAATACCGATCCTGGTAGTGACGAACACTTGCCTTCAACAAATCCAGTTAAAATGGTGGCTCCAGCTACGTTTCACTTCATAGATTTTACTTAAAATCTCAGTGCATTCCGGAATATGTGTGGTTCCCTTTCCAGTTGATGTGGCAGAGGACTCCAGGTAGTTATAAATCTTGTATGTGTCTGACCAGCCTTTGATTAACGTGTAACTAGCGTATAATAAGAAAGTGTCTTACGGCGTTAGTCACGTTGACACAGAAGAACTGGATTAGCTTACGCCACGCATGACACATGTCTGGAGTATCTGAAATACGTTGTACTTCACTGTTAAAATTTAATTCTCACTGTTCGTCCTCATGTTCATTTTCTCAAAACCAAACATTGCAATTGTCATTGCACATCATTTGTTGAAGGTCATCCTCTTCTCGTTTAGGCTGGATGATTGTTGTGCACCGGAAGTGAAACAAAATGTACAGACTTAAATTTTTAATGTACGTTTAATTTGGTAAGTACTTAAAAATGGTTGAAACTGACAGAAAACACGAAGCCCCATTCAAAAAATGATAAGAAATTGCTGAACCTAAATAAGTAGTTTGTCAGTCCAGTTGCACCATTCGGCTCGTGTATGAACTACACTGCATTTTTCGCAAATATTAGCAAACAATAGAACCATGTCATCATCTTTCAAGCGTGTATCGGGACAGCAAAATTTCTTTTTCCGATACATCGGATGTTTGAAATACAGGTATCTTAAAGGTGAGTATGTGTCTTATTTAAAAGTACTTCACATAAGGACCTACTGTTGGGTAGAAGAGCATGTCAGAGGTAGACGGCATAAGAATGTCATTCATACATAAAAATTCATTCATCTAAGCATAAAATCTAGCAAGCGCCCAATCAGCATACACAGCGTTATGATTATGTGATTAATTATTAACATGGGTAGCATGCGTTGGACGGCCAGGCAGTGAAGTCTCAGAACAACAATCCCTCTAAGTTCACAGACCCGAAATGAGTCATCCCATACTTGCCGAGTTGAAAGCCGCTCGAAGCACTGGAAAAGCTCGCAATAATACGATACAGTACACGTTGATACACGGGGATATCAGGTTGTTAATACGTCAAAACACCCAATAAGCAATACATATCACTTGGTCACCCGACACCAACCACACAAATGAATGAGATATTCTCGTGTGGAACGATGTTTATCAAGTCATACTCACGAGGTTGGTCCTTCATATGTACATTCACTGAGTCAAATAGAGATAAGAACGTAATCGTGCCCTGAGGAAGGCTGTTGCAATTTGGCCAAAACGTCGGTTTTGGTTTTGTTGTTAGTTTTTATCAATGACGCGGCATAATACCCAGAAGATTTTTAATCAAAAAGATTTATTTGAACACCAAATACATACCTCTATTTCTCGTAGTCTTATCGAATCTTGAAGGCAATTGCGTCCGGCCCTGCCAATGAAGGAAAAAAATGGGATAAATAATTCGTGTAGCCACAAAACTTTGTGCAGTGATTGGAGAGACTGACATTAACAACATAATAACCAATCCTGAAATTGGGGATGAGCGTGAGGACGCGGGTGCGTTTAAAAGTTATATTTTATATTTTACTAGAACAACTCGGAAACCGCAGGCTCTAGTGAAAACTTGCCCCGGTAAAAAATTATGCTATATTAAATTTCCTACAAAAATTGCTCATATTCATTTTTTTCTCTAGGACTAATTGTTTGTGCCGTGTAGGAGATGGAACAATCACAGATTACGAAAAATAGTGTTTTAGAGATATAAAAGTAATGTTCACCGTCAGTTGTACTTGGCGCACACTTTGGATCACGGATCATGGAAAACGGCTTTTCGGCATCCTCTACGTCCTCCACACGCAACAAAATATCAACAAAAGATATTGTTCAGTATCGCATCAGGGGCCACCGGATCTTTGGTCTTTGGGGTGAGTAGTTCATCTTCTATTATATATTCACGTTATCATTAGCAAAATGCTACACCAACAAAGCACTGTCTAATATTGGATAGGCCAAACAAACGTCCCCTTCAACTTTTCGTAATGTAAGATCTTCCATATTGCACACCCTTTTTTTTCTTCTCCTGGAAAGTTGACTTCTTGCTGAATAATACACGGTCCATCTCATTATTGACTTAAAACTGATGCCAAACAAACGTCCTCCGCTCAACCTTTTGTAAAGTAAGGCTTTTCATATTCCACACTCTTTTTTTCCTTCTCCTGGGAAGCTGGCTTCTTGCGGAATGATCCTAGCTAAAATAACTTGAGCCAGTGAAAGACCTCGAACACCTCTGCTTAAGCATGCCCAGTTAACATCATGTCAACTGAATCTGCTGCACAAACTAGGTGTTAAGTTTCTTTTGGCCCCTATCCTGCCAATGAGTGACCAGTGCACCCGATGAAAGACCTGAGTGAGTCAAATTCTCCAAATCTCGCGAAAATTATCTCAGATATAATTTTTCGAGCCTAAACAAATGCGATTTTTAACAATACGAGGTACTGTTTCCTGAGGTCACTACATAATTTGTCAAAAGGCGGAAAAACGAAATTGAAACTTCTCATTGAGTAAATGTCTTCGTAGATTTTTGATACAGCCCTCTCTGCTTATTCGCCTTTGCACTTTGAAAAATATCACGCATTCAAAATTTGTTCACGCTAACAAAGAAAGCACAAAACAGTTTTCATCGAGTGAATTGTCGTGAAAGCAACGTGTTTCCCATATTTTTCGCTCATGCTATTCTTGACTGTCATTTCATGGGGTATTGTTGCGGGAACTTTTTTCAGCAACTCATCGAAGGAGAACTGTCAGTCGTCATTTGGCCCTTTGTAAGGGAATATCTCCTACAGGTATGTGGCAGTACCTTCTTCTCTATGTAGGTGCAGAGCCCATAAAAAGCTTCAATAGGAATCCCACATCTACAGCTACGTCCTCGGATAGTGTCTACCGTTCAACCTTCCTCTCTCGTGCACTGACTGTTACTGTATTGTCAACACTGGCGTTGGCCGCAATTTTTGGGATTTTTCTTGCGTATATCAAGAAATTCGTTGACAACAGCTTCCGCGTAAAACAGACAGGTACTTTTAAAGCCATATCGCGCTTCAGCTCTACACAAACGTGAGGCCCCACGAGACGTCGAGGAATACTCCTTAAAAAAAAAATTAAAAAAAAAAAAATAA
Source organism: Schistocerca piceifrons (assembly GCF_021461385.2). Classification (NCBI taxonomy): domain Eukaryota; kingdom Metazoa; phylum Arthropoda; class Insecta; order Orthoptera; family Acrididae; genus Schistocerca; species Schistocerca piceifrons. Next base: position 554,296,060 of record NC_060138.1, on the reverse strand, counting down.
AAAAAACCTTGTCTCAGAAATATCATAAGTTAGTCAGCTCTGATTTACGGTTTACAGCAAGAAGCACGAACAACATTTTCTTTTTGTTCCTAAATGCTTCAGCTTTCCAAGCCTTCCTTAGACAACTTGCATGTACCAATACACAGACTTTACATAAGCCACTAACAAATCACACTCACAAATTAAACACTTATCAGGCATTGTTTTTAGGAACTTGTTTTACGTAAAGACTCTCTCAACAACTGCAAATGAACACTCATTTAATAAATTGTAAGTAGCCCCCACTATATAAACACGAGCTTAGTGAAATTATTTTGTCCGTTCACAAAAAAGAACTGGACAGAGAATGTCGGGGTCGCAGGAAGTGAAGAGCGAGTAGGCCTTATGGTAGTAGCATTTCCGGGAATAACAATGCAACTTGAGTAAGATGATTAAAGACGTTAGCTGTCTAGCAGTGCAAAGCAGAGTGTGATCATTTATGTACGAAATAAATCTCGGGTGAACAGCCTGGTATGAGTGTGCACAGGACAAAATATTTCGGCAATCGACCACGTTGCCATTATCAGGTGCGCTGATGTACTGACCGGCGGTGGGCCGGCGCCAGGTATATATAGGACAATCCCCCTCCCGCTCCTCCCTCAGGCGCTTCCTACGAGTCGGTGCGGTCCAGGTACAGCGTCCGTTCTCCCGCCGTCTGGGCGCTGCGTCCTAGGTCTTCTCGTTCAGGAGGGTCTGCCGGCACCGCTCTCGTTATTCTTCCCTCTTCCCCCGAAGTCGGTACACTCTGGGAAATACCCTTTTTCTTCTTAGTCCGAGTGATCGCGGGTTCCCACGCCTTGCTAAGGATTTAACCGCTGTCACGATTTAGTTGTGGCTCCCTTACTCTGATCTCTATGGCTTCTTTGATGACACAGTCCCAGTATTTGGAAGTCTGTGACAGGACTTTGGTTTGGTCATAATCCATGCTGCGGAGTTCCGACGGGCAATGCTCAGCGATTGCTGACTTACTGGGCTGTTGCAGTCTAGTGTGCCGTTGATGTTCTCGGCATCGGTCGTCAATGGTACGAATGGTCTGCCCTATATATACACTACCACACTGGCAAGGTATCTGATAAACCCCTGATTTACGTAGACCAAGATTGTCCTTGACACTACCAAGAAGGCTCTTGGTTTTGCTTAGAGGACGGAAGATGACTTTCACTTGGTGTTTACGTAAAATGCTTCCAGTTGTTCCGGATAAAGCCCCACAAAACGGAATAATAGCCAAGGCCGCCTCCTCATGAGGTTCATCGTCAGCTTTCGCAGATGCTGCAGGTGTGGGATGTAGATTATGTCTTTTTGCGTTTGTTGCTGTAGTTTTACTAGTAAGTAATGTCTGTATTCCGTGTAGTTTAAATGCTGTTTGCGTAAAATAAACGTTCCCACGGCGTGTCTGCGCAGTGGGTAGTTACTGATTTATAGGGCGCGCTGCAGGAGGGTCGGTGTAACTGTGAAACGGCGGGTAGTGGCTTCCTGTGATACAGTGGCATAGAGAGTAGAGAATCGCTTACTCGCTCTTCAGTTTGCAGATTCATGTGTGAGAAAACTGGAAGTGCCTAAATGCATGGGAAATGTGTGGGCGTGCCTATATATTGCCAAGATTGTTTCGACTACGACGCAGAGGTTTCACTGGGAGGCTCTTACACCTCGAACATTGAGACCCGATCTCTTCGCATGTGATTTCCATATTGCTGGAGTTCTGAAGAAACACATTGGTGGTTTTTCACTTTTTTCGGGCGAAGAAGTGCGCGCCTGGGCGCAATCATCTTTCCGCGGACAACTGCAAACATTTTTTTCACGAGAGCGTTGCCGGCTTGAGTCACAGTGAGATAAATGTATTAACAGTTACGATGCTTACTTCTGAAATACTAAATAGTTTACTCGCGCTATTTTTTTCTATGTGTCTCGTTTTCCTTTGACACTCCCCTATAAATCGGGAAAAATACTGGGTGATTCGTTCAAAAGAATTCACACGTTTTAGAACACTTAACATTGTAGTTTGCGTACCGTCTGCTGTAGTATAAATATTACACATTTTTATAGAACAAACTCTTTGATATCTTCCCAAGAGATATGTCCTACAATGTGTAGCCACTTTCATTAGGTGTGGATTGTTGACTGCCAAAGGACAATCATACAACTTGACAATAACTACCTGGCACTGGTTATCTGCAGCACTTCCGATCTGAGAGTTTACACACTCAAAACACACACTCAAAATGGAACAAAAGTATGAAATGATACAGATGAGTAACATGGGGCACAGTGAGTAATAGCTACAACTTCGGAGACACCGAAGAGCAGTATTAACGCTTCCTTTTCGACATTTCACAAGTGGTAACTGAACGTCCAGTTAGAGATGAAATTTTCACTTACTTAAAGTAGTTATTGACAGACTTGTGAGCCAATAAAACATTTCTTAGTGGATACAGACAATACACCTTCTAGGTAGAGAAGCCGATGAAAAAAGGACTATTCAATATTTCATTAAAATCTAGGCAAGATAGCCGCACTTGCGTATGCCAAATTGGACCCCGTACATTCAAACATTCTGCGTCGTGTCTGTTTGTTCTATATCGTGTCTCCCTACCACTTTCGCGCAACGACGCTCTGAGCGTGTTTTTTAGGGAATTGACTAGTTTGAACCTGGGATCTGTAGCTGGTAAGGAGACGTCAGACCACACATGACATGTAGAATTCAGAAGAGTTCAGTGAGACTAGCGATGATATAACCAAATACTTAATGATTTCAGCGTCAGCTCCACTGCACTCCCTGTAAAAGAATCTTAATATTAACTAAATTTAGTGGAAGGGGTTCAAGGCTTTCCTATTTTTAGTTAGCTGGTAAAATAACGTCGAAAAAGCAGTTAAGTTTACCATTGGAAATTTTATTCTACTCACAAAACATTGTTTATAAGTTGCACTGTTGATAAAAGGAAATGTTTTAATACAGGATGGTAAAAACCAACTGCGTTCAACAAAAATGTGAACGAATATTCCCTGAATGGGTTTCCAAGTTCTACAATGGATCGAAGGATGACCTATGCCATATCACATATATAATCTAGGTTTAAATTAAGTTTCACAAAAGAGAAAACTATCAAAATACTCTACAGTGACCATCAATTATCTTTAATTACTTATCTAACTTGTCGTAAATTACAGTGGCTGATGTGGCTTCTCAATTAACTACATAACAGAAAAATCATCGCATTTCAGTTTTTTACTTCAAGTGGCAAATGTGAACACCATGAGCTTTAATTGACGATCGACACTAGTATTACGCAAAAAGTGGGTGTAACAGATGAGACTTCTGCAGTTCTGAGTGAAGCTTTATGCGCTGTTATGTCACATCGCATGCGTTCATTGCCTTGTCGGTGTTCATCAGGGGGCGGCAGGCAGCACAGCTCCGCTCACCTCGCCCTCTCGGAAGCAACTCTCTCCTACCTTCTCCTTACTACAATTTACCGAAGTTGGTTTAAAAAACTATCTGGCTGAGTTTTCATCTAACCAATCAGGGTCTCAATGTTAACCTTAAGCTCCGCCTACAAAAATTCTCTCTATCCAATGAGAAACGTTATACTTTTCGAGGTGGGGCAATGTTTTTAAAGTTTGCAACATAACAGAGACGCGAAAAAGTCTCACGCTAAAACTTGCAGCTGGTGTGGTCCTTTAGCGTTATCGTAAGATCTATACTGTTCTTCTGGAGGGCTCTGTCTTTTAACATGGGCTGGGGGGTGGTCCTGACGTAACAGAGACGTGAAAAAGTCTCACGCTAAAACATGCGGCTGGGGTGGCCCTTTTTGTATTATCGTAAGATCTATACTGTTCTTCTGGAGGGCTCTAGCTTTTAACATGGGCTGGGGGGTGGTCCTGACGTAACGGAGACGCGAAAAAGTCTCACACTATAGCTCTAGCTTTCAACATGGGCTGGGGTGGTCCTAACGGTTAGCTGGTGACGTGGGTGTCCGTCCCTTATCGTAGGGCCTTCTGACTTAACACGGTTCTGTTCACGGCTTCTGTTCTCGTTTCTCCCCTCGGACCTGCGTCTGTCTCACGGTGGGAAGGTATGACATGCATTTAGGCATTCTTGTGTTAGTCTGTGGTATTCCATTTGCTCACTCGTTACTCGTATTACTTTGGTTAATTTAATGTCACGATTTATTCGGAGCTATGTGACATACTACTGGATTTGCTTATCATGTCAGGGTTTTCATGGAAGGTGTTGGATTTGCCTGACACCTTACAACATATTTTATCAGTTCTGGTATTTTTAAGTGGAAAGCGCAAATTCCCAATTTAGTTTTTCTTTATTAGTAGAATTCTTAAAAGATAAGTTCCCAAAGCGTCAATGATGAAGGTTCTGAAAAGTAATTAAATGTGTAGCGCCGCCATCCTGCCACATCCACTTTATGGAGCACGACTTCAGTTCTATTGCGGTCAACGAATCCATGGATTACTTTGAAGCAAGTTTACATGGGATTCATCTAGAAGACTGCAAGAAACACTCTTTGGTTTTATAGATCATCTGAGTCTCTTTTTCCGTATCTTAGAGATAATAACAAAGTTGAAGATGGAAAGCGCATTGGTTGACACAAAAGACTCACGAAGAAGAAGACAGATATTCTCCAAGTGTGTTATGGCAAGCCTATCAGACTGAATCCATCCAGTGTAAGTGATATGAAAAGTGCATTATAGATTATATATTTCCACATGGAGTCAACAGATGAACATCCTATTCATCATGTGTGCTCCATTAGCTCGTGTAAATATCTAATGGCTCAGAGGGATAACAAACCCTAAATTCAGAAGCAGAAGCAGCAACTTGTGTCCTGGGTGTTGCCAAGCCCACTTAACAGATTTATGGTCCATAGCAAAACCAAAATCCAAATGAGTCTCTAAATTCACGTGGAAACGATTCCGTAAAACCATATTTTCATCTGCTTCTCTTGTCAAAACTTCAACTAATGATGCAGTTCTTGTATTTAATACTGGGAACGTAGCGAGGATCAAAATATTAGAGATCATGGACTTTAAGAGAGGAAATTTCACTCAAGACTTATTAAGAAAAATATGTTTACTGCGCTCCTCTGCATCTGAAAAGTCAGTTGAAGATCTGGTGAAGGAAGGAACGGAGAAAACAAGAAACAGAAGAGAAGCCTTGAAGGGAAAGAAGGACGTGGGGCCCTCTGAAGAGGTGACATAAGAAACGTTAATCTGAACTTTAAACTGTATTTCCTGAAAATTAGGTTTCTTAAAGTTTATGTACATTTTTCTCAGAATCTGTGAAGGCTACAATTATGAATTTTTTGTACTCTCATTCCTGTAAAGCCAACAAATGTTCTTGCAAGAGAAATTTTGAAATTGTGGATGTAAGCTGGGATATGAGAGAAAATGCTTGCAGTTTCGCATGGACTTCATATTATACCCACAGAATTATAATTAAAAATTATTAAAATTCTTATATCGCCTATATACAAAAAACCTCATGAGAGAACCTTACAATAGGTAGAGATATTAAAAAGAGAAAACTCTGTAGTAAATTCTTGAATAGTTTCTGAGGAAAAGGTAGATATATTATTTTTTGAAAATAAAATTTTTATATTCCACATAAATATTAAATATAATCATTCAAGAAATTTAACTGTTAATTATGTTAATCTCGTGTAAAGGATAGCACAAAATTACCTTGTTCACCTTCAAAATTGAAGATTTGGTGCATGTAGGTTTCTTGTGAACGTTTCCGCTTAACAACATTAAAACATTACAAGGTAAGTTAAACACAAATTCATGAAAATGAGCGTGAATATACGCGTCAAAAAGCCACAACAAAGTTCTTAGGGTATAACCTATCCTAGATGATTAAGTTACAAGTCCATCATCATCACCACCTTCCTTTCATGAAGCAGGCTATTTTACATTTCGAAATGACAGACGAAATCATTCCAAACTTTCGGTATCTCTTTTCACGTTTGGTTTCTACCTCAGGAAATTTTGGGGAATTCTATCACCTGGAACTGTCGTGAGGTATTGTCTCCAACTTTCGCAACACTTAATTTTTTTATTCGCGTTGACAATACTTAATTCTACTTTTTCTGCAGTCCCTCGTCCTCCTCAGCAACCTCATTTCTTCTGCTTGAATATTTTTCTTTTTTCTTTTTTCTTTCTTTAAGGTTATCCAGCTTTCACTTCTCTATATTGGGAAATAAATCATCGTCGCTTTACAGAATTTCATGGTTGCCTCTTTCTGTACTTTCTGACCGAATATTGTGTTAATCGCAGCACGTATAGCTTGGAATTTGTTTATTCTTAATGCCAGAGACAAAATCAAAACGTATATGAATCAAATCAAATCCTGTATCTCAGAGTGTTGTTCTAGAGTTGAATTATCTAAAACAATTCTGGATCTGCCATGCTGTTTTCGTTGAATACAATTATTTTCGTGTTATTACGAGAAGCTTTTAAACTGTATTTTTTTACACATTTCGTTCAGCTGCTATATGGATCTTTGGAGGTATACTTCATTCTTCTGAGTAAAAACGATATCGTCTGCAAACAGACATTCAGGTAACCATAGTCTATCTTAATCGTTTTGCTTACTTTACATTTACAGAGAATGAAGTCAATGTAAATATTAAAAATAGATACCGATAGTCAACATCCGTGTCTTACTCCTTGATTAGCAACTATTTCCTCTAGTTAATATATGCCTGGGTTTAATACAATGTGTGTCTTCTTATAAAGACTTCAACTAACCCTATTAGGTGATAGGGACATCCACATTCAAACATAATCTTCCATAGCTATCACTGCTCACATAGACGAAAGCCATTTGAGCCTAGATTAATGTCATATGGGTTTTTAGATTACATTCACTGCGTTTTTCTGTAATGTTCTTAATTACAATTACACTGTCTGTGCACGAACGACCTGATCTAAATCCATTTGTTTCCTCGGGAATAATAGCTTCTGTCATATTCTTCACGCTGTTTTTGTCTACCTTTGAGTATAGTTTGCGGCCATTGCTTAGAATACTAATGACACGTTAGGTTTTACAGGCAACTCGTCTCCATTTCTTGAAGAGATAGATTACTTCTGCTGTACACCAAGGGTCTGAGATCTTGTAATACTTCCAGCATTAATGTATTAATTGTAAAAGACTTTTACCTGGTGAGAAGCTCCGGATCTAATTGGTTTGACATTTGTCCCATCCATTCCAGTAGCTTTGTTGTGCTTCATACCTTTCAAAGCTTCATGTAGTTCCTCTTCTGGATCTACTGTTTTATCGTACATATTTTTTCCAGTATAATCTTTGCCCTTGTGTGTACATCGTAAGTCCATATTGTGACTTATCCATTGCCTAGTTAGTATAATGTTCAGTGAATCACTGTCTGTTTGATTCTTGTTCAAGGCGCATTACCGTCTACCGTGTACGTCTAGAGGAACTTAAGGAGTATGCGTGCCCTCCGATGGCTGTTGGAATTCGCAACAAATTCTTCCTTTGTCTCCCTTGCAGGATGGAAGCCAAGCTTCTTTCTTCTTGACTGACTTTCTTTGCGCAGTTCAAGCTGTGGCTGTGCGTCAGTTTGGGCCCTGCATGTGTGTGTTCCTGTTTTGGGACCGCGTATGTCGTGTACTAAGACGCTACTGAACGTGTGCCATGACCCTTGGTGAGATTTTTGCAGTTTTTGTTTATCAGCATTCCTTTTTATTTTGTATGTTTCACAACTCTCTGACGCTTTTGTTTGTTTTTGTTTAACAAACCTTTTAGTTTCTGTGTTTCAGATTCTGAATATTCTTTTTCCATTCGTTTTCTTTCTTTCTCCAAGTGCTTCTGAGATTTCTTGGACGATACGGGTGCCGGCCGCGGTGGCCGAGTGGTTCTAGGCGCTCCAGTCCGGAACTGCGCGACTGCTACGGTCGCAGGTTCGAATCCTGCCTTGGGCATATATGCATGTGATGGCCTTAGGTTCGTTAGGTTTAAGTAGTTCTAAGTTCGAGGCAACCGATGACCTCAGATGTTAAGTACCATAGAATTCAGAGCCATCTGAACCATTTTGAGCGATGCGGGTCTTAACGTAAGTCCATCCCATGTCGCTGTCCTTATTGACTGGAGGTGAAGCAAGCTTTTCTTGGAGTTTTCTGATACCGTATTCCGGCATCAGATGTACTTTGAATATCTCATGTTGTGGCTTATTTCGGAGTTCTTTTGTTTCCTTCTAATTTGATAGTAGCCTCATCTTAATTCCCAGAAGGAAACAGCTACTGCCTTTCTCACCCTCACTATAAACACCAAAATTTTTCATAAGTTTCTTCAATTATCATTAATAGGTATATAGACAGCCATAGACCTCGAGCCCCATGCTCTCTGTGTAAACCTGCGAATGTCTATCTTTTTGGAAAATGTGTTAACAGTTATCAAAAGTAGAAAATTGGCATAATTCCTGTCCATTATTATTAAAAATCCTTTACCTATATAATCCTATTAGTCCTGGTATACGCAGTTTTCCCAACACACTAAAATCACCAACGATGACGTGACCTATTTTGTTAATTTTGTCCGCAGCTCGTGGTCGTGCGGTAGCGTTCTCGCTTCCCGCGCCCGGGTTCCCGGGATCGATTCCCGGCGGGGTCAGGGATTTTCTCTGCCTCGTGATGACTGGGTGTTGTGTGATGTCCTTAGGTTAGTTAGGTGTAAGTAGTTCTAAGTTCTAGGGGACTGATGACCATAGCTATTAAGTCCCATAGTGCTCAGAGCCATTTTTTGTTAATTTTGTTCACTTCTTTTTGAAGGTCATAAAAATGTTAGTAACAGCCCTACCTACTCTGAAACGAATACGCCTGTAACTGTTAGATAACCTCTTGGAATTTTAAATCTGCCTGTCAATATTCTTTCAGTTATGAAGTTGTGCTCACGGATCTTTCCTCTTTGCTTATCATCGATTAAAATTGCTACGCCGGCACTAGCTAGTTATCTTTGTGTGACGCTGCCATAAGCCATAAGGTAGTGTGTGAAATATTTTGTTCCTTTTAGTTTTGTCTTAGTTTGTGTTATCGTAATGTCTACTTCCCTTTCTTCGAATACTTAACTCGCTATGTTTGTTGCTCAATCCTCGTGCATTTCACGTTGCCAATTACAAGTTATAAATGCCCAAATTTTACCTACTTAGTTCCATTCACATGTATAGTGCATACTGTTGTTGCAGTACCTAGCTTGCTGATGCATCCTTAATTTGAATAGTCTTCAGTTATAATTAATTATAATCCCAAATTGCAGTTAGTGATTATACACACAAATTCTGCATACTACCGACTTTCTTCCACGTTCAATGCTGAACATGAAACGACAGAACAGCGCTTTCCTCATGATCAACAGGCGGTCAGCTCGGTACTTATTCTGCTCGGTGAACCAACGTGGTTCCTTTATAATTCATAGCCACGTGTTCTCCCTGTCCCAATTGACATTGACAGTTATCTTATAACTCGTTACGCCCACCCTGTAGCGCTCGACATCATCTCGCGTCACGTCTCAGGTTCCACATTCCGCATTGTGCGGAGTCAATAACAAATGAGAGAAGTCAACTAGGAGTGAGTTGATTTGAGTCAGCAATAGCTTACCAGTAATGTAGGGCAGTTCAGTTTAACCATATAACGTACTGTCAGCCCGTGTTCGCTCTATTGCGGCGTATGAATGTATCAACCTCTGCTAGAAGTACATTCAGTTGCCAAGGGCTCGAGAGCCACAAAACCACTGTATAAATTGTATTCCCAGGTAACACGCAAGCCACGATCGCCAGCTGCTACTATAACCTCCTTCCCCCTTCCTGTGCGCACCCGCTTACCCCATATACAACACACATTTCTCTCTCTCGCTTGAAGCTTTAGTATGAATTTGGCCACAGGAAGCAAGGGAACAATGTTTCATATAACTGTTTTTGTACTTAATTTAAATATGAGCTGCTCTCTCGGTGCTGAATGCTCTTTGCGAATGAGTTTCTGGTGTTGGTTTCGCTTTGCACAATTCTATAAACAAAGCAGTCATTAGCTCGGACCCAGAACGTGTCTTACCACATTTTCTTGTTAACAGCTAAAACTATGTAAAAGCTAAACTTCAAAGGCCAGAAGTTGAGCAGGCATTAAAATATTCCAGGCTGTAGCACCGTGGTCGACTGAATGCTTTGGAAACTCAACGTTTCGTCGCCATTTGCGTGGAACGTCATCAGAATGATGAGGAGGTGTCGTTGTTGACTGAAGAAGCTCTCGCTCGACGGAAGCTTCGTACCTAAACACTGGAAAGGTGCGCAGATCACACCAATACTCAATAAAGGAAATGTTACTATCTCCTGAATTACAGACCCACCCAACTAACGAAGGTTCTTAGTACGTGTTTGGGACATGCATTGTGTTCGAACATTATGAAGTGCCTCAAAGAAAACACAGTTAGCGCGCGTTCAGAAAATATCGTTCCCGTGCAACACAGCTAGCTAGCTCTTATTCACTCGAAGTAACTAGTGCTATCGACAGGAGAGCTTAAATTGATCCCCGGTAGTTAAACTTCCTCCGTCTAATTAAAATGCATGCCTATGGAGTATTATCTCAGTCGTGCTACTAGATTCGTATTTGTGTGCCAAAAGGTCATGGTGGACGTGTGGTGAGATCTGGCCTTTAACGGACTAAAAGCAGTAGAAGAACGACGCGAGTATCTTTCCTAACAGCATGACATCGCCTCCAGAGCTCGTGACCACATCGGTTGGACCCTAGTCGACTGGAAAATCCTGGCCTGGTCAGATGAGTCGCGATTTTAGTTGGTAAGTGAAATTACAATGAAATCTAGGCCCTTAACTGCTTACAGGTGTTGATAAATGTCAACGGGGGCAGATGCAAATGTGTGCCCCGATCAGGACTCGAACCCGGAATTTCCTGATGGAGTACATCGAAAAAGTTCAAAGAAAGGCAGCACATTTTGTACTATCGCGAAATATGGGAGAGAGTGTCATAGAAATGATACAGGATTTGGGCTGGAAATCATTAAAAGAAAGGCGTTTTTCGTTGCGAAGGAATCTTCTCACGAAATTCCAATCACCAGCTTTCTCCTCCGAATGTGAAAATATTTTGTTGACACCGACCTACATAGGGCGGAACGATCACCACAATAAAATAAGGAAAATCAGAACTCGTACGGAAGGATATAGGTGTTCATTCTTTCCGCGTGCTAAACGAGACTGGAATAATAGAGAATTGTGGAGGTGGTTCGATGAACCCTCTGCCAGGCACTTAATTGTGATTTGCAGAGTATCCGAGTGGATGTAGAATTAGACCGCAGAGACTCTAGCAGTCTGAGCCACCGAAGACACAGAGGATAGTGCGACTGTAGGGACTTATCTCTGGCATCCTCCTCGTGAGACCCACATTCTCGGCTTACTGTCCACACACTAAATTTTGAGTGCCTCTGCCCACTATAGTCATTACTCGCGGCAGTCTATCTACCGATTCCCGTAAGAGTTCGGGCAATGCGAGTGCATCCGCAGTGAAGAAGATCATTGGCCGGTAAGCCTTATCTATATGAAGATTGTATCTGCTCTTTCGGACGTGTCCGAAAGAACAGATACCATCTTCATACAGTTTGAAGAATGGGAGAAGAGCTGCAAGATCGCCAGTGATATCTGTACAGATACCAGCTTCATATAGAAAATAGCATAGTTAGACAAACACTGTAACACATTATTACATTTTTACTGATCGTTTTCTTTGGGTACTTTCATACTACCGTATTTATTGTAAGTTATGGCACCGCGCGACCGTGTAGTAACCACCCATAAATTGTATATAAGAATGACATTTAGCATAGTGAAACTGTTACGAGCTGAAACGAAATGAAAGGTTGGGGTGCAACGGTATGTTGAAAAATGCTCAGCGCTTACAAATCCAGGCTGTATCATTCGCCTTCACCAGAAAATAACGTAGTTGCCGTCGAAAGACAGCTAAAAGTACTCGGTCTTGCGCTCCCATTCCCCGTTCCATTCCAAAGAGCCAGTTCAAGATACGACCTGTGTTGCGTTGACTGCCATTTATCAGATGACCACAACCTTCGAGATAGCAGCCAGTCTGGCCTGCTGGACTTAGCAATTATGACCTGGTGCTCTCCATTGCCGATTTGAACACTTGGAGCTTTCGACCTCCTGCCTATTGAAGACTCAGCAGATAGAGCTTAGTGCGCTGCCGAACCATTTCTCTCCCGGGAAGGCACGCTAACTTCAGCGAGGAGACACCAGTGTCCACCGCTACTACCAACGCACTTAGAGCTACTGCAAGTCTGCTAGGAAGCTGTCTTCGATGTTCCCTAGTAATCCGTGTTGCCATGCTGTCGCAGGTCACCACCGAAAGGGAAACACTTGCGGCCAGTTGGGCCGACTACTTTGAACAAGACACATTCTACTGTACTATTGGCCTGACCGCGACACATGCTCTCGAGGTTGCAAGGGCGGACGCACTAACCCATGTGCCACTTCTGCTGCCATAGCAGCTGCCATGGAGAAGATTATTAAATAATTAATGTGTAAACTGCTGATGCTGTATTGTGAACATCCCTGGACACCAGGTAAGTTCTCATCACCACACTCCACGCATCATCCTGTATTTATACAGGACATACTCCACCGACTATTGTGTCCAGGGCTGTCGTTGGCGGCACTATGGACAGTGCAGCTCTCTCTACAATTGCGTGAAGGGATGCGACAAAAATTTTCAACTTTCTGGCTGTCCATGATGCTCCAGATTACATCACCATCTTGCTGTGGATACTTGTCTTGCTACAGGTAAGCTCACTTACTAACTCAAGGAACATGAGGTAGATGTATGATCCTGCACAGCTGTGCAAGAAGTGTGTCTATGCTCTTGGGCGCTAATCTCACTGGACCACTGAGATCCTACACGGCGTTGGGCTTGGAAATCTTGAAGATACTGATATATGTATAGAGTCACGGCATTCAGACCAATGACAGCAGCAACATCATGGGCTGATAAACCTAAGTCTCGATAGGGAACGGTCTTGCAACTGTCGAATTCCGACACAAGCTGGTAGATGTTACCCTTTGTTATTGGAAGTATAACGCGATGTTCTCACAAACAAATTACATTCGAAAACATTTCCTTAATGAGAAAGCCGATGTCTAATCTCTCTTTATCTAGCTGAGTACCCTGTATTGCCTTGGTATGTATTTATTTCATTTTTCTATTAGTCCATCTCCTATTCCTCCCTCTCTTTGTCCATCTCACGCTTCATCCTCTGTCTGTCCATTTCCCCCACCCCTGTCTCGCTGTCCACTTCCACGACTCCCACCACCCCTCTCTTTGTTCATCTTCTGCTGTCCCTCTCTCTTTTCCTCTCTTCCTATCCCTCTCTCGCTGCCCATCTGCTCATCCCCCTCCCTGTGTCAAGTTCCTTTTCTCTCTCTCCATATTCATCTTCTCTTTTCACCCTCAGTACATCTTCTCTCTCTGTCTATCCCCTATCCTCTCTCTTTCCTTCTCCTCCTACGCCAAACCTGTGTTAACCTCCTCCACCTACCTTCTCTCTTCACGTTACCGCCCTTACCCTAATGGGAGGGTAGGGGTTCTTACCACTACGGTATTTCTTTCCAGATACTAATTAATATCTGAAGCAAATTTCGCTGAAATCTTTCCAGGGCCTGAGGATGAGCTTTTTATTCCTGGCTTTGCCCGCCTACGCACTTGTCAAATATTTTTCACGTATATTTAACGTATGTCATACGTTTTTGCATACGTATTCCATATGTATCTCCAATGAATTTCGCCCTACAGTTCCATTTTCACACAGCTTAGTATTTATGACGTTAAGGATATATCTTTTTAGGTTCATTCAGCGGAATATGTGGATACTGTCTGCGAAATGTGTCGTTAATACAGGTAGTAGCACCGAATCAATAAATTTAAACGTCATGCACGATGCGAAAGATTTTCACGCATTCAAGTGTTTATGACATAATATCTCTTAAAGCAATTATCACACAATGACATAGTTTTGCTGTTACAGTCGGCGTTGTATGTGTGTACTGTCTGTAAAATGCGTCGCGAATACAGTTAGTAATAAAGAAGCATATATTAAAACATGCTTCATGCAGCATGTAAGCGATAAAAGTTTTTCCTTTCATACATTTTATGAGGGTTTTCAGCGAGAAAAAGTTTCGCACAGGCTTGAATTGAAATATAAAGTCTGTAGAACGTCACTAAGTGATCTCATTCTCAAATACTGGGTAACTAATGTAAGTGTATTAGCACGTAGTGGGCGACTATGCTTTTTCATCCCCACCCACGTCTCTCTGATAAGAAGGTGGTTCTTACTTCCACTGCGATTCTTTCCAGATGTGGAACGTCGATACGTAGGCCGACGTATATACGTACATATATTTTTTATGAAATGTTTGGGTATAAATGGTGTTACTCCTATCTCCTTCCTGCGTTTATGTTGGAATGATAATCGTTTACGGGCTTAAGTAAGCATTTCAAGCAAGTCTGACTTTTGTTGCATGCCATCTTAAAGGCGTTGTAATTTTAATGGACAGCAGAGTAATTAAGGCAAATTCATGGGTTTGCATGTGTGTTTATGCAAAAAGGTGAAATAATGAGACATGAATACCCCTTACGTGTGTATCCATGGCATTTTGATAGCCTGGAAGTCTTCTTGTGGATGAAGGTACGGCTGTTGGTGGGAGACGGCAAATCCCATCGCTTTCTCGAAGCCGACTACTGTCGAGTAAGGCCTATGCCCGAATCAGAAAGTCTTCGAAGCCTTCGAAGTAAACACTCAAAAGACGCATCCACGGAATCCAGATATTGATGGCTGCAGTATGCAAGGATCAAAAAACGGCTCTGAGCACTATGCGACTTAACTTCTGAGGTCATCAGTCGCTTAGAACTTAGAACTAATTAAACCTAACAAACCTAAGGACATCACACACATCCATGCCCGAGGCAGGATTCGAACCTGCGACCGTAGCAGTCCCGCGGTTCCGGACTGAGCGCCTAGAACCGCTAGACCACCGCGGCCGGCTATATGCAAGGATCGGTATATCTGACTGTCAGTACGTGAAGTGCCTATGGGCCTAAATATGGCATTATTGAGATGCCGACATTGGTTGTCTAAATAAAGTAACTAGTCGAAACATACGGCTAGTTGGAGATTTTCCTTGGTAAATAAAGAGGATATGGTCAGTGTTAAATAATTACACACAATCTAAAAGCTGCTTTGCTGCCTATATGTTTCCTATTAACATTTCAGCGACCTTTGAACATACATGCACAAAGAAGAGAGATAACGGTCCCTCTACTTTACTAAGCAGATCATTTCTACTGGCTGCCCGGGAGTAACGGCTTTGCCTCTCCTTTCTGAAACATTCAGATATCTGTCAGACTGGAGATGTTTTACATTAAAGAAAATATCTCAAAAGATATTCCAGTGCGGCTCTGGGAACTCAGTAATTAGCCATCGTCTGTTGCCAGAGGAACAAGACGTCAAAGAGAGCAGCAGTCTCGTCCAGTTCTCGTGTTCAGTGGCCTCCGGACAGAGCTGTACTCAAACGGAATAAACGATCCGCTCTGATGTCTGTTCACCCTTTTTTCTGTTACTACTGTGGGGCCGTATATAAACTACGTAACCGCCGCTGTGCACCACAACTGTTTTAATACACGCGTGTTTTCAGCCTTTCACTGATGGTGTTGTGGTAAGATACGGTTCCCTTACATTTTCGTGTGTGTTCTAGCCCCAAATGACGTGCGATACATACGCAGAAAGTAAGAGCGGACATAATTAGCCGCTATTCCTTTCACATGAAAGGGATGTAGCAACCAGGCCCTCTCCGGGATCCAGAGGAAGCCTGTACACTAAAGTCTACTTGGTACGCCTAATCCGCAGAATAAAGCTTACAACGCAATTACGCCAAGGTGTACAGGGTAGCACGAAGTCTTGCCCTGATTATAAAAATTTATTACAGAATAACCGTTTGACATAATAATTTACACTTGACGCCATTACATACTTTAATGTTACTAGTCATTTTAAGACCACTTACGTCAGCAAACCTCAACGTGTGCCCCAGTGGTAGCTCGGAGAATGTCGAAGCGGTATTCCAGTTCCCACCAGGTGTTTCGTAACATGTGTTTTGTCACAGTGTCCACAGCAGCTTGTATCCTAGCCTTCAGTTCGTCGACGTCAGCAACTGGTGTGACGAAGACTCCGTCCTTGTTATAACCCCAGAAAAAAAAAAGTCAAGGGGCGTAATGTCTGCAGAGCAGGGTCTCAAGGGTGTTGGACTGTTCTTTCCAATTCACCTATCCGGAAATGTTTCATCCAGGAAATCGCGCGCACTATGGAAGCCCAGGGGGGGGGGGGTGCTCCATCTTGCTGGAAAATTATCCACGGTTGCTTTTCTTCTAACTGTGGGGCAATGAACTGTTGCAAAACGTCTGAGTTAATGTTAGCGGTAATGGATTGTTCCGCAAAGAAACGCGGTCCAAAAACCTTGTTATGCTTGAGGCCGCAACAAACATTCACTTTTTCGCTGTCTCGCTGTAACATTAGCATGTGGAGACTTTGAACCCCATATACGAACACTATGCCTATTTACCATTACACTGACATTGTAACCTCCCCGTATTTTCAAATGCAACTTGTTGAATGTACATGACGCTGAAATTTGCTTTGCAGAAGTTGGTTGCGATGTCTTCCTGATTGTTGCTGAGAGAACTGGATAGTGCGTCTGCTATAATATTCTGTGTACCGGGAATGTGAACAATTGTAAAATTAAATTCTTGTAAATAAAGTTTCCATCTGCTTAATCGGTCGTGTGTAAATTTTGCGGAAAGTAAAAAAACTGTATAGCTCTATGATCTGTGTAAACGGCAGTGTGTCTTCCGTAAAGAAAATGCCGAAATCTCGTAAATGTTTCAAGTTCTGTAAAAGAATAATTGTTTCAGCAGGTGACAGAATGCGACTCGCAAAGGCTATGTTTTTAATTACTGTAGTACCATCTTCTTCAATTTCCTGAAAAATGTGTACGCCTAAAGCGGTGTTAGAACTGTCGGTGGCAATGGAAAAATTTATAGTAAGATCTGATTGTGATAAAAGTGGTGCATTCAACAAAGCATGTTTCTAATAACATTTTCGTGAACAAGATTCTGTGTGTCAAAAGTATTGCTTGCGTTACTGGAAGATGCAACCTGTACTGTATCTAGTCAAATTCTATCTGACGTGCTATTATTTTCTGGAGGATGCTGTGGCATTTCCACTATTGGAACTGTTCTGTTATTTCTTCTTGACGTATTACGTTCGGGATGATACCTACTGTTTGGTTCATTCATGATAATCTGAAGTTGCGGATGATTCTGCTGCTGATAAGACCGACTGTTATTAAACGAACGCTGAAAATTGTGCTCATTACTCTTACGTCTGTCATGATAGTCATTTCTATACGGTGCATTGCGATAGGAATTGAAATGGTGTGTTTTCTGTACGTACTGATTTCCTTGTTGCTGTGCATTACTATTTGTTGGGGCCGACGCTATACGCGTACGCGGCGAAACATTAAAGATTGGTTGACCTTGTACAGTACATTGTTGGTTAGGTATGCTAACCAGCTGATTTTGTTGCTGTTGCGGTGAAAAGCCTCTATTGTTACCAAAATGCGTTCGCTGTTGCTAATAATTTTACACAGACTGATGATTACATTTTTGTCTGTTATTAAAGTTCTCGTGGTTGTCATTTCTGGAGCTTATAAAGATAAATTCACTTTCGGTAAAATTTGTCTTATCAGGTTTTCTTTACTCTTTCATAATTATAGATAGATCGATAGTTGAAGAGCTGTTTTAATAGATATAAAGGATAGTAGAAGAGAATGCAGCAGTTCAGAAAACTAAAGATGAAACAGCACTACTACGGCTCGGGGCCCTGTGCACGCTACGGCACATATTCATTACAGCGTAATGAATCCCCTGAGGTCAATTATGCGCTACAAATAAATTTTAGGTTTTGCGTTACAGGCAATGCCGGTGAAAATTCAAAAGCAAATTGCTGTATGCAAGCCAATGCTAGTTTCTGCATTACAGGTAATGGCGGTGAAAGTACAAAAATAAATTGTCGTATCCTCATTTTGAAATACCTTAGATTTCTCTACGGATAAAAATTGCTCGTAATCAACGTTATCGTCTCTGAATGTGTGAACAGCTTCAGGATTGCATAAGAATCTGTTTGTCTGTTACTGTTCGGAATCTAAGTCACGTACTCTCTGTAAATTACCTAAATTATACTGGCTGTGTGAGTGTGACAAATGTTCGCAAAGTGGCGTATGCAGTGACGTGTTATTGATTGAAACATTTTTCATCTCTATCACTTCTTGCTGTAAAGTTGACAATTTTCTACGTAATGTATTATTGGACGAATCTATCTCACTGATCGTCTGCTGTAAGTTTTGGATATCAGGTGTTTGATTAAACGAAATCGGTGAAGTATCGTCTGATTTGCTCTCATTATTACTTTCGATAACATTAATACGACTGGCCAATTAATCATATTTTTCAGTCAGTATTTTTACCTGATCATCGTTTTTAGTGTCAAAAGCATTAATTTGTTTTTGTATTTTACGTGTGGTTTCGTTCAATTTTTTAACGTCTGCTTTGATGACATCGGAATCCTGTATTAGTTCTAATTGTTCAAGTCTATCGGTCACTGTCTGAAAGTCTACTATGTGTGTATCTGTCTTTGATTTAAGATCGGAAATTACATCACGCAATTCGGTGTTCAACTGTTTGATAGTGTTAATTTCGTCTGATACTGTAGTAATATTGTTGTCTACGTATGTTTTTGCTTTCGTAAACAATTTACGTTTATCTTCCTGTCTCTGTGCAGTAATTGTTTCCATGACTTGTCGTTTTACTTTATTTTGTTCCTGTATGAATTTACGGTAACGCGTTTCACTGTTTTGTAGGTGGTGATTAAAACGTTCGACAATTTGACTGTTCTGTTGGTCAAATTTCGCGTCTACTTTTGCATCCAGTGTGCCCGAAAGTTCTGCTGACATTAATTTAAACTCGTCGCGTAACTGTGTTGCGTTTTCAGAGCATTGTTTAGCGACTGCACTAATTTCGTCTCTACGTGATTCTGTTGCAGCTGTTTGCGCATTCCTTAATTCTTGAGCAACAGATCAAATTTATTCACTACTTTTCCTAGCACAAGCCTTAATTTCCTCATGTAATTGTTCTTTAGTATCATGACACTGCACGGCAACGGCTGTAATCTGTTCACTAAGCTGTCTGGAATTGTTGTCTAATTTTTCATTCAAGTGTTTGGAATTGTTGTCTAGTTTTTCATTAAGGTTGTCTTGTTTTTCATTAATTTCATTAATTTGTTGTTTGAGACTTTCACTAAGTTGTTTAAAATTGTTGTCTTGTTCTTTCTTCGACTGTTTGGAATTGTTGTCTTGTTTTTTATTATGTTCATTAATTTGTAGCAACAATGCCATAATTTGATCCAAGCCAAAATTAGCAACTCTATTCTCTGTGCTGTGTGTTGGTGTATCTGCATTTGTCATGTTTTCTGTAACCATTTGATCATTCTGTAATTCTTGAAAAGGTTTGCCAAACGGATGTGCACTGTTAGTCACTATCTCGGAATCAAATAAATCTGTCGTACTTTGAGTACACTGTTCATTTTCGTTAGAAAAATTTATCTGTTCACAATTCAAATTTTGCAAATCGGGTGTGTTAAACTGGGCAGCGTTCATTGTAACAGAACGTGCCGCGTCATCAATTGTCGTTAACTTGACAGACGACACAATTGAATTTATTTGTTCATCATTAGGATCAAAATCAATACTAGTGGTCGGCACTCACTGATTGTCTGTAAATGTTGTCATGATTACATTGAGTGTCGCAAGTACTATCGGTCAAATTATTCGAGTCGGCTATTTCACTCATTGCACATCGCGATGTACTGTTACCAGTTTTTCGCGGCATTTTTCACAAATCAAAATTAAGCACAAATGAAACAAGGACAATGCAAAAATGCAACAAACACAATTACAAGAAAGAGCAACAAATTGCCGTTGATCTGCGAAAGAAAGAGTGACAAATTAGTAAATGCGTTGCGCCAGATGCAAACTACATTAAAGTAAATAAGAGCAGATATATGACTACTTATCAGAAGATTCACAGAGAAATACGATCCTGGCCGGATGTCGCCAAGTGTAACCTCCCCACGGAAATACACTCCTGGAAATGGAAAAAAGAACACATTGACACCGGTGTGTCAGACCCACCATACTTGCTCCGGACACTTCTAGAGGGCTGTACAAGCAATGATCACACGCACGGCACAGCGGACACACCAGGAACCGCGGTGTTGGCCGTCGAATGGCGCTAGCTGCGCAGCATTTGTGCACCGCCGCCGTCAGTGTCAGCCAGTTTGCCGTGGCATACGGAGCTCCATCGCAGTCTTTAACACTGGTAGCATGCCGTGACAGCGTGGACGTGAATCGTATGTGCAGTTGACGGACTTTGAGCGAGGGCGTATAGTGGGCATGCGGGAGGCCGGGTGGACGTACCGCCGAATTGCTCAACACGTGGGGCGTGAGGTCTCCACAGTACATCGACGTTGTCGCCAGTGGTCGGCGGAAGGTGCACGTGCCCGTCGACCTGGGACCGGACCGCAGCGACGCACGGATGCACGCCAAGACCGTAGGATCCTACGCAGTGCCGTACGGGACCGCACCGCCACTTCCCAGCAAATTAGGGACACTGTTGCTCCTGGGGTATCGGCGAGGACCATTCGCAACCGTCTCCATGAAGCTGGGCTACGGTCCCGCACACCGTTAGGCCGTCTTCCGCTCACGCCCCAACATCGTGCAGCCCGCCTCCAGTGGTGTCGCGACAGGCGTGAATGGAGGGACGAATGGAGACGTGTCGTCTTCAGCGATGAGAGTCGCTTCTGCCTTAGTGCCAATGATGGTCGTATGCGTGTTTGGCGCCGTGCAGGTGAGCGCCACAATCAGGACTGCATACGACCGAGGCACACAGGGCCAACACCCGGCATCATGGTGCGGGGAGCGATCTCCTACACTGGGACACTGAATAGTGCACGGTACATCCAAACCGTCATCGAACCCATCGTTCTACCATTCCTAGACCGGCAAGGGAACTTGCTGTTCCAACAGGACAATGCACGTCCGCATGTATCCCGTGCCACCCAACGTGCCCTAGAAGGTGTAAGTCAACTACCCTGGCCAGCAAGATCTCCGGATCTGTCCCCCATTGTGCATGTTTGGGACTGGATGAAGCGTCGTCTCACGCGGTCTGCACGTCCAGCACGAACGCTGGTCCAACTGAGGCGCCAGGTGGAAATGGCATGGCAAGCCGTTCCACAGGACTACATCCAGCATCTCTACGATCGTCTCCATGGGAGAATAGCAGCCTGCATTGCTGCGAAAGGTGGATATACACTGTACTAGTGCCGACACTGTGGATGCTCTGTTGCCTGTGTCTATGTGCCTCTGGTTCTGTCAGTGTGATCATGTGATGTATCTGACCCCAGGAATGTGTCAATAAAGTTTCCCCTTCCTGGGACAATGAATTCACGGTGTTCTTATTTCAATTTCCAGGAGTGTATTAAATTATAATATGAACCATGAACCATGTGTAAACTCCCCACGTAAATATTAATTAAATGAATTTTTAAATTATTGTAACCTCTGAACAAAATTAGGTTCCCATTTATAATCTCTGTGCAGAAATGCATTCACATTTGATGTACCCACAAAAATTCCTTTCTCGTTTAATGTTAAGTTCGAAACAGAAAAATTCCTAAACACCAAGATAATAATAATTCAGTAACCTGGTAAATTTTATGACGACAGCAGCGCTGCGCCACGGCCCCGTATTCTGAATAAAAAAACAAAAATTCTTACCTCAATGAAAACTGCGAATATATCTGCTCTTACATAAAAAATTTTCGGCACAGCTTCGTGCAATGCTGGCCTGTGCTTTGTGATTCATGAAAGGAAAGATAATCCATTGAATAAAATCTTTAAATTGAAATGAATACTTTTTTAAAAAAATTACTTTATAATATAAAAATTATTATTGGGGCATTTTTTTAAAGAAATTGGATGACAGTTAACATACGTTACTAGATACGCGCAAGGCTGCTTCTTTACCTTCTACAATAATACTCATCTTCCAGAGTCCCGGCCAGAGCAGACTGCAGACATGCGCAGACACGCGCCGACTACTGCCGACTCACGCAGACTACTGCGGACTACTGTCGACTACTGCCGACTACCGACAAGCAACAACTAACTACATACTGCTCTCTGGTCAGAGACTCTCCTATGTCTTGCCCGTTACAGGCAGCGCATACATCGCATACCTCTTACAACATGAAATGTTGATTCATCGGTAAAACATATGCGATTTAAGTCATCGTTAGAGCCATCAATACCGTTGAGAATCTCAGTTGCAGATTCCACCTCTCAGCAAATCATTCGGTTGCAAGGCCTGCACGATTTGCACTTTGTAAGCATGGAACCTAAGCCGTTCATGAAGAATCTTCACCACACTTGCTTCCAGTGTTTGAAGTTGACGTGGTGCTTGACGAGTTGTTTTAGACGGACTCAGGTGAAACGATTGCCGAACACGATGAACAGTTGCATCACTCACACGAGGCCTGCCATTACGAGGACGATCTCCAACGCTGCCGGTTTCGTTAAACTTTGCATACCGTCGCTTTATTGATTTAACGTCAGGAGGGCTTCGTCCATAAGAAACCCAAAATTTACGCTGAACACTGATGGGCGATTTCGTTTGGTGAAACCAAAGAAAAAAAAAGAATGGTTCAAATGGTTCTGAGCACTAAGGGACTTAACATCTGAGGTCATCAGTCCCCTAAAACTTAGAACTACTTAAACCTAACTAACCTAAGGACAACACACAGATCCATGCCCGAGGCAGGATTCGAACCTGCGACCGTAGCGGTCACGCGGTTCGAGACTGAAGCGCCTAGAACAGCTCGGCCACTCCGGCCGGCAAACCAAAGCACACATTGCGCTTTCTCCTGCTTCGACGCCACTTCGCTAGCAACTAACGTGACCAAACAGAGCGCACCGGTGTTGTGGAGCACTAGCGCCTTCTGTTGGTCACAAAAACTAGTAACACTAACCTGTGCAACGGCATCAAATGTTACTTATTATGTCAAACGGTTATTCTGTTATAAATTTTTATAGTCAGGGCAAGACTTTGTGCTCACCCTGTATGATGGTTATGGCAGAGAAACTGTAGATCATAATCGCACTGACAGTGGTCACTGTGCAGTATCTGCGAACGGAAGAAGATGGCAATGATAGTGATGCACGAAGTAGACCTCTGCTGAACACAGTATTTTTCCTTCGACAGTATAGATGTGAACTGGGAAGATTCACCCCCCTCCTTTTTTTAACAAAAACAAAATCAATGCAGCTCACCATGAGTTCCTATGCTCTGGCAACTTCTCTATCTCACAGTGGCACTTGTTGCAACCAACGTCCTCAATTATTTGCTGGATGTGTTCCAATCTTTGTTTTCTTCTTCAGATTTTACTCTCTACAGCTCCATCTAGTTAATTCCTGATGTCTCAATAGATGCTCTATCACCCTCTCCCTTCTTCTTATAAATGTTTTCCATATATTCCTTTCCACACCGATTCTTCGGAGAGTCTCCTCATTCCTTACCTCATCAATCCACCTAATTTTCAACATTCTCCTATAGCACTGCATCTTAATGCTTCGTTTCTCTTGCTTTCTGGTTTTCCCACAGTCCACATTTCACTACCCTACAATGCTGTGCTCCAAACGTGCATTCTCAGAAATATCTTCGTTAACATGAGGTCTATATTTGATACTAGTAGACTTCTCTTGGCCAGGAACGCTCTCTATGCCAGTGCTAGTCTGCTTTATAAGTCCTCCTGACTCCGTTCGTCTTGGGTTATTTAGATGCCTAGATAGCAAAATTCCTTGACTTCATTTACTTCGTGGTCTCCAATCCTGATGTTAAGTTTCTCACTGTTTTCATTTCTGCTACTTCTCATTATATTTGTCTTACTTCGATTTACTCTTAATCCGTATTCTGTACTCATCAGAGTGATCATTCCATTCAACACACAGCCGCGCGGGATTAGCCGAGCGGTCTGGGCGCTGCAGTCATGGACTGTGCGGCTGGTCCCGCCGGAGTTTCGAGTCCTCCTTCGGGCATGGGTGTGTGTGTTTGTGCTTAGGACAATTTAGGTTAAGTAGTGTGTAAGCTTAGGGACTGATGACTTAAGCAGTTAATTCCCATAAGATTTGACACATTTGAACATTTTGAACATTCAACACACCCTGTAATTCTTGTTCACTTTCACTGATGTTAGCAATGTCATCAGCGAATCTTATCATTGATATCCTTTCACCTGTAATTTTAATTCCACCCTTGATCGTTCCTTGTCTTCCGTCATTGTTGTTCGATGTGTAGCTTGAAGAGTATGGGGCAATACTACATCCCGGTACCCCATTTTTAATTCGAGCTCTTCGTCCTTCCGTGTCTATTCTTACTGTTGTGACTTGGATCTTGTACATACAGTACATTACTCTTCTTTCCCTATAGTTTAATATTTGTCTTAGAATTTCTAACTTCTTGTACCATTTTACATTGCCGAACGCTCTTTCCAGGTCAAAAAACCCTATGAATGTGTCTTGATTTTTTTTAGTCCAGCTTCTATCATCAATCACAACGTCAGAATAGCCTCTCAAGTTCCTTTACCTTTCCTAAAGCCATACTGATTATCGTCCAAAACATCCTCAATATTCTTTTCCATTTCTCTATATTTTATTATTGTTAGAAACTTTTGTGCATGAGCTGCTAAGCCGATTGTGCGATAAATCTCTCACTTGTCGGCTCTTGCAATCTTCGGAACTGCGTGGATGATGATATTCATGTCGGGTCTCAAGGCGGACCATAATGTTGTCTTGACACAATATTTCGGCGGCCCACCGGGCCTCCATCTTCAGGTCGCATCTTCCGGCGAGTTAGTGCGACGGCTTACTCACCTGAAGATGGTGGCCAGATGTACCGCTGAATTATTGTATCAAGATGATGTTACGTTCCGGCTGGAGACCCGAAATTAATATCATCAATTACTACGCCAGGAAAGTTCACGGAGGCACATGTGTGCATGATGTTACACGTAAAGTCAGTTGATGTATCACCAGACTCATATATTCTACACAGCAACGTGTACAGGCGTTTTGTTGCTATAGCATCAAATGATTTTAATATTTCTGATGGAATGGTATCTATCCTTGCTACCTTATTTGATTTTAAGTCTTCCAAAGCTCTTTCAGATAATGATTCTAAACCCAGAGCCCCTGTCTCTTCTATATCGATACCTGTTTCTTCTTCTACCACTTCATCAGGCAAGACTTTCACCTTCACAGATGCCTTCAATGTAATCTTTCGACCCATCCTCCGTCTCCTCCTCATTTACCAGTGGAGTTTCTGTTCCACCCCTAATGTTAACACCCTTGCTTTTAATTTCATGGAAGGTTGTTTTGACTTTTCTCTATAATGAATCAGACCATCCGACAATCGTTTCTTTTTCCATTTTTTCACATTTTTCATTCAACCATTTCGTCTTAGCTTCCCTGCCCTTCCGATTTATTTCATTCCTAAGTGATTTGTATTTATGTACTGCAGAATCTCTCTGTACAATTTAGTACTTTCTTCTTTCACCGATCAACTGAAGTATTTCTCCTGTTATTCGTGGTTTATTCGTAGTTACCTCCTTTTTACCTATTATTTCTTTGTACCTATGCTTTTGTTTCCAATTTCTGTGATTTTTTTTTAGAGCTGTCCATTCCACTTAAGTAGAACTGTGTATTGAGCTATTCAGTATCGCAGTATCTGTAGCCTTAGAGAACTTCACGCATATTTCTTTATTCTTCAGTACTTCCGTACCCCACTCCTTTATGTATTTATTCTTCCTGACTAGTCTCTTAAACTTCAGCTTAACTGCTCCTGTGTCCGCCATACAATACGGTATCTTATTTCGGAATTTCTGCCTGACCACGATATATCTTCCTGTACGTCCTGACTCTTTCCAAGCATATCTCCTCTGTGATTTTTTGAACAGGCTATTCGATATTACAGCTTGAAATTTACTGCAGAACTCAATTAGTCTTTTTACTCTCTCATTCCTGGTACCAAGCTCACATTCTCCTGTAACTTTTCCTTCTGCTCCTTCCCCTACAACAACATTCCAATCCATCATGACCAATTGATTTTCGTCTCCCTTTACATGCTGAATTACCCGTTCGATATGCAGGGTGATAATAATTAAATTTAAGCTTTCAAAAGACTGTAGAAATAACACCACACCAGAATGACGCCAAATTGCAACGAAGTATTATCGGAGAAGGGGCAAAATGCATGGCAGAAGAAAAATAAACAGTTACAAAATATAACAACATATGGTGCTGTAAGCATCATAATTTAATAGTGGTCGACTACAAATGACAAATGAATCATATTTCTGATATTTCAGCCACTGAAAAGATGGAGGTAAACTCACGGAAAAGACACTCCCATACAGCAGTAAGTACAGTGAAACAAAAGCCGTAACTATATCAGTAAGGCACAGCTATGGCTTTTATGTTAATGTACTTGGTGTTGACTAGGACAGTCTTTTCTGTGCGTTTACCTCTGTGTTTTTCAACGGCCGTATGGCAATGTGCCACATATAGTGGCTTTTTCCTTCACGTATCCGATGATCTGTAGATGGCTATATACGTTACTGGAAGTAATAATAAGAACATGTATCAACTGCTTCTGACAATCTCAGGTAGTTACATTTGGTAATCACTTGCTGTGAGAGCTGGTAAGTACCGCGGCTACGGAAGAGTGCCAAAGTAAACAGCAGTGATGCTTGCAACTGTTACCCGGGCAATATGGCGTCTACCACTGCAAAATGATAGCCGTCCACGTCGATTTGACCAGACTGCACGTCTGGGGGAGGTGAGAATACTTGGATTTTATGGTCGAGCAGCTGCTCATAAGCCACACATCACGCCGGTAAATGCCAAACGACGCCTCGCTTGTTGTAAGGAGCGTAAACACTGGACGACTGAACAGTGGAGAAACTTTGTGTAGAGTGACGAATCACGGTATACGAGGGCAGTTCAATAAGTAATGCAACACATTTTTTTTCTCGGCCAATTTTGGTTGAAAAAACTGGAAATTTCTTGTGGAAAATTTTCAAACATTCCCGCTTCGTCTCGTATAGTTTCATTGACTTCCGACAGGTGGCAGCTCTGTACGGAGCTGTTAAAATGGCGTCTGTAACGGATGTGCGTTGCAAACAACTGGCAGTGATCGAGTTTCTTTTGGCGGAAAACCAGGGCATCTCAGATATTCATAGGCGCTTGCAGAATGTCTACGGTGATCTGGCAGTGGACAAAAGCACGGTGAGTCGTTGGGCAAAGCGTGTGTCATCATCGCCGCAAGGTCAAGCAAGACTGTCTGATCTCCCGCGTGCGGGCCGGCCGTGCACAGCTGTGACTCCTGCAATGGCGGAGCGTGCGAACACACTCGTTCGAGATGATCGACGGATCACCATCAAACAACTCAGTGCTCAACTTGACATCTCTGTTGGTAGTGCTGTCACAATTGTTCACCAGTTGGGATATTCAAAGGTTTGTTCCCGCTGGGTCCCTCGTTGTCTAACCGAACACCATAAAGAGCAAAGGAATTGCTTGCTCGTCATGTGGCTGAGGGTGACAATTTCTTGTCAAAGATTGTTACAGGCGATGAAACATGGGTTCATCACTCCGAACCTGAAACAAAACGGCAATCAATGGAGTGGCGCCACACCCACTCCCCTACCAAGAAAAAGTTTAAAGCCATACCCTCAGCCGGTAAAGTCATGGTTACAGTCTTCTGGGACGCTGAAGGGGTTATTCTGTTCGATGTCCTTCCCCATGGTCAAACGGTCAACTCTGAAGCGTATTGTGCTACTCTTCAGAAATTGAAGAAACGACTTCAGCGTGTTCGTAGGCACAAAAATCTGAACGAACTTCTCCTTCTTCATGACAACGCAAGACGTCACACAAGTCTTCGCACCCGAGAGGAGCTCACAAAACTTCAGAGGACTGTTCTTCCTCGTGCACCCTACAGCCCCGATCTCGCACCGTCGGATTTCCATATGTTTGGCCCAATGAAGGACGCAATCCGTGGGAGGCACTACGCGGATGATGAAAAAGTTATTGATGCAGTACGACGTTGGCTCCGACATCGACCAGTGGAATGGTACCGTGCAGGCATACAGGCCCTCATTTCAAGGTGGCATAAGGCCGTAGCATTGAATGGAGATTACGTTGAAAAATAGTGTTGTGTAGCTAAAAGATGGGGGAATAACCTGGTGTATTTCAATGCTGAATAAAATAACCCCTGTTTCAGAAAAAAATGTGTTGCATTACTTATTGAACTGCCCTCGTACAATGTGGCGATCCGAAGCCAGAGTTTGGGTATGGCGAATGCCCGGTGAACGTCATCTGACAGCGTGTGTAGTGCCAACAGTAAAATTCGGGGGCGGCCGTGCTATGGTGTGATCGTATTTTTCCTCGAGGGGGCTCTGCACCCCTTGTTGTTTTGCATGGAACCATCACAATACAGGCCTATATTGATGTTTTAAGCACCTTCTTGCTTCCCACTGTTGAAGAGAAATTTGGGGATGGCGATTGCACCTTTCAATATGATCGAGCACCTGTTCATAATACATGGTCTGTGGCGGAGTGGTTACACGACGATAACATCCCTGTAACTGACTGCCATGCACAGTCTTGACCTGAATCATGATCATGGGAAGTTTTGGAACTCCGACTTCGTGCCAGGCCTCACTGATCGACATCGATACCTCTCCTCAGTGCAGCAATCCGTGAACAATGTGTTGTCATTCCCCAAGAAATCTTCCAGCACCTGATTGAACGTATACCTGTGAGAGTGTAAGCTGTCATCAAGGCTAAGGGTGGGCCAACACCATACTGAATTCCAGCGTCAGCGACGGAGGGTGCCACGAACTTGTAAGTAATTTTCAATCAGTTGTCCGGATACTTTTGATCACGTAATGTACATCTACATCATACTCCACAAGCTACCTAATGGTGTGTGGCGGAGGGTACTTTCCGTACCACTATCTCATCCCCCCAACCCTGTTCCACTCACGAGTAGTGAGTGGGAAGAATGATTGTCAGTAAGCCTCTGTATTGGCTCTAATCTCTCGAATTTTCTCCTCGTAGTCAATACGCGAGATGTATGTGGGGGGAAGTAATATCTTGTCTGACTCCACCTGAAAAGTACTGTAGCGAAATTTCAGTAGTATATCTCTCCGTGATGCGTACGTCTCTCTTGTCTGCCAGTGGAGTTTTCTTAGCATCTCCGTAACGCCCTCTCGCCAACTAAGCGATCCCGGGACGAAACGCGCCGCTCTTCGTTGGATCTTCTTTATCTCCTCTATCAGTCCTATATGATAGGGATCCGGAATAGCTGAAAAATGTCAAGAATCTCGCGAACACGCGCATATAAATAACTTCTTTCGTGGGTAACATATTTCCTTAATATTCTTCCGCTGAATCTGAGTCTTGTGTCTGCTTTTCCCGCTATCTGTTTTATATGGTCATTCCACTTAAGGTCATTCTATGTAGGTACGCCTAGATATTTTACGGCAGACGCTGTCTTCAACTGGTTGTCATGAACAGTGTAGCTGTACAGTAGTGGATTTCTTTTCCTATGTATGCGCCATACGTTACTTTTATTTACGTTCAGGGTCAACTGCCAGAATCTTCACCATTCATTAATTCTCTGCATGTCGTTCTGCAAATTCTTTTCTATCTTCTACCGTTGCTAGGCTTTGGTATAAACAACTGCATCGTCTGCGAATAGCCTTAAAGAGAATACGACGCTTTATACTAGATCATTTATATACATTGTGAACAGCAACGAACCTATCACACTTCCCTATGGTACTGTAGCTATTATCTTTACATCTATCGATTTAGTTCTATTAAGAGCGATGTGTTTAGTTCTGTTCATTATAATTATCCGGGCTGTTATGCCGTGGTCGGTTGATGAATTCTGTGGTGATTTCCAACGTTTCGTCTCCGACTGCGGGAGACATCTTCAAGGGGGTCCGTAGCTCGATGGAAGGTCCAACACACACACTGGCTTGCTACTGACTGCCGCTAAATTCCGTGTCCGCGCGCCCCCGCGCCGCGGCGTGACGTCACGTGTTTTGAAAACGTCAGTGCAATTGGCCGCTGTCCGTCGCCGTCGTTCGCCGTTGCCATCACCCAGTAGTGGACGAGTGGTACACATCTTCTTTAACACCGGCATCCATATACCGTTTAATTTGATGCCCTCCTCCTTTCGGTTGAAATTATTTGGGTGTTTAGCGATTTCGATTGCCTCCCTGTAGAGCCTTTCGTAATATCCGCTCGTGGCCGCTAGTACTTGCGTCTCCTCGAAACGAATATTATGGTTCCCTGGTTGGAAAGCATGCTCCGCAACAGCTGATCGTTCCGTTTCTCCTCTTATACAATTTCCCTTGTGCTCTTCCAAACGTTTAGAAACAGTTCTTTTAGTGGTACCCACACAAACATCACCACAGCTGCATGGGATCCTATACACTCCACATTTTTCCAATGGTTTGCGAGCGTCCTTGGCAGGCCTAAGGTATTCCCTGTATCTTCCTGGTGGGGTTGTAAATTACGGTAATATCCCGCTTCGTCAAGATCCTCCCTATTCTTTCCGTTACATTTTTAACAAACGGCAGGAAAACCTTAGATTTTTCAGTAGCCTGTACGTCAGTATGATTTCTGCGTGGCTGCCGCAATGCACGTTTCATTTCGGCGGACGAATATCCGTTCTTCGTTAGTGCATTGTGGAGATGTTCCATCTCAGCGTCGAGCAACTCAGGTTCACAAATATTTGTAGCTCTGTCCGCTAACGTCTTGATAACACCCCGCTTCTGTTGTGGGTGGTGGTTCGAATCCCGGTGCAAATAACGGTCCGTGTGCGTGGGTTTGCGGTACACTGAGTGGCCCAAACTACCATTTTCGCTTCTAAACACAAGCACATCAAGGCAATGTAGTTTGCCGTCTACCTCCTCCTCCATTGTAAACTGAATTCTCGAGTTTATACTGTTCAGATGTTCGTGGAACCGGCTTAGTTCCTCCCTACCATGTCTCCACAACACAAACGTGTCATCCACGTATCGGAACCATACATTTGGTTTCTTGCTGGCAGTACCTAAGGCCTGTTCTTCGAATTTCTCCATAAAGAAGTTTGCAATTAAGGGACGCGCGGGGGCGCGCGGACACGGAATTTAGCGACAGTCAGTAGCGAGCCAGTGTGTGTGTTGGACCTTCCATCGAGCTACGGAGCCCCTTGAAGATGTCTCCCGCAGTCGGAGACGAAACGTTGGGAATCACCACAGAATTCATCAACCGACCACGGCATAACAGTCCGGATAATTATAATGGACGTGATATTTCCGGCCATGAAAGTCTACATTTTAGTGTTTAGTTCTACCTGCAAGAAAGTCTTGAATACTATCGCAGGTCTGATCCGATACTCCATAAGCTCAGAATTTTTTTTCATTAAACGGCAATGCCGGACTGTGTCAAATGCGTTACTGAAATCAAGGAACACGGCATCAGCCTGAGCGCCGTTGTGCACTGCGCTGTGGATCTCATGGAGGAACAGAGCGAGCTGAGTTTCACTGGATCTCTGTTTATGGAATTCATGTTGATTTTTATAGAGGAACTGTTCAGTTTCCAAGAACATCATAATTCTTTAGCATAAAACATGTTCCATAATTCTACAACAGATCGACATCAACGATATAGATTAGATCTGTCTTACAGCCTTTCTTAAAAAGGGGAATGACCTGCGCTTTTTTCCAGTCGTTAGGTACCTATGTTGCCCAAGCGATCTAAGATAAATTAACGCTAGAAAGGAAGCAAGTTCTTACGCATAATCTTTATAGAATCTTATAGGTATCTCATCTGGTCCTGAAGCCTTTCCACTACTAAGCGATTGTAGCTGTTTTTCAGTTCCCCGAGCGGTTCTCTCAATATCTGCCATTTCGACGCTCGCACTACGATTGAAAGGAGCGACAGTGTTACGATCTTCCGCGGTGAAACAACTTCGGAAGACCAATTTTAGTATTTCGGCCTTCTCTCTGTAGTTTGCCGTCTACCTCCTCCTCCATTGTAAACTGAATTCTCGAGTTTATACTGTTCAGATGTTCGTGGAACCGGCTTAGTTCCTCCCTACCATGTCTCCACAACACAAACGTGTCATCCACGTATCAGTTTCGATGCCGGGGTCGTCGCTGAGAGAATGAATAGATGATTTTGACCCACTTACTGATTTTACATACGACCAAAATCTATTATGGTTTTTACTCAGGTCGGTTGACAACCTCTTACTTTCGAAATAATTGAACGCTTCTCACATTGCTCTCCTTACGCTCATTTTTGTTTCGTTCAGCTTTTGTTTGTCAGCTAGGCTTTTATTTCTCTTGAGATGAAGTGCTCTTTGTTTACGTAGCGCTTTTCTAACACGGCTATTAAACTATGGTGGATCATTCCCATCCCTTAAAACCTTACTCCGAAAATACTTGTCTAGGGCATATTAAACGATGCATTTGAATTTTTTCCATTTGTTCTCCACATCTTCGTCCTCATCTCCGAATATTTGATGCTGACTGTTGAGATATTTTAAAATTTGTATTCTGTCACCCTTGCTGAGCAAATATATCTTCCTATCTTTCTTGTCATTCCTTGTAGGACCCGAAGCTATAGATACTGTCACAGCCTTATGATCACCGATACCTTCCTCTAGGTTAACTGATTCGATAAGTTCAGGTCTCTTTTTTGCCAGAAAGTCTAAGACGTTACCCTCATTAGTTGCTTCTCTAACTATCTGCTCAAGGTAATTTTCTGACAAGACATCCAGAACAATTCGACACGATTCCCTGTCTCTGGGACCAAATTTGATGGCATAACACTCCCAATCTATACCTGGCAAGTTGAAGTCACCACCTATTACAACAGCATGATTAGGAAAATTACTAATGATATTCTGCAAGCTCTGTCTGAGGCGCTCTACAACTACAGATCCTGACCCAGGTGGTCTATAAAAGCATCCTATCACCATATTTGACCATTATTTGATACTCAGTTTCACCCAGATTAATTCACATTCGGAATCGGTGATAACCTCGTAAGATTTTATCGAATGTTTTACTGCAATAAACATTCCAGTCTGAACTTAGGATTTCATTGTCATTGACGTCTGGCTTCAACCAGCTTTCTGTTCCCAATACTATCTGTGCATTATAACCTTCAATAAGCGATATTAATTTTGGAGCTTTCCTTGGATGCTCCTGCAGTTTATTAAATCCTATTAATCTTTTCTATCGCTGATCTGCGAAGAGCAAGATACTCTGAGGTCGCTGTGGCTAACAAGCAAATCTTATTTGCTCCGAAAGGGGGGGCGGGTCCTCTAACCAAAAAAAGCCCCAAGTGCACGCCATACGTACACCGCCAACCTAGTAGCCGCTTCATGTGTGTATTGCACGCCTGAGCTGTTAAGGGGAACCCAACAATTCTGCACTCGATAGCGGAGTTTGAGATATTCGCATCCAATACTGCTGCAGAGCCGTCAGAGCCTCTGGTGTAGACCTTTCACTCTGCTCCAAACCAGAGGACCGCAACCAACCCTGGGTACGATGCAACAAGTAGCTTAGACTGCATCCCGCGTGCGTTGCCAGTTGCCTTCACCAAATCAGCCAGCCGCCGAAAGGAGTCGAGGATGGCCTCTGAACCCATGCGGCAGGCGTCATTCGTGCCGACATGTGCCATTACATGCAGCCGGTGGCAGCCAGTACTCTCGATAGCCGCCGGCAGGGCCTCCTCCACATCACGGATGAGACCTCCCGAAAAACATACCGAATGCGCACTGAAATTCTTTATCGCCTTGCCTGCTATCTCCGTGAGGGGCTCCATCACCCGCCTAACATTGGACCTACCAATGACTAGCATACCCACCCTCTGTAGTTGTCCGGACGGGGCATATGGTCAGCACACCGCTCTTCCGGCCGTTATGTCAGCTTACGAGACAGGAGCCGCTACTTGTCAACCAAGTAGCTCATCAGTTTGGTTCACAAGAGCTGAGTGCACCCAGCTTGCCTACAGCACTCGTCAGACCGGATGGTCATCCACCCAAGTGGTAGCCCAGCCCGACTGCACTTACCTTCGGTGATCTGATGGGAAACGGGATTATCACTGCGGCAAGGCCGTAAGATACAGAAGAATGGAAAAGAAAACAGTTTGGCTTTACGGAGACAATTGTGACCTTGATAACAGACGCGAGAGAAAAGAAAAATCGAGACGCTTTCATGGGATTTTCCGACCTGGAAAAAACGTTTGATAATATCAAATGGTGGAATATACTCGAAATTCTGAGAAACATAGGGTAAGCTATAGGGGAAGATGGGTAATATTCGGTCTGTACAAGAACCTAGAGGGTATAATAGGAGTGGAAGACCAAGAACGAAATGTTCGGATTAAAAAGGGTATAAGACAGGGACGTACTCTTTCGTCCGTCCCTTTCAATCTATACATCGGAGAAACAATGACGGAAATAGAAGAAAGGTGAAAGGACATCAATGATAAGATTTGTTAATGAAATTGCTAACACCAGTGAAAGTGAACAAGAATTACAGGATGAGTTGAATGGAATGATCACTCTGACGAGTACAGAATATGGATTAAGAGTAAATCGAAGAAAGAGGAATGTAATGGGAAGTAGCAGAAATGAAAACAGTAAGAAACTTAACGTCAGAAATGGTGAACGCGAAATTGATGAAGTTAAGTAGTCCTGCTTCCTCGGCAGCAAGGACGACATAAAAAGCAGCTAGTACAGCCAAAGAAGGCACTCATGGCCAAGAGATCTCTGGTAACATCAATGATACGTTTTAATTTAAATAAGTAATTTCTGAGAATATACGTTTGGAGCACAGCATTGTATGGTAGTGAGACATGGACTGTGGGAAAGCGGAACAGAAGAGAATTGTAGCAGCTGAGACGTAGTGCTACAGAAGAAAAAAGTTAGGTAAACTGTTAAGATAAGGAATGAGGAGATTCTTTGCAGAATCGGGGGGAAAGAAATATGTGGGATACAGTGTCAAGAAGAAGGGAATGGATGATACGACTTGTGTTAAGACATCAGGGAATAACTTCCTTTGTACTAGAGGCAACTGTGGGGAAAGACAGAAAATGGAATACGTACATCAAATAATTGAGGACGTAAGTTGCAAGTGCTATTCTGTGGTGAAAAATTTGGCACAGGAGAGGAATTCGTGGCAGGCAACATCATCAAACCATTAAGAAGACATCCGTACGGTAGAACAGAGAACATTATGTCAAATTATTAAGAAAATACTCTTTTAGTATCTGTTTCGTTGGTTTTCACCAAAATAATTATTTGTGGTAAATTCTCTATTTCCATTATGTGCAGTTACAGCTGCATGTGAAATGGACATAAGGTATGGGGAAGCTTTCAGAGCTATAATGGAAATGTCCGCAGTTCTTGTGGCACAAAGTAAATTGATATTTTTGTTTTTGTTCTCTCGTTATCTGTGCTGCCACTGAAGCGTTGAGGGTTTGTGAATCATATGTACATATAAAATGAAGTGCCGCGGCCGTTCGGTACCTGTAGAACATCAATTAGTTAATTATACTTCTCTCTCGCTACCTCTCTCGGATTCATCAATAGAGCGCAATATGTGATCAAAGTACACCTGGCCAAATACAGTAACTCTTGCAATTACTAAGAAATTACTTCGGTTATATGGAAAACTAAACTGTGACGTAATTTTTTTTTTGCTGGAACTCAAAGGCAAAGAAAGGTTATCTATGAAGTGTTGCATTAATAATATGAGTGTTACTGTCTTCACTATCAGAGTGATACATCAAAACAAAGATCGATCACTGCTCGCATTATTAATAAAGTATTTTGCCATGCCGTTTTACTCCATGATTTTCAACTTTCTACTGTAATTTTAAGGTGTGACATGTTTTATTGGAACAGTAAACGACCGGTTCATTAGAAGTAACGTGAAAACGGTGAAGTCTCAAGGGAAAAGGTGAAGAAATTAAACCTATTAGCAGTTTTGAAGGCAAAATAATATTATTGTTTAGTGTAACATGGTCATGACTGTGCAGTGTTTTAATGCAGCAGACAAAACAGACCATTAACAGAAAATTGGTTGGTTCTTGGAAGTCTGAACTGTATATTCGTTGTACTCGTATTTTATTAAACGTAATTCCACGCATTGCCAATTGGCGAAAGAGATTTATTTGCATACTCTACTCTACTCCGGTCGTCCTTGAATTATTACTGAATTGTGGCACACTATTTGCTTCAGGTAGTTAAAAAAATTCACGTAAAATAGTTAGTTATTCGGAATTAATGTTAGTCAACTCACCTCACGTAGTGCTGTTCCTCACGATACTGTTTTACGTCCTTTCACTAATTTGAAGTTCAGCAATAGTGTGCATTTACACCATATTTGCCTGTTATGTTTCAACAAATTTCTCTGAAGTTCTAATATGTGCTTTAATGTTTGACCATTTCAGATACTTCGGGATGTTCGTTATCTCTCCCCGAATGTCGTAGTGGTAGGTTTCCATTTGTTAAGAACAACGATCAGGCCTCCCAAGCGACTGGTCGTTACATTTACTGTGCGGCATAGTCTGAAGCACACTTTCTTTTTCGTGGCCTTTGTTCCGTATCTTCACGGGGCCTGCTTGTTAATCTTCGATTTGGCAGTGGTAGTGGTAAAGCTTGGCCTGCGTCTAGTGTTATCCAATGTGAAAGCGTGTTACGGAGATTGCGCTACCTTTAACCGACCCTGATATTACCTCGCGCCGTACAGTTGCCGTTGGAGTGGAAGAACCTGGTTATGGTACACTCACTAATAAGGGTATGGTCCAACCGCACATATCAAAACCTACCCTGATATTTTTTGCTCAGGAGGAATACACCGAAAGAAACGCACTGTCAAAATTTTAGCTACTAAGGCTCACTGCAGTTATTTGAAAATGGTTTAAATTTACTTAGATTTGCCGCGCAAAGAACCACTTAAAATAGCATTTGTACAGCTTCACACAAATGCAAGATCTAAACAGACGCACGCTACTGAGTCGCAACAAGTATTTACCAACATTGATGCAAGAAAAGTTGTACGCCTTGCTTAGTTGCACCCTAGTGCAGCCCATGATCGTGCATTCTTGATTTGCTCAGTGCGTCATTAATATATATCCATAGTACTGGAAAATACTAACATACGATGTGCATCGTGAGTTCATGATGTTTGTGCAGGTTGTTAGTCAGTAGTTTATAAATTCTGATATATCCCCGTATAGTCAGATCCAAGAGGAACTGTAAAATTTCACTAGATACTAGATAAGAGAGTGTCTGGAATCGCTGATATTTTCTTAACCACACCACTGATAGATAGACACTAGCCTAGAAGTCTATCTCTAACAAGCTGTCGACAGCAAATAGAGAAATTAGATTTAGAAGTAATTTGAAATTATTTTTTATGAGGTGGATTACTTGTCACCAACAGCACAAACAGTGCAACAGACGTCCATTCTATGCAATACTAGTCACATTTAAGTAATATCAGTCACGAGTCACAAACGATAGGCTTCGATTGAACGAAGTACTCCGGATTTTGACGGTTGAATGAGAACAGGTAATCTCTACTAAAAATGCACAACGAGAGTTATTTCCTTACGTCACTCGGGATGTAGATTGCAGGTCCACTTTGGGTGCTGCAGTTGTTTGTGAAAAAATGTATCAGCGCGGTTGAAGGTTATGCTTTAGTATTAAGCCTAGAATGAAGTCATTACAGACGATTCATTGGTACAGGTTCGAAGAATGTGGAAAATCAGATCCGTGATCTCCTCTTCAAAGAAACCATACTGTCAATAGACGTATGTAGATTTGAGAAACAAAATAATCTCTGTCAGGACTTCCGGATAAAAATGTGAACCACTGTCAAAATCGACAAGTATAGCTAAACTCGATGAAAGAAGAACCCTAGCAGACGCAGTGGGCATCGTACGACTATTTAGAGCGTATCCACCTCTAACAAGCACGTAACACGAACTTATATACGTCTCCATAGCGATGTCTGTGTTGTCGCAGCTCCATAGACGACTACTGTTATCGCCTGCAGCTGTTTGTGCTTCACAGTTAAAAGCAGGCTACAATTTTACCAGCAGGGATCTTTTTTCACTGACTGCCTAATGATTCATCAAGTTTCAAAGGACTTTTTATTGACAAGTAAACGACGTACAAAGACAGACGTAAAGAAAAGGACGATATTTGAAAAGATGGATACATTCACTAAGTTTACAAGTCCCATCTCGCGGTTCGCGAGCACGTCAGATGGAAAGCGTGGTTCGCGAGCACGTCATATGGAAAGCCTGTGACGAAACTCTACAAGATGGCGGCAATGCAAGCGAAGGGTTTTTGAGTGTAGAAGTATGTGAAGTGTGCGCCGGTTACGAGCGCCCAGCGCTCATTCCTGCGCAAATACGAAAATGCTGCACCTATTCGCCTTAGCATTTTCCGCTCGTTTCTAAATACTGGTCGTTTGTGTAAAGGGTAAAGCACGGAGTAATCGCGTGTCTCAGAGAAAATCGCGGAGCACATGAGACAGAGCTTTGTGTGCAGCCCACAAAAGCCAACCGTTCGTGCAAGCTGTGAAGTGGGTATTCCACTGGAAAGGGTGCGGCGTTTGCATGACAAACCCTACCGTTTGAAACAATTAAAGCGCTTTATTCCGCATCAGAATGCCTGCTGATTCCAGTTCTGTTCCCGAATGCAGGAAGCTATGGGAGATTATGATGACTTTGCGGAGACAACGGTATTCAGGAACGGGGCGACTTCCCAACTGTCGGGAAATGTGAATCTTCATAACGTGAGAGTGTAGGGTTCTGCAATTGCCGCATGTACGTGTGGAACTGGAAAAGGGATTCACCAAATGTGAATGTTTGCTGTGCTCGTCTACCTGGATATGTTGCAGTTGTGGTTGTTGCCACAACTGACTGCTGACTCCTTCCATATTTCTACAGGACGGCTCTCCAACTGATTTGAGGAAACTCTCCCCGCCTTTCCCGACAGAGAACTACCACACCGTTGGATGGGGCACACTGATCTGGGTGATATTCTTTGTTTACATAGCTCACCCTCACCCTTATTTCTATCGCCAGATCTCACGCCATGTAATTCGTTCCTTAGGGGTTATATTAAGGACGAAGTTTTTGTAACCCCATCGCCAACAACGATACAAGAACTGCATCAATGCATTACTGCTGCTGCGACGGACAGTGACAAAAATATGCTAGTGAACGTATGAGGGGAACTAGATTGCTGTTTGGATGCATGCAGTGTGGCCAAGTGTACATGCATTGAACATTTGTAAAATGTACCAGAGATGTTTGTGAGTATATCTATCTTTTCAATGTATCACCCATCTCTGTTGAATGTTTACCTGTAAGTAAACAGTGCTTTGATACCCAATGAATTGTTTGGACTAGCACCGTCTTACGCTGAGGTGACAAAAGTCATGTGATGCCTACTAATATCGTGTCGGAGCTCCTTTTGCCCTGCGTAGTGCAGCGGGTCCACGTGGCATATAGACTCAACAAGACCCCTTCAGAAATATTGAGCCCATTAACGCCGAATTCTGTCCTAACGGATACGTTAATCATGCGTCCCTCGTTGATTCCTGCTGTTATCTGAGGCACTATTACCGGCCTGTTAGCAGGAATATTCTACGAAAATGCCGCTGCTCTCGGTCGTTAAGTGAAGGAGCTTGGCAACTGCTTTGTCAATGGAGAGAGTTAAGGCCTGAAGTTTGGTATTCTCTCCTCACTCTTGACACTGTGGATTTCGGAATACTGAATTTGGTAATGATATCCGAAATGCAATATCCCATGCCTCTAGCTCCAGCTACCATTTCGCGTTCACAATCTGTTTCTTCTCGTGGTGCGGCCACGATCACGTCGGAAAGTTTTTCTCGTGAATCACCTGAGTACAAATGAGAGCCCTGCTAATACGCTACCCTTTCATACCTTTCGTAGATGACACCACCAAATGAGTATATTCCCACGACTTTCATTGTAGTGTGTGACATGCACACTCGCACTGTTTGCTAAACACAGAGTTTTATACCCAACGAATCTAGTATTGAATGTGAGAAAAATCCGTTTCGGTTGTAACTAATTTGTCTTTTTTATTGCACCAGCAGCTTCGGAAGCTACATAATTAGGTGCCATCAAATAAAAAAAAATCAAGAATATGTGGCGATCGAGCCTGTCAGTAACAATTTTATTCCATCACAATGTTCCTCACTGGCGGATGTTCACCTCATCAAATGATTTGAATACGAGAAACTTGAGGCAAATTCAGAACGTGCTGGATAGTGCATTCGTCTGGTATACTGAGTAACAGACTGTGTTGTTTAAAAGTAACAGTGTTATCATGCTCT
The DNA here is from genome assembly GCF_021461385.2 of Schistocerca piceifrons. Classification (NCBI taxonomy): domain Eukaryota; kingdom Metazoa; phylum Arthropoda; class Insecta; order Orthoptera; family Acrididae; genus Schistocerca; species Schistocerca piceifrons. Next base: position 554,255,322 of record NC_060138.1, on the reverse strand, counting down.
TCAATAGAAAAGACCCACTGGCAGCGGAGTGTGAGAACTGTACTATGCAAGTTTAACTGGCGATACTGAACGGATACACTGAAGCACGGCATGAATGTCTACAGTTTTGTTTGAATATTACGAAGAATTAACATTAGGTGAGGAATCAAGGAATACTCATACTTACGCCCTCTATTTGTCGCTACAGCAGAGTTCCGAAGAAACGATTACATTAGATACAATCTTAACGGATCCATGTAAGCAGTCATTTCTCCATCTTGAGCTTTGTAAAATGCTTTAATCCTTCTTGGAATTCTATGGAAAAACAAGAATCATGGACACATTTCTACGCCAGTCAGTCACACTCTTTAATGCTATCCATCTGAGTTAATCCATTGTGTGGACTGGATTAATGCGACAACGCTCTGCAAGATGAAACTGGTCCCATCCAAGTTCGGACTGGTGTCAGCAGACACCACAGGCCATTGCTTTCGGTTGGTTCCTGTCACCCGCGGGAAAGTGTTCCCCAAATGGACACAGTGTGCTCGTAACTTAGCTTCCTGAAAGAGGAGGTTATCGCAGAAATTGTGACTTTAGGGCTGCACTACAGGTCTTAGGATCCTTTCCCGATACTGCACTGCTCTCAGGTTACCATAGACAGCAGTGTAGATCCAGATCTTTTGCGAAGAGCTTCTGTGAAGTTTGAAAAATAGGAGACTAGGTACTGTGGTAGACATACGCCGGACGTAGGTTTCCTGTGAGAAATCGGCTAAATCTTACGCAGTTTCACCGTGAAATTCTGGCGGCATGTAGACCAACTGCAACGGCACGTCCAGCCGTAGTGGAATGGTGCGTCAGTTTCATAAAAAACGCATAGAAGTTGGTTACGCTCATAGGGAACGAAGGCCATCGATATCCCCTTCAGACGAGAATGTCTAGGCAATCGACGAATTAATTGGCAGTAATCGCAAACAGCGTCTCTCGAATGGCAGCAGGTAGCTGTCATCGAAGAACTGAAATTTTGTTTGAGAGTTCTGATCGTTTTGTACATAGGCATGATGACAATGTGAAAAAGTAATGTCATTTCACTATGTGCTTTATAGCGCAGCATCCCCTACAAGCTAGTTGGCCTGCCATAATAATGTGTAAATCACTTTTCAAATTCACCTCGCAGCTAAACCAACAGTGAAGAGAACCCGCCACCCCTGATCCAGACTCAAATCCAGATGTTCTCTTACTCATCTGATTCGCACACACATGTGCTCTGGGTTTTGCACTTTCGAGGTCAAATTGATCACGTGGAAACAGGCATAGTCTTTCCTGTTATTCAAAAAGGGCATCCGTTTACCTGTTGCTGTTGTTGTGGTCTTCAGTCCAGAGACTGGTTTGATGCAGCTCTCCATGCTACTCTATCCTGTGCAAGCTTCTTCATCTCCCAGACCTACTGCAACCTACATCCTTTTGAATCTGTTTAGTGTATTCATCTCTTGGTCTCCCTCTACGATTTTTACCCTCCGAACTGCCCCCCCCCCCAATACTAAATTGGTGATCGTTGATGCCTCAGTACATGTCCTACCAATCGATGCCATCGTCCAGTCAAGTTGTGCCACTAATTTGTCTTCTCCCCAATTCTATTCAGTACCTCCTCATTAGCTATGTGATCTACCCATCAAATCTTCAGCATCCTTCTGTAGCACCATATTTCGAAAGCTTCTATTCTCTTCTTCTCTAAACTATTTATCATCCACGTTTCACTTCCATACAAATACTTTCAGAAAAGACTTCCTGACACTTAAATCTATACTCGATGTTAACAAATTTCTCTTCTTCACAAACGCTTTCCTTGCCATCGCCGGTCTACATTTTACATCATCTCTACTTCAACCATTGTTAGTTATTTTGCTCCACAAATAGCAAAATTCATTTACTACTTTAAGCGTCTCATTTCCTAATTTAATACCCTCAGCATCACCCGACTTAATTCGACTATATTCCATTATCCTCGTTTTGCTTTTGATGATTTTCATCTTATGTCCTCCTTTCAAGAAACTGTCCATTCCGTTCAGCTGCTCTTCCATGTCCTTTGCTGTCTCTGACAGAATTACAGTGTCATCGGCGAACCTGAAAGTTTTTATTTCTTCTCCATGGATATTAATTCCTACTCCGAATTTTTCTTTTGTTTCCTTTACTGTTTGCTCAATGTACAGATTGAGTAACATCAGGGATAGGCTACAACACTGTCTCACTCCCTTCCCAACCACTGCTTCCCTTTCATGCCCCTCGACTCTAATAACTGCCACCTGCTTTCTGTACAAATTGTAAATAGCCTTTCGCTCCCTGTATTTTACCCCTGCCACCTTCAGAATTTGAAAGAGAGTATTCCAGTCAACACTGTCAAAAGCTTTCTCTAAGTCTACAAATGCTAGAAACGTAGGTTTGCCTTTCCTTAATCTATTTTATAAGATAAATCGTAGGGTCAGTATTGCCTAACATGTTCAACATTCCTACGGAAACCAAACTGATCTTCCCCGAGGTCGGCTTCTACCAGTTTTCCCATTCGTCTGTAAAGAATTCTTGTTAGTATTTTGCAACCGTAGCTTATTAAACTGATAGTTCGGTAATTTTTGCATCTGTCAACCACTGCTTTCCTTGGGATTGGAATTATTATACTCTTCTTGAAGTCTGAGGGTATTTCGCCTGTCTCATACAGCTTCCTCACTAGATTGTAGAGTTTTGTCAGGACTGGCTCTCTCAAGGCCGTCACTAGTTCTAATGGAAAGTTGTCTACTCCCGGGGCCTTGTTGCGACCTAGGTCTTTCAGTGCTCTGTCAAACTCTTCACGCAGTATCTTATTTCCCATTTCATCTTCATCTACATCCTCTTCCATTTCCATAATATTGTCCTCAAGATCATCGCCCTTGTATTGACCGTCTATATACTCCTTCTACCTTTCTGCTTTCCCTTCTTTGCTTAGAACTGGGTTTCAATCTGAGCTCTTGATATTCGTGAGCTGTAATTTGATTGTACCGTTCGTCAGCTGGAATTATTGCTCCGGGCGTCCTCAGGAGGAGTATATCTGCAGCATTTTGTGACTCACGACTGTAACTAAATTTGTGTACCCCAATTTGTCCTATAACTTCACATATTTACATCCCTTTCTCTTGTGAAGTGACAATGAAAGGGCTATCTTTCCTGGAAATGACCCTTCCAGGTTTGTAGCACAATCAGTCTACTTCTTCCATTTTGTTTGATTCAGCTAATGACATTGAGAGTGAGCCGAAGTAGTGTGAAGACTTCAGCACGCGATTCCCGTTCATCGTAAATATCGTAAATAACATTTTCGAAATATGTGTGAACAGCTTACAAGATATGGGCTATTTAATTTTACAAATAACATGAAATTCATTCAGGGAAACAGAAATTAAGCCAGCCTGTGGGACAGAGTGAATGGCTGAGCGTTAGATTGGAGAATATGTATATGTTTTGTCCTAGACGTTCTTTCATTTTCGTCCTGCAGAGTACCCTGCAATGCATTTAATTTTTCAAATATTCTGTTTCATACACTGATATTACGTATTGAACTGGAAACCGGCATCAGATATGTATGTGTATACTTTTTCTGTTCTTTCTCTTCTTTTTTAGGCTTGGGAGTCCACGTTGATTAAATTTAAATTAAATTCGTTTGTCTGCGGACGGACGTTTATCGATGGCAGGCTTTGACATGGCGCGTAACGTTCTGGTGAACCCACCTGGCGCGCGTTATCCAACCGCCGCTGACAGCTCGGCTATTAATAGCCCCTGTTCCCGCCGGATGCCGGGGCCCACCGTGTTGTCACGTGATCAGTCGCGTGATGGTCGCATCCGCTCGGCAAAACTGTATTTTTCGAGCCATTTGGTACAGCTGTCGGACGCAAGCCTCATCCTGCGTTAAGCAACAGCGGCTACAAATAGTCGAAATTCGGCATAAAAATGTTTTCATCTAATTGTCATTTAGTTCATACAGTTTGCACTCAAACTACGAGGGCCGCTCTGAAAGTAATGAGCAACATTTTTTAAAATTTTAATCTTTATCTCTTTAGTCAAATCACGTTTATCACCTTAATCTACACAGTTTCTTTCAAAGTCTGAATGTAATATAAAATTACATACGTTGTCGTGTTGGAAGACAGATCTGGAAGCTGCAGAGAGCTGTTGAGATAGAATAAGAGTCTCTAACCCTTCTTTCCACTAAACTGTATTCTTCTAAAGTTTTGTCCCCAGCGCAGAAGACAGCTAGCCGGTCGTGGGATCTTCTTCGGCGGAAGCTGCTATTCTGTCTTCTCGAACTTGGACCTGTGTTTGTGCTTTTTTTGTGGGATACCACTTGCCCAGGTCTGGCTCTGCATCTACAGAGGGCAAGATCTGCAGTACTGACAATGATGGTAGGCGACACCTCCTATTAATGTATCATGTTTGTTTATATTTTAAAATATCACTTTTTCCACTGTCTTCTACAACACTCGATATAGCTTTCTTAATAATACGGTAACTTTTCTGACAACTTCCGATACAGAATACGACACGTCCGTCCGAAACACAGATACACCTCCGGCTCTGAAGAACACCCGAAGCAGAGTGACTAGCGCAGCCGAAGTACTTCGTCTCCCATGCGCTCCAAAGCGAACCAAAGGTGTCCGAAGCATTTCGGTTGTAATATCATGCGGCTTATGTTTCTCAAAACTAGTGAAATTTAATAAGCAGAAAATGGTAGACTCACAGGGAACCATGACAGACTGTCATACTAAAAACTGGGTTAAATACAATGAAAAGTATATAAATAATTAATAAGAGAAATAAGCGTTTTGGCACTTAACGCCTGAGTGTTCTGGCCAATCAGAAGCAAGTCAGTACAATTGGCGGACTCTCCCTTGGGTCTGGTACATACTCTACCATCTGTCGCTTGTACCTCACTCCACTTTTGTACCATATGCTACTTCACTTGAATCAAGCTGCATCAGGGCGAGCTCCTAAGAAGACAAAATACTGGCGGCCACAACCAGGAATACCACAGTACCCTTACCACAGAGCTCCGCTCCAGCATCCCGAAGGCATTGACGCACTACTTGCCGGGTATACTCCACCATCTTGTAAAGCGTTAGCCTTGCGTCTGTCCCTTACCAGAAGCTAAACGATGGTAATCGGAGGGCACCAAGTCGGTACCAAGGGGAAATGTGAAAAAGCGTCCCACCCAAAAGGCCTGATCCTTTCCATAAGAAACGAGAATAGAGAGGACGCTTGTTATCATGTTCCAGATGCTTTTGAAAAGAGTGATTATCGCGCAACGCAAGACGTAGATTAGAAAGTGTTTGAATACAGCGGGCAGCTTTTACCGTTTGTCCACGTGTAGTCAGAAAGCCACACGGCGGCGCCCCGGGAGACAGCGCCCGTTAGTTTCGTGGCAAATGGCACTGTCTCCGCTTACTTCTTCGATGAACAATCTAAGTGGTTTGGCGCTTTGCTTGTTGCTCATAATGATGGAACCTTCTCCGATCGGCTGCCACAATAGAGACTACTCATAAAGAAATTGTCTCCATCATTTTGAAATCTCTGATGAAGATTTTGGATAATGGTTCTTCTCTGAAGACTGTGCTCTTCGGTCAATAAACGTGATCCCAAAGGGCACATACATGTCGATAACCTATGTTTTCAGGTATTTCTGCACTGCACTGTGTCCCTCTGCAAGTTCTGCCGCGGTTTCTCTCACTGTGATGCGCCTGTCTTTTCTAGTGAGCTCATCCACTATTTCTTTGTTTCTTTCCGTGGAGGCAGTTTACGGCGACCGTTACGAAGCTCATCTTGGATACTCTTTTTTCCATCTTTGAAATATTTCAATCGCCACCGAACACTGCTAGTCCCCGTACCAACATCTCATTAGGAACATTCAAGTCTGGGGTGAATTTCAGCAACATTGCCTCTTTAGCAAGGAATTCAATGACATCACTCTGTCGCAACGAAACATTGATGTCGACCATTTTGGTAGTTCTGCCTGTGGACTCTTGATAGGGGCTAATGATATCAAAATATTGCAACATATGTTGCAATGTCTATAAATTACAATACTGCTGCCGTTTTTGTTTTAGTGCTTCAAAGAATTTTAAAGTGGGTTGCTCATGACTTCCTCCCTCACTCTCTCTCTCTCTCTCTCTCTCTCTCTCTCTCTCCCTGTGTGTGTGTGTGTGTGTGTGTGTGTGTGTGTGTGTGTGTGTGTGTGTGTGTGTTTGTTTTTTGTGTGTGTGCATTATGTTTGTAGAAGGAGGGGGGACAGATTTACGTCACCTAAGAACACAAATAAAAGTTGGTAGGCTATGGAACAGCTGACGTTTCCTTGAGAGTTAAGTACCTGATTGTTAAAACAGTTTGAAAGATAGACATGTTATCTATTGGCAGATGTATAGGGGGCGTTCACAGTATGGCCTGATACTAGGAAAAAGGAAATACGTGTTACAATGGTTTTGTCATGGTGGTCCTATTACAAAATCAGGTTGGTCACCAGTTAAGACGTCTACGGACAAAAACGGATTTGTTCAACGGCCATATGAAGAGAATAGTTAACGATAGTCCAGTTCAGTGTGGGATGAAGATGATCGTAAGATTTCGATCATCTACTTTACTGATACTGTTCCATCAGTGGCTGAACAGTACTGATTTCGTTGTCTTGTCACCGTTTCGGGTGACATTATTCTGATAGTTTGTACTATAAAACGAGTTTTGTCGAGCCATAAGTGTTTCGCCTTTATGTTTTGGAAGACGTCATCAGTGTCAAGGTTAGTAGATACTGCTCTATGTGTGTTCTTGTTCTTATTCTGATTTTAGGCTTGTTCTTCTACTTTCTGTCATTCATTGCTGAAATTATGAACAGTCGTTTACTTCTTATTATGTTTTGAATTCACAAGCGAAGCGTGTACGGCACGATAGAGCTCGTTTTATTCAGTTGCATACATACGGAGCTAACGTGAAAATCAGAAACACACTAACATGCTTGTATTTTGTCGCAGGACTGTTGCATAGGAAATATGTATCTAGACTTGTTGATGCAGTTTACAGTAATGTTTATGACTGTTGCCTGTGTTTTTGCAGTTTTACTTTAGACTGGTCATCACGAAACTCATGATGCTATTTACGTTATTCATAATCGAAATACTCAGTTAAAATTGTTTTCTTAGCTAGGGGTTTACCTCATATGCAACTGTTCGTGCAGATGGTTGTTGTCTTGCAAACGCCCCCATCTGCTGACTCAGGGATCGAGACGTGGCTGCACGATCCGTTACAGCCGTGCGGATAAGATGCCTGTCATCTCGACTGCTAGTGATACGAGGCCGTTGGGATCCAGCACGGCGTTCCGTATTACCCTCCTGAACCCACCGATTCCATATTCTGCTAACAGTCATTAGATCTCGACCAACACGAGCAGCAATGTCGCGATACGATATACCGCAATCGCGATGGCCTACAATCCGACTTTTGTCAAAGTCGTAAACGTGATGGTATGCATTTCTCGTCCTTACACGAGGCATCACAACAGCGTTTCACCAGGCAACGCCGGTCAACTGCTGTTTGTGTTTGAGAAACCGGTTGGAAACTTTCCTCATGTCAGCACGTCGTAGGTGTCGCCACCGGCGCCAAAATTGTCTGCATGCTCTGAAAAGCTAATCTTTTGCATATCACAGCATCTTCATCCTGTCGGTTAAATTTCGCGTCTGTAGCACGTCATCTTCGTGGTGTAGCAATTTTAATGGCCAGTAGTGTATATTTTATGAACTGGTTTCTCACCTTGTTTTATTTTCGGTGATCTTTGATGCACTGATTTCTTATCAGTTCTTTTTATCAGGACACTTGAAAATGTCCTGAATTCCCATTTAAGCATCCCTTAAATCGAGCAGAAAAAGCGGACGTTTAAAGTGGAAGTGGAAATTTACTTGTGGTTAAACGCGACACAAAGAACTTGTCAGACTGGAGACGCTGCATTACATTCCATGACAGTGAACAGCATGAAAAGAAGAAAATGGTTTTCTTTATGAAAAAAAAGATGATCAGGCGGGAGTAAAGAGGAAGACTGATGTATGTTTAAAAATAACTTACGTTAGAGGGCGAATATTCACTTCGAAATTAATTAAGGTTGGATGATCAATTCCTGCAGGACCTAGTACAACAGTATTGACACTGTAATTAGACAAGTAATTACTTTTCCTGCGAAGTTATCAGTTACTCTAAAGTTGATGCTAATGACGGAGTCTGTCAAAAAGCTATGCTTTTGGTCTGTAAAAATTCACACTATCAGCACTACATCTCATCGGGTCTCGACGACATGTTTCTTTAGCGTTAGAGTAAGGTAGATTCTTAATTTTCTTTGTAGTGGCCTCCGCTGTCGTCTTCATTCTACGCTCTTTTAATGCTATAACACGTTTCTGATAAGTTTCACTTTCGAAGTCAACAGGATGTGCCTCAGTTGTATAGTAAAGTAAACGCGTTCCTTCCGCCACGTTGCCATATTCTATCTTGTTTCTTTTCATTATCACAATGTCAGTACGCTGTGGGAGCTCTGAATTGCACAGCTGCTTGAATGCACACATGGAGCGAACGCTCCGGCTTCCACTGATAACATTCGGGTAACATCGTATGCGGTTTCACGGTTCCGTAGAAAATGCAGCTGTGACATGGGGATATCAACTTTAGGTAGTCTGACAACTCCGTGGGCTCTTGTTGTGCGTTAAAAGGAACTTTTAAGTCGACACTAAGGCCGAAAATCTACAAGAGTACAAACAGTACTGTGACAGGTGGAATACAATCGCTTAAAAACATCTGTCGCAACTCTTGACCCCGTTTAAGTGAAAAGTATTTTAAATAAGTCTCCAGGGGTGGATGTTACACGGCAACTGGAGAAATGAGCTGAAGAAACGGTGTACACTATGAACGCATTATTTGAAGTACCTTTCTTTACTAGACGTTATTTCATTTTCTACCCGTGCCTAATCGTCAATTATAGCAAAACTGTGACATAATTAAGAAGGCAGACGTAAGGAACTTAAATGTCATGCTGCACATCTGGAAAAGAAAGAAGTTCATGGACTGTTTTTACCTGTACAGCAGCCTATGAGCTAATACTTGTGCTAGGACAGCCACGACGACTAATTTTGTGATGAATGAAGAAGTAGAACGAAAGACTTTCAGGTGAACATAGAAAAACATATCTGTGGTTACTCATGACCATTTGTGCAGAAGCTGTGGAAAGGATATATACCCAGGATTAATCGACAAAGTCTTGAAAGACGGTAAGGTCTCTAAAGCAAGCAGAAGAAAAGATGTTGCCTTAATGATTATGGCTTGGCTGTACTAGAGTTGCCCGTTGTAAATACAGTGATGTGCATAACTTAAGGACGACAATAACTTTCGCATGATGAGTCACTGCTAAGTAATGTAGATCACTGAAACTTAGACCATGCCTAGAAAAAATTACTACTGTATAGGGCGCAAAGTAACTGAAATAAATGCGCACTGAGACGAACAAAGGTGACCCTCTTATTCAAGGACTATATGGACACTTACGTCACTGCGTTTTATGATGATCGCCTGGGCATTAAAAAAGGCGGGACGTGGTTCTTGTGTTCCCATGCTGGCGACAAGGATGATGTGGATTTCTTGTGGTAGGACGTTACATTGATCCATCAGAGCGGTTGACAACTGCGTGCTCAATGAGATTTAGCTCGAGGGAAAGGGCAGGCCAGCCCGTTCGTAGAATATCTTCTCGTTCCAAAACTTCCCTCAGCTGCGCAGTTCGACGCGGCCGCGAATTGAAATCGATGAAAATGAAGTCTGGGCGGAATGCAGCCATGAAAAGACACACGTGATGACCGAGTTCAGAGTCATGGCAACGTTGACTAGTGAGAATGCCTCGTTCGAAGATTTACAGGTCAATATGCCCTAATAACATTATGCCTCCCACACTGTAATACCTGGATCACAAAAACGATCATGTTCGACAGTATTCCTGGGCGCATTACGTGTTCCCATTTCTCGCCATAAGAGAATTCAGAATGCACCTAGTGACATTGTCGAACATAATAGTTTTGATGGTTCAGTTGTTATGGTGTGGTGAGGGGTAATGTAGGATTGGTTTACTGACTTCCAAATCCTTGCACATGGAACACTTACCGGTCAATGTTATTGCTGCATTGGACTACTTAACCCTTGTGTGTCTTTTCAGTGGCGTATTCCGCTATGCACTCATTTTTATGGACGACAATGCGCGGCCACCTAGAATTACGCAGTTGGCGGAGCTCTTGGATAGGGTATTCGACAAATGGATTGACTTGCCTGTTCCCTCGACTTAAATTCTATCCTTCAAGTGAGAGATGCGTTCGGGAGATGTGTTACAGCACCTCCATATGCAGCAACGACTGTCCAGCAGTTTTAAACGGCAGTGGTTGAAGAATAGAATGCCCTACCACAAGAAATCGTTATCAACCTTGTGGCTATTATGGGAACACGTTCCAGAGCATGAATTACGCAGAGTACTTAAAACTGGTAATTGTTGTGCCTGTATTAAAAAAAAAGGTAATGCGTAGGACATATAAAATTACTGCCCCGTTTCTCTGCTGCCACCTTTCTCAAAACTAATAGAATTAATTTTGAAAGACAGTTTAATGAATTACCTGAATAAGTACAACCTTTTATGTGAATCATAGTTTGGTGTCCAAAGTGACACGATCATGGAATAAGCCGCAATAGAATACACATGAGTGGCACTGCCTACTCTTGACAAAGATGAGTGTCCGGGCTATTTTTTGATCTTTCTAAGGCTTTTGATACTGTTGACCATAAGATTCTGCTAAATAAGCTAGAAACATTAGGAATATGATGGATAATTAACAACTAATTATGATCATACCTAGCAGACATGGAACGAAGAGTAGAGATAACGCATATCTCAAGTAATATAAATTTTTAGTAAAACACGTATCACAGCCAAAATACGTTAATATTGAAGTTCCTCGGTGTAGCATTTTAGGACCAGTACTGTGCCTGATATACATGAATGGATTTACGACTTGTGCGTTTTTGATACACTTCAGTGCTTTTCCTTTAGTGTTAGTCACAGGGAAAAATTCTCTTTGCTGTTGACAGCAACATTATAGACAATGGGAAAACAAAAACCCTCCTAAAGCGAATGAAACCTTCAATGAAGATTACAATTGATCAATAAACAATGAAATGAAATTGACCGCAAAAAAAGATGCCGAGAATTTCAGTTTGAAGAGGGAAAATGACACTATGAAGGTAAATGTAGGTAGCGTCTCCGTAGACAACGTAACAAATGAATAATTTCTAGGAATGAATATTGTATCTCAGTTGAGGTGGTGTTAACTCACAAAGATATTTGAAAATAGAATGTTATCAGCATATTACTCCTTTAGTGCTCTGTTATCAGTGTGTAATGGCTGGTGACTTTCAGTCGCGTACTAGTCATGTGTACACTGAGTTCTTAGCTAAGGCATTCCTTTCTGGGGATCAAATGCAAAGTATATGAATGCAAGTTTCACCCTGTACAGTAGGGTCATAAGGGTTGGGTTGTTTTGGGGGAAGAGACTGAACAGTGAGGTCATCGGTCTGAGGGCCATAAGAATAAGAACCGACTATAGTAGTCGAGCTCGTTGTAAAGACCTGTTCAGAACATTGTGAATTTTAACTGCATCATATGAATACTTTTGCCAGACAGTTGTACACATCAAATTTAACGTTGGTAATCGCTGGAAGAACAGTTTTGTCCATGACAATGAACAACGCCTAGAATGAACTCACGTTAAACAAGAAAGAATGAACATAAAATTCAAAACAAAATTTCCTACACAGCAGTAAAACTGTACAATAAATTACCAAAGATGAGTAAAGAAATTGCTAAAACAAACATATTTAAAAGGTTAGTTAGAAAGTTCCTGTTAACCTATACACTGTATACATTGAATGATTGCTTAAAAAACAAAGAGTAGGGAGGTGGTAAAAGTGCAACACAAATAACAATAACGATAGTAAACCTACATACCACACAACACTTCATTTTCCTTCAATCTTGATTTTCCTTTTTCTTTCACAATCGTTTTTCTTCTTTCACACTCGGTTTTCCTTGTTTCACACTCAATTTTCCTTCTTTCCCCAAAGCTATGCAATGTATGATAATACCACCTTATCCTCTTTCTGAGCTCAACATCTTACTCGTCATAGAGGGATGCTGACTCAGTTTTCCAGGCTAGAAAAAGGAAAGAGAAGGTGCACAAACTGGTCCTGGTAGCAGCTAATATACTGCGTGTATCGTTACGAAACAATTTATGGGTGTCTCTGCGTGTTTCTGTTTGTGTTTGTGTATAGTGTGTGAAGTGACTGGTAGTGATAAATAAATAGACATTGTTTCATCTGGATTTTATTATTATTAAATAACTTATTTGTGCAACAGTATTGTACCCTAGGGCTCTGTTCTATTCTGGAGAGTGGAGGCTCCAATCTGTATAAACCCGTCCTAGTTAAGGTTTCCCGTGGTTTCCCTAAATTATTGCAGGCAAGTGCTGGCATGGTTTCTACTATAAGCCCACGATCCTCTATCTGTTCCATGCTTGTCATTCTAGACCTGTAACTCTATTAATGACAATACATCTCCAGTATCCTTCTAAGACTGCTACTAGGACTACTACAGCTATTACCATTACTAATCATGATCATCCATTTTTCCATTTTTCTTTTTTTTGGCTTAGGACTGACATTAAAATATCACTTTCAGCGTAGGGAATGCCAAGTTTTATAGTTACAAGTAATAAAAGTACACCATTTGTGCAGTTTAGAATCATGTACACTATCTAATAGAAGTGTCCATAGACTCGTATGTAACACGGAATTGACCTCTAGATGCCACCAGAGGGGAATATTATGTTGTCAGCAGAGAAGCAGTAACAGCATAATGGGTCGGCGAGGAGATCTCAATGACTTCGAGCGTGAACTAGTCACTGGACGTCAACTGAGTAATAAAACCGTCAGGGACAATTAGATCCTTCTAAGACAAACCAAGTCGACTGTTGGGGTGTGACTGAGCAAGATGTGCGAAGGAACATCCACAGCTAAACCAAGGCCATACAGTCCTCATAGACCGACGGACAGGGACCGTATAGCATTGCAGAGTGTATTTATAAAAGGTTGCATGAAATCAGCGGAACCAGTCACTCGTTGATCCAAAGTGCTACTAGCAGCACAGTTAGCACTATCAATGTGTGTTAAGAGTTAAAAATAATGGGGCACAGTGGTAGAGCAGATCCTCATGAGGTGGTTTAAAGAGAGACGCCACTACACAGTGGATACCTGCCTCGGCGAATGGGAGCTGGTTCCCCTCATTCCGCTTCAGTTACCTATGTCTGCGATTGCTGCGCAAACACCGTATCCACGTACGGGTACACCATAATTACTCTAGCACGGAAACATTTGGGGTTACACTCACGTGGTATGAGACTTCCCGGGGGGCTCCACTGGGGGCCGAACCGCACAATAACCATGGGTCCGGTGTGGGGCGGCGGTGGGGTGACTGGACTGCTGTAGCCTGTTGTGGGGTTGTGAACCACCTAGGGCTACGGCAGACGCGAAGCCTCTACGTCGTTTCTAGGTCCCCCGTTCAGTACACACAGATACACACATACACACTGTAAGGTGTCAGGCAAATCCAACACCTTCCATGAAAACCCTGACATGATAAGCAAATCCAGTAGTATGTCACATGGCTCCGAATAAATCGTGACATTAAATTAACCAAAGTAATACGAGTAACGAGTGAGCAAATGGAATACCACAGACTAACACAAGAATGCCTAAATGCATGTCATACCTTCCCACCGTGAGACAGACGCAGGTCCGACGGGAGAAACGAGAACAGAAGCTGAGAGCAGATTCGTGTTAAGCGAGAAGGCCCTATGATAAGGGACGAACACCCACGTCGCCAGCTAACCGCTACGACCACACCACGCGCAAGTTTTTAGCGTGGGACGTTTTCGCGTCTCTGTTCCATTAGGACCACCCCCCAGCCCATGTTAAAAGCTAGAGCCCTCCAGAAGAACAGTATAAATCTTACGTTGACGCAAAAAGGGCCACACCACCCGCAAGTTTTAGCGTGAGACTTTTTCGCGTCTTTGTTACGTTGCAAACTTTAAAAACATTGCCCCACCACGAAAAGTATAACGTTTCTCATTGGATAGACAGAATTTTTGTAGGCGGAGCTTAAGGTTAACATTGAGACCCTGATTGGTCAGATGAAAATACAGCCAGATAGTTTTTTTTAAACCAACTTGGGTAAATTGTCGTAAGGAGAAGTTAGGAGGGAGTTGCTTCCGAGACGGCGAGGTGAGCGGAGCTGTACTGTCCACTGCTCCCTGACGAACACCGACAAGGTAATGAATGCACGCGATGCTGCATAACAGCGCATAAAGCTTCACTCAGAACTGCAGAAGTCTTATCTGTTACATCCCCTTTACGTAATACTAGTGTCGATCGTCAATTAAAGCTCATAGTGTTCACATTTGTCACTTGAAGTAAAAATCTGAAACTCGATGATTTTTCTGTTATATAGTTATTGAGAAGCCACATGAGCCACTGTAATTTACGACTAGTTAGATAAGTAATTAAAGATAATTGAGGGTCACTGTAGACTATTTTGATAGTTTTCTCTCTTGTGAAACTTTATTTAAACCTAGATTATAGATGTGATATGGCATAGGTCATCCTTCGATCCATTGTAGAACTTGGAAACCCATTCAGGGAATATTCGTTCACATTTTTGTTGAACACAGTTGGTTTTTACCATCCTGTATTAAAACATTTCCTTTTATCAATAGTGCAACTTATAAACGATGTTTTGTGAGTAGAATAAAATTTCCAATGGTAAACTTAACTGCTTTTTCGACGTTATTTTACCAGCTAACTAATAATAGGAAATCCTTGAACCCCTTCCACTAAATTTAGTTAGTATTAAGATTCCTTTGCAGGGAGTGCAGTGGAGCTGACGCTGAAATCATTAAGTATTTGGTTATATCATCGCTAGTCTCACTGAACTCCTCTGAATTCTACATGTCATGTGTGGTCTGACGTCTCCTTACCAGCAACAGGTCCCAGGTTCAAACTAGTCAATTCCCTAAAAAACACGCTCAGAGCGTCGTTGCGCAAAGTGGTAGGCAGACACGATGTAGAACAAACAGACACCACGCAGAATGTTTAGAACACACACACACACACACACACACACACACACACACACACACACACACACACATAGAGGATAACTGGAAACTAACAATTTAGAGTGACGAACCACATTATATCCTGATAGCGTAATGGCATAGCTACCATAACGCCACCTGTCTACTAACCTTTTATAGTGAATGCTCAGCCGGCCGCTAGTGGCCGAGCGGTTCTAGGCGCTTCAATCTGGAACCGCGCGACCGCTACGGTCACAGGTTCGAATCCTGCCTCGGGCTTGGATGTGTGTGATGTCCCTAGGTTAGTTAGGTTTAAGTAGTTCTAAGTTCTAGGGGACTGATGACCTGAGATGTTAAGTCCCATAGTGCTCAGAGCCAGCCAGCCAGTGAATGCTCATAGCGAGAAGGGTTAGTGCAAACCTTTGAAGCAAGTAGGCAACCATTCCATGGAGAAGCACTCGTGCTTCCTACAGTCAACTTACAGAGTTTGAAATGGGTAGATTGCGGGTTTCCGAATGACGGCGTGGTTCTTTTGAGTAATTCCCACACAAGCCTGACGTGCTGCGTTAGTTGTCCAACGATGGCAATATCACTCACATTCCCATAAACGAGTTTCTGGACGTCCACGCACCACAGACGCCAGCCAGGATCGTCATATTGTAAGAACGGCAGTAGCAGACTGTACAGCTACTTTAGGACAGATAAGAGGGCTTGGGAGCCCAGACGCGTCAGTACGAACTGTCGCGAACTAGTTATTAACGTTGGGGCTATGGGCACACATACCTCTGGCCCGTCTTCCACTCACGCCACGGTATCGCCGTGCACGGCTCGAGTGGTGCCGTCGGAAGATCACTTGGAAGATGGAGTGGCACGCCGTGGTCTTCAGCAATGAAAGCAGGTTCAGCCTGCACGCAAGTGATGATCGTTTGCGCGTACGACTTCGACTTCGTGAGCGCTGTCTCATAGACTGTATTGATCCAGATATACTGGCCGAACGCTAGGCCTTATGCTCTTGGGAGCGATAAGCTACAACTCTTGTTCCTCTCCGGTGTTTCTGGAGGAGACACTAGCCAGCGCTTGGTACGTATAGAACGTTGATAGACCCGTTCGTTTGCCGTTCTTTCAACAGGAAGGTGATGTTTTGTCTAAAAGGATAATACTCGCCCACACACTTCCCGTGAAACTCAATGTGCACTGCAAGATGTGCAGCAACTTCCTTGGCCCGAACGATCTCGTAAATTGTTTCCAGTCGAGCACGTCGGTACGAGAAGTGACTCATACGGCTCTTCTACCAACAACTTTTACAGAACTACGTGAATAGTTTGATCAGGCGTGGCATAACTTTTCCCACGACAGTATTCTTCATCTGTACGATCGACTGGATGCAAGCGTCGTCGCCTGCGTTACTGCTCTTGGAGGCTTCACGACGTACTAATATTGGTGTTTTAGCATGGGTCGATATCCAGTACGTCTGTGATCTGTAAATGTAATCATTTTATGTACTAGTTGTTGCGACAATAAACCTTGAGTTGATTGGAAATCTGTAAAAGAGTGTTCTAATTTTTCCCGGGGTGTATTACAAGTCCTTGTAATCGCTGTCGGAGTTCTGTTAAACTTTAGCCCAATGTTCTGCTTTATTTTCCCGCAGCCGAAGGCGGATAATTTCCTCACCATGGCATTGGTTATAGGGAAATAGCAGATATTTCACAGTATTAACTCCCATAATCGCTGGCGAGAAGTGTGACAAACGTAAATACAAGAGCATTGCGTAGAAGCGCCATAGTGAACTTCTGATAAATGGTTTTTATCGATCGCTCATAGCATCCCATTTGCCTGCCTCGTGCGGTCGTCCTGTACGGTTATTCGCGCCCAGTAAACTTTAATTTTAGTGTTTATCAGACCATCAACCAAGATACAGTGTATTTCCTTATTGATAATAAGACGGTAACCTCTTTGATGAAAGATTACCTATTTCTGTCCACCGGCAGGTGTCTTGGGTGAGGCACCGCGACATCCACTTGCTGACGGTCGGCCGCTACACGTACACCAGCGACCAGCGCTTCGAGGCCGTGCACTCGCCGCATTCAGAGGACTGGATGTTGCGCATCCGGTACCCGCAGAAGAAGGACTCCGGCGTCTACGAGTGCCAGATCAGCACCACGCCGCCCATTGGCCACCAGGTCTACCTCAACATCGTGGGTGAGTCTCATTCACTCTAACCCTTGCAGTCTTGCAGATACTCTTCAAACACTATCAGCTTAGATAAACAGGCTCTGCGGCATGACACCGAAATTAATGCTTGCCCATTACTATTGTGTATTGTGAGTTATTTACTTCCCGCCAAGTGCGTACCAGCCAATCCACTCGTGTAATCTTCACTTTTCATGACAAACGAAATCCCAAATCTGATTATGAGGCAGCCTAATTCACTTAATCTGCACCTTGTAATCAAGACTTTTATGGAAAGCAGTTACTTCTTATCAAAGCTAAGTATAAGACGAATTTAGTAACTTTGTTAGCTACATTTCCATAAGCCTACAACATTTCTTATTTCTGCCACACTCTTTTAAAATTTCCATAAGCTTATAACCATAGCTTCCAGGTAGCTAGGGTTAACTATGGGGAAGATGTGTGTTTACTTTTTTTTAACCCCCAACTCATGAGGTGACTTTTCTGTAATATATACTACGAGAGTGATCTCTCTGGACTCATATGTTTAGACGGACGTCTCTGAGACTTGAATCTTTAAACCGATATTTAAGAAACAAATCACTTGAAATTTTAATTGAAGTTAAATAACATTTAATTTTACAATTATTTAATGTAGAAAATTTAAAAACCGAGATCGTATTGAATACTATTTACTCCTGATGACTGGTTCTAACTCTTAATACTGTCATCTTCTGATATCCAAAGACCTTCTTGTTATACATCCCGTTCTGTAATGACTGTACCACACGTGCCTTGGTATTGTTATACGTTCACTTCCATCACACATGAGTGATACAGTAATAGTAAAACATGATGTATAACAACAAGGCCGATTATGACATTTGTAATTGTTGAAACCGGTCATCAGGAGTAAATATCATTGAATGTGATCTTGGCTATTAAATTTCTTCAAATCAATTAAAAATAGCTCCTTCCTGTCTAATTACGCGAAATTTCCAACAATTAAGTGCTTCCTAAATGCTCTTCATTGATTTTATAGCACTCAATAAAGCCTGCAGTATTTTACTTTTTATAGCACATAATCACATACTTTTGACGATTGTTTTTAAAAATACGCATAAACTGATTGTTAGAGAACTGAATTTAAGAGTCTGATAAAAATTATGGCTTCTCTGTAACAAATAATTTTTACGTAACACTAAATTCCAGGAATCAAACTTACACATAAAACTGCACTCCATAGGTGCAAAAAGTAAGTCTGCAAAACCTACTTTCAGTGCAGGGATCTACATTTTTCTTACTCACTGCTCTAACATATTTGATTTCAACTAATGTTTTAATCGTTTTATTGGAGAAACAAGAACGTTCACTTCATATTTGTTCTGAAGTTCTCTCTCTGAATGATTCTCTTACTCGCCAGCAGAACTGTAGTCACTGGTATTAGGCCCTGTATTTTAAAATACTAAAACAACTAAATTTCCGACGTTTGGATTCGGCCCACTACCCAAAATAATTTAATCCAAAATGACACCGACTGTGGAAGCGTACGAACAAATTAATTTGTCGAAGCTGGTGAGGCAAAATGAAAAATTTTTGCAACTGACGACTAAATTTTATTCTGAAAAAATATTTACTATAGTTGCTGAAAATTATAGTAATCAATAAAATAATTTTATTCAAATCTACAAATATAGGTTCGTCTTTCTATAGCCTATTTTCTATGATTAGTTGTACCGCCACTATTACTTACTTATAGGGCCAGTGATGCCCCGCGTACTCCTACATCTCTTACAAACCTAAACTGATTTTCACTGATGTCGACTTCGACCAGTCTTTCCATTTTCCTGCAAATAACTGATGTTAATATTTGGCAGTCGTGACTTACAAAACTTATGGTTCTCAAATATTCACTCTTGCCTTTTTGAGAACTGGAATTATATTGAGGTATGGATGTATTTCCCCTGCTTTACATATCTGCTTTTCGCGGTACCATACTTCCTTCCTCATTTTTATTGGAATGGCGGTAATTAATCAAGGAACAGGTTAGCTTGGTTGCAGGGATCCTTGAGCAGTAAGTCACTAACCCTTTTATTAAACATTTTAGCTTGCCAAACAAGCAAGATTTACTCCATGCGCCAGTGAAGCTGACCCGAGGGGAGAAATCGATACATACGTATGATTTACCTACTTTCTCTTCCTTTACCGTTATACCTCCCACGCCTGATTTCGGGCATACTGGCTATTTTCGGGCGACTAGTAGGTAGAGGTGGAAAACTTGGCGAGGCAGTATTCATTGAACACCTCTGTGTGTGAATAATTGAATAGAGGAAGTACCGTTAATTCCTAAATCAGTTACGTGATACGTATAGTCTTCTGATGAAAGTTTTGTAGACATGGAAGTGTAATTCGAATTTTACGTGCTTTGTTCGGTATTATATCTATCTATGATGACTTTGAAATGGTCATATAAGTCGAAATCGTTTGAGTATGTGATATTAAATTATGTGTAATAATTACAACCAAATAACACATAATTGGCCTTACTTAATTTTGAACACTCTGTGGAACCCGGTTCGAATAAATCGCTGACATGCTTTTTAAATCTCAGGTTTAACTACGTAGTACAAAAACTGACGAAAACAGTTTTGGGAAGTGTAATACATATTAGAAGAAAATGAGAACAGGATGTCTGCAAGATGAATATGGTACTACGAGGGGAAGAGAAAGCGGAACTATCAGATATTCTGCACACGCTCCGCAAAGAACAATCTGAGGTCCGCTGTTGTTTCTCTTATAAAGGGTGAAAAGTATTTAAACCGACAAACTCTGGGAGGTTGTAGGGGACCTCAAAACAAATATTTTTCCCCAATGTCATTTTTTCCTATGAGGAGTATTTAAACCGGTAGAGGAAGATTTCTCTGTCGGCAAATTAATTAAACCAACAAACACTTTTCCATTTTTATGACCAAGAGACAACACATTAACACAACCAAATTTCAATTACAGTAGATTTTCAAAAATGCCTCCATTGTCACGTAAACAAAGGTTACACCGTCGGATCATGTTCTGTCTGACACAGGCAAAACCCCCAGGAGTATCGTGAATTGTTCCTGCTGCTGCTACTATCCCGGCATCCAGATCCTCTTCTGATGCAACAGGAGTTGCGCAAACAAGGTTGCGCATCGCTCCCCACACAAAAAAGTCCAGAGGGGACATATCAGGGATCGAGCAGACCATGGTACAGGACCACCTCTGCTAGTCCACGTTTCTGGGAGCCATCGGTCCAGGAATCGACGCACACGACGACTGAAATGTGCCGGCGCCCCGTCATGTTGGAACCACATGCGTTGTCTTGTAGGGAGCGGGACGTCTTCCAGCAATTCTGGCAATGCTCTGGCGAGAAAATTGTAATAGTGCCTGCCATTTAATGGCCTAAGTAGCAGATACGGCCCAATTAAACAGTCCTCAACTACACCGACCAACACATTAACGATGAACCGCACTTGATGAGCGCTAGTAACTGTGGCATGTGGGTTATCCTCACTCCAAACATGCGAATTGTATATGTTGAAGACTCCATCACGCCCGAACTTTGCTTAATCGGTAAACAACACAGAGGATAGAAATTTAGGATGTATTTCACACTGTTCCAGGTACCACTGCGAAAACTGTGCTCTGGGTGGATAATCAACTGGTTCCAGGTTGTGGACACACTGTAAGTGAAACGGACGAAACAACTCCTCTTGAAGGACTGTTCTTACATTCGTCTGATTCGTCCCCATGTTACGTGCAATTGCACGAGTGCTGATTGAAGAATCCCGCTCCACATGGTGCAAGACTGCTTCCTCAAATTGCAGCGTTCTTACCGTGCGACGGCGTCTCTGTCCAGGTAATCTGCTAAATAACGCGGTCTCGCACAGACATTGATACACAGCAGCAAAGATCGTATGACGCGGGATACGGCAATTAGGATATTGTTGTTGATAAACCCTCTGTGCAGCTCGTCCGTTGTGGTGTGCTACGTAGTACGTACCAACCATATCAGTGTACTCACTCCAGGTGTATCGCTCCATTAGTGAACAGAGACAATGCACTACTACACTGGTGGACAGCAGTTGCCTACAACTGAAGAGCGTAATACTCCCTCTAACAACTGAAGGTCGTAATACGGCCTCTAACAACTGAAGAGCGTAATACGGCCTCCACCGGTTGAAATAATCCTCATAGGAAAAAATTACAGTAGGGAAAAATATTTGATTTGATATCCCATACAACCTCCCAGAATTTGCCGGTTTAAATACTTTTCACCCTGTATGAATACGGTCTTCTGTCTAATATACAAGACGCAGAATTAATTTTCTTGCAAATGACACCATAATTATAACAAATCAAAACATACAGAATGCAACAGAATAAGTGGTAAATAATGTTGGAGAATAGTATCTTTAAATCACTAGTTTTCTGCAAGTAGTTTCACTATCAGTTTCAAAAAGACAAAATATATTCAATTCTGTGTAATTAGAGGTCCTACATCAATGATAATTACAACATAGCGTGAGGTAATAATAACTGGGACAAAAAAGAAAATTTTTTTTATATCTATGATGGTAAGAACATAATATACACTTGGGATATCCTCAAACAATTAGCTCAGCTATATTTCCAATTAAAATTATTACAAGTCTTAAGGAGAGAAAACATTAAGTCGACATAATTAGTGTATTTTTATTCAGTAACATCTGTTTAATGAGTCACAGTTGCAAAATATTAACGCAGATTCCTCACAGACAATTGGAAAAACTTGTAGAAGCCGACCTCAGGGAAGATCAGTTTGGATTCCGTAGAAATGTTGGAACACGTGAGGCAATACTGACCTTACGACTTTTCTTAGAAGATAGAGCAAGGAAAGGTAAACCTACCTTTCTAGCATTTGTAGCCTTAGAGAATGCTTTTGACAATGTTGACTGGTATACTCTCAAATTCTGAAGGTGGCATGGATCAAATACAGGGACCGAAATGCTGTTTACAATTTGAACACGAGCCAGATGGCAGTTATAAGTGTCGATGGCCACGAAAGGGAAGCAGTGGTTGGGAAGGGAGTGAGGCAAGGTTGTATCCTTTCTCCGATGTTATTCAATCTGTATATTGAGCAAGCAGGAAAGGAAACAAATGAAAAATTTGGTGCAGGAATTAAAAATTCATGAACAAGAAATAAAATCTTTGAGGTTTGCCGATGACGTTGCAATTCTGGCAGACATAACAAAGGACCTGGAAGAGCGGTTGAAGGTAATGGACAGTGTCTTGAAAGGAGGATATAAGATAAACACCAACAAAAGCAAAACGAGGATAATGGAATGTAATCGAATTATATCAGGTGATGCTGAGGGAATTAGATTAGGAAATGAGACACTTAAAATAGTAAATGAGTTTTACTATTTAGGGAGCAAAGTAACTGATGATCGTAGACGTAGAGAATATATAAAATGTAGACTGGCAATAACAAGGAAAGCGTTTCTGTATAAGAGAAATTTGTTAACATCGATTTAGGCTGAAGTGTCAGGAAGTCTTTTCTGAAAGTATTTGTATGGAGTGTAGCAATGTGTGGAAGTGAAACATGGACGATTAATAGTTTAGACAACAAGAGAATAGAAGGTTTCGAAATGTGCTACAGAAGAATGCTGAAGATTAGATGAGTAGATCACGTAACTAATGAAGTGGTACAGAACAGAATTGGGGAGAAGAGGAATTTGTGGTACAACTTGACTAGAAGAAGGGATCGGTTGGTAGGACACGTTCTGTGGCATCAAAGGATCACAAATTTAGTATTGGAGGGAGGCGCGGAGGACAAACATCGTGGAGGGAGACCAAGACATGAATACACTAAATAGATTCAGATGCAGTAGTTACTCGGAGATGAAGAAGGTTGCACTGTATAGACTAACATAGAGAGCTGCATCAAACCAGTCTGTGAACTGAAGACCACAACAACAACAACAAAGTCATACGAAATAATGTTCTGCGGCAACTCATCTTTAAGAAGGCAAGTCTTCATTGCTCACATACAGGCTGTAAATTAATATGTGGCGCTCACATACGATCGTGTTGTAGACATCTATTTAAGGAGTAATGCATTTTGACTGTTGTTTCATGTTATATTCATTGTCTCGTGAAGCTTGTTGTAAATAACCGAGTACAGTTCAATGAGGTACATAATTACAATACCAGAAGAAAAAAATTACATTCATTGTTCCACATTAGAATTGTCTTTAGAGGGTGCGCAATTCTGGCACCAAAATTTTTTATCACTAGCGCCGTGATACCAACTGTCGGATAGACAAAAAAGTCAAATTTAAAAACCAGCTGTAAAAGTTTATCATCGACAGTTCTTTCGATTCCGTACAAGAATTCCTATTTTTCTGTGTAAAAGATTGCGGGTACGTTAACTAATTCGGATCGGTATTTAAAATAAATATTAAAAAATTAAAATATGCAAAAGTCTTTGAATAGTCAGTATGTAGCCACATTTACATACGAATGTATAATGTCAACGTAAAACGTGCCGTTCCACATCATCAAGGCTCATCGGACAAATGTCAATCTAATATCGCGCCCCACATCTGAGAAGTGTCATGGACTGTGGAGAAACCAGAAACATCTTTTAAATAGAGCGCTATAGAATGAGGGGTACGTTGTTTACGTCTAAAGGATGCTAAATTTTTTATTTTTGATCAATAGTTTCTTAGATGATGATCAGTTTGGGTGTAGGAAACTTCACAGAAGCTCTCCTGCGAACCTTGCAGAACTAGTACTTCTGGAAGAAAGGATATTGGGCAGACATGGCATAGTCACAGACTGGGGGATGTTTCCAGAATGATATTTTCACTCTGCAGCGGAGTGTGCGCTGATATGAACCTTCCAGGCAGATTAAAACTGTGTGCGGACAGAAAGTAGGAGACGAGGTACTGGCGGATTTAAAGCTGTGAGGACGGGGCATGAGTCATGCTTGGGTAGCTCAGATGGTAGAACACTTGCCCGCGAAAGGCAAAGGTCCAGAGATCGAGTCTCGATCCGGCACACAGTTTTAATGTGCCAGGAAGTTTCATATCAGCGCACATTCCGCTGCAGAGTGAAACTCTCATTCTGGAAACATCCCCCAGCCTGTGGCTAAGCCACGTCTCCGCAATATCCTTTCTTCCTGGAGTGCTAGTTCTGCAAGCTTCGCAAGAGAGCTTCTGGAAAGTTTGGAAGGTAGGAGACGAGATACTGGCAGAAGTAAAGCTGTGAGGAGTGCCTGTGAGTCGTGCTTGGGTAGCTCAGTTGGTAGAGCACTTGCCCGCGAAAGGCAAATTCCCGAGTTCGAGTCTCGATCCGGCACACAGTTTTAATCTGCCGGGAAGTTTCATCATTTCAATTATTAGTAGTAAGTTACAGAGCACCCACAAAAGAACAACACAGTAATTAAAGATAAACGTTTTCGCCGCCGCAAACTTGTCATCGTTCTAGAAATTTTAACTACTTATCGAGGGACAGATTTTCATCTTAATATCATTATTGGAATCAAAATCAGAGAAAACGTATGGACTCGAAACGTACTTCTCGACCAATGTATTAAATATCGTACAGAACTTTACATACTGTCAGTTATCAAATGCCTCTCTCACAAATAGCATTAACTCAGTTATGGGGTATTATTAAACATTATTTATCCAACCAAACTATCTTTAACTAAAATAACAAACTAGATTCTTCATTGCCTGTATTGCGTAGCCAGTTTACACGGAAACTGACTTTGCACTATCCATTTCAAATAATTGTAAATCTTTGGTCTTGATAACAAGACAACACTTTCGACTGTTATTGATCGTACTACTTCTTCACATACAGGATGTTTCCTCGATGATGCATCCAACAGCTGCTTGCAGAGTTAGCAACATTGTGTAAGTGGTCATTGTCCGAAAATACTCTTCAGAAACGTTATTAAGGAGGTTTCCTACAGGCCTAAGATATTACGAGTATGAATTGACATGAACACCCTCAAAGGTATCAGCTGTGTATTGACACTTGAGGGAAGTATGCCAAAGGATAAAAAAAACAAGCCAATTACCTGAGATAATGGGACAGTCACGTCGGCGACATTTCTCATCACGTTTGCTACTTTTGTGAAGCTCTTTCTCTTGAGTAAATCATCCAATTTTTGTGAAATTGTAATCAATTTTCTATCTGTACCTAAACATCACATCTACCGGTTTCCGTCCCTATGATATAATCCTTAACCGTGTGCAATTTTTTTGTCTTAGAATGTATGATTAGGTAGCTGGCCAGTTCCAGCTTCAAACTGCAATGGCCTGGCTGTTTATTAAAGTGCTCTTCCAACTGTTTATTTTTGCAATGTATACATAATGAAGTGAAAAACACTGTTCTACACACAAAAGCTGTCCAATGAACCCTAATGTTTGTCCTACGTATAACTTGCGAAACGACCAACAAGATAACATTAAAGGGATCCGAGATCACATGGAGGGCTAGCAACATTCTTTATTCCCGCACACCTTTCGCGAAGGAAGAGGGAAGTCGTGGCTGTGCAAACCAGTATCACCTGCTACACTCCATCAGGTGACTTCGGAGTACAGATTCAGATGAAGGCGTACAAGTCAGCGTTTCACCTGTCTATTACGTTAAGTAATAACTCAAAATATGGTTGTGTCAGGTGTTTTGTGCACCAGTCAGAGTTCATACCATCATAATGCAACGCATTAGTAGTGAATGCGTTATATTAATTCCAGTTAGTATCTTATCATCTTGTTTCTACTTAATTGGCCGTTTTTGCTTCTACCTGGAGCCTAACAAACGCTGACCTATTGGGCAAATAATAACACGGGCTTACTAGCAGAAATGGCCATGACGCAATTGGGAATACGATAGGGCTCTCTGACAGAGAATTTTACAGACGTTACCTTCCCTTGTCGACAGACATTAGTGGTGCCTTCCATTTTATGTGACGATACGATCAGGAAATGGTTTTAAAGTTACAACACCTTCTGATCCTAACTGTACTTTAAGAATATAACTGACTAAAAGTTTAAATGGAAACCTGGACATAAAGAATTTGCAGATAGGAGCAGCTGTCAAATGTCCTCTTGACACGTTGCCGTCCCAAACCGCTTCCAAGTGTCCACTACCGCGATCAGTACCCAACTTTCTCACACCTTATCTGTTGAGGAGAACTTGCATTTAGCGGCAAAACATGTTCAGATTAAGTGAGAAAAATTGTTTTCCTAATAGGAAGCAGTTGCTGTGAGCCTTTAAAACTAAATAGACAGCAGTTTTCATCTGCACGTGTTTCCATCGACGCTTTATAATAACTAGTTAATATATAGGTAATAATGTAATAAGGTTGATACTGGTGAGCTTATAATCCTCTTTGTTTCATTATTCCTGTGGTATGGTTGCCAGGATTTAGGACGAAATTGTAAGCGAATTAACACAGCAGACCACCCGATAGATGTTCACAGGGTTTCAGGTGAGGAGCTCTGAACGTGCAGCCAGCATATCCACCTGGTTATCGACGATCCACAATATAGTAACTCATTTTTATTTGAAATAGTACAATAAAGCTAGTACAAAAATGTTATGGTCCCAAATTATTATCACAGTGATTTTTCAAATTGTAGAGGTTCGGCTGTACTGTAATATCCTTCAATAATTGTAAGAAACGTGGTTGAAAGAAAAAATGAACCTTCTCTGAATGTGAAATAGATAAATTGAAAGGTCCCCATTATAATCGGCCATCTTCCATATATTCTGTTTTTATGTAGTTTCGACTGGCGAGCAGTCTTTTCTATTATATCTGTGGCACATTCCGCATATTCATGACTTCTTCCGGTCCGCGAATGAATCTACCTGTAGCGTACGTAGCTTCGACCATTATCTTGCAATGTTGTTGTAGCCATACATGCCTTGCTTGTTTTGAAGGAAAACAAGTTCTGCTTTAGGCTATTCCGTTTGGCCCGTCCGAATACCGATCTGGCTAATAAACATTGGAGCTACAACTTCTGGTTTTTAAGACGTCCTTTGATAGATATCTAAGACCTGTGGACATCAAGTATTCAAGATTTTTATACAGTATGATTCCACAGCAAAGAATTCTGTTGCTTGGCCAGTACGGTATGTGATAACTCAATGTTGGGTATTGATATGAAAGATTGTAACAACTAAATACGGCATTTTGAAGAAAGGTAATTTAACGAAAAATAACAACTTTAACAAAGAAGTAATGAAAGCTATGTCAAGACGTTTAGTTATAGAGTGTTAAATTAACATCGTGATGGATGGACTGTCGGAAAACAAGAAATGAAGAACAGAGTAAGGAAAACAGAGATGCATACATGAAGAAACATAAAAACATCATAACTGAACAAAAATGGTAACATACAGTGCGCATTCAAATAAATGAAGAACATAAACACGTTGCTGAAGGGGAAACACGTATTTCTGAGCTATGTTTATTTTATTTTATATATACAATTTTTATTTTAAGAATACATTCTCTGGGAAATTCGTGGGATGTAAACTATGAGGCAAGTCAAGGGCATGCGGACTGCAAAGAGCCATCAGTGGAACACTTAGAACACAACAATATGGACTACAGTACAGAAAGAAATGTCGCGTCAGCTAGGCGGTGCTTTTGTAAATGATGATAAGCGTGGGAAGTTTTCAGGAACCCTTACGCTAAACTTTCTGTCGATGAGTTGTGTTAGTCCCAGCCCGAACGACAAAAAGATTTTTTGCCTTGAACTTACCTGTACTGACTTACGCTGTTGCCAGAACCACTCAGTTAAAACCGTTCCATTTCCATCAACTAGAGTAACACAGGCCGATATGAGTGCCACATCGTATGGCGTTAAGTCATTTTCTTGATATGTATCGTACATCAATTACCGCAATGACTGCACCATTTTTAACCATTGTCTCAATCACAAGTAGCTTCTGTGTAGCTGAATGTCCATGAAACCAGGGCTTATTTCCCACAAATCGATCGTTTTGTAGTTGTAATTGAGCTGCAATTGGAGTCCTCTGCAGTAGATTAAAGGAGCTGACAATTACTGCCTCCATTGTAAAATTGCATTACTGATGGTGGATCGGGACAAATGTAAATCCTGTGAAGCCTCTGTATGTCGATGTTGTAACACGTGTCAGATAACGTGTTTTAGAGTTATATCTACTTATTCTCCTTATAACGCGTTTGGATGTACACTATCTTCAAAGTATTGGCGTATGTCAAGGTCAATGTCTCGTCTATATGTTTCCGCAACTAACGTAAGTGTTATCAGTGCCACAAATCAACCACATGTCATTAGAATCAAATTCTCAGTTTAATAATTCTTACAAAAGAGATGTCTATGATATTGACGCATTACAGTTTCGGTTGATTTCCCTCGGATGCGTATGAATAATAGAATACTCGCAGACAGTCATAGATTGTAAGATCTACCGCTGGGAAATATATCTTGTCTCTTAAAACTGTAAATTACTAAACAACAGTTTTTCCAAATAAGTCTCAGAAATGGATTTGTTATTTCTAAGTTATCGTTGAACGATCATACTTCAGAAGATACCGATTTACGTAGCATTTAGTACACAGTAGGTAAGGTAAAATGCTAGTGAATTCTATTGAAATTACGTACATAACCCAACATCTCATAATAAAGCACGGTCCGATATAAAAATATTAAGACTAGAGCATTTAATCGTAGTATAAACATAATATAAGTACTAAGACATATCCAGGCAAGACTCTAACCTTTTAATTAAAAACAGTGTTCCGTTAAGGAACTTGAACTTCGGACTTTTTCTGTACCTTATGCCATGTCCCATAATTTTCTAAAACAAAAACTACCATTATGCAAAGATATTCATTTTGCTACTTTCATCCTGTGGGGAGGGTGCTCCGGATGGTTGACTTATTCGTGTAGAAGCATAAATCAGGGTTAAACTGTACGTAGGCGATAAGCCAGTAAAAAGAACATCACTAGTGGTTGTATTGTTTTGATTCGGTGATAATTTACAAGCATTTTTAGCGTTGCAGTTACCATAAGAACAAGCCATTAACAAGAACAGCAATTACAGCATACTGATTCACTTCCGACAGTCACGTCGCTGATCCAAACTGCACACAGGACAGGCCGTCACACACACGCATACGCGCACACACAAACACACACACACACACACACACACACACACACACACACATCTCCGCGAGCATGCACTTGCTGTAACTAACCGACGTCAGTGAAGTACTCTCAATGAACGACAAGCAGATCTCTTGATATTCCATATCTAAATGTAACCAATATAAAGGTCAAAGATTCACTACGCTGTCTAGTGTATTTATGTCTGACGTCTACTTTCACTGTCTGATTCAATGGTCGGAATCAACGAAAATTTAACGATGCTGTCTGAAAGGTATACAGTTTCGCAGAAGGTACGATATTTCTATGTCATTAAACTTGTTTCTCTGCTGTAAATTCGTCTCCGTCCGTCTCTATACCTAAGCTCACTAACGCATACCCTAGCATCGTTAACGTATCTATGTAGCCGTTACTAATCATGTTTCCACAAGGAACTTCCATTACTGATAAGTAGCTAGGAAGGCGTGCGTAAATGCAGAGAAGAGTGGCGTCCAGGGATATAGCGTCACTCCTGGAGCGGTTAACTGATGATTTATGGCATTATTGGTTCTAATGGTTCGAAGTACAATACTACACATCTCCTCAATGTGAAGTGCGCAGTGTCTCCGAACACGACAGTAAAAAAAGAATGGTTCAAATGGTTCTGAGCACTATGGGACTTAACATCTATGGTCGTCAGTCCCCTAGAACTTAGATCTACTTAAACCTAACCAACCTAAGGACATCACACAACACCCAGTGGCATTATTGGTAAAATATCTGCCTAATAGGGATATTAACTCGTAGGAATAGGGTATTAAGTGTCTGCGGCCTTCACACCATACCTCCCTTTGTTATCCATAAGGAAACATGTACGACTTGAAAGCATATACGACTCTAATAAACAAATGTTCATTATAACTATGAATATAATATGTATAGGTATCTTTACAGATCAATTGGTGACATCAGCAAACCTCGTCCATTAAAACTATGCACAGACTTATTATAATCAAGTTATTAATTTCTGCACGTCTGCGTAAACGCTGTAAACCGCACAATTCGTGTCACTGCGTATTTTGATGGTACAATAAAATATAGTAGACTGCATTGCTACATTGCTGCCTGACCTCGAATTGCGTATTTCGGAAATAAATGATTACATGCATAAAAGGGCACAGCGGTGAGTAGAACGAAATTCCGAATATTATTTCTTCCATGTCACTGATGCGAGGACTGAATAAATTACCGTGAGGGACATGAGTATTGTATGGTCGGTGTAGCTACTACTCTTGATTGTTGTTCTAATGCTTAGTGACTAACGTGGATAGAGTACACGCAGATTTTTGAGGCTGTACGTTGTACGTTTCATCACAGCGAAAGTGCAGCGCCAAAGCTCCTACAGTGTTCGGTATTGCTCTCGCGCCGTTGCTACCACCAGCTACCGATATGCCTCAAGCCGTGAAGTAGCTAACAAGGAACAGTAACGGCTTCAAATAATAAGTACAATATCAAAATCACTAAACAGCCACATTTTGTTAGGACGTGTGAAAAATTTATTTTATTGTAATGAAGTTAATAATTTCGGTCAGCGGAGACTTTCTGCACATCTTTGTAAATGCAGTGCACCGTACAGTTTGTCTGATAGGATATTTTGATGATACAGTGAAATACACCACGACAAGAATTGTATAATATACTGCATTTAATCAGATCTGAAGAAGATCATTGGTGACCGAAATTAATAACCTGATTCGTAAACATTTCTGGTCCGTGACTGGATTTTTAATAAAATAAACAGTTCCTGGATCCATGGAGAACCTTACAGCGACTGGGTAGAAAGTTGTGAGAGTACTTGGAAAAGTCATATTCCATGGCTGTATTAGAACTAATTTAACATTGCTCCGATTCTAAAAATTAACAACAACACGCAATACATCGTTATATGAATCCAATCCTTCTCAGGCGCCGCATTCACTGGCATATCGGTTGGAAGGGAAGAAGGGAAAGAAAGTACTTCGCCTGCAGGCCTTCTTGCGGACTGAGGGAAGTAATAATCGCCGTAGAGTTTAATAGCAGCAGCCGGGGTTCCAATATCTGGAGGGCAATCAGCGACACGGCTTCGTTCCTCGCGGACAGCTCTCGATAGGGGGAGGAAGGGAAGCGAGCCGAACGGGACCACGCCTCTGATATTCTCGCTTCTTCTACAGAGGAGAAAAAAATCCACTTCACGACATCCGGAATTGACTTACCGTCGCCTGCTCCAGACGACGCTGTACCTCATCGACACATCTAGCCCGATAACTAGGACACACAAGTTTCGACATTCGCTGCACTAAAGCTTGTCACGTTCTCATAACAAAAGTACTCTAAGGAAATTAGTAATATTTCTTAAGAGGTTACTGTCGGTCAGCAAAGACTGGTGCTAGATACAATTACTGACTTGATCGTTAAATCATACAAGAGATGTATCAAAGAAGTAACAATAATTTTTGTACTCTGAAAACAATTTTACTTATTTCGTTAGTTTCTGGCCGGCTGAGTTATTTCAAATTGAAAAACAGACTGTATTGGAAAATTTTTTGTCTTCAACAACGCGTTTCGCTCTATCGGGGCACCATCTGAATTTCTAACACTAACCCACACTTGTGTTAGTGTTAAACGTGCCTATTGATGGCGTTGTCTGGTGTTGTAGATAAGATGCACCTCTCATTCTGTACGAATATGTGATGGGTGGATTTTGTATCCAGGTACTTTTATACAATCTGATGATACGAAAAGCATTATTGAAATTAAATAACCTTACACTCAGACTGGTTTTCAGTTTGAAAGAATTCTACTTACTCGTTCGTATCGATGTTGTTCCCTTCAGAATAGTCCACACTAGACACTTTACACGTACGCCAGTGCTTTCTCCGGTCTCCGAAACACTTCTTGAACTTATAAATACCCTACTGCAATGGTATTGCTGACGATAATTGACTTCAGTAAATTATCATTGTCTTGTGATAGAAAACTAGTGCCCTGAGTAGCGATGTATAAAAAATCTGTCTCTACTTATCTTTTCGATGGTGCAGTAGCCCAGAGGCTAAAATTATCTATCCAATACTATCCAATGAAGATAACTGGGCTCGCTTCGTGAAACGACAGCAAACTAATTATTTGCTGTTGTACACTTGAAAGCAAATTTTATAATGATATACTTCGGAACATACTGAAATAGTTTCAATTACATTATTTTTCGATTCTGATTCATGATTTTAAGTTATGCCAAGCAGTGTGTAAGGTGCTGGCTATGATTTTAAGTTTGCTAGCATGGACTGAGCTGATGGTAAACTAGTGGTCTTAATATCTATATTTCGTTGATAATAGGCAAAAATGTGACAGTAATACACATAATCACTAATTCCTATCGTTCTTTTAGAACGTCTCCTGATGATGGTGTCGTACACCGTAAGTGCAGTGGCCACACTGTGGTCAATTGAAGTAGGGCGACTTTCTGCTCTGAAGACAAATAAAATAATTTCTGTAATCTGATGCAGCGGGTACAAGCAGCACAGTACGGTCTTACGGGGAAAAACACAATGTATAGCCGTAACTCATATTTTCTTTTATATATATTGCCTGATGCGTCTTAAAATTATCTGGGATGCTTGAAGTGAAAGACTGAATTGAAACCTTTGGATTTATCAACAGTTACTTGTATAAGAAGGAAATTGGAATTGCGTATCCAACAATGTTCTTAACTTACGAAATGAAGACTTGACAATAACTTAGCAGGCAAAGTGATCAACTTGTGGTGTATCTCTGTGGGAAGATGGCAAAGGATTTTATAGGCTTGTGTGTGATCCAACATGCTGCAACAGAGGTAAGCGTTGCTAGGCAGGGCAAAGAACAAGAGAGAAAGTTGCTATTATTCGTTCACAGAGATATGCGCCGCTGAAAATCTTACAGTTTTATTATCCAATTTGCACGGGATATTAGCAGAACGAGAGTGAATTTCACGTTAGTTGCAGCTATTAAACCAAGAGAACGAGCACACTGGTCAACCTAAGGCAGGGCAATGTAAAGACTTTGGCTTACGACACGCGTGGCAAATATTTCAGCAGTTCGGAAGGAGTTTGGTACACAGAACTGCGACTAGTGCTAACAAGATCTGATCGAAACCTAACTTACAGCACGCCAGCAATCTACCGCAATGCGTCTCACCGTCATTGCCTCGCGGTAGAGTTGCTCAATGTGTCCCCACAGGCTAACAGCATCGCCAACCTTACCACACTGCAGCTCGTTCCGTCTTCAACTGCCAACGGTTGAGAGAACACACTTTTTGGCACATATTCCGGCCAATAACAGGCCTAGCTTCCGGGTGCAGAACAAGAGTCCAATCGGCTCGCGACAAAAGCGCACACGACGGATCCCATGTTCGCCCGTTTTAACTGACAGAATTTCTAGAAATGTCTCATTGCTTCTACCGCGAACTTCTGCCAACCAATGGAAACACTCGCCCACGACTTCATGTCGAAAGATGGCTTCACCTACGCGCCCGGAGTCATGTACGCCAAGATAGAGACAGTTGGGGTCCTTTGCCGCCATTTTTCTCGTTGCTGTTCTATCCTCCCCCTGCTATTGTCCTGTGCATTCCAACGGTTCAGTCCCCCATTTTTATCTCAGAGAGAGCAAAAAATTCGCTTTAGGCCACAACCAAACTAACAGAATGGATATCATGCAGGGTGTGTTCATGAAATATAGGCTGTTAATCGTGACGGGAAATTTATGATGTCCGCAGCTCGTGGTCGTGCGGTAGCGTTCTCGCTTCCGGCGCCCGGGTTCCCGGCTTCGATTCCCGGCGTGGTCAGGGATTTTCTCTGTCTCGTGATGACTGGGTGATGTGTGCTGTCCTTAGGTTAGTTAGGTTTAAGTAGTTCTAAGTTCTAGGGGACTGATGACCACAGATGTTAAGTCCCATAGTCCTCAGAGCCATTTGAACCAAATTTATGATTTTATGAAACACATACTCCACAGATCACTTCCTATAGGCACTGGTCCGAGTGGAATATGATAAAGATGGCATATAAAAAAGGTAAAATACCGTCCGTAGTTGATAGGTCATACTATACTGAAAGATGTAATCAAATAAACGTACGTCTTCCAAGTATACACCCGCTACGAGTTTACAGAACCGAGACACGAACACGACTACTCGCCTTGCTTGGCATCAATCATTTCCGAAGATAATCTTACTTCAAAGATAAATATTTTCACTGCCTTTTCTTGAGTCATCCGTCTTCTAACTGGTCTGATGCACCCCTCTACGAATTCCTCTCCTGTGCTAAGCTTTTCGTCTCAGAGTAGTACTTGCAACCTACGTCCTCAGTTATTTGCTGGATGTATTCCAATTTCCGTCTGCCTCTACAATTTTTGTCCTCTGAAGCACACTGTAGTCCCATGGAAGGTATTCCCTCATTTCTTAACTGATGTCCTATAATCCTGTCCCTTCTCCTTGTCAGTGTTTTCCACATTTAGCTTTTCTCTCAGATTCTGTGCAGAACTTCCCCATTAGTTACCTTAGCAGTCCACGAAATTTTCAACATTCGTCTATAGCACCACATTTCAAATGCTTCGACTGATCACTGTTCCGGTTTTCCCACAGTCCTTGTTTCAATGCCACCCAATGTTGCACTCCAAATGTACAGTCTCGGAAATTTCTTCCTCAAATTCAGGCAAATGTTTGATACTAGTAGACTGCTTTGGCCAGGATGCCCTTTTTGTTAGTCCTAGTCTGCTTTTGATGTCCTTCTTGCTCCGTCCGTTAGTGGTTATTTTGCTGCCTAGGTAGTAGAACTTGTTAACTTCGTGACCACCAATCCTGATGTTAAGCTTCTCACTGTTCACATTTCTGCTACTTCTCGTTACTTTCATCTGTCTTCGATTTACTCTCAATCCCTATTCCGTACTTATTACACTTTTCATTATGTTCAGCGGATAATGTAATTCTTCATCACATTCACTCACGATAGAAATGTTTTCAGCGAAGTGTATCATTGATTTACTTTACCTTGAATTTCAATTCCACCCCTGACCCTCTCTTTTATTTCCATCATCGCATTTTCTATGCACAGATTCAAAAGTAGCGACGAAGGACTACATCCCAGTCTTACACCCTTTTTAATTCAAACACTTCGTTCTTGGTTGTCCACACTTATCACTCCCTATTGACATATTGCATATTACATATTGTAGATTACCCGTCTTTCCCTATTGCTTACCACTACTTTTCTCAGAATTTCGAACATCTTGCACCATTTTACATTGTGGAAAGCTTTTTCCAGGTCGATAAATTCTGTGAACGTGTCTTGATTTTTCTTCAGTCTTGCTTAAATCATCAACCACAGCATTTGAATTGCCTCTCTGGTGATTTTAGCTTTCCTAAAGCCAAACTGATCGTCATCTAACACAGCCTCAATTTTCTTTTCCAATCTTCTGTGTATCATTCTTGTCAGCAACTTAGCTGCATGATCTGTTAAGCTGATTGTGTGATAATTCTTTCACTTGTCGCCTCTTGCAGCCTTCGGAATTCTGTGGATGATATTTTTTCGAAAGTCTGATGGTATGTCGCCAGCTCAAACATTCTACACACCAATGTGAATGGTTTTTTTTCCGCTCCCCCCAGTGATTTTAGAAATTCTGATAGGATATTATCCAGCCCTTCATTCTTATTTGATCTTATATTCCCCAAAGCTCATTTAATTTTTGATCCTAATACTTTATCCCCTGTGTCCTCTACATCCCTGTCTCCTCTAAATCGACCTCTGTTTCTTGTTCTATCACGTCAGACAAATCTTCTCCGTTATAGAGGACTTCAGTGTGGTCTTTCCACTTATACGCTCTCTGCTCTTCATTTAACAGTGGAATTCCCGTTGCACTGTTAATGTTACCACCCTCGCCTTTAATTTCACCGAAAATTATTTTCACTTTCCTGCATGCTGAGTTAGTCCTTTCGACAATCATTTCTTTTTAGATTCTTCACATTTTTCTTGCAGCCACTTAGTCTTAGCTTCCCTGCACTTCCTACTTATTTCATTCCGAAGCAGCTTGTATTTCCGTATTCCTCAATTTACTGAACATTATTTTACTTCCTTCGTTCGTCAATCAACTGAAACATTTCTTCTGCTACCCATAATTTCTTCGCAGTTACCTCCTTTGTGTATATATTTTTCTCTCCAATTTCTGTGACTGTGCTTTTTGGAGATTTCCATTCCTCTTCAACTGTACTGCTACTTAGTCATTCATTATTGCTGTGTTTATAGCCTTAGAGAACTTCAAACGTATCTCGTCCTTCCTTGTTACTCCCGTATCCCACTTCTTTGTGTATTGTTCCTTTTTGACTAATCTCTTTAATTTAAACCTACTCTTCTTCACTACTGAATTGTGATCTGTGTTTATATCTGCTCCTGGGTAAGCCTTACAATCCATACCTGATTTCGGAATCTCTCTCTGACCATGCTGTAAATTTACTGAAATTATTCCCATTATCATCCAGCCTTTTTCATGTATACCTCCTCCTATTGTGATTTTTGAGCAGAGTAATTGCTATTACAAGCTGACAGTTATTAAAGAATGGAATTAGTCTTTCTCCTCTCTCATTCCTTGTCTCTAGTCCATATTCTCCGTAACCTTTTCTTCTACTCCTTCCCCTACAACTGCATTCCAGTCCCTGATGACTATTAGATTCCCCACTTTAAGTACTATATTACCCTTTCAATATCCTCATATGGTTCCGGCGGAGGTTCGAGTCCTCCCTCGGGCATGGGTGTGTGTGTTTGTCCTTAGGATAATTTAGGTTAAGTAGTGTGTAAGCTTAGGGACTGATGACTTTAGCAGTTTAGTCCCATAAGATTTCACACAACAAATCGAGAAAAATATCCTCATATACGTTCTCTATCTCTTCATCTTCAGCTTTCGACGTCGACATGTATACCTGAACTATCGTTATCGGTGTTGGTTTGCTTTCGATTCTGATAAGAACAAACCTATCACTGAACTCTTCACAATAACACACTCTTCGTCCTACGTTCACATTCATAACGAATCCTACTCCTGTTATACCATTTTATGCTGCTTTGACGATATAAAATATTTCTGTGATATTGCGTCGTTATCGACAAAATTTGTATTCATACAACATTTTGTTACATAAACTTATTTTGACGTTACGAGATATATAGCTTTACTAATTTTATTTAAGTTTAACGTAATAATTTCCAGTGTACATATTTCTGCACAAAAGGCATGCCGAATATTCTCCTAAATATGAAATAGTAGGCCTATAAGAAACTAGAAATAATTGAGAAATGCAATAAATAAAAACAAGCTCCGCAGTCACGTTACATATAAATACGACGAGAAAGGTTATCGTACGATGCATAAATAGAGAGACCGGCATCGAGCGATTCAGTCAGGAAAAAGAATATCAGCCCACCATCGTTACAGACTTTATGTTTGGGATAGCTTTAAGCTCCCTCAGAAATACATTCTTAATTTCATCTGTGCTTTCAAACAACGGATTTTTAAAGTTTCTTTGTTATTGTCAATACAAAAGCCGCATGGACCCCTGTGTGGCATATCTATAGGCTGGGACAACATTACGGAACTATTTGTTTTATCATACAACGAAGGCTTTCACGACCGGATGATTCAGCTGCTGAGAATTTTTTCTGGTTGTATTGCCGTGGTCTAATGAAGTCTTCAATCCCGGACGTTTCGTTCAAGGCTACGTTGGACATCTTCGGAGGTGCTCCTGGTTATGCTGAGTCTTGCCGACTTGTTTTATACGTGATTGCGGTCGCAAAATTAGTTGGGTAACTATAGTTAATCGTATCTAGTGTTAACCCGTAGTACGTTATACCGTTCAAAGGAGGGAAGATTAGGGTATAACGTCTCATTGATGATGAGGAAATAAGAGACTGTGCAAAAGCTGAGAGTAGGACGAATGGGGGAATAAATGGTCTCGCCACATTATAGGAACCATCTAAGTGTTAGTTAAAGTGGTTTAGAGAAATTACCGACATCCTAAATATGAATGGCCAAACGAGGATCTGTGTTGCCGTCGTCCTGTGTACAAGTCTATTTTCTTACCACAGCGTTGCCATGCTAGTAACGTGGTTCAAGGGAAAACTTTCCCTGTTGAACATAAACCGGAATAAAAATACTGATATAGAGATAGTTTCATAAAAAGAATTGATACCACTAATAGGAAGACCACTGTCACTATTATACGGTGTCTCAATATTTTGGGTCAAACTGAGACAGGTAATAGTCGGCCCACAACCGATTATATTGAGATAGTCAACCAATGGTCAGAAATGCAACTTTACTGTGTTATGGACAAATGCGGCGTACACGACATACAGGGTGGCGCACGAAATGTGTTACCAATTGTTTCTTTCACAATTTACGACGCACATTAGATATTCAGCTGGAAACTCTACAGCAGTACCAGCAGAGCTTGTAAAAACAAATGAGTTACGAAATGACGTGTAATTCACGATACTGCCAGTAGGAGACTAGTAAGCAGCAATAGCTGACAATGGAAGACTGACAACACAGCAACGATCGGCATTTGTGTTACTTTTTCATGAAAGGAAAAGCCTTTTTTTGACTAAGAGGCGTTTTCGACAACAGTTTAACACGCGATGGGTCCCTTGCAAGAAGACCATCCACAGGTTGTACGATAAATTTGTACAGGAAGGAACAGTATTGGAATCGAAGCGAACTCTGCCTAAGCCTGTTTGTTCGCCGGAGAATATTGAAGCGGTACGAGTTGCTGTAAGGAGAAGTGGAGAAGTCCCGGGAAATCGTGCAGAAAGGCAGCGGTGCAACTGGGAATATCCTGACGTACCGTTCAACGCTTTCTCAAAAGTGACCTCCATATGTACCCATAAAAGATGACCTGTGCACAGAAGCTCACTGAAGAACCCAAGCAGCAGAGACTACTGTTTGCTCAGTGGGCAGAGGATAGGGAAGAAACTCTCAACAACGTTTGGTTTTCAGACGAGGGGCATTTTCATTTAGACGGTGTGGTTAACAAACAAAATGTACGCTTTTGGGCCACTGAAAACCCACAAGTGCTTCATGAACGACAACATTATGCTCCGAGGATTACAGTCTGGGCAGCAATTTCCAGTCACGGACTTATTGGACCCTTTTTCTTTGAAGAAACTGTGAACAGCGAGCGTTATTTGAGCATGCTTCGCAATAGCTTCATTCCACAGCTTCTTGCTACTGCCTTGCTCTTCAACATGCAGTGGTTCATGCAAGATGGAGCAAGGCCACATACTGCAAACACTGTGTAGGAGTTTTTACACGCACATTTCGACATGCGGATCATTTCACTCAGGTCTCCAGGTCGCTGCAATGACAGACAAAATAGGCCCCCCAATAGTCCAAACCTCAATCCATGTGACTTTTTCCTTTGGGGGTACCTACAGGAAAAAATTTTCCCGAAACGTCTACGTGATTTAATGGAGCTCAGAAGACTTATTCTTCAAGCTTGCACCGAAATTACGGAAGACATGTGCAGTAGGGTAATCACTAACTTTAATGTTAGTTTGAAGTAAGTTAGGAAACAAAATGGTGGACATATTGAGCATGTGCTGAGTTACAACAAATCTCCATCGACGGCTCTTCTTTGTAGTGTATGTTCCTTTCAGATTGTAATGACAATAACGTTTATATTCAAAAACAAGATGGTAACACATTTCGTGAGCCACCCTGTATATGTACGTCATATCAATTGTTCAAACCTACAAACGCCAGTCTGAATGCATGTATTTCAACTTTGCATGCAGTTCTGGGGGACTCTCTCAAGGACCCCATGTGTCTGTTGTACACAGGACAGGCAGCGGGTGATAAACAACGCACGTCCCTGACCACCTAAAAGACATATTGTACACAACTTAGCTTATAGCACGTGTGACATGTGACGACCGCACCCCACCGGTGCATTAACCTGTGCCACACACACACCACTATTCCTGGTGTCATTTGTCCACAGCATCTAAGAGCTCTGTGTACAGAGCATGACGTGTAGTCGAAGATGGAACGTTAATCTTCTGGATATAGTACCTGTAAAGCAGCACGAATGTACGGCGAACGCGTTCCCAGCAGGCGTTATCCTAATTGGAAGAAATTTATTTCTTTGGATAGCAACTTACGAGAAACAGTGTCGTTCACATCAAAGAGAGACGGTAAAGTTCCCGCCAAAGACATTACCTAACACCAGATTATGCGGAAATGGTGTTGGATAGTGTGGTCGATCACCCAGCAAAAAGCATCCGTCAACTTGTCCATTAAACGCAGGATACAATGTGGTAACTACTGGTGGGATAGGTATTACACTTGTATCATAAGGACCGTATACCAGAACTGGGATCAATGGTTTTCCATCATTGGATTATCCACTGCAATGCTGTAGTGCCAAACTTCATACGATTTGTATTGATCACTGATGCGGCATCATTCAGCTGTGATCGTGTTTTCAATGTTTCCAACACTGGCAACACCCATGTCAGGAGGAGAGAAACTCCTATATCACCCACGTCTGTGCTCACGTCCAACGACTCTCTGCCAACGCATGGGCGGGTATTGTCCAAGATTAACTAACCAGATTATCTAACAGGACCTTATTTGCTATCCTCCCGTTTCAGGGGTCCACGTTACATGGTGTCTCTGAGAGGTGTGCTACCACAG
Source organism: Schistocerca piceifrons (assembly GCF_021461385.2). NCBI lineage: Eukaryota > Metazoa > Arthropoda > Insecta > Orthoptera > Acrididae > Schistocerca > Schistocerca piceifrons. The sequence continues at coordinate 554,213,996 of NC_060138.1, read as the reverse complement.
TTCTTGGAGACTGAACCCCTTGTTCTCCGCGACAGGATGTGGTTCCTAGACGACGGTGCATCAGCCCACTTCGATGTTAATCTCCGTGAGCACCTGAAGAAGATGTACCCTCATCGTTGGATTGGAATGGTAGGTCCTGTCCCATGGTCAGTGCGATCGCCGAGTCCCACATCTCTGCAACTTTTCTTGTGGGGTTACGTCAAGATGAAACCCCGTAGAAACGGATGAAGATGTGCTTGCTAGGGCCCAAGCTGCCTGTCTCCTGGTACAACAGGCACCAAGGGCCTTTGAAAGAGCGCAGAAGAGCTTCATGCGTGGTTGCCATGCATGCGTTAAGACTGGCAAGTCGTCACTTAGAATAGTTACTATGAGCTACATTGCTGGTATGCAGTGTACCTTGTGTATGTCCGTATCACAATAAATATGCATTCCGACTATTGATTCGCTATCTCAATGTAATAGGTTGTGGACTCACAGCCATCTGTTTCAATTTGACCCAAAAGGTTTGAGACACCCCCAGCACACTGACGGAAAAAGAATCGCAACAACAAGGAGTTGTGCGACAGAAACGAAAGATGACAGGTGTGTTTATACATCTGAAAGATGAAAAGAAATAGTATCGGCAGCAATTGAGAGGTTTATACCAAATAAACTAACAAACGACGGAGCTGATCCTCATTGGTACACAGAAAGGGTTAGAACACTATTGCAGAAACAACGTTACAAACATGCCAAATTTAAACAGATTCAAAATCCCCAAGATTGGCGATCCTTTACAGAAGATCGAAACTTAGCGTGGAGTTCAATGCGAGACGCCTGTAACAGTTTCCACAACGAAACTTTGTCTCGAAAGTTGGCAGAAAATCCAACGAGATTCTGGTCGTATGTCAAGTAAGATAAGCGGCAAGAAACAATCAATGCCTTCTCTGGGCGATAACAATGGAGATACTATCGAAGACAGTGCTGCCAAAGCAGATTGACTAAACACAGTCTTCCGAAATGAATTCACGAAAGAAGACGAAGTAAATATTCCATAATTCGAATCGAGAACAGGTGCCAACATGAGTAACGTAGAAGTCAATATCCTCGGAGTAGTGAAGCAACTCAAATCACCTAATAAACGCAAGTTTTCTGCTCCAGCCTGTATACCAATTAGGTTCCTTTCGGAGTATGCTGATGCATTAGCTCCATACTTAACAATCATATACAACCGTTCGCTCTACGAGAGATCCATACCCAAAGACTGGAAAGTTGCACACGTCACACCAATATTCAAGAAAGGTAGTAGGACTAATCCTCTAAATTACAGGCCCATATCGTTAACGTCGATATAGAGCAGGATTTTAGAACATATACTGTGTTCGAACATTATGAATTACATCGAAGAAAGACAAGTGGCTGTGTATTCACATGAAGTGCTGAGTGCTATTGACAAGGCATTTCAGATCGATTCCGTATTCCTGGATTTCCGGAATGCTTTTGACACTGTACCACACAAGCGGTCATAGTAAAATTGCGTGCTTATGGAATATCGTCTCAGTTCGTAGTAATTGACGGAAAGTCATCGAGTAAAACAGAATTGATTTCAGGCGTTCCACAAGGTAGTGTCATAGGCCCTTTGCTGTTCCTTATCTATATAAACGATTTGGGAGACAATTTGAGCAGCCGTCTTCGGTTGTTTGCAGATGACGCTGTCGTGTATCGACTAATAAAGTCATCAGAGGATCAAAACAAACTGCAAAACGATTTAGAAAAAATATTTGAATGGTGCGAAAACATCTACATCTACATCCATACTCCGCAAGCCACCTGACGGTGTGTGGCGGAGGGTGCCCTGAGTACCTCTATCGGTTCTCCCTTCTATTCCAGTCTCGTATTGTTCGTGGAAAGAAAGATTGTCGGTATGCTTCTGTGTGGGCTTTATTCTCTCTGATTTTATCCTCATGGTCTCTTCGCGAGATATACGTAGGAGGGAGCAATATACTGCTTGACTCTTCGGTGAAGGTATGTTCTCGAAACTTTAGCAAAAACCCGTACCGAGCTACTGAGCGTCTCTCCTGCAGAGTCTTCCACTGGAGTTTATCTATCATCTCCGTAACGCTTTCGCGATTACTAAATGATCCTGTAACGAAGCGCGCTGCTCTCCGTTTGATCTTCTCTATCTCTTCTATCAACCCTATCTGGTACGGATCCCACACTGCTGAGCAGTATTCAAGCAGTGGGCGAACAAGCGTACTGTAACCTACTTCCTTTGTTTTCGGATTACATTTCCTTAGGATTCTTCCAATGAATCTCAGTCTGGCATCTGCTTTACCGACGATCAACTTTATGTGATCATTCCATTTTAAATCACTCCTAATGCGTACTCCCAGATAATTTATGGAACTAACTGCTTCCAGTTGCTGACCTGCTATTTTGTAGCTAAATGATAAGGGATCTATCTTTCTATGTATTCGCAGCACATTACACCTGTCTACATTGAGATTCAATTGCCACTCCCTGCACCATGCGTCAATACGCTGCAGATCCTCCTGCATTTCAGTACAATTTCCCATTGTTACAACCTCTCGATACACCACTTCATCATCTGCAAAAAGCCTCAGTGAACTTCCGATGTCATCCACCAGGTCATTTATGTATTTTGTGAATAGCAACGGTCCTATGACACTCCCCTGCGGCACACCTGAAATCATTCTTACTTTGGAAGACTTCTATCCATTGAGAATGACATGCTGCGTTCTGTTATCTAGGAACTCCTCAATCCAATCATACAATTGGTCTGATAGTCCATATGCTCTTACTTTGTTCATTAAACGACTGTGGGGAACTGTATCGAACGCCTTGCGGAAGTCAAGAAACACGGCATCTACCTGGGAACCCGTGTCTATGGCCCTCTGAGTGTCGTGGACGAATAGCGCGAGCTGGGTTTCACATGACCGTCTTTTTCGAAACCCATGCTGATTCCTACAAAAGTGGCAGTTGACCCTAAATAACGAAATGTGTGAGGTCATCCACATGAGTGCGAAAAGGAACTCGTTAAACTTCGGTTACACGATAAATCAGTCTAATCTAGAAGCCGTAAATTCAACTAAATACTTAGGTATTACAATTACGAACAACTTAAATAGGAAGGAACACATAGAAAATGTTGTGAAAAAGGCTAACGAAAGGCTGGGTTTTATTGGCAGGACACTTAGAAAATGTAACAGACCTACTAATGAGACTGCCTACACTACGCTTGTCCGTTATCTTTTTAGAATACTGCTGCGCGCTGTGGAATCGTTACCAGGTTGGACTGACGGAGTACATCGAAAAAGTTGAAAGAAAGGCCGCACGTTTTGTATTATCGCGAAATATTGGAGAGAGTGTCACAGAAACTATACAGTATTTGGGCTGGAAAACATTAAAACAAAGGCGTTTTTCGTTGCGACGGAATCTTCTCACGAAATTCCAATCTCCAACTTTCTCCTCCAAATGCGAAAATATTTTGTTGACACCGGCCCACAAAGGGCGGAACGATCACCACGATAAAGGAAGGGAAATCGGAGCTCGTACGGAAAGATATAGGTGTTCATTCTTTCGGCGCGCTATACGAGATTGGGATAATAGAGAATTATGAAGGTGGTTCGATGAACCCTCGACCAGGCACTTAAATGTGATTTGCAGAGTATCAATGTAGATGTAGATGTAGATGACGTGTATTCAGATTTCGCAACAGCCGCATAATAATCGCGCTAGTAGCGCTACCACGAGGTGCAGATGAGTTTTGCTTTAAACATACTCTGTAACGGTTATGAGCGTTAGTTACCTTTGAGATTGGACGTGGTGAGTGGATGTTAGCTCGACAAACCTTATCCTGCTAATGTTCATCGAAAAACTTGTTTTTGATACATGTATATGTACAGTCTCCACATTGTTTGCATGCTATTACGGAAGTGGTTTCAGGGAAGCCGAAACTAGTCATAAATTAAATAAAAAAGCTGGTTCTAGCAACGTCAGCTGTTTTCTACATCGAACAGTTAACAGACATGGCTCTTCCGCCAACCGAAGTGACCGAGCGGTTCTGGGCGCTAAAGACTGGAACCGCGCGACCGCTGCGGTGGCAGGTTCGAATCCTGCCTCGGGCATGGATGTGTGTGATGTCCTAAGGTTGGTTAGGTTTAAGTAGTTCTAAGTTCTAGGGGACTGATGACCTTAGAAGTTGAGTCCCATAGTGCTCAGGGCCAATTGAACCATGGCTCTTCCGTCATTGGACTAGCATGTTGGAAATCCACTTTATGAATTTACTTAGTGGTCCTTTCCCGTTACAAACTCGCAAACATGTATGCAGTACGAAACTGCAGTGCCTGTGTTGCGAAGAAGTACCGTGCAGTGTTCCTTCGGACATGTACGCACGCCTGCGAAATATCCGTGAGCGAGTTCTGATCCGGCACAGATTTTAACTGTCGTCATTTCATTATACAGCTGGAGGTGGTTCATATTTGCCATGAGAATACGCTTCACGTACGCAGTAGTAACAAACACCCGTTATGATAATAAATGACATTAGAACAACAGGCAGGGAAATTCTTCATAATAAGAAGGGCATTCAGAGCCCGGTAACAGAAATTTCCAATATACAATACTGCAAAATGCTGTGAAATGTCATCAGGCAGGCTAAAACAATGTATCATACAAAGAGAATAAAACGCTCCCAGAATAAATTAAAAAATATGTTCCATTGTGAAAGAGGTATCAGGGCGCAGTAATGGTGCACTGCATATTTCGCCTCTTTTGCTTGTGGATAAAACTGTTAGTGATGCTGCAGGGCTGTGCAAAATATTTAATAATCAATTTTTAAAGAAATCAGTGTCGCTGTAAGTTTTTTATTTATTTACTTCACTATCGCCTTTTCGACTGTAGGCCTATTCTCAGGTGCCCTTGAAGACTGTTTTTCAGCCGAATTCGCGATGCTGAAGTAACTAAATAAAAACTTACAGCCAAATGACGACAGTGCTTTCATTTCTAAACTTTATTATAACTGTTTTCCCCAAGCACAAAAATTTATTGTTAATTAATATGGTATCCTAACCAGGAAGGACTGACAGAAGCAATAGAGTGGATCCAACGAAGAGCGGCGAGTTCCTCCACGAAATAGTTTAGTTGGCGCGAGAGCGTTAACGAAATTCTCAACAAACTCCATTGGCAGACGTTACAAGAGATGCGTGGTACATCAGACAGAGGTTTACTATTGAAATTTTGAGAGAACATTTTCCGGGAAAAGTTGGACAACTGTTATTTCCTCCCATATGCATCTCGTGTAATGGCCATGACCAGAAAATTCGAGATATCAGAGCTAATACAGAGGCTAACCGACCATTATATTCCCACACGCCATTACCGAATGTGACAGCGTAGAGAGATCATTTAGTGGCACTGGAAGTAGTCGCCGTCACAGGATATTACATACCTTGCAGAAAATGCAGTGAACACATAGTGTGTTGTGGGGCGATCACTCTGTTGTAGAAATAATTCAAAAGTCAAGATCGCTTAAATACTGTTTACTAGATGACCGGTTTGAACACACTAACATGTATATATTCAAATGTGTGTGAAATCTTATGGTACTTAACTGCTAAGGTCATCAGTCCCTAAGCTTACACACTGCTTAACCTAAATTATCCTAAGAACAAACACATTCACCCATGCCCGAGGGAGGACTCGAACCTCCGCCGGAACCAGCCGCACAGTCCATGACTGCAGCGCCCTAGATCGCTCAGCTAATCCCGCGCGGCTTAACATGTATAAATCATTTGGATATCACGATATATACGGCAGACCAGCTGATATAAAATCTGAGACAATGATTTTATATCAGCTGGTCTGCCTCATGTATCGTTATATCCAAATGATTTATACAAGTTAAGCTACATTCAGATCCGATGATGGCACCTTTAGAGTGCTGAAACCGGTCATCTAGTAAACGGTATTTAAGCAATCTTGGCCTTTGAATTATTTCTTGCAGAAACTGATGAAGATGTAAGTACGTTACATTTGTTTATACTGATGGTCAACTGGTGTTCTGTGCGACCACCGACTATTGCCTCTATCGTCTTCAGGTATTCCTGCGTCTCGCTACCGTTTTGTAGCCTTGCGACTTCTCAGTATACAACAGGGAAAGGCTCGCTAAGTTTTTGACGTTCTCCAGAAGGTCGCTCTTATTTGTTGTGCGAGGTAATGGTGCTATAACATTAACGTGTAGTACGCCTGTATCTACTTTTATCTTTGAAGATATGTCTACTGTAAGAATGACATACTGCGTTTCCTTTACTAGCAAATTTTCGTTCCAACCACACAACTGCTCTGGTGTTCCGTTCACTCCTATTTTGTTCGCTAGGTGGCAGTGTGGGATTGTACCGACTAAAGCTCGGTATAGGGAAATTTTGGGCCCACTGCGTCGCTGGTGATACCTGTATCACCAGTGACTCAGTGGGCCGAAAATGGAGACCACTGGCAGGTTGGCCAAAGTTTCCTTATACAGAGCTTTAGTATCAACAGCCTTCTAGAAGTCAAGCAAGACAGTATCAAACTAGGCGCCGATATTTACTGCTTTCTGTGTCTCGTGGACGAACAGAGCGAATTTGGTTTCGCACGATCGCCGTTTGAGGAATCCATGCCCTTTCTTACAGTGAAACCTTTTCATTATTGTTTCCTAATGTGCATTCTCTCAAGATTATCACGAAATCAAGTAACTTTCAGCCTTTCGTGTTTGCTCCCGGACCTAGTAGGTGAACTGAACGCTGATTATATTACAAATTTCATGCACAAAGAGTGTTTTATGACCAGAGGAAAGATCACAACATGGCAGTTTACTTAATTGCACCGTAATCTAAGAGGAAAATTACTGTCGTGTTGCCGGCCGCGATGGTCTCGCGGTTCTAGGCGCTCAGTCCGGAACCGCGCGACTGCTACGGTCGCAGGTTCGAATCCTGCCTCGGGCATGGATGTGTGTGATGTCCTTAGGTTAGTTAGGTTTAAGTAGTTCTAAGTTCTAGGGGACTGATGACCACAGATGTTAAGTCCCATAGTGCTCAGAGCCACTTGAACCATTTTTTTTTTACTGTCGTGTTCGGAGACACTGCGCACTTCACAGTGAGGAGATGTGTGGTATTGTACTTCGACTTTTGGGTCCAGTCACTGAGATTGCGTAATGCCTTAGCATCACGGACTCCGTTCTTGACTACCCAAGTGAGGCAGAGCAGTGATTAAGACGGTGGACTCACATCGGGAATGGTTACAGCTAAATTCCTGACCATCCAAATCTAGAACCTTTGTAATTTACAGTGCTAGAATAATTTATTCCTATCCTACCCCAATCCGAATTTATGATGCGCATGTACCACCTTTTCCTTTTTCCGATGTTTTATTCCATGTAGAATGTTGAGAGAGAGCGTGCTATGTTAGAAACCTCGGTATTTTTCAATCTGTTTTCGGCAAAAACCTAGTGAGGAAAGAAGACTCTCGACTGAGAATTAATGGGAGCGAGATTTCTATTTCCTATTTTCCTTCAAATTAAAGCAATGTCGCCTCCATCTTTATCGTAGGTGGTGTTTCTAGTTCCGTGCACTGCATTTTTCACTCACACTCGTTACAGACAAAAATGCTTGGACCAAGCACTTGTACAGGGATTTGACAACAATATTAAAAAATTGCGACAGATGCACGCTTAAACATAAATGTAGATGCCAGCGAAGCCTCCAAGTTGCTATTGTATATTTGACCACGAACGGCACCTGTGCAGTGTGCTCAATAACTTCCAATTGTCATTCGTGGTCAGAAGAGTAATGTGTGTAGCTGTGAGGGCGTTATTCCCCACTAAGTGAATTACATTTATACTGCTTACAGGGAAAGTAGAAAACATCACATCGCGAAAGACAGTGAATGTTAAGTGATCGTGGCAGACGACGATTGAGGAGGATTGTGACGAAAAATAGGAGATCGACAGCTGCATCAATCACTGCAAAACTGGTTTGTCGCATTCGAGAATCCAGTTAGCACCTAAATAGCAATATGGGGTGCCATACAGGCAAGCACTTGCTTGGCAAGCTGTAATTCCAAAACCACTCGTCAGTGATGAAAACGCACTTAACAGAAACGAGTGGTGTCAAGACTTGAAACCTTGAGAATGGAGCAACTGCTCGCCGAGTTTACTTTCCTAGAGTGAAACACGGTGGGGTTTCGTTGATGATTTGGGCAGCCATATCGTAGTATTCCATGGGCCCGATGGGTACTTGCGAGGTCACACTACTGCCAAGGATATGGGACCATTTTGGCTGATCGGTTCCATCGCAGTGATCAGTGGTGTCTCAGAGCTCCTGTTCACACAGCTTACATCGTTCAGGACTGATTTTTTGAGCACTAGGATGAATTGTTCCATCCGTCTTGGCCATCAAATCTCAATATTATTGTCTGTGGTCTACTTTAGAGTGTGGGGTGCGTAATCGCTATCCACCTCCATGACCGCTACCTCAACCTGCCGCTAATCTGCAGGATGTATGGCATACGTTTCCCTTCGAGAACTTATACGACCATTGTTTATTCGTTCAGGGACTATTGGATGCTGTTTCGAATGCCAAATGTTTTCCTACACCGAATTAGTCGTGGGAATGTATTGAGTTCTTGGTGTTTGTGTAAGTGTGTTTTCTCTTAATGTAGTAAATTGGCCAGTATGTCTTGGGACACGCTATTGTCTTAGGCAAATAATAGTGAGCGGTGAATGGAGAAAGACACACTGCCATTAAGATTTATTCCCAACGAGGAATCAGACTCAGGAGGTTTGGCTTTCAAAGCGGAACTGGACATTCTTAGTTTGATTACCAAGTATATCGTAAATCAACTGTGGTGTATACAGGGTTAAAGCCGTAGCTGCACATTTATATTTCCAGTATACCTGAAATCAGTTCAGGTGCGAGCTTCGATGGTAACTTCTATTATGCTCTCATTCTTGTCGACCCGGTACAGAGTGCCGTCTCACAGTACGTCAAAATCCTGAATTCCATTGTATTTCAGTTTCCAGTTGCAATATTAGGAGGTAAACTTCTCCACAGTCTTTATCGGAGCCAGAGTACTAGGCCCAGACCGAAAATGGTATTATTTAAATTTCAGATCGTCCTTTTAGGTCATACTTTGTATAGATACCGAATAGCGGATTGTTTAGTTGCCTAAAATTTAATGTCTTCACATGTGAAATGAAACCATTTGTAGCTTGTATTGTCTCACTTGTAAGTCAAATGGAAGAACTGGAAATCCACTCCCAAAATACCCAATTGCGGCTCCCTCTTCCCCACTACGTGTTGGTCCGATGTTTGACTGAAAAGCCTCTGGCACTACAATGGGTCCCTATTCGAACAGACCGCTATACTTAATGGTGAAAAATATTTAAAAAATGTAAACAGTGGCGAAAGATGCGTTTTACACGGTAAAATTCACCACTTAACATTTCTACTAAGTGTATGCGCTGCATTCTTACACATGCCTTCTTACGAATATACCACCAGGTAGAAACGAGCACTAAGTCTTCTTATTTATGCTCCAGATGTATCATACGGTGAGAAAGAAAAAAAATCCCTTGTCAGAACCACCGTTACTTTTGGGAAATCCATTGCGCAAGTACCGCGCAGGCTTTGCGTATGGTCTCCTCCGAATGCTATGGCATAAGCCTCTAGGCTGGGAGCTGATTATATGCCATTCATATATCACTCGGTTGCAGTTGTCCGCGATCAAATGCCTGCAAGCGCACAGTCAGTCCTCTGGAACTTGCAGCATACAACAGAGACTCTTTTAAAGGTGCAGTTTCGTTTACTGTAAAAATAAAGTATCTGTCCTTCCAGTTTCAATGAGCAGTTTTCGGAAGTTTCTGTTGGGTACCAGGTGTATTCGGGAACTGATAGTCCTTTCCCAAATATTCCCAAAAGGAAAGTCCTATGTAGCACTCCTAGACCGCTTGTATTTAGCTGAAAAGAACAGAGCTCACTGACATAGTAGATTTAAAATAGTATGCCCTAACATTGAAATCAAAATTATATTACAAAACTGTCAGCGCGCGGACACCCACCCACCCATACACACACACACACACACGCACACATACACACACGCACATACACGCACGAGCGACAGGATGGGGCGGCGGCAGGTAGATGAATTACATATATGTATCGTTCTATCCCTGGATGTAAACTTAATATAGGTCCGATTTTGCGATTCGGCTGATATTACCGAGACATGAAAGCGGCATTTGTAGCTGCAGGACACGAGGAAACACGCGTAGGGTACACCACGCCTTGTGGAAACTTGTTTGCGACATTCGTTGACAGCGTCTCCTCCGCAGCTGCGACGCCTGCCTGTGACAAGTGCGACGCCAGGGGAGGCGCCCCGAGTGTCCGGCGCCAGCCCGCCCCCGCCGCCCCCGGCCACAGGAAGGCACGCCCTTGTCCGCGCGCCAGCCCGCTGCCACAGTGTCCGCCTGTCGCCGGGTGCTCCGCCGCCGCTCCCGGATGATATTGACATTCTGCCCCCGTAAAGCCGCCGCCCCATCCGGCTGGAATTTCCTCCCTTTATCCGGCCCGGTAACTCGCCCTTCCTTTCGGCAGCCCCGTGGACGCCGTGTGCTCCTTGTGCTCTGTACACAGTCGCCCGTAAGTCGCTTCCGCTGCCTTCCAATATTAGACGTGTGGATATATGTGGCTCGTGCACTGTCCCCACCCTTTGTTTGCTCCTCTGTGCGTCTGCTGTCCTACGTTCTGCTAACTTCTCGCTAGCCTCTCTTAAAAATAACAGAAAACGCCTTCTGCGACCTACGAAAAGAAATAGTAGAAGAAAACCTAATACAATCAGTATCATAATTCAAATAAACTCCTTTCACGTGTTATGATTTCATATCACGAGCGTCGTTTATGGCCACATCTCTTCCTATTTATGCAGTCTCCTTCTTGGATATAAGCTAGTCGCGGGGTTCTACATGAAATCTTGACCTGTGGTAGATGGGATTGAATATTCGTCTCTGCTTTCGCCAACTATTGTCATCAATATTTTTTTTCTTCAATTTCCGAGCCACAATAACTCTTTTGTTTCCATCACCACAAGTAGTATTTATCCTGTTCCTAGAATTTTATCCTCGAAATGCAATAGTTTTTTTCAAGTACATAATACGTATTCACAACTGCGAATATCGACAACTACCAGCTGTTTAATGGAAAGGCGACATAGAAAATTTGTGCCGAACTGCGACTCGAACCAGAATTTCCTGCTAAGAGCGAGCGGCCGCCTTACCATTAAGCTATGCGAGCACGACTCATGGCCATACCCAAGCTTCCACATGTCATCAGCCATATGAAACTGTGAACACATTTCATGTATTTCACAACAGTTGTACTCGCCGCAGTGCCTGTTCCTTCGGACATGCATGTATGCAATACATGTACCTGAGTATCATACACTACTGGCCATTAAAATTGCTACACCACGAAGACGACGTGCTACAGACGTGAAATTTAACCGACAGAAAGAAGATGTTGTGATATGCAAATGACTAGCTTTTCAGGGCATTCACACAAGGTTGGCGCCGGTGGCGACACCTAAAACGTGCTGACATGAGAAAAGTTTCCAACCGATTTCTCATACACAAACAGCAGTTGACCGACGTTGCCTGGTGAAACATTGTGATGCATCGTGTAACTTAGAGAAATGCGTTGTTGTCTTGCAAACGTCCCCATCTGTTGATCAGGGATCGAGACGTGGGTGCACGATCCATTACAGCCATGCGGATAAGATGCCTGCCATCTCTACTGCTTGTGATACGAGGCCGTTGGGATCCAGCACGGCGTTCCACATTACCTTCCTGAACCCACCGATTCCATATTCTGCTTACAGTCTTTGGATCTCGACCTATGCGAACAGCAATGTCGCGATAAGATAAACTGCAGTCGCGATAGGCTACAGTCGTAGCCGTCGTTGGATAAGCAGCTGCAGCAGCAAGTCGTATACTCCTAGCTCACTCATTTGTTACATAGTTTAATTCTTAATTTCTTTGCGTGTTTTTGGTACTTCATTGTTTAATTCATAAATTTCGGGCGTATTATAGTATTTGAGGGTAGTAGCATCGCCTTTTAGTACCTGAATAGTGTAAAATCGCGTAGTCTCCTTCCGCCGCCGAGCAGTGTGTCAGCAATGTGCAAGTAGCAGCATTACTGCATTTACTAGGCAATCTTGTATTTTTATAACCGTCGATTTGTTTGCGCTCTCTGTAGATTAGTTCAGACGTTCATGGCACAACAGTTTTTAGCATGGATGGGGACTGCAACTGCTGTGTTCGGATGCAGGCTGAGTTGGCATCCCTTCGCTCCCAGCTTCAGGCAGTGTTGGCTTCGGTCACACAGCTTGAGGCTGTTGCCAATGGGCATCACTGTGGGGTTCCGGATGGGGGTTTGTCAGGGACGGCCAGCTCGTCCCACGCATTCCCAGATCGGACTACGACTGTGGTTGCCCGGGATACTGCCCACATTGAGGCTGATCCCTCACCTGTGGTAGAGTGGGAGGTCGTCTCAAGGTGTGGCAGGGGGCGAAAGACATTCCGGAGGGCTGAACGGAAGGCCTCTCCGGTTTGTCTGACGAACCGGTTTCAGGTTCTGTCTCAGGCTGATACTGATCTTCGGGCTGACATGGCTGCTTGTCCTGTTCCAGAGGTTGCCCCTCAGTCTGCAAGATCCGGGCGGTCGCAGAGGGTGGGCTTACTGGTAGTTGGGAGCTCCAACGTCAGGCGCGTAATGGGGCCCCTTAGGGATATGGCAGCAAGAGAGGGGAAGAAAACCAATGTGCACTCCGTGTGCATACCGCGGGGAGTCATTCCAGATGTGGAAAGGGTCCTTCCGGATGCCATGAAGGGTACAGGGTGCACCCATCTGCAGGTGGTCGCTCATGTCGGCACCAATGATGTGTGTCGCTATGGATCCGAGGAAATCCTCTCTGGCTTCCGGCGGCTATCTGATTTGGTGAAGACTGCCAGTCTCGCTAGCGGGATGAAAGCAGAGCTCACCATCTGCAGCATCGTCGACAGGACTGACTGCGGACCTTTGGTACAGAGACGAGTGGAGGGTCTGAATCAGAGGCTGAGACGGTTCTGCGACCGTGTGGGCTGCAGATTCCTCGACTTGCGCCATAGGGTGGTGGGGTTTCGGGTTCCGCTGGATAGGTCAGGAGTCCACTACACGCAACAAGCGGCTACACAGGTAGCAGGGGTTGTGTGGCGTGGGCTGGGCGGTTTTTTAGCTTAGATGGCCTTGGGCAAGTACAGAAAGGGCAACAGCCTCAACGGATGCAGGGCAAAGTCAGGACATGCGGGGAACAAGCAGCAATCGGTATTGTAATTGTAAACTGTCGAAGCTGCGTTGGTAAAGTACCGGAACTTCAAGCGCTGATAGAAAGCATCGAAGCTGAAATCGTTATAGGTACAGAAAGCTGGTTGAAGCCAGAGATAAATTCTGCCGAAATTTTTACAAAGGTACAGACGGTGTTTAGAAAGGGTACATTGCATGCAACCGGTGGTGGAGTGTTCGTCGCTGTTAGTAGTAGTTTATCCTGTAGTGAAATAGAAGTGGATAGTTCCTGTGAATATTTATGGGTGGAGGTTACACTCAACAACCGAGCTAGGTTAATAATTGGCTCCTTTTACCGACCTCCCGACTCAGCAGCATTAGTGGCAGAACAACTGAGAGAAAATTTGGAATACATTTCACATAAATTTTCTCAGCATGTTATAGTCTTAGGTGGAGATTTCTATTTACCAGATATAGACTGGGACACTCAGATGTTTAGGACGGGTCGTCGGGACAGTGCATCGAGTGACATTATACTGAGTGCACTATCCGAAAATTACCTCGAGCAATTAAACAGAGAACCGACTCGTGGAGATAACATCTTGGACCTACTGATAACAAACAGACCCGAACTTTTCGACTCTGTATGTACAGAACAGGGAATCCATAAAGCCGTTGCAGCATCCATGAATATGAAAGTTAGTAGGAATATAAAAAAAGGGAGGAAGGTTTATCTGTTTAGCAAGAGTAATAGAAGGCAGTTTCAGACTACCTAACAGATCAAAACGAAAATTTCTGTTCCGACACTGACAATGTTGAGAGTTTATGGAAAAAGTTCAAGGTCATCGTAAAATGCGTTTTAGACAGGTACGTGCCGAGTAAAACTGTGAGGGACGGGAAAAACCCACCGTGGTACAACAACAAAGTTAGGAAACTACTGCGATAGCAAAGAGAGCTTCACTCTAAGTTTAAACGTTGCCAAAACATCTCAGACAAACAGAAGCTAAACGATGTCAAAGTTAGCGTACGGAGGGCTATGCGTGAAGCGTTCAGTGAATTCTAAAGTAAAATTCTATGTACCGACTTGACAGAAAATCCTAGCAAGTTCTGGTCTTACGTTAAATCAGTAAGTGGCTCGAAACAGCATATCCAGACACTCCGGGATGATGATGGCATTGAAACAGAGGATGACACGCGTAAAGCTGAAATACTAAACACCTTTTTCCAAAGCTGTTTCACAGAGGAAGACCGCACTGCAGTTCCTTCTTTAAATCCTCGCACAAACGAAGAAATGGTTGACATCGAAATAAGTGTCCAAGGAATAGAAAAACCACTGGAATCACTCAACAGAGGAAAGTCCACTGGACCTGACGGGATACCAATTCGATTCTACACAGAGTACGCGAAAGAACTTGCCCCCCTTCTAACAGCCGTGTACCGCAAGTCTCTAGAGGAACGGAAGGTTCCAAATGATTGGAAAATGGCAGTCTCGGTCTTCAAGAAGGGCCGTAGAGCAGGTGCGCAAAACTATAGACCTATATCTCTGACGTTGCTCGAGTATCATGTCGTTTTTGGAAACCCAGAATCTACTATCTAGGAATCAACATGGATTACGGAAACAGCGATCGTGTGAGACCCAACTCGCTTTCTTTGTTCATGAGACCCAGAAAATATTAGATACCGGCTCCCAGGTAGATGCTATTTTTCTTGACTTCCGGAAGGCGTTCGATACAGTTCCGCACTGTCGCCTGATAAACAAAGTAAGAGCCTACGGAATATCAGACCAGCTGTGTGGCTGGATTGAAGAGTTTTTAACAAACTGAACACAGCATGTTGTTATCAATGGAGAGACGTCTATAGACGTTAAAGTAACCTCTGGCGTGCCACAGGGGAGTGTTATGGGACCATTGCTTATCACAATATATGTAAATGACCTAGTAGATAGTGTCGGAAGTCCCATGCGGCTTTTCGCGGTTGATGCTGTAGTATACAGAGAAGTTGCAGCGAAATGCAGGAAGATCTGCAGCGGATAGGCACTTGGTGCAGGGAGTGGCAACTGACCCTTAACATAGACAAATGTAATGTATTGCGAATACATAGAAAGAAGGATCCTTTATTGTATGATTATATGATAGCGGAACAAACACTGGTAGCAGTTACTTCTGTAAAATATCTGGGAGTATGCGTGCGGAACGATTTGAAGTGGAATGATCATATAAAATTAATTGTTGGTAAGGCGGGTACCAGGTTGAGATTCATTGGGACAGTCCTTAGAAAATGTAGTCCATCAACAAAGGAGGTGGCTTAAAAAACACTCGTTCGACCTATACTTGAGTATTGCTCATCAGTGTGGGATCCGTACCAGATCGTGTTGACGGAGGAGATAGAGAAGATCCAAAGAAGAGCGACGCGTTTCGTCACAGGGTTATTTGGTAATCGTGATGGTGTTACGGAGATGTTTAACAAACTCAAGTGGCAGACTCTGCAAGAGAGGCGCTCTGCATCGCGGTGTAGCTTGCTGTCCAGGTTTCGAGAGGGTGCGTTTCTGGATGAGGTATCGAATATATTGCTTCCCCCTACTTATACCTCCCGAGGAGATCACGAATGTAAAATTAGAGAGATTAGAGCGCGCACGGAGGCTTTCAGACAGTCGTTCTTCCCGCGAACCATACGCGACTGGAACAGGAAAGGGAGGTAATGACAGTGGCACGTAAAGTCCCCTCCGCCACACACCGTTGGGTGGCTTGCGGAGTATAAATGTAGATGTAGAACAACCATCTGCACGAAGAGTTCGACGACTTTTGCAGCAGCATGGACTATCAGCTCGGAGACCATGGCTACGGTTACCCTCGCCGCTGCATCACAGACAGGACCAACTACGATGGTGTACACAACGACGAACCTGGGTGCACGAATGGAAAAACGTCATTTTTTCGGATGAATCCACGTTCTGTATACAGCATCATGATGGTCGCATCCGTATTTGGCGACACTGTGGTGAACTCACATTGGAAGCGTGTATTCGTCATCGCCATACTGGCGTATCACCCGGCGTGATGGTATGGGGTGCCACTGGTTACACGTCTCGGTCACCTCTTGTTCGCATTGACAGCACTTCGAACAGTGGATGTTACATTTCAGATGTGTCACGACCCGTGGCTCTACCCTTCATTCGATCCCTGCGAAACCCTATATTTCAGCAGGATAACGCACGACCGCATGTTGCAGATCCTGTACGGGCCTTTCTGGATATAGAAAATGTTCGACTGGGGTCCTGGCCAGCACATTCTCCAGATCTCTCACCAATTGAAAACGTCTGGTCAATGGTGGCCGAGCAACTGGCTAGTCAAAGTACGACAGTCACTACTCTTGATGAACTGTGGTATCGTGTTGAAGCTGCATGGGCAGCTGTACCTGTACACTTCGTCCAAGCTCTGTTTGACTCAATGCCCAGGCGTATCAAAGCCGTTATTACGGCCAGAGGTCGTTGTTCTGGGTACTGATTTCTCAGGATCTATGCACCCAAATTGCGTAAAAATGTAAACACATGTCAGTTCTGGTATAATATATTTGTCCAATGAATACCCAGTTATCATCTGCATTTCTTCTGTGTGTAGCAATTTTAATGGCCTTTAGTGTATTTGTAAGCCGACACCGGACAAGTGAACTTCAATTGAAATCTCTCCCCTGTACTGGAATATATGTAATGGAGGTTGTAGGCACATGATTGACATCATAATGAAGTTTGGATCTGGCTGTGAAGAGTGCACGGATAGCCTAATGGGCAGTTCGCCTTCAACCACAGAGCAGCACTAATGACTGTTTACGTCTACGGCGCGGAGCGTTGCGCGATCGAGATGTTTACCTCTTGTGTTTCTCGTAAGTAATTATTCTTCAGACACAATATGTCTCACTCATATAGAAAGTCAACCATCAACATCAGCTTTGCTACTGGATTCGCACGACGAAAGGGTTTCAAAATCGAACGATTCGTAAGTGAAGAAATCAAAATACATCGACATGACCTGATAGGCATCCATCTCCCTGTGAAGGGTGGTGTGGTTACCTTACCTAATCACTGGAACCATATGTCACAAAACTGTACATGACCGTAAGAAAAGGCTAAAATTCAAGCATTCTGATGGTAATATGAGGACGGCGTCAGTCTGTCACCTGGGTCATTCCACACGATTACTGTTTTGTGACTCGGCACAGTAGATGAACACGTGGCCCTAACAACTGAGTCTGAGAAGGTCCTGCCATAACATTCGTCTCCACAAATTGGGGCCACCAGCTACAGTAACTGGCAGTGACATAGCGATAAGGAAGACACCGTACCGGTGGAAGTCACCGGTCTACCATCGGCAGGCGGAATTGCTGTAACAGTACTTGTGGTGTAGTTTCTCACTATCCATGCGTCATCAGGCTCAGAAAAGTGAAGAGAAGGATCGCCCTCCTTTGCGGAAGACTAACAAACTCTTTCTAGGACGGGACACTCATAGCAAGCTCGCCGTCGACTTCGATTGTGTGCCAGCTCCGAAGGACCAATTCCCTCGGGATAACTCATGCCCAGAATTGGGAACATTGGCAAGAGATCTGCATTCGGTAGATTCGTGTCAACGCATCCATGGATACTGAACGAGATACACATACTAGCCCCTCTGCTTGCCCCATCTATCGCGTCTACGTCACGCACCGCTTCCAATCTGCCATTCATGACCCAGAAACGTGACCAGCGGCCTTCACCAACCACACCTTCAACGACCACATGGTATATACCTACACGAACGCCCTCCTAAGACAGCAGGTATGGCGAATCCGCAGCCTATGGAAAATAAATGTGGTCCCCGTTAAAGCACCAGAGTGTCACCATATTTCTGAAGAAGTCTGACAATCTTGTGAAGTCCGTCGACGGATATACCCTGCGACGTCACGTTGGTGGTTAGAATGTACAAAATGGCATACGGCGTGAAATTATTGCATTGGGCCGCGAACATTCACAGTGGAGACTTCTATTTCAGGGTATTATGAGAACGTGCCAACCGGGCACGTACGGCGGACGGTAGTACAACGTTCCCAGGCAAAAATCACTCCTATTATGGGTTCTCATCTGGAAGGGGCAGCGGTCCGTGCGAGGGCGCTAAATCGAGACGCGGTCCAACGCCCGTCGATGCACCATGTCATTAGTGATCATAAGCGGCGCCGCAGAGCCCTTATACATACCACTGATACACACATCTGACGACACAAAATGGTTTGGCAAATGCCTTCGTCGACGGTTACATCGTTTACTCACAGGGCAGAGGCCATAGTAATGGAGGAAGTTAACGTGGACAGAGTGGTAGACGCTATAGGCAAGAGGGCGCTCAATAAGACACCAGGGCCGGACAGAAAATCCTTGGACTTTTATCGGTCATTTCAAAACTTGATGGCTCGCTGTTGGACTGAAATATTCCACGAGCTAATATCTCCTGACGTGTCTTTGTAGAGGGACTGATCATCCCAGTACATAAACCTTCAGGTGGCACACGACGCGGGTACTACCTCCCACTAACACTACATAACTGTGATTTTAACATTTTTACCAGATTGATGGCGGCATGACTCACAAGAGTATTGCGTAGTGTTTAGTCACTTGAACAGACACACCCAGCTGCGGTAATAACATCCAAAAGGCAGTTGCCGAATACTACGATTCGAACGTATTGGCGAAACCTTGTCGATTACCCGGAGCTCTGATATCCACAGACTTCGATCAATCCTTTGACAAGATGAGCTCTGCATACTTTGTGGAAGTGTTGGCACAAATGAAGTTCCCGCAGTCCTACGTCGCCAGCTCTAATGTGCTTGTTAGTGACCCCTTAATATTACGAGTTCAATCCGACAACGATGTCCCTTATCGACGATCATATATGCAATGGACCTTGATCTACTTCTCAGCAGCCTTCGCCAGGACGTAATTAGGAGGACACACTTTCCAGTGAAACGCGTACACAGAATACCTATTCCTGGTGATGCGGAACGCCAACGACAAAAAGCGTCGTTGGATTGTAACAATAGATAAGGGCCGCTACGGGCAGCCGTATGAACCTGGACAAAATGGTCGCCCTGAATGTTGGTACTGCATTGCCTGCTGACTGCGCTGCACCCTTCCAGATACGAGACAGTATAAAATGTCTGGGGATCGTCTTCAGGAATAACGTACGACACACCATGGCGGCGATCAACTTCAGGAGGTTGTTACTAGCCGTCCGGAATGGAGTATCAGCGAACGGCCTGCACGCCTTAGGCATGATTCAACTGGTCGCCGAAATAAATAATGTCTTGTCATCATATATCCCCCACCACAGACAGACTTTTCCGATGCCATAAATGATCACTCGATGCACACTGGCAGCATTTGGATACTTCGTCATCAGAGGATTATGGTTAAAGTGGCTCTAAGCACTATGGGACTTAACAGCTGAGGTCATCAGTCCCCTAGAACTTAGAACTACTTAAACGTAACTAAACTAAGGACATCACATACATCCATGCCCGAGGCAGGATTCGAACCTACGACCGAAGCGGTCGCGCGGTTCCAGACTGAAGCGCCAAGAACCGCTCGGTCACTCTGGCCGGCATCGCAGGATTACTCTTCAATATCCAATCCGATGGTAGAGGAGACAACTTGTATACGCTCACGAACGCACAGTGGCGCTTTATCTCAGTGCGATGCTGAAAACGTGGTGTAGTAAGAGCCGAACTTGCCGGGACTCTTGATGGACGAACTGGAGCCAGCATCTTGACCTGAACCGATGATGATGAAGAATATTTCCCAACGATTTCAGCATTTCAGAGATTTTTTTCCTTGATTATAACTACTTTATGAAAGGTCTACCGGCCCACAGACTGGTAACAGAACGTGACACCTACCGAATACTGACGGGCAGGCGTTCTGCCAAGCCTGTGGAAACACAGCGCGCCACAATCCACTGATAGAAAATATGGCGGACCGTTCACCGTCTTACCCTTGACAAGGAAACGCAAACAACGTGGTATCTAGTAGTTATAGAAAGTTAATGGTAAGAACGTCACCGGATCCGCCCCCCCCCCTCCCCCACCAACAATATGGTGAACTGCCTGTTTAGCCAAGCGTGTCAGGTTAAAGATAACGACACCCACTGTCTTATGTGCGGCCCCTCTGCGGAAGTGTGGCATAGGGCATTAATCCATTAATTCTATGATTGGTCTTCTTCCGGACAGAACGTACTACCCACGAGCCAAGACGGTGAATTACTTGCTTCGCGACTTCCCGAAGACTGTGCTGGACTTCTGGAACCACCTATATACCCGACATACGGCGATTGTGCGCAACCCGAAATACTGAATATTATTTTTCTAATTCTTGAGGACTGCGTTACAAAATCCTCCGCTCAGGTGGAACGTCCCGGGTATGAAAAGCTGATGTAGAACACTATGAAGACGCGTACAGTGCGGATGACAAAACGGTTACCTCCTCCAGTTCTATTTTTTGCTCATCAGTCTACTGCTGACTAGTTTGATGCGGCCCGCCACGAATTCCTTTCCTGTGCTAACCTCTTCCTCCCAGTGTAGCACTTGCAACCTACGTACTCAATTATTTGCTTGACGTATTCCAATCTCTGTCTTCCTCTACAGTTTTTGCTCTCAACAGCTCCCTCTAGTACCATGGAAGTCATTCCCACATGTCTTAGCAGATGTCCTATCATCCTGTCCATTTTCCTTATCAGTGTTTTCCACATATTCCTTTCCTCTCCGATTCTGCGTAGAACCTCCTCATTCCTTACCTTATTAGTCCACCTAATTTTCAACATTCGTCTATAGCACCACATCTCAAATGCTTGGATTCTCTTCTGTTCCGGTTTTCCCACAGTCCATGTTTCACTACCATACAATGCTGTACTCCAGACGTACATCCTCAGAAATTTCTTCCTCAAATTAAGGCCGGTATTAGATATTAGTAGACTTCTCTTGGCCAGAAATGCCTTTTTTGCCATAGCGAGTCTGCTTTTGATGTCCTCCTTGCTCCGTCCGTCATTGGTTATTTTACTGCCTTGGTAGCAGAATTCCTTAACTTCATTGACTTCGTGACGATCAATCCTGAGGTTAAGTTTCTCGCTGTTCTCATTTCTACTACTTCTCATTACCTTCGTCTTTCTCCGATTTACTCTCAAACCATACTGTGTACTCATTAGACTGTTCATTCCGTTCAGCAGATCATTTAATTCTTCTTCACTTTCACTCAGGATAGCAATGTCATCAGTGAATCTTATCGTTGATATCCTTTCACCTTGTATTTTAATTCCACTCCTGAACCGTTCTTTTATTTCCATCATTGCTTCCTCGATGTACAGATTGAAGAGTAGGGGCGAAGACTACAGCCGTGTCTTACACCCTTCTTAATACGAGCACTTCGTTCTTGATCGTCCACTCTTATTATTCCCTCTTGGTAGTTGTACGTATTGTATATGACCCGTCTCTCCCTATAGCTTACCCCGACTTTTCTCAGAATCTCGAACAGCTTGCACCATTTTATATTGTCGAACGCTTTTTCCAGGTCGACAAATCCTATGAAAGTGTCTTGATTTTTCTTTAGCCTTGCTTTCATTATTAGCCGTAACGTCAGAATTGCCTCTCTCGTCCCTTTACTTTTCCTAAAGCCAAACTGATCGTCACCTAGCGCATTCTCAATTTTTTTTCCATTGTTCTGTATATTATTCTTGTAAGCAGCTTCGATGCATGAGCTGTTAAGCTGATTGTGCGATAATTCTCGCGCTTGTCAGCTCTTGCCGTCTTCGGAATTGTGTGGATGATGCTTTTCCGAAAGTCAGATGGTATATCACCAGACTCATATATTCTACACACCAACGTGAATAGTCGTTTTGTTGCCACTTCCCACAATGGTTTTAGAAATTGTGATGGAATGTTATCTATCCCTTCTGCCTTATTGGACCGTCCTCCAAAGCTCTTTTAAATTCCGATTCTAATACTGGATCCCCTATCTCTTCTAAATCGACTCCTGTTTCTTCTTCTATCACATAAGACAAATCTGCACCCTCATAGAGGCTTTCAATGTATTCTTTCCACTATCTGCTCTCTCTTCTGCATTTAACAGTGGAATTCCCGTTGCACTCTTAATGTTACCACCGTTGCTTTTAATGTCACCAAAGGTTGTTTTGACTTTCCCGTATGCTGAGTCTGTCCTTCCGACAATCATATCTTTCTCGATGTCTTCACATTTTTCCTGCAGCCATTTCGTCTTAGCTTCCCTGCACTTCCTATTTATTTCATTCCTCAGCGACTTGTATTTCTGTATTCCTGATTTTCCTGGAACATGTTTGTACTTCCTCCTTTCATCAATCAACTGAAGTATTTCTTCTGTCACCCATGGTTTCTTCGCAGCAACCTTCTTTGTACCTATGTTTTCCTTCCCAACTTCTGTGATGGCCCTTTTTAGAGATGTCCATTCCTCTTCAACTATACTGCCTACTGCGATATTCCTTACTGCTGTATCTATAGCGTTAGAGAACTTCAAACGTATCTCGTCATTCCTTAGTACTTCCGTATCCCACTTCTTTGCGTATTGATTCTTCCTGACTAATGTCTTGAACTTCAGCCTACTCTTCATCACTACTATATTGTGATCTGAGTCTATATCTGCTCCTGGGTACGCCTTACAATTCAGTATCTGATTTCGGAATCTCTGTCTGACCATGATGTAATCTAATTGAAAACTTCCCGTATCTCCCGGCCTTTTCCAAGTATACCTCCTCCTCTTGTGATTTTTGAACAGGGTATTCGCTATTACTAGCTGAAACCTGTTACAGAACTCAACTAGTCTTTCTCCTCTTTCATTCCTTGTCCCAAGCCCATATTCTCCTGTAACCTTTTCTTCCACTCCTTCCCCTACAACTGCATTCCAGTCGCCCATGACTATTAGATTTTCGTCTTCCTTTATATACTGCATTACCCTTTCAATATCCTCATTTACTTCCTCTATCTGTTCATCTTCAGCTTACGACGTCGGCCTGTATACCTGAACTATCGTTGTCGGTGTTGGTCTGCTGTCGATTCTGATTAAAAAAAACAACCCGGTCACTGAACTGTTCACAGTAACACACCCTCTGCCCTACCTTCCTATTCATAACGAATCCTACACCTGTTATACCATTTTCTGCTGCTGTTGATATTACCCGATACTCATCTGACCAGAAATCCTTGTCTTCCTTCCACTTCACTTCACTGACCCCTACTATATCTAGATTGAGCCTTTGCATTTCCCTTTTCAGATTTTCTAGTTTCCCTACCACGTTCAAGCTTCTGACATTCCACGCCCCGACACGTAGAACGTTATCTTTTCGTTGATTATTCAATCTTTTTCTCGTGGTAACCTCCCCCTTGGCAGTCCCCTCCCGGAGATCCGAATGGGGGACTATTCCGGAATCTTTTGCCAATCATCATGACACTTCTTCAGTTACAGGCCACATGTCCTGTGGATACACGTTACGTGTCTTTAATGCAGTGGTTTCCATTGCCTTCTGCATCCTCATGTCGTTGATCATTCCTGATTCTTCCGCCTTTGAGGGCAATTTCCCACCCCTAGGACAAGAGAGTGCCCTGAACCTCTATCCCCTCCTCCGCCCTCTTTCACAAGGCCGTTGGCAGAATGAGGCTCACCTCTTATGCCGGGAGTCTTCGGCCGCCAATGCTGATTGTTTATCAAAATTTAGACAGTGGCGGGCATCGAACCCGGGACCGAAGACGTTTTGATTATGAGTCAAAGACGCTACCGCTAGACCACGGGTACGAGACCTTCTAGGAGGTAAGCGCTCTTATACGTACTCACCCAATACTGGGAGATTTTTTTTCTCCCTTTTCCTTAGTTATTCGAAAACATGTATCCTTTCCTTAGTGAAGAGCGCCCAGTGTACGATATCGTTATAAACTCAAAAAAGGTGGATTTTGTTTAGCTTGAGTTGTTCCCTTTTCAAAAGCGTTCTGAAATATCTGCTACTTTTGAGTAGTTTATTTTCGAAAGTCTATCGGCAACGGAAAAAGTGCAGCCTCGGCAACTGTTTGTAAGGAGACCAGGTATAAGTTTTGAAATAGGAAGCTGTTCATCTTACTCATCTTTCAGATAATCCGTGTGATGATCTCTGTAACATGGACATTTGGCGACTGAAGAAGCTTCAAGCAGCACATTGTAGTGCATAGACATTAATAACACAGTTCAACATATAAAATTTAATAGAAATGTAAATCGGTAATCTTTGTTAATTTACTGTCACTGAATTGGAAATTGCTGATAAAATTCACCTATTAGCTCAATCTTTCGAATTTCAGACTTACCTGTAATTACTATTTTTCACATAAATAATTTTGTTGCAGTTTCAAAGAATGTGCCGATTGTCATAGCATAGCATCATCGGAAGGTGAGGTACAAGCACTGCAAGGGTTCGTCACTTAAAAAGTAGAGTTCTGGTCAGAAGACGGTCTACAGATTTTAAAAGTTGTTGTAATTAAGTGGGTGTACTGCGACGCTTCTCGAATTGCTTTCCTAAGAATTGTGTTATGATACACCACAAGCTGTTAGTCTGCTTTTAACAAATATGTGCTAAGATGTCGAGTGCGTGCTTTAGTAATTGAAATGCTTTCTGCTATATTTACGTTGTACTAATACTCTATACCAGGAACTGCCCAATTACAGCTTGTATTAAAAGGGGCATATTCCTTGTATTTTCAATGTGAGGTAGAGCAGGGGATGGAAAATAGGACGGCACATGTGCTGTACGACGCGTTCGTCCAATCTAAAAGCATGGATGAAAGCCGAAGAAAGTCGTCTGCCATTTTGACTGTTGATGGTTTTAGGGCAGCCACCATCCGTACTAATGACGTATTTCTATAAGTTCCCCCTTTATCAAAGGAGTCGTTATGTAGAAATAACTACATAATGTATATCCTGACATACGGTTACTAATTCGTCTTGTACCTCTTGCCAAAGGATATTGTTTTCCTGAAATACTGAAAAAGGTGTGTCTGTAGTCTCCAGTGAGTCTTGAAATGAAGATTTAAAACCATTCAGCGCGAGAGATGACTCTGCATCCATGTACATCAAAAGCAGCCCCAACTATGTTTCGGAAATAGTGGAAGCAGACGTCTTTATTGGTGTATTGCTAAGGGAACTTTTTAGCTCCGAAATTCCAGGAGGAAAGAGCATGAGTATCCCGTACCAATATTTCCACGGTTTTTTGTGAAATTTGAAACTTGATGTGTGTGCGAACATCTAGAGTGTTATAAGCCATTAAAAATGAACTATGTGCAACTATCTCTGCGTTTCTACATACCATTGTGTAGTGATGTGTGCGTTGAATATGGTAAGCACTTTCACCAACGTATTTCACAGCTGGAGGAAAAGTGTAATGAGAAATGAAGTGCTGACACTATAAATAAATATTTTGGGATAATGAAAACGGACTCTCCTGTTACAAGTAACAAAGGCAAGCCGAAAGGTGCACTGTGAAATCGTTCGATAATTTTTACTTATTTTCTAATAAGACACAAATAAAAATATCATCATATCAAAATCGTGAACCGATAAATAAATTTTAACTTCACTTTGGGTTTCCGTGATCCATAACGTATAGAGGACTTTGAAGGAAAAATGGCTCAAATGGCTCTTAGCACTATGGAACTTAACACCTGAGGTTATCAGTCCCCTAGAACTTAGAACTACTTAAACCTAACTAACCTAAGGACCTCACACACACCCATGCCAGAGGCAGGATTGGAACCTGCGACCGTAGCGGTCGCTCGGTTCCAGACTGAAGCACCTAGAACCGCTCGGCCACTCCGGCCGGCTTTGAAGGATAGTAACAGGTGCAAACATGTAGCTCTTTTGTGTCGGTTGTGAATAAATAGTTGCCACTATTTAAG
Source organism: Schistocerca piceifrons (assembly GCF_021461385.2). NCBI lineage: Eukaryota > Metazoa > Arthropoda > Insecta > Orthoptera > Acrididae > Schistocerca > Schistocerca piceifrons. The sequence continues at coordinate 554,187,690 of NC_060138.1, read as the reverse complement.
TTTCAACCCTCGCAGTACGGGGAGACCTCCGTAGACTTATATAGAGCATGCCACGTAGGTGTCAGGCATTGATAAACGCTCATGGAGGTCATACATGTTACTGAAATTCTCAAAGCCCAATGAAAAGCCCTGAGAATGACATGATGAACGATTGTTTCCACTCTGTTTTCGACTCCTGTCGGAAATTTCAGCTATTTTCATGTGAACGATGAAGGATATATTGATGTTTTCTTTTGTATTTAATTTGTGAAAGATCAAGGCGTTATTTCGTCGTTCCCAGTGCTCCATTATTGCTCAATGGATTATGGCGGACGTCCAAAGTTGTTTTCCCCCAATTCTTTTGAGCATTGTATATAAACGATTTCGAAGACAATCTGAGTAGCTTTCTTAGTTCGTTTCAAAACGAAGCTGTCGTTTACCACCCATTAAAGTCATTAGAAGATCTATACGGATCGCAAAAATAATTTACACAAAATATCTGTATGGTGCGAACAATGACAATTGTCCCTACCGTAAAAAGTGTTTGGTACTCAATATGAGTACTGCACGAAAGGAAAACCATTAAATTTTGGTTGCAAGATAAATAACATAAATTTAAACGTTATCGATTCAGCTGAATAGCCACGGATTAAAATAATGAACGTCTTATCGGCAGAACAGAAAATGAAACAGACCTCCTAAAGACACCACGTCGACTACGCTTGTCTGTCCTTTTCTGGGGTACTGCTGCGCAGTATGCAGTAGTAGACGGGCTCGACAGGTGGCATCGAAAAAGTTGAAAGAAGGGATTCTCTGTTTGTATTATCATGAAGTAGGTGAGGAGTGTCACAGATATGACACGCGAGATAGGGTATCAATTATTATTGCAAAGGCGTTTTCATTTGAGACAAATCTTTTCACAAAATTTAATCGTTCTCCTCCGAATGCGAGACTGTATGTTCACTTTTCCCACGTCCTAGTCGAGAGTAGAACCGTCGAGAAATAGTCTTAAAGTGGTTTAATTAACCATCTTCCAAACACTTAATCGTGGGTGCAGGGTAGTTAGTCATGTGGATGTAGAATGACATTCATAACAACTCAGAATTATCTGAACTCCCGAGAGAAACCGACAGATATACGGCAGCTGGGAAGACTTCTGCGACGTAGTATTTTGGAGGTTTGCCGGTAGCGGACCTTCAATGAAAATTGGGCTTTCGCTGCTTGTAAGCGATCACTCTGCGGGGGTAGTTCTGGCCGTGTATTTCCTGAAACTAAATTGTTCCTTCGGACACATTTCTGGAACTCGCCGATACCATCCCGACGAGTTCGGCTTTAAGCGGTAAAAGCCGCTGTCTCTCGAGTTGTAGCAGTATTTTCCTCGTGCGCCTCTGGGGGTCATTACGTTTTAGTGTCACGCCACCGAGATTAAAGGTCTCATTAAAGAGGTCGTGCCGCCTTCTATATTTCACAAAGATGAGGAACAGTTCTCGCTGCGCTCGCCTCAGGCTTCCGGATCGACGCATCTGCCACACAGCACAGAAGAATAACCGTCGGCGTTGAATCACGAACACCATTTAAACGTCAAAAACGGCGTTTATAATTACTAATTACCACGGGGTAAAATACTCTTCACTTAATTGAGAGACGAAGAGAGAGAAAGATAAAGGGAAGAGAAATGAGTGAGGAAGAGGTAGAGAGAGAGAGAGGGGGGGGGGGGGGGGGGAAGGGAGAAAGAGAGAGAGAGAGAACGGAAACGTAACTGTCTACGAAATATAAGGCGCAGTAGCTATTACGTTTCAGTTGATTCAGTAAAATGTGCTGGAACCTCGCGTAAACAAAAGAGAAAAGTGCTGACAAACAGAAGCTGTCTCACAATGTGACCTCATGAATCTTTCCTCCAAAGATTGAAAAGGATTTTCACAAACCAACATCCCATCGTTACATATGATTCTCAAGATTTCACAGTAGTCAGTCATGACCGTCACTGTACAGACGTAGATGCGTACATTTAACAGATGGCCGTTAAATTTACATCCGTGTAATTTATGCAAACAAGAAAGCGGACGGGGAGCGTTGTCAGCAGACACGTATCACCTAGACCGCACTAACGACTTATGATCGCCTTTACGTTACCACTATGGAACTAACTGTTGACTGTGTAACGCAAATAATGCGCTGCTATTGCCGCACATTTCACCATTGCACATACTTTATAAAATACAATAAACCCTATCCGGAAGACCTACATTAATAAACTTATAACAACACCGTGAACAAAAGGCAAAAGGAAAATAATTTAAATTTAGTGTACTACAGAGAAAGGTATATTTGTTTATCATTCTGTGGTACCATCAGTGACAGGGTGACGTTAGTTTTTAGAAGACAAAACGTAAATGTGGCGTTTTCTACTACGGTTAACCTTTGTAGAATTGTTAAAAAAAGTTATTGAAAAAAAGTGTTCCACCGATGAGGTGTCTATAGAACTGAATGTCCCAACTGCGCTGCATGCTGTGTGGGACAGAAGTGTGAATAACTTGACATTGTCGGAATAGGAGAAAGCGATCGTAGTCAGTTAATCAAATGTAAAATTATAAAAATTTGTAAACTTTCTACAAAATTTTTAAAAACTCCAAAAATTTTCAATGTGTTGTACCAATCGCTTCTAAAATTAAAATTTTTTTACAAAGTGATGATCAGTTTCAGTAGCTTAACTGTTATACAGTGGATGTTAAAGAGCAGCATGAATCATTTCTATAATCTAACCAGGATCAAGGATTGTAATCAGGGAATTACCTAATTTGTTTCCCTGATCCAATGACTACATTGGTAGGACGTACAGAGTGCCCACAGAAATTCAAAATCAAAAATAAGGATTGAAACAGGACAAGTTGTGTGTCTTGCTGCTAAAAAGAGTATAGCGCGTTTCCCACTAGAAGCTTTACAAGCGACCTGAACATCACGAACGGACTGTTGTTCAGACAGGTGGTAAATAGCGCGGGTTGCAGAACTTGTTTGGGTTGGTTGGTTGTTTGGAGAAGGAGACCAGACAGCGTGGTCATCGGTCTCATCGGATTAGGGAAGGAAGTCGGCCGTGCCCTTTCAGAGGAACCATCCCGGCATTTGCCTGGAGTGAACTTGTTTGGGACCGTAACTGCTTTCTTTGTCGTTTTAGCGTATGATGATGTCTCAAGCACTGGAAGACGAAGCGTTAGGGAGAGAAATATGTCTTGTACCACGACCTAATGACCATAAAATGATAATCACCTAGGACACAAACAAAAGCCATGAAATCCTGCATTCGATGATGTGACAGTCGGCATTAATAATGACCACAGAATATTTACAAATTACTCGTTTATCCATAACGAAATATTAACTTAAAAAAAACTGCAAGCAGATATAATCAGATCTTGTTAAGATTAAAATGTTGTGTAAATATTGCCCACTTGCTTTAAATGTTCGTAAATGCGGGAACACAGGAATCTAATATCCTAGTTCTGCAATAATGCTGAGTCAGAACTGCAATCGAACACCCACACAGATACAGAGGTGTAAAACAGTTTGTGGAGATATTTGTGGAAATCATATAGCTATGACCAAATACCCTCAGACGCAGGATGACACGAAGCAGACTTTGGTTCATTGGTCCAATAACGGGAAAATGTAGACAGCGAACCAGCTTATTTACAAAATTCTCGTACGTCCCCTCTTAGAATAAACATGAATTTTAGGACCTGTACGAACAGCAGGCATATTAGCAAAATACTAAGCCGTAATTAACAGAGCGAGATATATCTAATTTTATGGTTCCAGAGATCGAATCATGTGTCAACATCTATGAACACTGAAAATTTGTATCAAGACCCGGATTCGATCCTAGGGGTGCTGCTCACAAGTCCAAATACCCATTCACGCCTCAGCCTGCTCCGTATTCCCTCTGAACTCGAATAGTATGACAGAGGTTCTCTGTATTGGAATGGCACTGCAGGATCGAACGAATCGAGGAATTCTGTCTGAAATCCAGGCCTAGGCCCTTTTATCAAATGAAAGTGTGTGATCCCAGAGAACAGGTCGGCGAACGGTGGCATAGTGGTTTGCGTGTCTGTCCAGCGAGCACGAAATTCAGATTGGAATCCTGACTTCGGTACAAATTTTCATTTATAGCCTCAGTCTGCATATATGATAAATAGATGTGTCGACTCAGAAGCTCTCAAACTATTTTGTTTCCAAAAAAAGAGGCACTCCTTAGCAAGGAAGATGAGACAGAAAATGCTGAAGATTGGTGGAGGGGAAGGGACAGGGAGGGGGGGGAGAGCTGAGTACAGAGAAACTGTCTAGACCAAGATGAAAAGTCAAAGGTCGCCTCGAGCCAAAGTCCCTTGCATTCCTACTTCCACAAAGCGAACTGAAATCTACGCTTATCCTTAGAGGTAAATCTAGTTTCACAATAAGCCAGTCATCAATCTCAGCTATCCGCATTCCATGGAGACCATGTGAGCAACTAAATCGGATCATAATCTTCCGAATTTGCCACATGTTCTATTTATATTCCACAGGCGTACACCTACCCTAGACGTCCAACAGCTCAGTCACAGTACTCTCCAGTGATGTGTTCATTTTGTTCGACTCGCTGCCCAGCTAGGATGTAAACATTAGTATTTCCTAGCATGACGACCATCGTGGGCAGAGCTGCATGGTAGTATATTATTAATACATTAGAGGAATACGGCCGTAAAACAGCGCAAATTCATAAATGAGGTCGCCTAACAAACCCCTCATTCGTTGATATCTTTTATTCATTTGTCACCATTACCAAGATTAATTAAGACAGGGAACTGTGTGATTAAATCACTCGTTTGTTTACGTCTCAGCAGAACAACACAAGTACGTAAACTGTATCTCATTAAGAAATAAAGAAACCGTGACATTGTGTACGAGACGTACTGGGGTTGGACAAAAATATAGAAACACTGCAAGAAATTCATGCTTGAACATAAATGCAGAGGCTAGCCAAGATTGCATGTTCCGCTGTTGTACTTGACACCTGCGCAGTGTCCTCAGTACACTGCAAATGCCAGCCGAGGTCAGAGTAGTAATCTGCGTAGTTGTGATTACATTATGTCGGAGCAAAATGAACTCGAATATCAGAAAATCGTTGGTGCTCATATAGTGGATGCTTCCGTAACCAAGGTAGCCGAAATGTTTAATGTTTCCAGAGACAATGCATCGTGTGTTCTATGTAGCTGTGATTGCATTACGTCGAAGTTAAAGCTGCGCGTGGTAGCCGCTCGGTCTAGGCGCCTTCACACGTTTCGCGCATCTCCCCCTGTCGGAGGTTCGAGTCCTCCCTCGAGCACGGGTGTGTGTATAGTCCTTACCAAATGTTCAAATGTGTGTGAAATCTTATGGGACTTAACTGCTAAGGTCATCAGTCCCTAAGCTTACACACTACTTAACCTAAATTATCCTAAGGACAAACACACACACCCATGCCCGAGGGAGCACTCGAACCTCCGCCGGGACCAACCGCACAGTCCATGACTGCAGCGCCCCAGACCGCTCGGCTACTCCCGCGCGGCTGGTCCTTAGCCTAAGTTAGTTTAAGTCAGATTAAGTCGTGTGCCAGCCTAGGAACCGGTGATCTCAAGAACTTGGTCTCAAAGGAACTTACTACAAATTACCAATATTCCGAAGATAAGTGAATTCGAACGTGAGAATTGTTGGTACTCGTACGGTAACCTAGAGGCAACGCATCCAAGATTTGCACCGCATACACGGAAAGCGGAAAAACATAGTCCACTAAACCTCAACGCGCGCGAATGTGAGTGTCGAGTGATCGTGACAGATGGTCATTGAAGAGGATGGTGACGATAAGTAAGAGGACGACAGCTACAAAAGTCAATGCAGAACCGAAAATTTCTCTTTTCTCTCGCGAATCCCGTCAACTTCAAAAGAACAGGAAGGGAGCTTCTTAGGCAGGGGCTTTCAGAGCGAAATGGAATTCCAAAACCAGTGCTGCAAATGCCCGTAACAGGAAAACGTGGTGCCGAAACCATAAAATCTGACCTATTGAACAGTAGAAGAAAGTAGTTCCGTCGTATGAGACTCTTTTCACACTCATTCCAACTTCTGGCCGAGTATACCTTCTAGGAGTGAAATATGGCAGTTGTCGTCAATGATTAGGGTACCCATATCGTGGTATTCGATGGGCGCCATGGTTACTTTGCGAAGACGTATCACTTCCGAGGATTATGTGACAATTTTGGCTGATCAGGCGCATATAATGTCACAATATTTGCTCCCAAATGGTGACGCTGTGTTTCAAGAAGATAAAGTTCCCATTCACACGGCTCGCATTCGTCCAGGACTAGTTCTGTGAGCACGACAATGGCCACCACAGTCAACACATCTCAATGTTATTTAGTCTTTACTGTCTACTTTGGAGAGAAGGGTGGATAATTGCCAACCACCTCAATCATCTTTATCTGAACTTGCCATTAGTTTGCAGGACGAATGGTATAACCAGCTTTCATTCCATATGGAAACAAATACGCCGAATAACTGTACTTATTTATAGTCATAAAGACTACGCCAAGGCTTTGCCGCAGTGGTAACACCGGTCCCCTTAGATCACTGAAGCTAAGCGACGTCGGGCTAGGCTGGCACTTGGATCATCCGGTCTGCCGAGCGCTGTTGGCAAGCGGGGTGCACTCAGCCCTTGTGAGGCAAACTGAGGAGCTACTTGATTGAGAAGTAGCGGATCTGGCCTCGTAAACAGATTGAGAAGTAGCGACTCCGGTCTCTTAAACTGACATACGCCCGGTAGAGCGGCGTGCTGACCACATGCCCCTCCGTATCCGCTGCCAGTGACGCCTTTGGTGTGAGGATGACATGGCGACCGGTCGGTTCCGCTGGGTCTTCCAAGGCCTGTTCGGACGGATTTCCATTTAGTTTAGTTTTAAATAAAGACTTCAACAATCATTACAAATAACGTTTATTACAAATCCATATTTCGGTCACTGTGTGGCCATGTTCATGCTGAAAGACATAAAAAAACAGTTACAGTAAGATAACATCATGCCTTGTTATATGTACAATTGTATAAGCTTTATATAAGAATCAATAAAGAAATGTTTTCATATGTGAGGACGTATCTGATACACTACGTCAGCTTTCAGCAAGGTGGGCAGCCAACTAGATTTTTCTGCGGCATTTTTTTATTAAAGCGTCAGAATCAAATGTAAAATTATGAAAATTTAAAAAAAACTTTCTACAAAACTTTTTACAATCTATAACAAGAATTGAAACAAAAGGCGTGTACAGTGTCGTAATTTTTTTATACACTGAAGCGTCCATGTAATTATTTCCGTTACAACTAATAAGTGCAAGCAGAGATTTACCATGTGTGATGCACTTGGGGTCAACAGTAAAGCATAAAAGGAACAATATTATGTATAAAAGAATTACGACTGTGTACAGGTTCTTTGTTTCAATTGCTGTCATAGATAACATGGGTGTACACAGCACATTTTACCTGAAGATTTAAAGTACATATGTTATGTACGATGCAACAATCTTGTACACTGCGAGTACATTTTAATACGGGGGTGACAAAAGTCACGGGATACGTCTTAACACCGTGTCGGATCTGCTTTTGTTCGACGTAGTGGACCAGCTCGACGTGGCGTGAACTCAACAGGTCTATAGCTGTAAATAATTCCAAAGTATTGCCAGTGTAGGACGGTGTGAATGAACGGATCTCTCGATTATGCCCCATAAATGTCGTCCAAGTAGCACAACATAACTACTTCCTGTTAGTGGTCGGTTCAGTGGGACCATATCAGTCCATTCCACGTAAAGACAGGTCACACCGTTATGGAGTCACCACCAGCTTGCACTATGAATTAAAGACAGCTTGAGTCGATGGCCAAACTCGAACCCTACCATGAGCTCCTACCAACTGCAATTGTGACTGTCTTCCAGCCGTCTAGGGTCCAACCGATATGGTCGCGAGCCCAGGAGAGGCACTGCAGGCGATGTTGCACTGTTACCAAGGGCCCACACGTAGGTCGACTGCTGCTGTAGCCCACTAAGAACAAATTTCGTCCCACAGTCATAACGGTTACATTCGTCGAATGTCCCTCATTGACTTCTGCGATTATTTCACATAGTGTTGCTTGTCTGTTAGCAGTGACAACATTGCGCTATTGCCTCTGCTCTTGGTCGTTAAGTGAAGGCTGCGTTGTCCGTGGTGAGAGCTAACGCGAGAAATTTGGTATTCTCGGCACACTCATGACAGTCTCGAAATACTGAATTGCCTACCGATTTCCAAAACGAAATGTCCCATGCGTGTAGTTCCAACTACCATTCCGCATTCAGAGCCTGTTAATTCTTAACGTGCGGCCAAAATCACGTTGGAAAGCTTTTCATACGAATCATCCAAGTACAAGTGACAGCTCCGCCAATGGACTGCCCTTTTATACCTTGTGTACGCGATACTACCACCATTTGTATTTTGCATGTCGCTATGTTCAAATGTGTGTGAAATCTTATGGGACTTAACTGCTAAGGTCATCAGTCCATAAGCTTACACACTACTTAACCTAAATTATCCTAAGGACAAACACACACACCCATGCCCGAGGGAGGACTCTAACATCCTCCGGGACCAGTCGCACAGTCCATGACTGCAGCATATCGCTATCCCGTGAATTTTGTCACTCAGTGTGCGGTGCCTACAGACATCCTCGGGACATGTTTCTCATCCTTAAGTACGTCAGAAGTGATTTAAATTGTGGTTGATTCATTCTTAGAAATGAGCTCGTGAATCCCACGGAAAGGTATCCTCATCATCATTTGATACCGAAGTTTTCTCCAGCGGCATTTGTCGGCTGTATCTGGCTCGCAGACAACACAGTTTGTTTTCGAAAATGGACGGGGGTCTAATGCCGACAATGGCACTCATAAAACGAACATTTCCTGTATTGTACATATGATGTTCTATCTGTAGTATGTATCTGAAACGTGGATAAATAAAAACTTCAATTTCCAGAAACATGTCGTAAGAGGAATAAATGAAAGTTCTTTGTACAGTCAGTAAGGTCACCAGCTTATAAAAGTTGCATATTAATTTACAATCGTCTTCCATATAAGAATCAAAACTGTTCATCGTCTCAGTTTTTAACAAAACCCTAAAATACTGCTTCTATTTTTAAAACATGTTAAATACAGGACCATAAAGAAGAATGCTCAATATCTCCCACTACATTATCTGTACTTCGTGTAAGTATGTGTGTGTGTGTGTGTGTGTGTGTGTGTGTGTGTGTGTACGTGCGTAACGCACATAGTCATAAACAATGTTTATAAAGGAAGATTTTTTCGGGGAATAAGTATATACAGAAACACAATTGAATCAGGCAGTGACGTGGAACAAAATGTTATAATTCGTTAGTCCATTTTCCCCGTGCATGGTCACGTAAACGTCGATATTCGCTCCGTATAGAGTGCGCTATTATAATTACATAACATCGAATATTACAAAACATACTTTTAAGAAATTTATGAGAAAGTCCTGTTGACTTCGGAACTCCATTCTCTGTGCTGAACTTGTATAACACGAGTCTGTGTTTCTTACGATCTGCTAAAGGCCATATTTTCAGTTGTGTTATTAACTAACAGTCAGTTATAACAAATCTTTCCAAGAAATATACGTCTATAAATCGTCAAGAATCATTCCCTAAAAACTGCATATTGCATAACACATAAACTGTAGTAGGAAGTCACCCAAATACGAAAATTCCTTAATCATCAATAAGATGTCCCCCATCGTTTTACTACTGCAAATGGAACCAATAATGGCACATTACTGAGAGGTTCTCAACAGTATGAATTCATATGTCATAATGTATAACACACCATTAGACTTCATTTGAGAACGACAAAATCGAAATAACGGCCCCGAGTTTTCCTTGTGACGTAGAACTCGATCTCGTATCTTATTGGTCATGTTCTTCTCCACTGAAGAAATATTTTACTGCCTTACTCAGTCTTTCACGAGACGTAATGCTGTGGAGCGTGAAATACCACGTGGTGACGTCACAAAACTCAACCAGCACCTCGTCTACAAACGCTTTCTCGTCCTGTGTCAGGACCGCTTTAGGGAGCATGTATGTAGCTGTATGTAAGTTCCATCAGTCACTAACACATATTTCTGGTATCTTATGTCAGCGATCTCAAATATTGTACATAGCTTCCTGTCGTCGCGTACTCCCCACATAGCCGTGCGTTTTATGAAATTTTTTTATTATTTTCTGAAAATCGTCAGAGAATTCAATTAAGAAAACATCAGTGGCGTCACATATCGAAATTGACATTACGCAATGACTGTGGCGTACGATCTCAACGGCTTTTCACAAGCGAAAGGTAACATCAGAACCCACCATGGTGCCTTATACTTCGCGCGGGTGCAGAGCACCAAGTATTGTGAAAGGTATTCATGGAAAACCTGCTTTTATTACGTAATTAATATTTCAGTTCTGATTGCGCATCTATCGTGTGCTTTTTGTTCTCATGGAACATAGAGTTCTTCCTAACAGCAAGTAGCAACAGAGGACAGTTCGTTATCAGTAGGAACAGAGGACACTTCATTATCAAACAACTGCACACTGATGCAAAAGACGACATTGCGGTAATTAGTTGTTACTCTCCTGCATTGAAGCAGTCTCCAATCTCTCGTAATTGTGACCCGAGCTAACAAAACGGGACAGTGCACGTTGTCAGCATGTCCCAAAAAGCTGCGTGGGAAAATACTATTCTTCAATGACTTATATGTCGGGTACTATTGAACACAGAGATAAAGAAACAAGAGTTCTGGACAGCGCTTGGCCTAGCGATAATTTTTAAAGCTATCGGAAGAATGGGCATACTCTTTCTGTCCTAGAATATAGGGTCAAAATTCAAACGCTTTACATTTCCTGCAGTCCAATCAAATTGAGTAAATCGGCTGATTCTTTTGCATTAGGTGTGGTCTAGGTGAAAGCACTTTCTGTTCATTGGCGGTTCCTGAGGAATCTCCGAAAAACTATGATTTATGTGTGTGAAAAGTACAAATTGGTTTGATGGCCATTTCTATAATTTCTACTCATGCAGCTCATCGAAATTTTAAGATGATATTCTCGGGGATCTTACAATTTTTTTTCGGTATCATTATACGTTACCGAGGTCCAGAGGGACATAAGTTACCGCACTCAAGCAGAAAACCACAAAAACCGGTTTTTAGCCAATTTTACACAGACGACCGCAATTACCTAAATAACTAAGCATAGCAAATAACTCAAATTTAGCTGTACAAACGATATTTTCTCGTTTTCCAAAATATGTATCCGCTATCAAGGCACACCCAAAAAAAAAAAAAAGATTTTTCCGAAATTAAAATAACCAATAATGAGGCTGGCCGCTTCAGTAACTTGTACTCAAAGCAAATATACGAAATTTTTAACATATATTCTTAAGAAAATGTTCTCGAGGAACCGGAAATTTTTTTCCGTGTGACTATCCGCTACCGAGATCCAGAGGTTCCAAGTTACCTTACATACGCACATAATGCACAGTCTGTGGGATAAATGTTTTAACTGACGTGGTGAACATATGCGAGGGTTATATAGTCATCGCAATGGTTCTCCAGTCACCAAATTATGTTTTTTGTCCCCATACTTTCACCAATAATACTTTGACATACGGACTGTCTACAGCGGGAACTTTACGCCTATACAGATATGCCTAAAGTAGTCTGCAGTACAAAAAACGGGCTAAGAAGAAAATTAATGATGCCAAAAATGTTTACTAAAAATTATGTAAAACTCTAAAGGCTGCAAATTCGGTAAAGTATTTGTAATAATATTTTTTCAATGTTAAAATACAAATCATAAGCCGGGAGTGTTTGATGAATTGCGACCGACGAGCAAGGTATCTAGAAGAAATGTAGTGTAAACGATTTTGTGTTAACCTTCTACAGTATAATGAATAGTTATTTATTGTTTACATGTGTCATAATATAAAATAAACTGTCAAAACTGAGATAGGATTCGTTTTGTATAAGCTGCACATCTTGGTGTAGCAGGGAAAGGAATGGAACCAGCGAAAAAATGGTCCTGTTGCAGAACGAAAGGGCGAATATGTCATCTTTAACAGACTCTGAGAGAAAAATTGGGAAACAGACATCTCAATCCTCATTCCGCCTTCCTCAAAGAAAATTTTGGTATATGAAAATATTCGCACTGTTTTCCGCTGAAAGAGAGTAGTGGAGGGCAGTAATGGTGGAAGGCCCGCCCACTTAGTTGTGTGGTCTAACGCGCTGCTTTCCTGGCGGGAAGGATTGCCGGTCCCCGGCACGAATCCGCCCGGCGGATTAGTGTGGAGGTCCGGCGTGCCGGCCAGTCTGTGAATGGTTTTTAAGGCGGTTTTCCATCTGCCTCGGCGAATGCGGGCTGGTTCCCCTTATTCCGCCTCAGTTACTCTATGTTGGCGATTGATGCGCAAACACTTTCTCCACGTACGCGTACACCATCATTACTTTGTCACAAAAACACTGTGTTTACAATCGTCTGGTGTGAGACGTTCGCAGGGGCTTCCACTGGGGGCTCAACCGCACAATAACCCTGGGTTCGGTGTGGGGCGGAGGTGGGGTGAGTGGACTGCTGTAGCCTGTTGTAGGGTTGTGTACCACTGCGGGCTACGGCAGGAACCAAGCCTCTCCGTCGTTTCTAGGTCCCCAGTTCCATACAATACAATACAAAGGTGGAAAAGAGAGGAACCACACCACTGGGAGACAAAGGGAAACAAGACAGAGATAGTGGGAGAGAGAAAGCGACAATAAAGGAGACTGACAGGTGGATGAAGGCGATATCAGTGGGAGCCAATGAAAGAGAAGATATTGATGGCCGTTGACGGCAAGTGGTGATAAAAGAGAAAGAGAGATGAAAGGAGAAAGAAGCAGTGGGAGAAAAACGGAGAGGACGGTGGAAATGAAAAGTACAGTCTACCGTGGGAAGGGGTAGAGGGATGGTGGTGGTGATGGTGGTGGTGGTGGGTTGGGGGTGGGGGTGTTCTCTACCGTCCCAGACTGGCGAACACGTTGGTATAAAGGGGGAGGGGATTTTTGACCGAAATTTTAAACCCGTGGGTACGGGGGGAAAATACGTTTGACCCCCGGTCCCCTGCACGAATCCGCCATGATATGGTAGAGACAGTGCCAACAGGACAGCAAAGCAAAACAAGACAGTGTAGGTGTGAGAGAATGCACTGACAGTGGGGCGTACTGTAAATCAACGGGAGATAAAGTAGAAAGTGGGAGAGAGACTTGAAGACAATGGCAGTGAAAGGCAGATGCTGAGTATGAAGGGACAAAGACGAAGAGAGAGTAAAATTTACTTAGAATGTGTCAAGAGAGCGCTAATATGTTGGCGTGGTTTGTAAGGCTGGTTCAAATGGCTCTGACCACTGTGGGACTTATCATGTGAGGTCATCAGTCCCCTAGAACTTAGAACTACTTAAACCTAACTAACCTAAGCACATCACACACATCCATGCCCGAGGCAGGATTCGAACCTGCGACCGTAGCAGTCGCGTGGTTCCAGACTGAAGCGCCTAGAACCGCTGGGCTACCGCGGCCGGCCAGTTTGTAAGGAAGGTGGAATATGTATTGTGACAGTTGGTTCCTCACTTTTCTACTTATTTATTTATTTGTTTTTAAATAGGAACGTATTCGTCTTTTTGTGCTTCGATGGGAGCATTTATCCGCTGGTGAACACTTCCTACCTATCTGGGAGCGTGTAAGGCGCTAGTTGATAAGAGATTCATGGTTAGGCAGGGATAGCGATTGTGTAAGGTTTACGTAAGCCTTCAGCTTTAATTTCAGAGAAGTGAAGAAGGAAGTGAAATAAAATTTAAGAATATGAAAATAACGTACAAAACAGTTACCCGTGCTAAGGTTTGAAAAACTACTGAAAAGCGTGAAAATTGTGCTCATTGCAAAATATGAGTTAATGTATGACACAGTCAGTATTAGATTGGGAACGATATTAGCCAGTTTTTTGACATTAAACTGAAGAATAATACACTGAGAGGAACTGTGCGAGATGGCTATAGGAAGTAGAATATTAGCGGTAAGTTGGTATAGGTGGGTGTTCTGTTGTGGGATACACATCATTCCACTGCCGTAGGCGGTAGTTCGACAATGGGAACGTCCCATTTCATTCTACAGTTCAGACGGATGCTATTGTCAGCTGAAAATTTCTCGAAAAGGCCGTGACTCCGCCTTTATCCGTATATGCAGGGTCCTTTAAGAATTTTGCCTTAATAAACTTCTGGAGTTTAGTTATGGAGATAGTTTCAGTGGGGTGGTAACTGATAATACGCGAAAAAAACAGACTACGTAAACCACTAGATATGTCTGAAAAAAAACTCTTCAGAAAAAAACACGATCAAATATTTTCCAGCAAGTGCCTATGCAGTGATACAATAGAATTCTCCCCTCGACTGTTCACATTCTGAGCGCGCACATCCATTAGCTGACAGACGGAAAAGTTGCAAGTTATGCCGGCAAAATTCCTCCTCCTAAAGAAGATTCTCGAAGTTGTATTAAAGTTTCTCAATATTAAAACAAGTCATTCACCACACGGTAGTACTAGTTGTGCACACACCTGGTTTATAACATTCACAGTGCTTCAGATGCTTGACAAAATTTAGAGCCCCAAATCGAATAGAGTCTTCCAAAGTTCGCCATCCAGTTTGACGAAGAATCTTCTATGTTCAAACAAACACGGTTTCCGAACGACTGTTGAGACTAGAGCGGTGACGCTGTCTCTGTACCATCGCTCTACCATCACAACCCGACCGGCGAGCGGCGCAGCTTTCAACTGGCGGAGCGCATGGCAGTAGGGACATCTATATGAATGTGTGGTTTCTGTTCTCTCGAACATGCGGTATCCGCAGCTGTGATGCACTATATGTAAATTTAAAGTGTAGGAGGAAGAAAGGAAAGGAAAATAACTATTGATAACTGCATCAGGACATTATGCAAAATGAGCGGCGACGAGTGGAAATTTGTGCCCGACGGTCATTCGAACCTGGGTTGTCTTCCAGAATGAAATTTCGACTCTGCAGCGGAGTGAGCACTGATATGAGACTTCCTGGCAGATTAAAACTGTGTGCCGGACCAAGACTCAAATATCAGTGTACACTCCGCTGCAGAGTGGAAATTTCATTCTGGAAACGTTCCCCAGGCTGTAGCTAAGCCATGTCTCCGCATTATCCTTTCTTTCAGGAGTGCTAGTTCTGCAAGGTATGCAGGAGAGCTTCTGCGAAGTCTGGAAGGTAAGAGACGAGATACTGGCGGAATTAAAGCTGTGGGGACGGGTCGTGAGTCGTACTTGAGTAGCTCTGTTGGTAGAGCACTTGCCCGCGAAAGGCAACGGTTCCAAGTTAGATTCTCGGTCTGGCACACAGTTTTAATCCGCCAGGAAGTTTCATATCTGGGATCTCTTGTTTACTAGGTGGATGCGTTAACCATTATGCATTTATACTTGCGAACTGATTCGCCTCTATGGGCAACGAATCCACCTTCTTCAGTGCGGATGCACAACTACGTCTGACCCTCTGCGGGAATTTCACTGTAACTCGCAGGGAAGACATGGACAAGGACTGTTGATAAGTGGATCGGCCGAGAGAGTTCACACAGTGACGATAAACAGTGTGCGTGGGTAGCAAATTAGTGAACGTACCTTCCTTGTAAGCAGGAGATCCCGGGTTCCAATCCTAGTCCGGCAGACATTTTCACTCGTCGTGCTGATTCCGCATAAAGTCCTCATGCAACTTGCAGTAGGCCCTATCCTATCCTTTCTCTCTCCCCCCCCCCCACTCCACCAGCAATTTACATATAACAGAAGGAACATCTGTCCTCACATCGTTAGTGGCTGCTTTCAGGGAGCAAATGTGGTCCATCACAGTGTTCCCATTTAGGTCTCTATTGTGTTTTGATAATTTATTGGCATTCGTGGATCTTTTCGTGGATGATTCCCAGCAAAAGTATCCTGCTAGTTTTCGAAACAAACTCAGGGGAATTTCTTAAAGACGCAACATGGTCGCTGTGGGCTTTGCACGGATGCATGAAAGCTTCACTGGGCTTGAAATCTGCTCCAAAACCACACATTCGTACGCATTTCTGTTTGACTCGAAATATGAAAATATCTATATTGAGGGTTTTAAAATGATAGTTATTCATAAATATCATTATAGTAACTTAATCATTGATTTCATAATAATTCCCCCAAACTGAAAGATATCTGTAAATGGGCTCGGAGACTGCTTCCTGAATAGGACTGGTAAAATCTCTGAAGCAGTTTAATTACAACGCTCTAACGCCATTCTTTAGCATCTATCAACATATCGAAGAAACAGAAATATCTCTAAAAGTACGTGTTTAATTTTGAAGAAACTACAAGAAGTGCTTTGTGAATACGCTCTTCTCGCTGACAGCATTGTATCTACCGAAGAAGGTTTCTTTAGAAACTGTAAAATGATTTTATAACGGACTGTGGCGTCACCACTAAGCTGTCTGCGCACACAACGGACAGAGCTGTGTGTCTGAAACCTGGCGGCAGGTTGAAGTAAGCCTCACAAGCTTCCTCACACAATTTTTTACCGGCATGAAGTGCTCACATGGGATTGACGCCGAAGTTGCTGAAAGTACACTGTGAACCCTAATAATGACGAAGAAGTAAGGTTTGACTGAAGCAGCGAGTGGAAATTTGTACTGAGTCACCTTGGCACAGCAGTTCACACAACTGCACCGATTACCATCCGCTACTCAACTCCTGACTGCCGCCCCAGTCTAGACTAAATTCCTCGTTACCCACGAAAGGAATTACTGAGGCTCTCCATGTTCTGGAACAGCACCTCAGTATCGGACATAAATGAGGGATTCTGCCTGAAATCCAGGAACAGGTACTTATACAAGTGAAATGACAAAGCTTCAGAGATTTTGCTAGTCCTATACACGTATAATTTTATGTATACATGGTGTTTATAAATGAATATCGGGGTTTTAACGCTTTATAATATTTATTATGTTAAACTTACAGTTACCCATGATATGTCAAATGAAAGAGCAACTCAAACAGTTTTACCAAGAACCTTATAGATGTTCAGTGTGAGCACCATTTGTCACACGGCATGCGTCAAGCCTACATCAAGTCTATAGCCGAGTTCTTCCCAAACGTTGATAAGTGTGTCTTCAGTGATTGTAGCAACAGCTGCTTCAATCCGGTTTCTTAATTCAGGGAGGTCTGCAGGTAGCGGAGGCACGTACACACGATCCTTGATGAAGCCCCAAAGGAAAGAATCGCATGGCGTTTGGTTGGGTGAACGTAGAGGCCATGCAAAGCAAGTCCTGTCATTGGGCTCCTTGATGCCTATCCAGCGCTTGCGTACAGTGAATTTCAACCAATTGCGTTCTTCGCTATGCCAGTGAGGTGGCGCATCATCTTGCTGGATGGTTCTTGGTAAAACTGTTTGAGTTGCTCTTTCATTTGACCTATAATTTATGACTGTAAGTAATATAATAAATATTATAAAGCGTTAAAACCCTGATATTCATTTATACACACCCTGTGTATAGAGTGAAGTAGACTGGGGGGGGGGGGGAGGCGACAGTGGGAATTTGGATCGAGGAAGGAGGATTGCCAGGGTAAACCGTGCAGTAGTGTGAACCGCAGTGGCAAGGTGGCTTAGTGGCTAGCGCACCTGCCAATATATACGGATCTAATTCAATTACATATTTATTCATTAAGGAACGCATTTTACCCAATTTTTAAACAATATAACTAACCTTTAGTGTGTTAAATGTATTCTATCTATAAATAAGGTGAAAATAATTTTTAAATAATTGATGAGTGTGCTGCATGCAACCAATACTCACATAATAATACGTTAATAAAATGACAAAGGATGAGAAGTGTATAAGACATACACTGAAGGAATTAATTTTTATCTACTCTAAAAGAGAAGGATATTTTAGCGATAGGATATTCCATTAAATACGTATAGCGATATTAACTTCATAAGAGAGTATAGGTGCAAAACGTATTAACAAGATTACTAACCTACCTTAATGTTCTGGCATCATAGATAATTAGTTTGGTAATTGGTAACGAAAGACTGTACAGTACTTTATCCAGCAACACACAACGTCGCTGTTTGCTTTGCACAGATATTTCATAAATCGCTGTTCACTGTAAAAATAGCCCCCTCGCAGGACAGTACATGCCTAGCCGGCCCTGTATTTGCGGTAGGAATTAAGACACTGTAGCTTTATCGATATTCGGCGCAGGTAACGAGCAGAGCTATTTGCAGTGGCGGCACGTCGCCGCTATTGGGTCACGGGAGCCGGTTGGCGCGTGCCCAGTGCTATCGAACTCTGTCTGTGCCGATAAAGGGATTCCTTAATAATGCGTACTTTCCGACTGCAGTAAAATGCAAAGTACATTCATTTTATTCCAGTCCAGCGAAACCATTTCCGAACTCTCATTTCACGGTACCAGCATCTCCCAATTCAAATCAGTCTTCTATGCAAGCAGCTTTAATAACTAAATTTCGTTCTTTTGTGCATACTGTGTTTTCTTCTCCTGCCTACATGCATCGTTCCAGAGTTACCCACATCTCTATGAACTTAATCATGAAAAATTCGTGTTCGTGCGCCTATACGGATGTATGCTCAGAGCAAATTTAAGTACGTAATCGGTTTCCGCAATTAATCGTTACAGTCGTATAAACAGCCGTAGGAGATTTTAATGGAATTCATGGAGCATACCATTAACATCATAATAAATTTCATTCCGTTCTGAAGTGGAATAAAGATGTGACTGAATATACAGTATTATAAAGGGGGAGTCACTAACTATTGTCACCTGGAATAACTCCGAAAGAATGATAGGAGCTGAAAATTCTGTGAGACAAATGTTGCATGGGACAACGGGGGCCATAATATGACGTTGGTTTTATGTTGCTAGGTGGGGTCGCATCAGAGATATGAAGGTCAACTCCGTTTTTCTAAATGAGATGCTATAGTATGTTTTCCGATACCGGCTATCGAGACGAATCCAATTATGAGTAACAGTAAGGTCTTTCAAGGTCAACGAAGGTCACAAAGGTAGCATGAACATCTATTCACGGAAGGTGTTTGAAGGAATGACCATTGGTATCAGTTCAGTGCTGTAACCTTCTTATCATGGATTGAGTTGTTTTCCTTATCACTTGGGCACTTATTGAAGCACAAGCTCTGACAATTTTCTCTCGTATATCGTGCAGAAAGTAAATATTCGCTGAATACGGCCTATCCATCTAACGTGCCATTGACATGTAATCACCATTCGACGGTTTCGCAATACAACACTAAGACTTGTATCGTCGAATCAAGTGCATGTGTATGATGTATTCCTTCGAAGAACAAGTCGATATGCTTCTCATTTACGGAGAAGGCCAACAAAATTCAGTGAGAGCTAGGGACTTATACGCTGAAAGATATACTTAACGTACTCATGCTACACGTCGTACATTTAAATGTGTGTATGATAAATCGAGAACAACTGGATCTTTAACGCATCGGAAACATATCCAGCAAAGGAAAGTTACTAAAGAGGAAACGGAAATTGTTTCTCATTCCACTACGGTTCGAGATCCTTGTGTTACTTGGCGTCAGTCGCAAGGGAATCTGGCATGAGGCAGAGCAGAGTAGCGTTGTTCTTGTTGTGCATCGCCATATACAGTGTGAGTCACCTAACGTTACCGCTGGATATATTTCGTAAACCACATCAAATACTGACGAATCGATTCCACAGACCGAACGTGAGGAGAGGGGCTAGTGTAATTGGTTAATACAAACCATAACAAAATGCACGGAAGTATGTTTTTTAACTCAAACCTACGTTTTTTTAAATGGAACCCCGTTAGTTTTGTTAGCACAGCTCAACATATAAACAAATACGTAATCAGTGCCGTTTGTTGCATTGTAAAATGTTAATTACATCCGGAGATATTGTAACCTAAAGTTGACGCTTGAGTACCAATCCTCCGCTGTTCGATCGTGTATATCGGAGAGCACCGAATTACGTAGGGATCCAAAGGGAACGGTGATGGACCTTAGATACAGGAGAGACTGGAACAGCACATTACGTCCACATGCTAACACCTTTTTATTGGTCTTTTTCACTGACGCACATGTACATTACAATGAGGGGTGAGGTAAACGTACACACGTGGTTTCCGTTTTCAATTACGAAGTGGAATAGAGTGTGTCCCACTGGAAAAGCGTCGACGTATGTGGTATCAGCATGATGGTGCACCTGCACATTCCGCAATTAACACTAGGCTGACCCTTGACAGCATGTTCGACGGGCGTTTCATAGGACGTGGAGAACGCATAAATTGGCCAGCCCGTTCTCCTGATCTTACATCTCTGGACTTCTTTCTGTGGGGTACGTTAAAGGAGAATGTGTACCGTGATGTGCCTACAACCCCAGAGGATATGAAACAACGTATTGTGGCAGCCTGCGGCGACATTACACCAGATGTACTGTGTCGTGTATGACATTCATTACGCCAGAGATTGCAATTGTGTGCAGCAAATGATGGCCACCACATTGAACATCTATTGGCCTGACATGTCGGGACACACACTATTCCACTCCGTAATTGAAAACGGAAACCACGCGTGTACGTTTACCTCACCCCTCATGGTAATGTACAAGTGCGTCAGTGAAAAAGCCCAATAAAAAGGTGTTAGCATGTGGACGTAGTGTGCTGTTCCAGTCTCTTCTGTACCTAAGGTCCATCACCGTTCCCTTTGGATCCCTACGTAATTCGGTGCTCTCCGATACACACGATCGAACAGCGGAGGATTGGTACTCAAGCGTCAACTTTATGTTACAATATCTCCGGATGTAATTAACATTTTACAGTGCAACAAACGGCACTGATTACGTATTTGTTTATATGTTCAGATGTGCTAACAAAACTAACGGGGTTCCATTTAAAAAAACATAGGTTTGAGTTAAAAAACATACTTCCGTGCATTTTTTTATGGTTCGTATTAACCAATTACACTAGCCCCTCTCCTCACGTTCGGTCTGTGGAATCGATTCTTCAGTATTTGATGTGGTTTACGAAATATATCCAGCGGTAATGTTAGGTGACTCACCCTGTATATCATCCTTACCTTATCAGTCTCCACCAAGAATTAACTGTTACGGACTGTATGCGTCACATTGAATTCTGCCGATGGGCTCAGCTTCAGATTCAGTGGGATGACACATTTATTAATTTGATTATATTTACTGATGAGGTTACATCCACGAACAATGGAAATGTTAATTTGCATATAACATTCATTATTGGGCAACTGAAAATCCATGTTGGCTGCGGCACGTTGCACACCAAAACCCAGGGTCGGTGAATGTATGGTGTGGGATTCTGGAGGACAGAATCATATGCTCCTATTTCATCGAAGGAAATCTTCTTGGTACGTAGTACACCACATTCCTGCAAGAAACATTAGGTCTGTTATTCGAAGAAATACCTTTAGGAACAAGGAACAGACTGTGGTATCAAAACGATGGGTGAGTGGCATGTTTTTCGCTGATTGCTAGAAATGAGTTGCAGAGACAATTCCCAAATCGTTGGATTGGACGCGGAGGACATGCGTTGTGGCCGTCTCTTTCGCCAGACTTGACATCTCTGGTTTTTTATTTTGGGGACTCGTAAAAGACATCGTTTATACAGACGTTCCAACTACACCTGAAGATATGTGAGAGAGAATTGTCAGAGAAAATGCTTCCAGAACTGCCGATGTGATAAGGAATACCACTCAATCCATGATAAGAAAATTGCAGCACTACATTGATACCAATAGTCATCACTTCGAACACCTTCTATAAATGGACGTTCATGCCACCTTTGTGGCCTTTGTTGACCTTCAAAGACTTTACTGTTACACATCATTGGATTCGCTATCAAAAAATAAGTACCAAACTATAGCATCCCATTTAAAAAACAGAGTTGACCTTCATACCTCTGACGCGACCCCACCTAGCAACATAAAACCAAAATCATATTATGGTCCCCGTTGTCTCATGGAACATCTGTCCCACAAACTTTTCAGCTGCTATCATACTTTCGGAGTTTTCTTGAAGGCAGTTGTTAGTGACTCACCGTGTATATTTCCGTTAGAGCACTTCGAACGGAATCACAAAACTGAAAATTTTGACTACCGTTACGTTTAACTTTATGGGTGACATACGATTTTTGGATTTAAAATGTTCCTACGACACATACGTTTCTACGTGGCATTTCATTTACGGGGAACACTGCAACAAAATTTGATGACACGTATGTCAATTTATCGACGTTAACTGCTTCAAAGAATCTACTCTTTAATCACGATATCACGAGCGACAGACATTGCGTAGTGATGTAACGCTACCGCTGTCGAGGTTGAGCGAGACGCAATAAATCTCGAAGCTCGTTCATCCGATAAGTATGAAAGGTAATGTTTCATTCCCATGTAAGAAGACGGAATATGTAAAATGGGGACAGATATTCAACCAACATTAATCATGATGCATATAAAATAATGAAGCACTGAAACCAGAGTGAAAGTGCACTGTTTTAGTCATTATGATCATGTGGATTCTGGGTTAAATTATCAAGAACTACGGACAATATCTGGACAGATCTGTGCTGACCCATTCGTTGTAGAGGAATAAATTTAGGATTCCACTCGTGTAACACATGAAGTTTCTGAGGAAATGTTCGAGCCAACAAAAAGAAAAAGGAAAGCTCGTAGCGGAAATTGTATGGATACTGAATTAAGTAAAAGTGCTTCATCGTCACTTTATATGAACTTACTGAATGTTTCCTTGAGGACGTACAGAGCATCGAAGGAACTGCCAGAGAACGTAATAAATGACATTTCTTAAAAAAGAGAATAGAGAAGAAAGCCACAATTACCGCGGAATCAAGTCAGTGAACGTACAAAATAAACAAGCAAATTGTGACAAAAAGGTAGTTGGTGAAATCCCGCTGAAAAAAGAACGCTGCGATTTTAGAAGAGATCGTCTCCATTCTCATTGTAGATAAATTTGAATAAAAAATAGGGAAACCTAATATAGTCTACCAACATTCTTGTTACTCACTAATAATGATAAAGGATTTTCCTGAAATTAAAAGACATCCCAAACATTAGACCGAAGAAAAGAAATAAAATTTTATATATAAACCAAAGATTGAAGATAGAGACTGTACGGTTACTTAAAAAGGCAATTTCATTGTATGCCTCGCCTCTTATGCAGTCATTGTAATTTACAAGGGACGATCAAAAAGTTCCCGTTCGGAGGCCGTACAGTCTAGAATCAGTATGCCAAACAGGCGAAATCGCCGAGAGCCTCGAGGCGATCATCCCACGGACGCACCGTGTCGAATATACTAGTTTGGTAAAACAATGTGTCATGCTGCGTGAACAAGTCGTTAATTGCCTGCAGAACGTCCTCGTCAGACAGGAACCTTCGATCATCCAAGGCCTCTTTTTAGGATCCGAATACTTGATAATCGCATGGGGAGGGATCAGGACTATAGGGTGGGCGCTCGAGTGTCTCCCACTTGTGTTGACGTAACCTCTGCGTTACGATGATGCTGACGATGACGTTTGGTTTGTGGGGCGTTCGACTGCGCGGTCATCAGTGCCCGTACAAAGCCCAAATTTTTACGCAGTTCTATTTAGCCATTGTCATGAATGGTGATGAAACGTTGAGGACAACACAAACACCCAGTCCCCGGGCAGAGAAAATCTTCAGCCCGGCCGGGAATCGAATCCGGGAGGCAGCAAAGCTAGCCACTAGACCACGAGTTGCGGTCTCTTCGGTACGAAATTTGCGGCATGGGGACGTCCGTTATCGTTAAACAGCAGCAGCCCTTGGCAGACAATTCCACAACTAGCGTTTGTCCTTTGGCAGACAAGAAAAGAGTAACAGCACGTTTGGATGCATTTGGTAACAACGTCACAACTTCAGGTTTCTGCATTTACTGCACACACGTCGGAAAGACGCGAGTGCCACATTAGCA
This sequence comes from Schistocerca piceifrons, assembly GCF_021461385.2. Lineage (NCBI taxonomy): Eukaryota > Metazoa > Arthropoda > Insecta > Orthoptera > Acrididae > Schistocerca > Schistocerca piceifrons. Next base: position 554,163,543 of record NC_060138.1, on the reverse strand, counting down.
CCTTGCTTGCCTGTTGGTGCTTTACACCCGCATCGGAGTTGAGCAACAACGCTGCTGCATGTACGCTGCAACAACGCCGACAAACTGAAATTTTTTATCGCCCCTTACACATCATATGACGCCATATAAGCGACAGTAATTGCGTAACAACCAAGAGATAATGGAACTTTTTTTAATAACTTAGTGGCTGTGGCAAACGATATGAAGAAACTAGCCACAAAAACAAAACGTTTGAAAATCAATAAGATAGGGATGTCCAATGTCATCATCCTATTTAGTATATGCATAGACACAGTCACTCAGGAATGGCTGAATAATCTGACCAAAATCTTTAAAGTTGGAAATACGATTTTAGTGCCCTTTTATTTTCAGATGACCTCGGTTACCTTTTTCTATCCAGAAAATGCTTGAAATTTGCGGCAACTGAGCAAAAGGCTTTAAACTGAACATATATGTAACAAAAACGAAGGTGATGGGCTACCAGAGGAAACATTTGGGAACTGACATAATTATACACGATAAAAATATAGAACAAGTTCGTAATTTTAACTACGTACCGTGTAATGTGCACTACACGATCAAAAGTACTCGGATTCTCCTACACAGCGATTAATGAACCAGTGTATGTCACTAGGGGCTGACCCGCCAGAGTAACAGATGGCGGGGAAGATTGTGTTGTCAGTAGGTAATATGTAACAGCAAATGGGACGTTCAGGACAGCTCAGCGACTTTGGACGTGGGCAGCTTACTGGATTTCACCTAAATAATAAGTCAGCCAAGGACATTTAACCCTTCTAAAAACGCCCAACTGTTGTTTGTGAGTTAGTGAAGTGGAAATGAGAAAGGACAACCGCAGCTAAACTAAGATCAGGAAGACCTAATGTAATGACTGACAGGGATCGTCGAGCGTTACCTAATATGACTGTAAAATAGTAGCAGGAAATCAGCGCAAGAAATCACTCGTGATTTTCAAAGTACTGCGAGCAGTCCACCTATCACTATGACTTTGCGAAGGGATACACACATCAAAAGAAGTTTTGCATCACCTCGGCTCCGAGAGTTCCAGAACCTGTACAGAAAATTGGACTAGACAGCTACATAAACATCATATCCGCCATTTTTATTGCTCATGAAAAACACACATTCCATGCTTCACCTCCATACAACGAGACCTTCAGCTTGCATTGATGCATGCCTGTATTCGTCGTGGTATACTATCCACAATTTCATCAAGGCACTGTTGGTCCAGATTGTCTCAGTCATCAACGGCGATTCAGTGTAGGTCCCTCGGCGTGGTTGGTGAGTCACGTCGTCCACAAACAGCCCTTTTCAATTTATGCCAGGCATGTTCGATAAGGTTCATGTCTGGAGAACATGCTGGTCACTCTAGTCGAGCGATGTCGTTATCCCAAAGGAAGTCATTCATAAGATATGCACGATGGGGGAGCGAATTGTCGTCCACGAAGACGAATGTCTCGCCAGTATGCTGCCGATATGGTTGCACAGTCGGTCGGAGGATGGCATTCATATATCGTACAGCCGTTACGGCCCCTTCCATGACCACCAGCGGCTACGTCGGCCCCAAAACAGCAGGGAACCTCCACCTTGCTGCAGTCGCTGGGCAATGTGTCTAAGGTGTTCAGCGTGACCGGGTTGCCTCCAGACACGTCTCCGACGGTAGTCTGGTTGAAAGCATATGCGACACTCATCGGTGAAGAGAACGTGATGCCAGTCCTGAGTGGTCCTTTCGGCATGTTGTTGGGCCCATCTATACCGCGCTGCATGCCGTCGTGGTTGCATAAATGGACATCGCCATGGAAGTCGGGGGTGAAGTTGCACATCATGCAGACTATTGGGCACAGTTTGAGTCGTAACACGACGTCCTGTGGCTGCACGAAAAGCATTGTTCAGCATGGTGGCGTTGCTTTCAGGGTTCCTCCGAGCCATAATCCGCAGGTAGCGGTCATCCACTGCAGTAGACCTTGGGTGGCCCGAGCGAGGCACGTCATCGACAGTTTCTGTCTCTCTGTATATCCCCCATGTCCGAACGACATCGCTTTGGTTCACTCCGAGACGCCTGGACACTTCCCTTGTTGACAGCCCGTCCTAGAACAAAGTAACAATGCGGACGCGATTGAACCGCGGTATTGACCTTTTATGCATGGTTCAACTACAGACAACACGGGCCGTGTACATCCTTCCTGGTGGAATGATTGGAACTGATCGGCTGTCCGCAGCTCGTGGTCGTGCGGTAGCGTTCTCGCTTCCCACGCCCGGGTTCCCGGGTTCGATTCCCGGCGGGGTCAGGGATTTTCTCTGCCTCGTGATGACTGGGTGTTGTGTGATGTCCTTAGGTTAGTTAGGTTTAAGTAGTTCTAAGTTCTAGGGGACTGATGACCATAGCTGTTAAGTCCCATAGTGCTCAGAGCCATTTGAACCGTTTTGAACTGATCGGCTGTCGGACCCCCTCCATCCAATAGGCGCTGCTCATGTATGGTTGTTTACATCTTTGGGCGGGTTTAGTGACATCTCTGAACAGTCGAAGGGACTGTGCCTGTGATACAATATCCACAGTCAACTTTTATCTTGACATGCAGTGCACTCGAAATTGTCCAAACTTTGGACATACCTGTGAGCACTGTGCGTAAAATTCACGGACCATTCATCGTTCCTATCCATATAAAATTAACGACGCTCAGGAGTTGCTTCAGTCTGACTTGCCAATAAGTCAAACGTTTGCTCTAGAATTTCTTGCTACCAAGGAAGTGAAAAATGAATGGCCATGGATCACCCTGCGTAGATATGAGGCCCATTACCATTTTCAAAGAGTTGTCAATACACATTATTATGGAATATGGGCAACGGAAGATCCTGTCGCACAGCAAACGGTACCACGCTATTCGGCATAGGTAACTGTGTGGTGCGGCCCTATTTTTTCGAAAAGATGTGATCTGCGGTTCCTGCTATTTGTAGCGTCACTGTTAAAAGCTATGGAAATCTGTTGCTCACCGACGTCATTCTAACGCTTCAACAGGGTGGATGTGTGAAGGATCAATTTCATGCAAGATGGCACGCCTCCACACATTCTGCAGCCAGTGAAGCAGCTGCTGCAGAACCATTTTGTAAATTCTAGAATCATCAGCCATAATACTCTGTAGCCTGGCCGTTCAGACCACCTGATCTATATCTGGGTGACTTCTGACTCTGCGGTCACCTGAAAGATGTTGTGTTTAGTGCTCCAATTACGAACGTCGCTAAACTGAAGACATGCACTGCACAACGCATTCTGAACGTGACCCCTGAGACATTCCGATCAGTTATGGAAAATGGTGTTTCTCGATTTCAACTTGTGGCAGGAAACGGTGGACAGCGTATTGTTCTTGTCTTGCGCAAGTTCAATGACCTTTACAAAACCGATTTCACGGTTGATATTTTATGCAGTTTTGGCTTCAGGAGAATTAAAAACCGATTTCCCTAACAGTGACGCAGCTGTTAAATGCCAAACCCACACCGTAGCCGTCGCATTGCAATTCATCTGTCATATTTAGCCCGGTATAAGGCGCTGTAGCGATGGACTGTGCGGCTGGTCCCGGCAAATGTTCGAATCCTCCCTCGAGCATGTGGGTGTGTGTTTGTCCTTAGGATACTTTAGATTACGCAGTGTGTAAGCTTAGAACTGATGACTTTTGCAGTTAAGTCCCATAAGATTTCACACACATTTGAACAACACATATTTAGCCCAAATCATTTACCTAGGACGCAAAACAATCTAGTTGGAAAATTTTCATTACATTTTTTCCATTACACAACGTTCCCTCCTTATTCAATCCATAGGGGCATTCTGACTTAATTCCTCTATTTTAATGTCTTCGTTTACTGTTATTAATTTAATGTTCTGGCACTTGGCCTATCGCCATTCGCCTTCTTGCTTCCCAGTGAAATGTTACTAAGTCTGAATTATAATCACTTGTACATGGTAAAAATTGTCTTGTGACGTACAGTATATAGCAGGACTGAGATATCCAGGTGGGAGGCTAGACATTCATGTACAGTAGTCAAGCGGGATAGGCCTAATGCTACAGTTTCTTGGTCCACTAGATAGTTTTGAATCATCCTTGAGGTTTTTCCCGGTATATCCCACAAATTCAATTTCATTCGATTATTTTAATTCTGCTTGAAGTAAGTTGTTAATAGGGTGTTTCACTGTAAAATGCGACACGTTAACTTTTCCAGTATGCCTAATTTTTGTGCCCTTTTCGAGCAGAAAATTTGTTTTCACATTCCCGTCTAAGCCACAGTGAAATGGTAGCCACTGAACTGCAATTGTTTTTTTTTTTCTGTCGTAAAGATTTAGTTACTTCTTGGGGTTCCTTAACTTTGGTGATTGATTTCTTGTGTTGGTAGCTTCCGATATTGCTGCACTGGATTTACAAGATGTGACTGCTTTGTCAAATACGTGTAGCTAATTGTTCAGACTACTTATTGCATTTATGATGGCCTCAACTTCGCCTTCAAAATTTGACCTGTGTTGTCGTGAAGTTTGATAGCAAGAAAAAATTTTACTGTATATTCGTAGGACGACGTTGCGTTCTTTCTCCATTCATGAACTATCTGGGTAGGTGTGGTGCCACTGACCTTCGGAGTCTCTGCGACTGTGCGTCTACACTGGAAAGACAAAATACTCAAATCCATCGATACAATGATAAAGCAAGACGAGAGCCTAAACCCACTAACAGAATTCCAAATTTGCTCAATGTTACGGGTATGTCTTAGTAAAAAACTTCTGAAAAACATCAAAGGAGTGGAAACTTTAATCGAGATTCAACTAATTTGCTGTTCCGATTTAATGGGCGCAAATTCGAAGTGATGACTATTAGTATCAATGCAGTGCTGCAATTTTCTTATCATGGATTGAGTGGTATTCCTTATCACATCGGCAGTTCTCGAAGCATTTTCTCTGACAATTCTCTCTCACATATCTTCAGGTGTAGTTGGAACGTCTGTATAAACGATGTCTTTTACGAGTCCCCAAAAGAAAAAACCAGAGGTGTCAAGTCTGGCGAAAGAGACGGCCACGACACATGTCCTCCGCGTCCAATCCAACGATAAGCTTAAAGGTCACTATGAATAAAGCAGCATGGCAAAGATTCATGAGGCGAAGTAAATTTAAATAAACCACATTTGTTGCACGAACAACTATACGTATCGTGTTCGCGTGTCGGACGACCACGAAACTTACTCGTCTTTGCACGCGAAATCATAACTCCAAATGTAATTTACAAGAATATGCTTTGAAGAAGTTAGATTCTATACAAATAAGATAATTAATTACACATTAGTTTCCAATTTAAGACAACTACACAAAAAGACCAAGCCAAGTGGGACCTTTTCAGCTAATATTGCTCCAAAATGTTCGCAACAATGCATTGGTACTTAAATCGGCTGATTCGTGTCATGATAAGTACAAAAATGTATTACTATATTGACATTTCGTTTACTGTACACAACTTTTTTTCGACTTTGTAGCATAATCTTCAAGGGTTGGTTGATGATGGGATAAGTTTTGGCTTTTTATACGTCATGTGGACGAACAAAAGTGTCTATACCCCATGGGTTTGCAATTAATAAATCACACAAGATGGATCAGAATGTAATTTACTTTCTTTTCATTTCACAACAGAATGACACAGAACTCACTTAGTATTTGTGAATAAACATTAATTTTTACTATTTTCAAGAATTTTATACACTGTACAAAAAAAGAAAGAAATGAATTCCCGCAAGATAAATGCCATTGCTCCTGTTTCTTAACAATTTTTTTGAGTCAGCGGCATTCTGACAGGTTTGATGCGCCTCACCATGAATTCCTCCCTCTGCCAACATCTTCATCTCAGAGTAGCACTCTTAGCCTACTCCTTCAATTATTTGCTGCATATATTCAAATCTCTGTATACCTCTATCGTGTTTACTTTCTACATCAACCCCTAGGCCTATTTTTGATACTAGTAGACTATTGTTGGCCAGGAATGCCCAGTTTGCCAGGGATAGTCAGCTTTTGATGTCCTCCTTTCTACACACGTCATGGGTTATTTTGCTGCCTAAGTGGCAGAATCCCCTTAAGTTTATTTGCTTCGTGATCACCAATCATGATGTTAAATTTCTCGCTCTTCTCATTTCCACTACTTCTCATTACTTTCGTTTTCCGTCGATTTACTCTCCATCCCTACTCTGTACTCATTAGACTTTTCATTACATTCAATAGATCCAGTAATTTCTTTTCACTTTCACTGAGGATAGCAGTGTCATCAGCGAATATTATCAATCACGTTGAATTTAAATCCCACTCCTGAACCTTTGTTTTATTTCCGTCATTTCCCTTTGATGTACAGATGCAACAGTAAGGGCGAAAAACTACACCGCTGCCATACACCATTTTTAATCCGTGCACTTCGTTCTTGGTCTTCCGCTCTTATTGTATCCTCTCGCTTCTTGTAGATATTGCATATTACCCGTCTTTCCCTACAGGTTACCCCTGTTTTTTTTCTGAAATTTCAAACATATTACACGATTTTACATTATTAATGCTTGTTCCATGTCGACAAATCCTGTGAACATGTCCTGCATTTTCTTGAGTCTTGCCTGTGTCATTAATAGCAACGTCAGAATTGCCAAACTGATCGTCATTTAACAAATTCTCAATTTTCTTTTCCATTCCTCTGTATGTTATTCTTGTCAGCAACTTGGATGATGAGCTGCTAAGCTGATTGTACGATAATTCTCGCACTTGTCAGCTCTTTCTATCATCGGAATTGCATGGATGAACTTTTTCCGAATGTCAGATGGTATGTCGCCAGACTCACACATTCGACACACCAACGTGAATAATCGTTTTGTTGCCACTTCCCCCAATGATTTCAGGAATTCTGACGAAATCTTATCTATTCTTTATGCCTGATTTTACCTTAAATCTTCCAAAGCTCTTTTAAATTTTGATTCTAATGTTGGTTCCACTGTCTTTCCTATGCCGAATTGTGTTTCTCTTCTGTCAAGTTATCAGACAAGTCCCTCGTAGAAGACTTCAATGTAAACTTTCCACCGATCCGCCCTCTCCACTGCATTTAACTGTGGAATTCCCGTTGCACTCTTAATGTTACCATCATTGAGTTTCATTTTACTGAAGATTGTTTTGATTTTTCTATATGCTCAGTCATTTCATCAGGCAATCATTTCACATTAGATTTCTTCACATTTTTCCTACAGCTATTTTGCCTCAGCTTCTCTACGCTTTCTGTGTACTTCATTTCTAATTGGCTTGTATTTCTGTATTCCTAAATTTCCTGAACGTTTCCGTATTTCCTTGCTTCGTCGGTCAGCTGAAGTTTTTCTACTGTTACCCATTGCTTCTTGCAGATATCTTCTTTGTACCTACGTTTTTATTTCCAACTTCTGTCATTATCCTTTTCAGAGATCTCCATTTCAACAGGACTATCTACTGAGCTATTCTTTATCGCAATATCTTTAGCCGCAGATAACGTCAAGAGTATCTCTACATTCCTTAGAACTTCCGTACCCACTTCTCTGCGCATTGATTTCTCCTTACTAGTCTCTTTAAGTTCTGCCCACTCTTCATCGTTACCTAGTTGTAATCTGAGTCTATATCTGCCTCTGGGTACGCCTTACAATTCAATATCTGATTTTAACTGAAATCTACCTGTGTCCCCCGGCCTTTTCCGAGTATACGTTCCCTCTTGTAATTCGTGAAAAGTGTGTTCGCTATTACCATCTGAAATTTATTACAGAACTCAGTCTTTCTCCTCTCTTCTTCATATTATCAGACACATATTCTCCTGTAATCCTTTCTTCTATTTCTTCCACTGCAACCGCAGTCCAATCCTCCACGATTATTAGACTTTCATGTCCATGTACGTACTGAATTAACTCTCACATACCCTCTCTGTCCCTTCATATTCTGCTTGAGACGTTGCCATATATGCCTGAAATCATTGTTGTCGAAGTAGATTTGCTGTTGAGAACAACTCTACCACTGAACTCTTCACGGTAACACACTCTCTGCACTACCTTCTTCCTCATGATGAACCCTAGTCCTATTACTCCAGTTTCTGGTTCTTTTGATATTACTCTATACTCGTATGACAAAAAATCCGTGTTTTCTTTCCATTTCATTTCACTGACGCCCACATATCTCCATTACACTTCAGCATTTCCGTATTCAGGTTTTCTTACTTCCCTACCACGTTCCAATTTCTGACATTCAAGGCCCCGACTCGTACAACGTTATCCTTTCTTTGGTTATTTAATCTTTTGCTCATGATCACCTGCTCACTGGCAGTCCTCTCCCGGAGATTCGAATGGGAGACTATTCCGGAAACTTTAGCCTATGGAGATATCATCACGACACTTATTCATTTACAGGGCGTATGTCCTGCGGTTATACGTTACATGTTTTCAGTGCTGTGATTTCCGTAGCCTTCTGCAGTCTCATGCAGCTGATCATTGCGGATTCTTTTGCCTTTAGGGCAGCTTCACATCGTAAAGGCAAGAAATACCCTGAACTTCTGTACCTTCCTCCATCCTCTCTGACAATGCCGTTAGCAGAATGAGGGTGACTTCTTATGACGGAAGTCCTCGGCCGCTATTGCCGTACATTTTTATTCAAAATTTAAGCAGTAGAATGGTTCGAACCCAGGACAGAAGGCTTTTTGATTGCTAATCAAAGACGCAACGCGCCGCCCCCTTTTGTTTTTGAGGTGTATGGGGCATGGGTTCAGAGAGGGCAGGGGTCGCCCCATGATGCCTGGCCATTATGTCGTCTTGGTCTGGAACACGGACCGAACGAGGAGACACAAAGGGTTCATCCTTTTTGTATTTTATTTATTTAGCTATTTGAGCTTTAATTACAAAGTAAATACTATACTACCTAGGTAAAGAAAACCGTAAAACAACTAAGCAAGGAGATTCTCTAAGTCTCTATGATGAAGAGTTCAGTCGCTTGGGCATACAGTTTGAAATCGAGCTTGAGTTGTGGACCATCGTCATCTGTCTCTTCTCGCACCTGGAACGCCCCAGCTAGTCGGAGGGTCCATGAATAACGAATGTAGAAAGATGGCAAAACAGAACCTATATTTCGCTTTGCCTTGTAAGTCTGTCTGTTTGTCCTGCCCCTAGATCAGATATTCGTTATGTGGTTTTGAGGAGACAAGGAGGGTTGCTGACGCTACTTCTTAGATCTAAACGTGATTCAGAGTGATCGAAACGTGTATTCTAATCAAAAATGTGCAACCGAGACGGAACAATAAATTAGAATTATCTTAATTGTGTAAAGAGTTACTGAATCCCTCAAAACGATTATGCCGACCATAATCAAAAGAGTTCGCCTACGTAACAGGTTAACAATAACAATCGACATTGTCATCAAACCACTGAATATGAGGTTAGAGACTTCTTCGTAATAAACTGGGAATGGAAAATAAAGTTAGATTGCCTTCAAGCAACGTTTATTTGCAAACTTCAATTGTGGTTTGTACTTGTGAGTCAACCAAGGGAACGGAAAACTAACCTGTGTGAGTGTAACAGTCTCGTTTGGTACCAAAATACTAATTCAGTGATTTAGAACAGAATTAGTTTAGCATTACTGAAACTTCTAGCAGCAAACGAAAGGTACTGATAGGCATTTGACGTATATTTACATTTATACCTCTTACTCTTTCAGATAACAAGTACAGTCAGGATGGAACAGTCTATCAGTGACGAATTCCCATGTCTTTAACGCTGCACTGATTTGGATGAGGTTGCTACTCAGACACAAAAAAAGAGCGGAGAAAACCAATTTCAAAACAGGCATTAATTTTGGAAACGAATATCACCTGGAACAGTAAGATGCAATACAGAAGCAAAAGTGGAAAAACTGCCTCAACAAAATTAACGTACCTCAGGAGGCTTCAAACTGTGAACAGTGTAGACGTTCTACAAAATTCGCAGTGGCACGTTTGGTATACCTCCCTACCACCTGAACCTTAGAAATTCGCTCAAACGTAAAAGAGCATGGTGGAATTACAGCTCGTGTTGTATCCACGATGTACACGATCATCCATTCCGCACGTGCTTAGTGAATACTTAAAATTTGTCAAATTTTGAAGTAACTTCAATAACGGCTGATTTAAATAGACGTACGTAAACGTACACACACAAACAAGAGCGCGCGCGCTGTCGCGAAGGGAGAAGAGACGGAGCGGCCATTAGGGCGGGGGGGGGGGGGGGGGTGGGGGGAGCGGGGCGGGTAGTGTAAACAATACCTCTTATTATGAAATTAGGAAACTCAGGTGATGCTGAGAATGGCAGAGCATTAACTTGCGATATCATATACGCAGTTGCGATGTGGAAAAGCGACCTACAGAATCACCAAACATCACAACTGGAAATATTGACCCTGCCGATGCCAACACCTCCTTTGGACCAAGACATCATAAACCACTGATTGAAATACAATGTGCGTAAAATACACACCGTAATAAGAGCTTGAGTTATTCTCGGGGTCTCGTTGTCTTCGATATAATACACTCAGTGTCACTTTCCAGCTTAACTTTGATATCCGGGCATGCTACTTTTCCCTTAGTGCAACTAAGAGTTCTTATACATATCAGTTGGCCACATCAGCCCACTGCAAAACTGCCATCTTCCAGTTGAGCCTAGATTTTCACTACTCTACATATCAGTCTGGTGCTACAAACTTTATTTTAAACAATTGTCACCGTTTTTGTTTGCAGACATTTGATATCATACACCAATACATCATTGTGTATTGTGTATTAAACCGGGGACCTAGAAACGACGGAAAAGGCTTCGTCCCGCCGTAGCCCTCTGTGGTTCACAACCCCACAACAGGCCACAGCAGTCCACCCACACCTCCGCCGCCCTAGACTTAACTCTGGGTTATTGTGCGGTTCGGCCCCCAGTAGACAGTGGACACTAATCCACCGGGCGGATTTGTGCCGGGGATCGGCACGCCTACCCGCTTTGGAAGCAGCGCTTTAGACCGTGCGACTGTCCGTACGGGCTAATATATCGTTGGTCCACAACTCCAACTCTACGTCCAGTACCGCTTAATTCTAACGACCTCCATCCATCTGCCTCCAGTTTTACGGCGTAATCGTGAGGTCACAGTCTGGTGACAACTGGTTCGAATTCTGCTAGAGGTACAAGAATTTCATATAAGCAGAATTTGGCGTAAATGTAATACGAAGTTTGCTCTGAAATGCGAAGAATTCGTAATAAACAGAACACTTTCGTATGTGTTGGGCTACATTCGTTGCGTCTACTGTGCGTCACAATAAGAGGTTGAGGCAAAGTTGAGTGTGATCCGCGCGTCAGACGAGAACCTAATACTCTTCGAGAGGAGGAGCATCTGTTACAGCAGATGCATTCCTCTCGCCCTTCTCTGGCTCCCTCATAAGTTACGTAAACCAAATGCTACACATTATACGCCCTTGTCATCGACAGCTACAAAGAAACAACTACTCTGAAGCTATTTCATAGGCCTTCAGGGAGATCTTCCCCTCTTGTGCAATGATTCACCATCGTTTCGGCCATTATTGAAAGTGATGAACGGTGCTCTCGACACTACATGTAATGCTACGCAGTGCTAACAGTTCGCATTTCCACGCTGTACGGAGGATGTTGCAATGTTTCCCAACCAAATTGGTGATTTGTAGCTTTCGCCCGATTGGTAGTGTAGTTATTTCGCAGGCCTTCAAGGACACGTTTCCATCTTGTACAATTATTTACCAACGTTTCGACTATTATTGAAATCGTTGAAAGTGGCCCTCATCAGTATATGTAGTGCTACGCAGTGCTAACATTTCACATTTCCACGCTGTACGGAGGATGTTGCGATTTTTTCCAGCCAAACCGCTAACTCATAGTCTTCACCCTATTGGCAGTGGAAGGGCGGGCGTTATCGTGCAATAGTATGATTCCGCCCAACAGCATTCCTGGATGTTTTGACTTGACGACGCATCGCAGTTCCTGCAAAGTGTCTTCATAGCGCTGCGCATTGCTTGTGGCTTCACGCTCGAGGAATTCGAAGAGCAGTAGCTGCTGCAGTCGAAGAAGAAGGTCATCATGACCTTACCGTGCTGGGGAGACGGGGGATGTTTCCACTGTCGGCTTTGGCATTTGTCCTCGGGCTGTCCGAATGCTGTCGGACGGAATCACCCTGTTGCACGATAACACCCGCCACCACGATAACACCCGCCACCACGATAACACCCGCCACCACACTGCCAATCGGACGAAGGCCACCTTTCAGTGTGTTGGCTGGATAACACTGCAACAACTTAGGTACAGCATGGATCTTTTCACCGTCTGATTGTCACATATTTGGCGGTCTGAAGATAGGCCTGCGTGGACGTCGGTTTCAGTCGGAAGAGGAAGTGCGTTTTACAAAAACAGGAAGTGATCGTCTCGTCTCCTACTGGAATAAATGCCTTACCAAATGTGGTGATTATTTTGAATGGAAGCTTCCATGGTCCCGTTGTGTCGATTGTTTGATTTTCATTTGACTATCTCCCATACAATGTTGGAGGTTGTAGCCCACTAAGCGTAGGTCGTATAATATATATTTGCATATAAATAATTCACAAACTATCCCTTTGACGATAAATTAGTCTTCTGTATGCTATTTTTTCTCAGCTTTTTTATGCAGTAGGAAAGCAATTCTCCTAAAATATCTTCAGGAGGGATGAATCTTTCATAAATGAAAAAATTCGCCAGTTGTGCCATAAACTATATGCCAGAGTGTTTTTACACAAAGATATTTCTGTGTTCGTGCTAACAAAAACATACTTAAGAGAGAATGTCACTTTCGTGAGATGTGTCATTGGCAAGTAACATAGCTCGATGAAATTTGGACAATGGATAAAAAAGACTGCTACAATCTAGTACAAAAAGTAACTAAAATAAATACGGAAAGAGACGAACAGAAATGACACTTTTATTGAAAGACAGTAATTACGCTGTAGTCACCGCCGTTTATGATAATTTCCTCGACATTACCAAAGGCTCAAAATGGTTCAAATGGTTCTGAGCACTATGGGACAGTCCCGTAGAACTTAGAACTACTTATATCTAACTAACCTAAGGACATCACACACATCCATGCCCGAGGCCGGATTCGAACCTGTCACCGTAGCGGTCGCACGGTTCCAGACTGAAGCACCTATAACTGCTCTGCCACAGGGGCCGGCTTACCAAAGGCGGGACGTGGTTCTTAATACTGTGTGTGATCGACACGGACAGCAACGAATTGTCTGCTACGTGCTCTCGCGCTGGTCACAAGTTTGCTAAGGAGTTCTTCTGGTACAACGTTCTACGGCTACGCTAGCACGGTTGACAAAAGTTGGATGGTCGTTGGTGCAGGTGGACTTGCGTCAATCAGTCTCCCCAACGCATCCCATACGTGCTCTATCAAATTTAGATGGGTGTAACGGGTAGGCCAGTACACTCGCAGAATACACACTTTACATCCTGTAGATCCCTCACTTGAACTGTTCGATGCAGTCGTGCACTGACTTCCAAAAATTGAAGTCATGACTAGATACACGCCTAAAAGACGCTCATGGGAAGCAGCATAGTATCACAGCAGCGTTGACTGATGAGTGTACTGTCTTTAAAAATCTGGAGGCCAGTGTGCCCATGTTACATTATGCCTCTCCACACCATAACATCTGAACTGTAAAAAGGATTATGTTCTATGACGGCGAGATGTGAGAACAGTTAATGCACCCAGAAACACCGTCGAACATGATTATTTTGGTGGACGATACGATCTCGATGATGTCGTGCCCAATGCCATCGTAATTGAAGACATCGTCGGGTCAACATGGAAGCACGTTTGAGGGGAGCTCCTGGTTCAGCCATGGGCGCCGAACGGTATGCTCCGTGCACATGTGCATGGCGCAGTGCTCCGCTCTTCATTTTGCGATGATTCATGGACGCCAACACTGTGTCGTGTACTCGTGATTTCGTCGTCCTTCAACTATATTCCGTAGAATTTCACGACAGTAACAAGGGAACAACGGACCAGCTTCGCCGTTTGCAAGATGCTCGTTTTCACACACCTAGCAACAAGAATCTGCTCTTTATCAAAGTCACATATTACAGAGAATTTTCTTATTTGCGGCCGCATCGTCGCTAGGATGATTCCTCATACGTGTCTGCTACTCCTATACGCTTTCGTTACCACGTCACGTGCTCGCAACGCACCGGGCGACATTCGGCTCCGAGATGGCCGACTTGTAATCTAGAGCGAATTACTAATGATTAATTATATTCGTAAGCGGAGCAACTATTTAATCTAAGTAATTTATTTAGGACACCAAGCCCAGCGTGCTGACAAGTACTTCAATAATCCAGGCACCTTTGCAACTGGACCTTATGAAGACGTTATTTATACGATGATGAGATCACAAATGAATTGGGAATTCATTGAAAAACAGTGTAGCGTATGATGCGGAAGCGCATACAGGGGTTGGGATAAAATCTTGAAACACCGCGAGAAATGTATTGTTGAATATGGAGTAATGCAGATGCTAGACAAGCGTCCAGGTTGTGCTGTTGTGTTTGACATTATCAGAACCTGCGCAATGTCCACAATGCATTATGAGTAGCAGTCGTGAGCAGAGCAGTGTTCTGTATGGGTTACAGATGAAGACGAATGTCTGCGTTGACTGATCGTGACTCACGGCCACTGAGGGGGACTGTGACGAAAAAGAAGTGCAGCTGCAAAAGTCGCTGTAGAGCTGAATACAGCTCTAGCGGACATTGCCAACACCAAAACTACGCGAAGTTAGCACCTGAAACAGAGAGTTCCAGGTCGAGCTGTAGTTCCAAATCCACTCGTCAGTGATGCAAATGACAACGTAGTGACGATGCCATGAAATCTGGACTACGGAGCAGTGGAAGACTGATCGGATGAGTTGCTGCAAATTGTTTCCAACTTTTGGCTGAGAATGAAATACGGTGGTGTACGCTGACGATTTGTGCAGCGTTATTGTGGTAGTAAAATGTTCAAATGTGTGTGAAATCTTATGGGACTGAACTGCTAAGGTCATCAGTCCCTAGCTTATACACTACTTAACCTAAATTATCCTAAGGACAAACACATACACCCATGCCCGAGGGAGGACTCGAACCTCCGCCGGGACCAGCCGCACATATTGTGGTAGTCCTTGGGTCACGTGGGTACGCTGCAGGGTTTCATTACTGCCAAGCATTATGTGACCATTTTGACCAACCAATGGTGCAATGTTTGTTTCGTAATGGTGATGCTGTATTCCAAGATGATAGAGCCCTTGTTCACGTAGATCGCATCATCGAGGACTGGTTCTGTGAGCATGAGGATGAATTGTAGGACCTCCCCTCGCCGCCACGGTCACAAGATGTCAAAATTATTGAGCCATTGTGGTATGATCAGGAGAGAAGAGTGCGGGACTGCTCCCCATACCTCCTGAGCTTGCCACTATTTTGCAGGAAGTCTGCAACAAATTTTGAATGCCAAAGGTTTTCCTACACCGTACCGTCCACAGTAATGTGTTGTGTCCCCATATTTTTGTGCACCCCTTGTACGTTTTACGTACCATTTTGCCTGTAGTATTTGGGAGTGGGGTAGTGTTAGAAAAATGACCTCATTTATAACTAGTATATCTTTGATACGGTACTTGTAAAACTGAATATAGTTTCTACTGCCTGCTTCTACATTGACTGAGTTCTAAAGTACGAAACCTCTGCCGTTTCTCCTGAAGTTTGCTGCTCGTTCCTCATTTCGTAAATGCAGTGTCACCTCCAAGGTAATCCTGGCGTGCTCTGAAGCTGCGTCGACAGTTCGTGCTCGACCCGCCGTTACTCATTTTTCACGTTTTTACTATCGCAAATGAAACAAGAATCGCTGCTACGAGGCGACATGCCGGGCTCAGGGTCGCCGGAAGGCAGAAGGCAGACTGCGTCGTAAAAGTTTCCTCTCGCCTGCGGCCTGCGCTCGCTGGAGCCGCGACATAAAGGCGGCACAGTAGCAGGCAGCGGCGCTGGCGTCGCCAGACCAGGGCGGACCCGCCGGCCGGCTCAGGGGCCCTGCCTGATTGAATGAGTGCTGAGCCAGAGGCGCACCAGCCACCAGCTGCCCCAGGGCAGGACGTCGCCGATATCAGCGCTGTGTGGGCCCTCCTGTCAGTCCAATCTCATTACTTCGTCTCCTGCTTTTCACTTCCAGGCCCCTGCCGTAAACCTGACCATGATGTTACAACCAGTGCGCAAATACAATGAGAGAAAAAAAATCGCAACGCCAAAAAGTAATTAATGTAGAGTCATGAAATATTGAAAATACATTTATGTAGGTCACACATTAAAGTGATGAACATTGCAAGATCACAGCATAGTTTAAGCGAGAGATAAGCCATTACCAATGAAGCATGCTAAAATTTTAATAACTGATGTATCGACCAACATCTTGAATGCAAACGTGATTGCATTGTGTCTTACAGGTGATGGATATCACTTTGACTTTGACATATGGACCGTATTCTTGTGGAGAATATTATCTGTAGTCGGCAGTAGGATGGAAGAGGTGCCGCAGTAAATTATGAATGTGCACACGTGTGGGCACAGGAAATACCCTCGAGAATTTATGGAGGTGAGACATCAGGATAGCACCAGAATCAGGGCACGAGCAGAAACTGTCGGTGACAGACTCATAGGGCCATACACTTTACCAAACAGAGTAACAGGTGCTATGTCTCGCCGATTTCTGAGCGATGAACTACCAGCGCTATTAGGGAACATTACCCTAGCAGAAAGACAATGACTGCAGTCTAAGCATAGTAGGGCATCACTTCGATTTCTACGAAGCTAATGGCAGGCACCCTCTCCGGAACATATCATGCTTTATCAATTGGTCGAGGAGGTCAAGTAGCATGGCCTCCCCGTTCACCGGACCTGACTCCATGGAATTTATAGATATGGGGACATTTAAAGACATTCATGTTTTCCAACCCATCGTTGGTGTGCGAACGTTACAAAAGCCTTTGACCAACGCGTGCTACGCAGTCAGAATAAGGCGAGATTTATTTCTAAGACTGAGTGGCTCACTTCAAAGGATGTGCTAGGATCGGTGGTAACCACATGCAGCGCTACCTGTAGTGCCTACGGCTGCGTAACAGGCAGGTGGGAATGATGGGACAGACTAGCACATATTTCAAAAGGTACACTACTTGCCATTAAAAGTGCTACGCCACGAAGATGACGTGCTACAGACGCAAAATTTAATCGACACGAAGAAGATGCTGTGATGTGCAAATGATTAGCTTTTCAGAGCATTCACACAAGATGGCGTTGGTGTCGACGCCTACAACGTCTGGACATGAGGAAAGCTTCCAACCGATTTCTCATACACAAACAGCAGTTGACCGACGTTGCCTGATGAAACGTTGTTGTGATGCCTCGTGTAAGGAGGAGAAATGCGTACCATCACGTTTCCGATTTTGATAAAGGTCGGATTGTAGCCTATCGCGATTGCGGTTTATCGTATCGCGTTGGTCGAGATCCAATGACTGTTAGCAGAATATGGAATCGGTGGGTTCAGGAGGGTAATGCGGAACGCCGTACTGGATCCCAACAGCCTCATATCACTAGCAGTCGAGATGACAGGCATCTTATCCGCATGGCCGTAACGGATCGTGCAGCCACGTCTCGATCCCTGAGTCAACAGATGGGGACGTTTGCAAGACAACAACCATCTGCACGAATAGTTCGCCGACTTTTGCAGGAGCATGGACTATCAGTTCGGAGACCATAGCTGCGGTTACCCTTGACGCTGTATCACAGACACCAGCGCCTGCGAATGTCAAAACGTCATTTTTTTTTTTTTTTGATGAATGCAGGTTCTGTTTACAGCATCATGTTAGTCGCATCCGCATTTGGCGAAATCGCGGTGAACGCACATTCGAAGCGTGTATTCGTCACGCCATACTGGCGTATCACCCGGCGTGATGGTATTGGGTGCCATTGGATACACGTCTCGGTCACCTCTTGTTCGCACTGACGGCACTTTGAACAGTGGACGTTTCATTTCAGATGTGTTACGACCCGTGGCACTACCCTTCATTCGATACCTGCGAAACCCTACATTTCAGCAGGATAATGCACGACCGCATGTTGCAGGTCCTGTACGGGCCTTTGTGGATACAGAAAATGTTCGACTGCTGCCCTGGCCAGCACATTCTCCAGATCTCTCCCCAACTGAAAACGGCTGGTCAATGGGTGCCGAGCAACTGGCTCGTCACAACACGCCAGTCACTACTCTTGTTGAACTGTGGTATTGCGTTGAAGCTGCATGGGCAGCTGTACGTCCACACGCCATCCAAGCTCTGTTTGACTCAACGACCAGGCGTATCAAGGCCGTTATTACGGCCAGAGGTGGTTGTTGTGGGTACTGATTTCTCAGGATCTATGCACTCAAACTGCGTGAAAATGTAATCACATGTCAGTTCTAGTATAATATATGTGTACAATTAACACCCGTTTACCATATCCTTTTTTTCTTGGTGCAGCAGTTTTAATTGCCAGTAGTGTACATTTATGTAGGTTACACATTTAAGTGATGAACATTGCAAGATCACAGCATAGTTTAAGCGGGAGATAAGCCATTGCAAATCAAGCATGCTGAAATTTTAATAACCGATGTAGTGACCAATATCTTGAATGCAAACGTGTTTTTATTGTGTTTTACAGGTGCCGGATATCACTTTTTAGGTTGGAATTCCATGCCTGTTGCACTTGGCCGGTCAATAAAAGGAGTGTTAGCACTGGTTGTGGATGACATGTGAGTTGTCGTCCGACCATGTTCCATATGTGCATGTCAGGAGACAGATACAGTGATCGAGCAGGCCAAGGCAACATGTCGACATTATGCAGAGCATGCTGTGTTACAACAGCTGCATGTGGACGAGCGTTATCCTGTTCGAAAACACCCTCTGTAAAGCTGTTCATGACCGTCAGCATAGCAGGTCAAGTCACCAAATGGTCGTGCAATTTTGCAGTCGGGGTGTGTTCGATATCCAGTGGACTGTTCCTGCTGCCATACGAAATAGCACCCCATATCATAGCTCCAGGTGCAGGTCCAGTGCGTCTAGAAAGCAGTCAGGTTGGTCACAGGTCTTCAACTGTCCTCCTTCTAACCAACACACGGCCATCACTGGCACCAAGGCTGAACCAGTTTTAAACAGAAAACAAAACAGACTGTCCACCCTGTTCTCCAATGAGCTCCCACTTGAGTGCCGTTGGATGGGGTCAGTGGAATGCACAGTACAGAGCGTCTGACTCGCAGCTGTCCGCTAAGTAACCGTTTTGTATCAGTTGTGTCCCTGTGCACCACACTCCTGCTCAAATTGCAATTACAGATGCAGTACTATGAGCCACAGCCACACGCCGAACACGATGCTCTTCACTCTCGGCAATGCCATGTGGCCGTCCGGAGCCCGGCCTTCTTGCCACCGTATATTTCCATGACCACCGCTGCCAGCAGTCATGTAAAGTAGCTACATTCCCGCCAAGTCTTTTTGCAATATCATAGGAGGAACATCCAGTTTCTTGTAGCCCTGTTACACAACATGGTTCAAAATCAGTCAGGTGCTGATACTTGTGTCTTTGCCGCCTTAAAGACTTTCTTGATTACATCAGCATAACATGTCCATTGTCAAAGATAACAAAGGCGCACGACCGTTACACCGTGTATTTAAAGTAAACATGATTTTCATCCTCATAGTGACGCTACTTGCGCCACTCTTATGCGACTGGCGGGATATATGAATAGACGTCTTTCAGATGTAAAAACACGCTTACCAACTACCGTTTATATATCGCACAAATCATTCATGGTGTGGCGACTTTTTTGCTGCCTCTGTAGTTCTGCCATACTCCTAATCGAGTTCACACTCAGGATCACTTTACCGCATGTCCTCCAGCGAAGAGTTTCTTGGTGATGCAGCAGCGGAAGGAAAATATGCAGTTTTTTTTAATGAAAGAAACAACTTCATGTTATTTCACCCTCTGCAGGGTAGATGAAGAAAGTAGATTACGAAATGTACTGAAAGACGAAGTCGAAGAAAGAACTCAATGGAAGACTCTTAGCAGAAGAAGGTGTAGGTTAGTGAGGATTGGCGTTTAGTTTCCGGACCATATGTCAAACACCAAGATTCATCACGTTCATCACGCTTTCCGAGAAATCAGCATCATTTCAGTAGTATTCAAGTTGTTAGCACAAATATTTTCACGAGCTTCTTTTTGTTCCACTGTGAGAGTTTTTGGCACGAGTTTCGCACGCACTACTCTCATGTTGCAATAGGTATCTAAAATTTGCCTTACGCATTGCTTGTCGTCAATTATTACAGTTTCAGCAATTGATCGAAGACTCAACCGACAGTGAGAATCATATTACCAATTTTTTCGGTATTTTCATCCATTTTTGATGTTGGAGGCTGTCCCGCGTTCGAGGCATAACGTCTTCTCGGTCATATTGGAAACGCCTTAACCCGTCAACAACTCGTGTACGTCTTTAACGTTCATCGCCATAGCCTTCTTGTAGAAAAAAATACACTATGTGATCAAAAGTGTCCGGACACCTGTCTGAAAAGGAAATAAGTTCGTGGCGCCCTACATAGGTAATGCTGGAATTCTATAAGGTGTTGGCCCACCCTTAGCCTTGATCACAGCTTCCACTCTCGCAAGCATACATTCAGTCAAGTGCTGGAAGCTTTCTTGGGGAATAGCAGCCAATTCTACACGGAGTGCTGCACTGAGGTGAGGTATCGATGTCGGTCGGTGAGGCATGGCACGAAGTCGGCCTTCCAAAACATCCCAAAGGTGTTCTATTCGGTTCAGGTGAGGACTCTGTGCAGACCAGTTCATTACAGGGATGTTATTGTCGTGTAACCACTCCGCAACAGGCTGAGCATTATGAACAGATGCAATCGCTATCCCCGAATTGCTCTTCAACAGAGGGAAGCAAGAAGATACTTAAAACATCTGTGTAGGCCTGTGATGTGATAGTTCCACGCCGGCGGGAGTGTCCGAGCGGTTCTAGGCGCTTCAGTCTGGAACCGCGCGACCGTTACGGTCGCAGCTTCGAATCCTGCCTCGGGCATTGATGTGTGTGATGTCCTTAGTTAGATTTAAGTAGTTCTAAGTTCTAGGCGACTGATGACCTCAGATGTTAAGTCCCATAGTGCTCAGAGCCATTTTTGATAGTTCCACGCAAAAAAACAAGGGGTGCAAGCCCCATCCATGAAAAACACGACCACACCATAACACCACCGCCTCCGCATTTTACTGTTGGAAGATGACGTTCACCAGGCATCCGCCATACCTACACCCTCCCATCGGATCGCAACATTGTGTTCCGTGATTCGTCACTCCACACAACGTTTTTCCACTGTTCAATTGTCCAATGTTTACGCTCCTTACACCAAGCGAGGCGTCGTTTGGCATCTACCGGCCCTGATAAGTGGCTTGTGAGCAGCCGCTCGACGATGAAATCCAGGTTTTCTCACCTCCCGCCTAACCGTCATAGTACTTGCAGTGGATCCTGATGCAGTTTAGAGTTCCTGTGTGATGGTCTGAATAGATGTCTGCCTATTACACATTGCGAACCTCTTCAACTGTCGGCGGTCTCTGTCAGTCAACAGACGAGGTCGGCCTGTACGCTTTTGTACTGTACGTGTCCCTTCACGTTTGCGCTTCACTACCATATCGGAACCAATGAACCTACGGTTGTTTCGGAGTGTGGGTATCTCGCATACAGACGTATGACACAAATGACACCCAATCACCTGACCACATTCGAAGTGCGTGAGTCCCCGGGAGCGCCCCATCCTGCTCTCTCAGAATGTCTAATGACTATGAGATCGTTGATAAGGAGTACCTGGCAGTAGGTGACAGCACAATGCACCTAATATGAAAAATGTATGTTGTTGGGGATGTCCGGATACTCTTTATCACATAGTGTAGGTTTCAGTAGCAGTTTTGTCAAGTTTTATGTGGAATTTCGCAAGTTCGTTGCTCTATTATTAAACTTATAGTTTTACCGCAAAATAAAATAACTGCTCTTACACAAATGAAGGCCACGGCTACACTGAGTTGTCTACGGATACCACAGATGCCTGATTCGACTGTGAAGATGTTCTGGTAATGGGCTATGCCCGAAACGATAAGTAAATAAAAATTTTTGACAGCTATTGACCAGTTATTCCAGCGAACCTATTCAGCAGTGGCATAAGTCTCCTCAAATTGAATGTAATATTTGCATAGGGATTCCACAAGGTAGGCGAAAAAGAAACTGCATCAGGCCAGCTGAACTCGTAAGAAAATACTGGATACCTTGTTCGTCACAACGTAGGGTGAATATTAAGTACGGGGACAAACTTCGGGAGACGATCCCCCGCAGGAGAAAAAGTAATATTGTTCATATCAACATAAGTCCGGAAACTGACTGCCAGTCCACTGTGAACCACTTTGTACCGGTACTTGTACATTACAAGGAATTATTCTCTCTCATGCTACAGCAGATGTTCGATGTAGCCGCCGTTGGACCCAGTGCAAATGTTCAAACATCACATAGTGGATTGCCTCACTCGAGTGTTGATGGTAACTTAATAGCGTCACAGATTACACCGACACGGTATTCAAAAGTTTGCACTTCGGCAGCTGGTTAAGCAAACACGAATATTTGTTGATGTTCACACAAGTGACAGTCACCTTGGTTAAAGGTCGTGGTTGACGGAAATGAGGGAATCTTCATACTATTCATCTGCTGTGGAAAATGTAACTGAGATATTGGCAAACGATTATACAAAAGTGAGTTGGTGTCCCATCATGCATCAGCCACATAACCTGGGGGACTGCTAAAGGCACATTCTCCACAAATAGAGGCAGAGTGTTCTCAAGGATTTCCAGGTACGTGTCATTGGTTCCACATGTACTGTTCCACCACTTCAACGTAATTCCTAACCGTAAAAACCGTTTCTTACGTCCACAGTACATTGTCGTATACCTTTATTATACTGATCAACTTTATCACATCACAGTAGTTGTATGGTTTCAGTCTGTCTGTTTTCAGATACCCATAATATCAAATGTCAACGAGCTAATACAAGATAAAGAGGTGAAACACCTTTTTTTTAAATTAGGTATACTTTGCAAGTCACTGCTACACACGTCTAAAATCTGTTCCCAAGTGGCGCTAAAAAGTCTTTTTCTTTTAAATATAATGGCATACATTTCATCGATCCAGTTGTAAGTAACTCAAGAAAAATGTAATTTGTAAGGCTGAAAGATGTTGAGAAAAATGTTTTACATCCTTACTTTGTGTTATCTCGCTCATACCGCGGGCATTTGAAAATTAGAAAATGGCAACAGACCGAGACTTACCGGCGTGATATACTAAACTTAAGCTGTAAAAAAAAATTAAAAAAAAATAAAAATTCACGAAGGTCAAGACGTCAATTAAACGTAAATCAACATGCAGGTGCACATAAATGTGTTGTAGCAAATCAAGTTGTCCAAGGAAATGGTCGTCAATGATCGCTGCCCAAACATTCATACTAGACCATAGCTGGAGAGACGATTCCCTGAGGTTTCTCTCAAACCCACAGAAGCTGACTGTCTATGTGTATGGTGCCATCTGGTAGAATGATTTATTCAGTTTCACTGTCTGTTTCTTGATGTATGTTGATATGTATTTCTTTGTTCCAGAAATAAAGTCCTTTAATTGGTCACCAAATTTAATATTCACCTTGCATATAGATTAGAGGCTGAAGACTTGGATTTTAATACATCGTCTACTTTTAAATTAAAATATTTTTGTAATAACTACGTGATACTGTGTTTCGTGTTTGTAACAAATTTCAGCTTGTTAGATTAATTTCGTCATACGTGTATCAGTTTGGCCAAAAAGTAAAACTGATGCACTGGATACCAATTCCATTTCTTTAGCAAATGATGAATGACAAAGGGTAGGCGCTCCATCAGAGCCATTACACAGGTTCAGTGTGTAGTGTTGGCCAGAAAAGTCAATCGACTTACAGATAAATTGAAAAATGTTGAATCATTTTTTACGCAAACCAACATCAGCGAAGCTCCGGCAGCTTCTCTGTAGCTGGAAATAGGTCGGAAGAACATAAAACTAATTAACACATAGATAAAACGGTTGTATTAGACAGATTTCATGGAGCAGTTTCATGTAAAAGAAGCACGTTTGTCATGAAATGCATGAACAGTTCCAGTAGTGATCCAAGAGCAAAACGCTCGTAACTTTGGGAACACAAATTTTAGTGTGAGCTTGGCTGGCAGGGTTACGTGCCGAACGTCGTCGAGTGAATGTGGCGTATTCTTCTTTCAACGTACCCGAGATGTGTTATCAACAAAATCTCGGAAATTTTCAGCATGTCAGTTGTGCCAACGTCCACATGCTCCTCCCTGTTTTGGTTGTAGTTGGTTTCGACAAGTGTTAGCAAATCACTTATTTTATAAACAGTTGACCAAATAAAAAATAGAAGAGAGATTTTGCTCACCAAATTGTCTGTACTCTCTGGCGGCAACGTTTTCCTTACACATCTATAAGTGAATTCAAAACTATTCCGAATATTGCACTCTATTTTTAAAATAAGTCATGAATATCTGTTACTTTTTTGTTCCTTCATGACATATTGCTTTCAGAGTAGAGAAATAAAGTTAATCATTTTACGAAACATTAAAGAATCTCAAGAAGTATGCGCATAATGCACCCACTGTCCTGATTTGAGCAGGTCTGAACTTAGAACATATCTGAAACGAAAACCTCATTACAGAATATGAGGAGTGTTAGGTGTTAGACTAGTTCGAGGTATATACGAAACACGTTCTCTAAAGAAGAAGAATGAGTATGACATAGTTGTGGTGGACAGCTTTGCAGTATTAGTATTATGTGATAAGAGCCACATCAACAGTTGCAAATGAAGCAGTGCTATCGCCATGATAAGGTTTAGAAATATGGAATACACCAACATGCATCTGACCTGTGTTCATGTAAAAGGAAGAACATAATTTTCAAGAGACCAGTTGTAACAGATAGTTACTAAACTGCGCAAGTGAAAAGAAAACAATCCTCTCTGGATAAATTATTCACGGTGTACTGTGCATTTTTCTAATCTGCACTATTTAATGTGCGGTACAACCATCAACTTGTTGAAAGCAGACGAGGATAATTTGTTGCAAATTGTTAGGGGGAATAAGGACAAAATTTTGTACCACTGGCGTAAATTTGTTGGAAAACTTCACTTTGCGAACACTGTAAGAAATATCTTCTGCACTCTGGAGATGCAAACTATATTATTGGCAGGTTACATATGAAACTACCAGAATAAATTAATGACTGCATTCGTGTACGACGGCAACGACGAAGTACTGCGACATTATCTATAGTCATCTTACAGAGACACATTTCATTCTTAAGCAATCTATAGTACTGGACTCATACCTTATTTTGGCACTATTACATTTTATGATTTTTGACTTAAGCTCCATTACTTCCTCGACTACATACACATTTTTCGCCTATATTTTCGCTGTTTTTATAGTGTTGTATTTATTCACGCTTTCTTATTTTTCACTACTCTTCTAGTGAACAAGTCTCAACGCTTTTACTGAGTCATCGGTCAATTCTGTGGAGAATTTGGCTCTCAGTTTTCCCTAATTTTCAGTATTTCGTCATATAATGCTTTTTCTGTATCCTCATGAATGTCAACCTGCCCATCGTCGGCATTGCGTTATGATCTAATACAACATCTCCACCTGGGAAGTCCAGAGAATGATATTTAAATATTTGTCTGATGTTGATAGAGTCACGTTGTCGATAGGTTATTAACAAGGACACCATTTCTTCTGGTTACTTTGGACTATTTAGTGTGACAGTATCCTTACAAATATTTATTGAATCGCGCAATAGTGCCACATTTCAATAATACGGTGTAATGCAGTTTCTGCATTTCCGATCGGGCCGCACGGCGAAGCCGCGCAGTCTGAGGCGTCCTGTCACGGTCCACGCGGCTCCCGCCGTCAGAGGTATGGGTGTGTGTGTTGTTCTTAGCATAAGTTAGTTTAAGTTAGGTTAAGTAGTGTGTAAGCTTAGGGGGAGACAACCTCAACAGTTTTTCCCCATAAGACCTTACCGCAAATTTTCAATTCTCAAATTTTCGATCGTTCGTTAAAACTGCATAATTTTGGAAGAAGGAAAAGGTGCTGCTTTGTTCAAATCATACCGTAGCATTGGCCCACTGAATCTGGGTTCTCTATGAAGGACAAAATAAGATCTCTCATATTTAAATATAGTTATAAAATTAGAAGATCTAAATTACACTAGAAAATGTAATGTGTTGCATGTACTTAAATTCCCGATTACAGTAGTTGCTCTACAGGCAGAAATGTATTACCAGCTTCTTACCCGCGACTGCTATCTAGAGCAAGTAGAAATATAATTTGCAGCGACTGACTCTGTCATTCACTTCATAGTTACCATTAAAGTACCGTTGCTTCTGGATTGTTGGTTATACTCTTCCGACAAAGCTGCATTAAAATATGTTTAAAACTACAACCAGGTATCTTCATAGCTGAGGTCACTAGCGCACACTTGTAGTCGCACACGATTTGAAACTACCATCTTTGAGTCCCTGTAATGGATAAAATTACCTTCGCCTCTATGAGGCTAGCACTAAATATAGGGCAAATGTCAGAGTAGATTTTGATCACCCTTCTCTAAGTCTGAATCTCCGATTAACTATGAAAGTAATTTGCGGTGTTTCATACATTGCGAGCATGTAATTTTTTTATTCGTGTTAATTCCTATGGTATGCTGAGCTCGTCGGTCTCCTAAATGTTGTTGAGCATGAGAATATATCTCAAGCTCTTCATTCTCTTATATTCTCATCATCAACACGAACACGGTACTACCGTGCACATGCTATCCTCATTCAACCAAGTTACATAGAAAAGGAAAGTAGAACGTCAGTAAATAACAGCAGTAATTTGATGTTTTAGACTGTTAATTTGGTGGTTACTTCTAACAGATGACTCTGAATTATATTCTTAGTACTACTATTTTATGGACCTAACGGTTAGCATCCATGTAACAAATGAACTGTCCCACTATGATTTACTCCATTAGAGTTACATTTGTACATTCAAGAGAAAATATTTGCTTTAAAGTTCTAGCCAAAAACTATTATGGACGTTGTAAATCATTTAAAAACTGTCATGAAATGTAGTTAATTTCCAGCATCTGGAATGGTGTTTCAGATTTCTTCGTAGTTGCCATAAATATAAACGCCCAAAATAAGCGTCATTACAATGTTCGATTCTGCGATAAAAATGCCGTAAATTTACGAAGCAGGCGTAGCCTCCAAATGAGTAACAATTTTGTTATTACATTCTAGTTTTATTACAGAATGTCATGGGAATATAGTTTTTGTTTCACTTTCTACTTTCTAGTAATACAAAGAATGATGCTGCAAGCGAATATCATTTTATTGCACACAAGTAAATGAATACATAAATAAATTAGCGTTACAGAGGCGACGATTATTATTTTGCTTCTGTATTTTTGCGCTGTAGTCTAATAACTCCCTGGTTTGTTAATGAATATCATTACGGGGTGACTACTTCATGCAACAGAAAGCGGCGAATTTGGCTTTATAAATGAATATTTATGAGACTAAGCAAAATATTATACGCAGAACTTCCAGTTTTGCTCAGATGCCGGACTGGTATGTTTGCATGTGCTATATTCATTAATAAATTCGCTATTAATGGCTGTTATGATTTTATATTTGTGTACAGCTGATTGCTTTATAGTAATATCGAACAGAGCATTGTCCGTATCGCGTGTTACTATCGACAGTATTCACACGACGAGGATTGTTTTACTGCTAAAAAGCATTTTAATATTTTGAAATGCATATAAGTCTAAAGCCGTTAGTAATTTCCAAGTACACGGTACAGTTAGGTTTGTTGGCAAATAAAGCAATTAATATCAGCACTATCCACAGTCGACAGCGCACAGAATCAGCTACCGGTAGAATAATCCATTAATCACGAGTAATTCAATTCAGACCTACTGCAAGAACGTTGATTATCAGAAAGTTTCTACTTTTCGTGTGCTGTATTCCCGCAAGACAACCGACTCGGGTAGCGTTGCAGCCAAAGTGATATTTTTAGACTAATGTAAACAATGGTATGAATCTCATTATCTGCGGTATGACAACTGCGAATCGTAAATGGTTTTCATGTAGGACCTACTCTGACTAAGGTTAGCTGTCTGCGATCAGGATGTAATCGTAAAGGTATGGTCATAATATAAATTCATCAAGATGCAGCCGCTTATGTAAGATGACCAGCGCACACCGAGCTGCAAACAGGAATATCAATTTAGAATTAATGCCCAGAAAGAAAGCCTCTATCCCATATGATGAAGTTGAAAAGATGAAATGATGATGCATGAGGGTAAGCTTTCACGGAAGTAAGTTCCCATAAAATACTTCTAGTACGTTCGCATCGTCATACTGCAACGCAAGTCATCGATACGGGTAACACTGTAAGGGGTCTTTTCGAGAACCCTTCACACATACGACATATCCACATAAGACCTGAATATAGTTTTTGCAGTAATGGTCAAAATATTTAATTGCGTTTAATTATGACACAGTCCAAACTGATCAAAATGGTTTGATGTATTGCTTCCTATCGCTGAAGAATCGCTGCACCAATTGAGGAATGACGGGCATTAGTGAACACGTAGCATTACGAAGAGAAATTGCACAACTGTATTTTCGGTCCAGTAATATTTTCAAAATGCAAATTGCTGCACATCGTTCTTTTAATGGTATCAATGCTAGGAGTATTGACTCTGTGACACCCAAGCTCACAACGTTTCAACCTTACTACCAAGATCTTGTTGCTGAAGGGAAAAACGAGAGAATTTAAATCCTCTGAACTCACTACTTGCCGGCCGAAGTGGCCGTGCGGTTAAAGGCGCTGCAGTCTGGAACCGCAAGGCCGCTACGGTCGCAGGTTCGAATCCTGCCTCGGGCATGGATGTTTGTGATGTCCTTAGGTTAGTTAGGTTTAACTAGTTCTAAGTTCTAGGGGACTAATGACCACAGCAGTTGAGTCCCATAGTGCTCAGAGCCATTTGAACCATTTGAACTCACTACTTATGGCTTACATTCATATAACAAGTACGTCAGTTCTTCTGTTTCGATAGAAATGACACTGTTTCCAACTGCAGTGATCGAATGACTACTATTACAAGACTCATTGAAACCACTGATAATCCGAAGTCTCCTAGAATCCAATGACATGAGAACAAATCTATCATATTCAGCTTGCAAATTTTTCAGGAATATACCTGTCAACTTCGTGTGAAAACTTTAATGAAACTAACATTATTAATTCAATTATTTTGTGAGGTCTTACACTGTTTAATGATAACAGAAGTCACATTTTAAAGGAAAATGAAAGTCAAACGAAACAGCACACTCGTAAAAGTACAATGTTCACAAAACAAAGATAAATATTTCAATTGATTTTCAAAGCTTCCTCACCGTGATGTCGTTATTGCACTAGTTATTGCGATACACAGTTTACAGAGTGATCTGATGTGGCTCTTACTCTAACCTTTGCAAATCTCTTCATCTCTGTACAACCATTGCAACCTACATCCACGTGAAGCTGATTACTGTCGTCAGGTTTTGGCTCCCTCCATAATTTGTACCACGCACACATGTGGCGTTACGAAGCTGACGTTTCTTGACACCTCAGGATGTATCCTGTCACCCAATCACTTCCTTTAATCAATTTGTACCACAAATACTTTTTCTTCACAATTTGATTCACAGCTTCCTCATTAGTAACCCAGTCTACCTATCTAATTTTCAGCATTATCCTATAGCACCCCATTTCAAAAGCTCAGATTGCAGTCTTGTCTGAATCGTTTATCGTCTACATTTCTCCTCTAACTGTAGAAAGGTACCTTCAGAAAAGGCTAACTAGGAATAAAATTTAAGTTCTGTGTTGATATATTTCTTTTTTTTCAGAAATTATTTTCTTGCTGTTTCCAGTATCATTTATAATCAGTCTCCTTAAGCTATTTACAATCACTTCGCAGGGCAGATAACTCACCCGCCGGTTTTACTGTCTCATGTCCTAATCTAAGTTTCACGGGACACCTGCTTAATTCTTTTGCGTTCTACTGCCCTTGTGTTACCTTTAGTATTATATTGAATCTAAGTTTCACGGGATCACCTGCTTAATTCTTTTGCGTTCTACTGCCCTTGTGTTACCTTTAGTATTTTATTGAGTATATTTCAGTCAACCCTGTCAAGTGCTATTTGTAAATCTACAAGTACTATAGTTGTAGGTTACCTTCCAATAAGAGATCAGTATTGACTAGCGTTTTCCTACATTACTCGGGAATCAAAACCCTTCTTCCCCTTGCATGATTTTAACCTTCTGTATAGAAATCATAATGTCCCTATATTTTCTAGATTACTTGAGGTCTCCAAGCTCTTTTTCTATCTCTGAGTATGTCCCACACAGACCTTTCCGAGAGGTAAATTTTTGCGATAAAAAGCTTCCAAATCATCTGTATTGGAGTCCAAAGCGAGATAAACACAATAGACTTCCATATGGTTGGCGCCCTAGGAGCTACGCCATAAGAGCAAGAGGTCTTTTAGCCTACATCTGTCAGGAGGTGGAATGGGGTTGGTGGGGGGCAGGGTGTCGGACAAAAACAAAGCAGCTGGAAGCGCCAGATAGGGTTAACCTCTGCCGTAGCGCCTGCAAAAGCGGAGCAACAGGAAGTACGGCAGAGTGCGCGCGGTGCATCGGCCACCCGCAGCACAGCACTTGACCTCGTTCCCGCTGGCCGCTCCGCTTCACAATCCACAGCGCAGAGCTGTGCAGCACACGGTAACCTACCTACAGGGCGCCCAGCGCCGCGGCTCCGCTCCTGCCGACGCCTGCAGCGGCGGTAATTGCCCACATGCGAGTGGCGTAGCGAGGCGCCCGGGGCCCCGTCAGTGGCTCGTGTGAGAGTAAATATCGGTTAGCCGTCCGTTCCTTATGGCCTGGCCGCCAACTTCGCCGCCGGCCAACTAGCGGCGCTAAGCCGCAAAGTGGGCGCCACACAACCCCCTGCCCCCGTTCCCCAGCCCTATTTACATCGCTTGCGTCTGCCCTCCCCCCCCCCCCCACTCTTCTGCCGCGCCCTGTCGGCCTAAATTGGTTTTTCGCTCGCTCCCCGCCGCCGCTCCAATCTCTCACAAAGAAATCTCGCGCAACTGGAGAATTCCTGCGCGTATTTTCCAACTTATCCCTGTACTCTTGCCAGGTTCGCTGATTAAAGGGTTTTTTCCCCATTATTGCTCAGTTAGCAACGCAACGGGGCGGAAAGCTCCGGCAGGTAAATACTGGCTCAATCCCGGCGCTCGGCTTTGCCGGGTTTCCAATCTATACTGTTCCGCGCAACAAACCTCGCGGGCCTAAGCAGTTTGCAAAGTTTGGAATACATTCTTTTCTAAAAGGTGAAATAAAGAAAACACTTTCTTTTCTCTCTGAGTAACACAAAATGAACCTTACCAACCGGTATCCAGCTAAGTGGTGTGTTTAAAGTTGTTAAGCTGGAATCATACATTTCCTTTTTTTGTTTGGTGCAATGTGTATCTTCGAGAGTGAAGACACTGGCTTAATTTAAAGGCCCTCGATTCTACTAAATACTGAGGAAT
This sequence comes from Schistocerca piceifrons, assembly GCF_021461385.2. Classification (NCBI taxonomy): domain Eukaryota; kingdom Metazoa; phylum Arthropoda; class Insecta; order Orthoptera; family Acrididae; genus Schistocerca; species Schistocerca piceifrons. Next base: position 554,131,669 of record NC_060138.1, on the reverse strand, counting down.
TACAGGTAGAATCACGTTTAATCTGAATTTTCACATAAAATATTCTGTAACGACCGTTTTATTGGCTGAACGCCTACAAAGGATAAGAAATGCACTTAACAAACTGCAAACACTACGCTTGTCCGTCCTCGAGTATTGCTGCGGAATATATGATATTTACAAAATGCATAGTAGAAGATTTGTAAATAGCCCAGACAAGGTAGACGTTTTGGTATTATCACGAAATAGGCGAAAGAATGACAGATAAAACTGGCTGGGATGGCGATTATTAAAAGAGATATTTCCTTCGTTGCGACAAAATATTTTCCAGAAGTTTGAATCAACAGTATTCGCCTCAGTTACCAAATTAATTTGTTCAATCCCACTTACTCTGGAAGGATCGACCATCACGGTAAAACAGAAAGAATATTTAAATGTTATTTCTTTCCACATTCTATTCGAGAGAAAAACGAAAGTGATATAGGTTAGAAGTGGTGTCTTTGGTCATCTACCAAGCATTGCAGTGTGAACTACATAACAGTCAAGTAGATGAAGATGTTACCTGATGTAATGACAGAATCACTCTCCTTCCTCTTCTCCTTTCAATGGATGAACCACTTAACCTCTTATGCCTCCACGTTATACAGCGTATTCTTATCAGGTTTTCTACTATTCCCACCACTATTTGGTTTTAAATCTAATCCATATTTGTGCTGAATATTTAATTACCCATCATTCTACTAAATTATTGCTTAGTGTTAGCATCTTCAAGTCCTGCGTCTTCTCACATATGTCCAAATGTAGCTTGATTTACATAAAAGTTTTTATCACGATTTAGAACAATCAGATAATCCAAACAGCCGAAGAAAGTTGCATCTTCCATGATTACTCAGTTATTTTGATTAGGGTTAGATCTTTGCCACGAACAGTTTAATTTTCGTCTTAGAAACAACCTCAAATGTTTATCTGATTGGAACAATGAGTTTATAAAACTCTCCTTCAGACTTATGAGAGCGTTCTGATATTTCGTAGTGTCATCAGTACACCTGTTATTACATTGTAGTTGTAATTTAATTTCTTAAAATCTGGTGAACAACTTGCGTTGTATACCTTCCCATTATTGGACTGAAACCATGTCGCACTCACCGGCTCCGCTACTTCAGTGCAGCCAATATATCTGGAAAATGCCATGTTTCGTTCTCACATATATATCACATGTTTATTTCACTTTCCAAATCTGATTAATTGCTTTGGCGGCACCAGTCAGGTTGAAATAACATTTCCATGCATACTGCTAGAGGACTTGCATGAAAGTCTACGTCAGGTGTTGTAAGATATGATCTTACATATGATCCTCATCTGCGCCCCAAATATACGTATTTTCTGTGGTATTACTCGCACTGCAGCACTATTTGTATCCGGCCTCGTCTCTTGGCAAGGTCCAGTATTTGAGGGGCGATTCTGGCGTTTCCACCACGGACTCATATCTGCTCCACGATTATACGCAGACAAATCTGACGAGAGGTATTTCAATGGGTTCATCGTTGCATCTCTAGCGCTTTTCAGTTTCTTAAGTTTTCGTACATGTATATTTCCATAGACTTTTTGGGATGGTGTGTCACATTTACTGGTTATGGGCTCACTGAAAGCTGGTTTGCTACAGTATGTACACTGCTTCAGTATGTGGTACGCTCAGTTTATTATATAGGCTTCATATAAGAGACCTCTGAAATGCGGTATACACAAGTATTTTTGAGAGCCAGATCGCCTTCCACACTGGAAGGTACATATTTTCCTTTTGTGAGAGTGCGAAATACCCTGGATACAATTTACTTGTTTTTGCTGCTGGCTATAATTCCGGAGATAAGGATTCATCTATCGTTTTTTCATTACTGACTACAAATTCCACTACTGTTGTTCCTTTTGACTACAGCACCTCCTTGATTTGTGTTTCTTTGAAAAACTGTTCATAGGTTGCGTGGTTCTTCAGCGAAGCTCCCCTTTCTTGCAGTGGCTGATCATAGTGGCTCAGGTCCTTAGAACTATCCACTTTGGAGTGTTATAATACAAACCGTTATTCACATTTTTAACCGTGCTTGCTAAATATTTCTGTGCAATTATCGAAGCGCTTAGATAAAAGAACACCACGCCAACTCCAAGACTCGACCCTGCGCGAGAGAAATAAAACTCCCTGCTACTACGTGAGAGTGCACCGAACCTGCTTTCGTAACTTGGACACTTAATTCGCTGTGTCGAGGAACAGTAACCGCAATGCATCTCGTACTGATAGCGTTACTCGCTTAAGCTCGCATTACCAACGCTCCTCTTCCGCCAGTGGCTATTGACATTTCAGTCGATGGTCAGTTTCCCTGTGATTCAAATTAAGTAGGGACTCCATTATCGTCCTTGCGTTGCTCTACTCATCCACTTCTGCATTTAATCAAAATTTTAATTTATTTTTCCTATTCTACTGTTTCGACTTTCAATGTTTGATTTCTTCGATTGAGTCACGTTCTGTAGAGACTGTACATCATTTGAATAAGAAGTTTGTTAACCACTAGTATTCTATTTCAGCCTAAAGCTCATTTTCAAGTGTACGTATACAACTGTGGGATATGTTAACACTACTTGTTACAGGACTACGTTATCCCATTATCAAGTCCTATAAAACAAGGAAATAAGTCAAAACATTGCAATATTGACAACCATCTAAATATCTATATTGTCCTGCAGTATAAATACCTTAAAATTTCTATTCCTGCATCTGACATGCATTATCAAACATAAAACTCTTTCCTGGCGCATCGTACTCTCACAAGGCTCAGTTGTAAACTAAAAGCAGCTGCTTTCACCTCTCAAAGTTAGTACTAAACGGTCGTGCGTGTGTCGTAGCCACTAACAGTGCAACTGTCACCATAAAATATTTGAACAATACGTGGAATACTAGCAAATACTAAAACCTTACTCTGCTTCAATACAGAACATGCGCAGAAGATTCTGACTCGAAAGCATTACTTACGAGAGGATAGTTTCGAATTTCCTTTAGATAGTGTACTTTCCCATTATAAAAGCATTTTTGAGGGTAGATACCGAACCCCTTATTCGATAAATATTAATTTTAGGTTTTGAACACATTACCTCGGAAATAGGGTAGTTGGTCAGTAACGCAAATGCTGTGTAAATGGAGCTCCATCTTGATACCCTTTTCTTTCTCTCTCTACCCAACTGATAAAGAGGGCTGTTTGACACTCCAATCCATGAACAGAGCCTTGGATGTTTGCAGCTAAAACCCCCCAGCCCAACACACTGACACAAAACCCTACGCACAGTTCGATTAGAATATTGAAGAGCAAGAAATAGCTAGTAGAAACAGCAGAGATACAGCAGCGTACCCATATTTTCCGAGAGACTATCATCCTTTTCTGTTGAATACCCTACGGAACAAAGAAACAAAAATGGATGCGCTTCATTCCCAGATGTGTTAGTTTCTTAAACTGGTCTGTGGTAACTACATTCCGTAAACTCAGAGTGATGATGAAAGTATTTGACGTAGTTTCTATCGCCACTCTCGTATACATCGTAGAAGCAGCCCAAGTTACCTTCTACATCTACATCTACATTTATACTCCGCAAGCCACCCAACGGTGTGTGGCGGAGGGCACTTTACGTGCCACTGTCATTACCTCCCTTTCCTATTCCAGTTGCGTATGGTTCGCTGGTTCGCGGGAAGAACGACTGTCTGAAAGCCTCCGTGCGCGCTCTAATCTCTATAATTTTACATTCGTGATCTCCTCGGGAGGTATAGGTAGGGGGAAGCAATATATTCGATACCTCATCCAGAAAACGCACCCTCTCGAAACCTGGCGAGCAAGCTACACCGCGATGCAGAGAGCCTCTCTTGCAGAGTCTGCCACTTGAGTTTATTAAACATCTCCGTAACGCTATCACAGTTACCAAATAACCCTGTGACGAAACGCGCCGCTCTTCTTTTGATCTTCTCTATCTCCTCCGTCAAACCGATCTGGTACGGATCCCACACTGATGAGCAATACTCAAGTATAGGTCGAACGAGTGATTTGTAAGCCACCTCCTTTGTTGATGGACTACATTTTCTAAGCACTCTCCCAATGAATCTCAACCTGGTACCCGCCTTACCAACAATTAATTTTATATGATCATTCCACTTCAAATCGTTCCGCACGCATACTCCCAGATATTTTACAGAAGTAACTGCTACCAGTGTTTGTTCCGCTATCATATAATCATACAATAAAGGATCCTTCTTTCTATGTATTCGCAATACATTACATTTGTCTATGTTAAGGGACAGTTGCCACTCCCTGCACCAAGTGCCTATCCGCTGCAGATCTTCCTGCATTTCGCTACAATTTTCTAATGCTGCAACTTCTCTGTATACTACAGCATCATCCGCGAAAAGCCGCATGGAACTTCCGACACTATCTACTAGGACATTTATATATATATTGTGAAAAGCAATGGTCCCATAACACTCCCCTGTGGCACGCCAGAGGTTACTTTAACGTCTGTAGACGTCTCTCCATTGATAACAACATGCTGTGTTCTGTTTGCTAAAAACTCTTCAATCCAGCCACACAGCTGGTCTGATTTTCCGTAGGCTCTTACTTTGTTTATCAGGTGACAGTGCGGAACTGTATCGAACGCCTTCCGGAAGTCAAGGAAAATAGCATCTACCTGGGAGCCTGTATCTAATATTTTCTGGGTCTCATGAACAAATAAAGCGAGTTGGATCTCACACGATCGCTGTTTCCGGAATCCATGTTGATTCCTATATAGTAGATTCTGGGTTTCGAAAAACGACATGATACTCGAGCAAAAAACATGGGCTAAAATTCTACAACAGATCGACGTCAGAGATGTAGGTCTATAGATTTGCGCATCTGCTCGACGACCCTTCTTGAAGACTTGGACTACCTGTACTCTTTTCCAATCATTTGGAACCCTCCGTTCCTCTAGAGACTTGCGGTACAGGGCTGTTAGAAGGGGGGCAAGTTCTTTCGCATACTCTGTGTAGAATCGAATTGGTATCCCGTCAGGTCCAGTGGACTTTCCTCTACTGAGTGATTCCAGTTGCTTTTCTATTCCTTGGACACTTATTTCGATGTCAGACATTTTTTCGTTTGTGCGAGGATTTAGAGAAGGAACTGCAGTGCGGTCTTCCTCTGTGAAACAGCTTTGGAAAAAGGTGTTTAGTATTTCAGCTTTACGCGTGTCATCCTCAGTTTCAATGCCATTATCATCCCGGAGTGTCTGGATATGCTGTTTCGAGCCACTTACTGATTTAACGTAAGACCAGAACTTGCTAGGATTTTCTGTCAAGTCGGTACATAGAATTTTACTTTCGAATTCACTGAACGCTTCACGCATAGCCCTCCTTATTCTAACTTTGACATCGTTTAGGTTCTGTTTGTCTGAGAGGTTTTGGCTGCGTTTAATCTTGGAGTGAAGCTCTCTTTGCTTTCGCAGTAGTTTCCTAACTTTGCTGTTGTACCACGGTGGGTTTTTCCCGTCCCTCACAGTTTTACTCGGCACGTATCTGTCTAAAACGCATTTTACGATTACCTTCAACTTTTTCCATAAACACTCAACATTGTCAGTGTCGGAACAGAAATTTTCGTTTTGATCTGTTAGGTAGTCTGAAATCTGCCTTCTATTACTCTTGCTAAACAGATAAACCTTCCTCCCTTTTTTTATATTCCTATTAACTTCCAGATTCAGGGATGCTGTAACGGCCTTATGATCACTGATTCCCTGTTCTGCACTTAAAGAGTCGAAAAGTTCGGGTCTGAAGGACTTTTTTACTAATGTGATGCTGTTCCTCCATGAAGGAAACCATTTCAACGTTTTATGAACTTTAGACTGTAGCCATACAGATCCCAAAAGATATATAAACATATCTATGGATAAAATGGTGCTAATTTAAGGAAATACTCAAAATTAAAGGAATTTTACTGCGGAATCCCACTACTGCTTCATGTGATTAATACATAATGAGCAATAACTCATCGTTTCGTTACACACTCGTCCTTAACCACACAAACACAACACTGCATGAGCTTTGTTCATAGTGGCACCAACAGGCACAATTTTGAATCTTCGTAAAAAGACAGAACTTCAAATAATCACTACTACTTCGCCACTACAACGTTGTTCAGTTCATAAAAAGGAATTATCGCATTATGCGTAATGCAACTTATATGATTACTTAAGTCTTATCGAGTTTGGATATCACAACTCAAACGTATAGAGAAAATATTCTTCCTTAAACTTGGGGATCAACATGTTCGTTATAGTTTTCAAAATATCCCCTCCTTTCGCACCTCCATCTTTCTCTTTAAATGTTCTTCCTGACCAGTCGGGTTAAAAGAATCAGTGGTTTATGGAGAATGAATACGCGAAATACGTCAAATTAATTAAATCTGGGATTTTCAGTTCGTATTTATAATTAGTACTTTCGTCACTGGGTCATATTACATTCCTGAGGAAAAAAACTGTGACCATTTAGACGCACCGTACCCATAGACAATTACATCAGTTAAAAAATTCTTAAAAAACAAGTTGTGAATTTTCTGTAGGTTATACTGTAACGCTGCTTTCTTTCGTGACCGTCAAGATCCGATGTAAGCATTTTTATTACAGCAATTCCCGTTCGTTCACCACCTCAATAAAACCGACGAATTAAGCACTTAAAATCCGGTGGTAATTTGTCTACGACAGAAACATTGCTTTTATCGAATTATTATCACACCGAAATTAACCAGGCGTAATTGAGGTGACTTACCTCGCGTGGTGATAAAAACTTTGACAGCCGTAAATTTAGAACTTGAGGCGTGTTATTAAAGATATGCAAAATCTTTCCATCACTCTAGAAAACTACTAGAAGCACAGTGCTTAAAGGTCCACTATTATGTATTTTTCTAAGACTTAGTGCTCTTAATAACTGAATACATAGCCCGTTATCTGAATGAGAAATTGCGTTAAAAGTGTGGATTCATATGTGCATTAAGTAATATATCAGAAAATGTCATGGAGCGATGAACTTCCTAAAATGGAGGAGTTTTATCTACTTTACTCAATGGGTAGTAATGACTGCAGTACTTTGCAAACGACTGTGAGGATCACGGTAGAAGTTGCTTCCCACCACATCTCTTATGTGGGCTTTTTTCTGTTCAGCGTATTGATCGCGAGAGGAATGATTTCTTAGACGCCTGTGTATGTGCTATAATTGGTCTGACTCTGACTTCACGGTCCCTATTGGGACAATAAGTATGGGGTTGTTGAATATTCCTAGAGTCCTCACTTTAATGTGCTTCCTGAAACATCGTAAGTAGACTTTTGAGGGTTAGTTGCCATCTGTTTTTAGCGCTTGTCAGTCGGGGTCCTTCTGTATTTTTGTCACGGTCTTCCTTGGGCAAATAAACTTGGGATCTTGCGTGGTGGCATTCACTGTATACCTTCAATATGACCTGTCTGACCTATTGGCTATAGTTGGGTAATGATCTGGGATAGGTCTAACTAGTGTTGCGTAAGCAGTGTTCTTTGTAAACTAACTACTCTCTGCTAGTGTCCTATCTATGAACCGGGATCAGCCACCTGCTTTATCGACAAGTGAGCCTATGTGACCATTATATTTCATATCCCTACAAATTATTTCACTCAAGTATTTGTACTACATCAACTGTAGAAATATTGAGATTACTGTTAACCCTTGCCAAACCAACGCGTTTTCCACGATGCGCACATGCTTTCCAACATAAACGCACTTTCGACAATGTGTATTACAAAAGATGTGAGAAGTACTTTATGTCCACACTCGAAAGTTAAAACTGAAAATTTCATTACTTGTTTGAGTTTTACTCGTAACACACTTTTTAAAGGGATGTTGATGTGTAGCCGGCCGTTGTGGTAGAGCGGTTGTAGGCGCTTCAGTCTGGAACCGTGCGACCGCTATGGTATTAAGTTCGAATCCTGTCTCGGGCATGGATGTGTGTGATGTCCTTAGGTAAGTTAGGTTTAAGTAGTTCTAAGTTCTAGGGGACTGATGACCTCAGATGTTAGGTCCCATAATGCTCAGAGCCGTTTGAACCATTTTTTGTTGATGTGTAAGCAAGGTCTTGAAACTGAAATTATCGAATATAACATTCACTGGGGAAAGAGACATCTACTACCAACATAAATGCTTGATCTTCGTACATCCATATTGAAATTGGATTATGGTGAAACAGAACCTGTATAATTTTTATTAAAAATGAAACTCCTCCATCTCTACTTAAGATTTTATATTTATTTGGCCACTAGTTTCGGCGTTGCGTCAACTCCATCTTCAGGCCCGTTCAAATTGATGAAATCAATTGTGTGTGGCAGAGTACTAGAAGTCTGCGGGGAGACCAATTTGTGGTCCACAATGTTTGCCTTAAGTTTAGCTGAATGTTTTGTAACATCTATACAATCAGGAAAAATAATTCATTAAAAATAATTAACATTTTGTTCAGAATTCTAAAATATAAAGTAACTTACTATAGTGGAATATTTTCAAAAGATGGGCATGCAGTATCTCCATTCGTATTGCGAGGGTTAATACTGTGTGCAAGATCATTAATAAATAACGAACAGCAAGGAATCCTATAAGCTTCCCTGGGATTCACCTGAAGTCGTTTCTCCGTTTGCCAACGACTTTTCATACGAGATAACATGTTGTGTTCTCCGTAGCAAAAATCCTCAATCTAGTTACCAAATTACTTAAATACTTACCTTGGCATTGCAACAACATTAAACTTCCTAAAATACTTCGAAAACTTTGGATTGTAATGCGTGTGACATTGGGAAATCTGTACAGAAAAGACGCTGTGAGAAAGCAATTTGCTTATGATGCAATGGTTGTAGCACTTCGTACCTGGGAAGGAAACTGTAGCTGATAGTGTTGCTTCTCAACAAACAGGCGCGGTGTCAAGCACCATCTAGAAATTCCGACCGGTGCTGAAACAGGAGTGACTCCTGTCTTTGAAATTAATATAGGAGGAAATTAAAATTTCTACAGCAAAAATAACTGGAAATCTCAAGACATAGTGAAGGAAAACCATTTGATATTACTCTTTCATCTAAGTTAAAGATCTATCTTATATATAAATTGCAATTTACCTGCAAGAAACACCTGGCTCGAAAATTTCTACGTGGTTTCTAAGACGCTGTCACAGAAATATAGAGTTTATCATCTCTCCCAAGCCTTAAAAATATGCCACTTTCAAATGTCAAGCATCACGAAAATCTTAGGCATCTATTAGCAAGTATTACGTTTTGACAACAGTGTGTGATCTGTGGACATCAGATTAGTTTGTATTTTCTGTACTTCTTTCTCTTTCAAACTTCCACATATATCTTATACAGTAGTTACAGAATGACACTACAGATCTTTATAATGCCACTCAACATGAACTTCAAAGTAGCCTTTGGGTAATCTTAACTACTTACGGGTGACCAATAGCTATTCCTAAATAATATTATAGTTTAACGTGTGGTATCTCTTTAACAGTGAACACAAAAATATGTGTGAGAGGGACTGACACCGGGAAACTGCTACCCGTCTACTGATTGAGGAGAAAAGTTGGCGATACAAGAATGCACCGCAATGACTGCAGCTCGAGAAAAGACAATGCATGCTTTATCTTGTTTTCCCACAGACTCTCCAGATTAATTCAATACGCGTTGCTGTTTTGTACCGATTGTTTAATTTCCATTACACAGATATATAGTTTTACATCTCACCTCTTTCTCTACCATCACAATTATCTCCTCTGTTGCGTCATAAGAGTAAAGTTAACTATTCATGGACGTCTTAGCACACAGTTCTCTTTGGTGACCAATGATTTATTTTCATTAACTAGTTTCTCAGCTGTTTCAGTCTCATCTTCAGATTCGTAGAGAAGAATGATTCTGATCATTGGATGCTGTTTTACTGCGACAAAAGGCATAAACTGAAATATATCGCCTTCTACGGCGGCTATTCGGCAAATTATATAGAATGTTGAAATTGAGCGTGATACTGATATAATGATCATTGTAGAATTAAGCACTATACATTATCTTCGAATATTTGTTTCTATTATTTTGCAAAACACAGCCTGTCACGGGAAACCGACCTGCATTTACCATCTGCTGTACAGCTATAGCATGAAGATGTTCGAAAAAAGATGTAAAGTTCATTTAATAGGTTGTTACACACATAAGACAACCACTGTGAACACAAGTACACTAACATAACATTCTAATAACATGGACGTTGAATTATTGATTTACAAGAAACACAGGTTTAGAATCTTACAGCTGCTGCCAGTTAAATTTTCTTTGCATTATCGGAACAATTCAGAATTTATTGAATGACTATATAAGTAAAACATCGACCTTCATAGTATATCAGTTCAAGAAACTTAAAACTATCTGGTTAAATCACAAGCAATATTCTTTTAAAGGCTACTGCCCAATAGCATAATCAGAAGTACATTTGCGAAATGAGAGAGAGAGTGTTAATAAATCTTGGATGTTCTACCGTAAAAACATGTTTGCCAGTTTTATGCATTGTTCAGCACTGTCAGAGGTTTGTAATTATTACAAAGGAGAGTTTTTTTAACGATATCCTCTCTTGTTAGAATATGCTAAGTGCTTTTAAGAGTATTTATTTTTCGAGTCATATGTTTTTGTTTCCTTTTTGCTTTTATGCGTATGAGATTACTGTTTACGGCTTTGTAGATATTTCTGCAGAATTCGAGGGTCTGGTAGCATTTGTAGAGGGAGATTCGGTCCTTCTTTCTTTTACTCACTAGCCTTTGTATTCCAACTTCTTCTTCTGCCCGCTGTCTTCGAGGGTTTCCTTGACCTTTCCCTTAAATTTTCCATTTCCTCAGTTCATCTGATAGCTAAAAAATGAACCTTTTTATGAGACGGTGGTGTCCTACTACATTTTACCATTATGAGCAAGGTATTGTAATAGTTATGCATTATCTTCTGGGGACATTTGTGGTTATTGTATAGGTTAATTGGTGAATCATGTCGACCCCGCTTTTCAGTTCTTATAAAATTTACTTCAAATTTCTTCTCTCCTTCTTTGCTTACTACCATTACATCAGGCAAAGTTCATAGAAAAATAATGTTTTCATTTCACACACTCAATGAACAAACCCTTTCACTAAGCAATCGTCTGGTGGTTAGGGAGTATATTTGTGCTTTGGGATTATACGATATCATCTTTGTGCGAAGAATTTTGTTTACTGGTGCCACCGAAGTAGTTTCGTGTTTTTGTAGCGTTTTACCAAGCGAAGAAAAAAAATTTTGCACTCCGCTTTTATGTTAGATATAGAAATGTTTGCACGAAACGCAGGACAATGTACATGAACTCCCTTTGTCAAGATACAGAAATGCATAGGATAGATACATCTACAGTTTTGAGAATCACTTCGAGTAGCCTGACGAAGGATGCTTCTTATTGCACCATATAGTAAGGCTCCTTTCCCTTTTCATTCACAGATAAATTGTGGCTTGCCCACCTCTGTGTGAAGTACTCTCCACTTAACTTTTTCTGGAGATACTTTATGGAATAGGTACGTAAGGGGCTTCTTATCTTAAACATACTTCATGAGCAAGCGGTTTGTGAAAGCTCCTCGCAAGATGTACTGCATCTTCCTTGCAATGTCTACCAGTTAAAATTTTTCAGTATTTCTGTTACACAGTTCTTCCAGTCGAACAATCTGTAAGCATTCGCGTCACCAAATTAGGCCGACCTAGTATCGTTCCCCAAGATTTGATCAGCATTCACGAATTGGCCATTCATGAGTTTTATAGGCAGTTTCTTCTGTAGAGGAGCTATATTTTCCTAGTGTTTTAGTAATGAACAGTAACTTACAAGTGAGGGTAAGTTGTGTCTACACAATGTTATTCCTCTGGGGCACTTCCGGTATTGCGTGTCTGTAGTTGACTCTCCATAAGTCGATAATTTTATACGACGACATTGTGTTATGCATTTTTCTTAGTATGTCGATGCTGTCAATGTTTGCTAGAAAAAATGTAGAAGATTGTCTTCCCAGTCACAAGCATCGTTCGCTATCTCATGCAATGCGATATCCTTTAAGTCGTCGATGTTGTACCGATTCTTAGTCTTTTAGAAACAGAAATATCGAATCGACCTGGTTTCCTTTCCTTGTTGCACTAAAAGGGGTTATATGAATAGGGCGAACTAAGTTTCACATGCTCAAGGTTTCTGAAACCTTTGCTGTTACCGTTGGAGGTTGTTATTTTTTGTAAGTGTGTCATAATTTTTGACTTCATTATACTGGGAGTCAGCGACCAACACATGTGAGTAATACAGGACGGTAGTTCTATGTATCAGTTTTGCTTCATTTTCTGTAAACAGGTGTGCCATGTAATTTTTCTAATCATGGAGAACTTGTTTTTCTTCATGGCCCTGTGATAAATTATGGCCAGGTGTGAAGCTAATTCATTTGCAAATTCTGTACATTTCTCTAGGAGGACTCCCTCGGTTCCGGATTCCTTAATGAGTTTTAAGGATTTAAACACATTTTCAACTCCACTTATACTGATTACTATATTACTCATCTTACTACTACAGCTACTGAATAATGTCAAACATCCTTTCTTTTTTTACTTTGACAAGGAACATCTGAGAATACACTTAACCTATGTGAACCTATGTCCTTGGATGCAATCAGTGTTGGTCCAATTCCTGGTCAAGCCCACATGTTTAATATGTCATTTTGAATTTGTTTCGCTAATAACTGTTTAGATTTCTCTCTCGTCCACTAGTTTTCGTGGTAGAGGTAACCTCAAGATATTACCGATATTTCATCCATATGCTGTGATACATTTTCATCCAGTAGTTAATCAAGGCTTCATGCATTGCCTTTCTGGCAGCAGAGAGCGTTTCAGTTAACGTCTCCCTGTCGCTCTATCTGTGCTCTGTTTCTGTTGCTCAGTAGTCGCTGTTCCTATAGCCGTCTCTTCGTATTGTGTGTAGTCCAAATTTAATTATTCAGTTTCATTAGTCCGTCAGGAGCAATCCATAATTTGAAGATACATTTTCGTGGCTTGTTAGAATTGTATTGCATGAAACTGCAAGTAGTTCACTTGTAAGTTGCTGTTCATCGATCATTATATTTTGTGCTAGGTGATAACAACGAAGGCAAATTGCAACACACTTCCACAAATTTCAGACGCAAGTATTGGAAACAAAATCCGGAAGGCATACACGTGAGGTTGAATTTTGGCGAAATGGAGGAGTCTGTGAAGTTTCTGAAAACTGCCCTTCAGCATTGAGTCATTCTTGAACGTAGGTACACGTCTGAATATCGCCGTCTATGGTGCAAATGAATGATGGCAATAAATTTTCCAGGTTATGAAGAAAGACACTGCAAGTGTGTGTTTATCCTAGTGTCAAAGTATTTCCCTTAGTAATATCCATCGAAAAATCACTAATAATGATGCCGTTACCTCGTAGACAGGAGTGTCTGGTAGCCGTCTTTTCTCTTCCACGATACGCGCATAGGACCTTCTTTCCGGTTGTAATGATGTTGTGTTTGAAACTTCTAACACTGCAGCATCAGTTCCAAAGCGTATGACTGAGCCTACTGAGAGGAATGGGATGTGTCCGCAATTTGACCAGTAATTACTTTCACCTTTAATATCTCTTGTGTAAGTTCGAAAGTTTCTTCACCTTCCCTACTTTGTGGTGCAAAATATCATCATCACGGACGCAAGCTTCGGATCAAACAAAAGAATGCCCTTAAACATGCACCCTGTCTTCATCAGATAGTTTAGGCTGGAAACATCTGATTGAAAAGTATGTTACATACTTCGAAAAATAATAAGGGTGGTAAGTTACGTTCCGTAATCTGTGCATCCCATGGAAGCAATAGTTCATGTTCTGCCCTTGTGGTTACCAGACTCTGATATCTGACTGCTGGATTATTCTCCTGTAACTGCCAGCTAATTTCTGGATTGAGGTAAACCTATTCTTTACTTGAAGATACATTTGAACTTCGTGAATGGGTGATATTGACCATGAGGTTGAAATTGGCAGAGAGCGAATAAAAGTATTACATAGAGTTACTGCTTTAACATTTAATTCAATCTGAAAGCAAGTATCACGTTCCACGAAATGTAATTCATCATCCCTCCCACGTCGAAGCTCATGTAGGCAGTTCCTTGGTAAAATTGTCGAGTTAAAGGGGCAGGATCCTCTCGGGACTTTGTTTAACGAAAACATATTACAGAAGTGTTTAAGGAAATACGTGCTCTGGACACTTCACCTCTAGAATATGAAATCCAGTTTGTAATAACGTCACCTAGCTGCTCTGTAACAAAATGTTAACTTTACGATAGATTAAATGAGGCTCAAAAATTTCCATCTTGATTTAAGTTTCTTAGTACTAATGAGACGAACTGTAAATTTGTCCTCGGATGAAAATAGCGGTGGAAAATTTTCCATGAAAACCAGATGTAGGTGGTATTTACATTCCAGTTTTGACGCATTTTGCGCTACCGGTGACTCTCTGAGGATTGTCAGTTGGGAGACACGCGATCTGTTCTGTTAAAATGTGTCGATAAGAATTATAAGACAAGATCGCAAAAATTCCTTTATTGATTACTTGTTTGAGCTTATGACGACCTTGCAGTTCAATATGTTAATGACAACAAGGGCGATTCAGCTCAATATAATATGACGATGTCAAATGCATGGTGGCAGATACAAGATGAATTAAGCTATAATTTTCGCGAATTTGACTTAAATAGTTTTATTCAGATGCTCTCAGAGGAAAGTGAGTTGGTTAACTGTAAGTTATGTGTTTCGTACAACTTTATTACGGAAATATTTACGCTATTAGGATTTGGGTAGACCAATGGGGCAACTTTTCGCGGCGATATTTCGTAATTGGGTTGCGTGCCGACCGGTAAAGTCAGTTGTGAAAGCCATTGAAGAGAGGGGGGGGGGGGGGGGGCAGAGGGAAGTAGAGGAGAGGGAATGAACATTTTTCGGGCTATTGCTGAATTCTCTGTAGTATTATATATGACTTTGAATATAATAGAATGAGTCTTAGTGTGGACCATCTCAACCGCGACCGAGGTTTCCACTGCATTTGCTGTGCCACATAGCTCGCAATTATTGTTTTCATTTCAGAAGCTGACTACCCAAGAATCTAAAGCGAAATATTCATTATTTTAATTCAGTCGCAAACTGTCTGGTGGCACTTATCATTCGAAACTAATGTCCATAAACTGAATTACGAGACAGAACTTTTGTCAGTCGTCTTACATCGTATGTGTGAGGTTCGAGTAATAGCCCTTTTTTTTAAGAGATGCATCATAACGATCATTTGTGGAGCATTATAGAATTTCCCTATTTAAAGTGCCATATTGTCTACATGGGGAAATTAATATTTCCTTACTTTGGCAACATGATTACTCTACACATTTTTCGTCGTCACAAGTGAAAATCACGGATGGGAGACACAGTGGAAAATTTACGTATTTATTTCACGTAGCCTTCCATTTAAAATCAATTTCTTTACATTCTTTCTTACTCTTACGTGTGGTCATAAGTTCATTTCGTTTCTGTCCTGCAGTAATGAACTAAATAACTGGACCTTGTTTTAGCTTTTGTGTCCCTCGACTACCTCATATGGAAATCATGTCACGTTGTCTCGAATTTGCAAATGAGAGACAATAGTTAGCGTGAAACTATAGAGGCGAACAGAAACAGTGAACAAAGTTTGGTTCCCTTTTAGTGGTATCAGAGGCCCACAGAATTCAGCAATACACAGTCTAACGGCAGCGACATGAATTACTTTCTCGATGGTTTCGACCGAATCAGTATTACTGTTTTTAATAACTCTATCGAACTCACTGATGGTAGTAAATATCGTCAATATCTCCAACTCATTTTCAAAAAGTTCATTATCATTGGATACTGATTCCATTGTCTAGATGGCGTACAATTAGTGTAACTGATGTTACAGACCATTGAAAATATAGAACCGATGCACACGAAAAAATTTATTTCTTACAGTGGCTGGTTATGAATAAGGTATTTGTTCTCAGATGAACGAGGAGGTATACGGGTCATGTAATGGGAAGTTTGTAATTTCTCGACGTAAGCCGGTGAGATATGCGCCATTTAGTTGTTGTGTTGGTAATCATACCTGAAAAGTGCCTCTGCAGTGTTAGTCAAATTTGATACTTGGTCAATTATGAGCTGTCAAAAAAATTATATCCGGTTTGGTAGTATCGGCAGTTACTATGTGTATTACTGTATACAAACAAGTAGTTGATCAATATCGTTACCAACAATATCGAAAAGTACTTCCTAATTTACCCTAGAATTTTAGACTATACTCGAATGAATATTCGGATGGACATATATACCTTTTTAATATGTGCAATACATAAATGTATAGCGATATATAAATGGCAAACGTTGTTACCAAGAATCGCGAAAACGTCTTGAGCGATTTACTTTAAATTTTTACGCTTTAGTCTAATAAACGTTCAGACGGACATAGGAAATATTTTTTAAAGGTACTCTGTGTGATCAAATGTATCCGGGCACCTGGCTGAAAGTTTGTAATTTCTCGACGTAAGCCGGTGAGATATGCGCCATTTAGTTGTTGTATTGGTAATCATACCTGAAAAGTGCCTCTGCAGTGTTAGTCAAATTGGATACTTGGTCAATTATGAGCTGTCAAAAAAATTATATCCGGTTTGGTAGTATCGGCAGTTACTATGTGTATTACTGTATACAAACAAGTAGTTGATCAATATCGTTACCAACAATATCGAAAAGTACTTCCTAATTTACCTTAGAATTTTAGACTATACTCGAATGAATATTCGGACGGACATATATACCTTTTTAATATGTGCAATACATAAATGTATAGCGATATATAAATGGCAAACATTGTTACCAAGAATCGCGAAAACGTCTTGAGCGATTTACTTTAAATTTTTACGCTTTAGTCTAATAAACGTTCAGACGGACATAGGAAATATTTTTTAAAGGTACTCTGTGTGATCAAATGTATCCGGGCACCTGGCTGAAAATGACTTAGAAGTTCGTGGCGCCCTCCGTCGATAATGCTGGAATTCAATACAGTGTTAGCACACCCTTAGCGTTGATACCAGCTTCCGCTCTTGCAGGCATACGTTCAGATAGGTGCTGGAAGGTTTCTTGGAGAATGGCAGCCCATTCTTCACGGAATGCATCACTGATGTCAGTCGGTGAGGCCTGGCACGACCTTGGCGTTCCAAAATATCCCAAAGGTGTTCATAGGTTTCAGTTCAGGACATTGTGCAGGCCAGTCCATTTCAGGGACGTTATTGTCGTGTAACCACTCCGCCATAGGCCGGGCATTATGAACAGGAGCTCGGTGGTGTTGAAAGATGCAATCACCATCCCCGAATTTCTCCTCAGCAGTGGGAAGCAGGAAGGTGCTTAAAACATCAATGTGCCCCTGTGCTGTGATAGTGCCACGTAAAACAACAAGGTTTGCAAGCCGTCTCCATGAAAAAGACAACCACACCAAAACGTCTCCGCCTCTGAATTTTACTGTTGGCACTACACACGCGGACAGATGATGTTCACCGGGCAGTCGCCATACCCACACCTTGCCATCGGATCGCCACGTTCTGTGTTGTGACTCGTCACTCTACACAACGTTTTCCACTGTTCAGTCGTCCAATGTTTTCACTCCTTACAAAAAGCGAGGCGTCGTTTGGCATTTACCGGCGTGATGTGTGGCTTATGAGCAGCCACTCGACCCTAAAATCCAAGTTTTCTCACCTCCCACCTAACCGTCATAGTACATGCAATGGATCCTGATGCAGTTTGGAATTGCTGTGTGATGGTCTGGATAGATGTCTGTCATTACACATTACGACCCCCTTCAACTGTCAGCGGTCTCTGTCAGTCAACAGAGGTCGGACTGTACGCTTTTGTGCTGTACGTGTCCTTTCACGTTTCCACTTCACTATCACATCGGAAACAGTGGTCCTAGGGATGTTTAAGCGCATGGAAATCTCGCGTACAGATGTATGACACAGGTGACACCCAATCACCTGACGACGTTCGAAGTCCGTGAGTTCTACGGAGTTCCCCATTCTGCTCTCTCACGATGTCTAGTGACTACTGAGGTCACTAATACTTAGTACCTGGCAGTAGATGGCAGCACAATGCACCTAATACGAGAAACTTATATGAATACATAGTGTGTACAGTATGTAAATACGTAGAATATAACAGAGAATCTTTGTTAGCAATTGTGTCGAAAAGTTCTTTCGCATCTGGACGTAATCTATATATTTTTCTAAACAACAATAACAATAACCAACGCTCGATGTCAGAGAGAGAGAGAGAGAGAGAGAGAGAGAGAGAGAGAGAGAGAGAGTGGGATAGGTAAGGACACAGACATGGGGAGGAAACTGACATAATGAGGGACAGGGGGAGATGGTCAGGGACAGGGGAGAAGGAGATGCAGTGGGCGTGGGAAGGGAGAGATGGACAAAGGAGAGGAGGAGGAGGTGAACAGAGAGAAGGAGAGGAAGCGGAGGAGATGGACAGAGGGAAGGGGAGAAAGAGGTTAGGACGTATATCCAAATCATAAACATCTTTAGCAATGAGAAGCATTGTCAGGTTTCTTTGTTTTGTATAAAAATACTTCAGATATTTTGGATTACAATTTGTATTAGACGAGAATATATTTCAGATTAAAAATCTGAACTATTTACTTCAGTAGAACGAGGGCTTATGATTGGTAATGGCGTTTAGGAAGAGCGCCCTGGACGCCCCAGGATATCATCGACCGATTATATCATGGAAAGAATAATACAAAATGACTATGATCTATCGTCAGATCATAATCTGAGAAATACCTTATAGATGACGGAATATCAGTTCGCTCATCACGGAAGAATGTTTTGGACGTTTTTGATATGAAACACTACTGAGTTTCGAACGAAAATCGCACGGATTGCAAGTTGCTCAGAAGTCGCTAGATGAAGCGACAACGACGCAGAACTACTGAAATGCGTCGTAACAGGTGATGAAAAGTGGAGTTCTGGATACGACGTTGAAAGTAAGACTTTACTGGCCGATTGCAAGTCTTCTGGATCGCCGTGACCGACAAAAGCTCGCCAAATGCGGTCAAACGTAAAGGTTATGGTACTAGTTCTACAATTTTAGTGGAATAGTGCACCATGGATTCTTCTCACGAAGCCGGACCATCAGAAACAGGCACTAGGTACAAGTGCAACGACGCTTGCATGAAAAATCAGAAAAAGCACAGGTTTGTGCCCAAGAATTTCATGACTTTTGCTCCACGACAGTTCATACGCTACCACTTGGTTTGTTGTTCGTGAAAGTTTGCCCAAAAACAATATTGTAGTGATGTGCCAACCTTCATATTGGCCAGACATGGTCCCATATGGATCTTTTCTGTTCCTAAAAACTAAAAAAGGATAGATGAGACTGAAATCGCATTGCTGAGAGGGCTATAAGGTATCTCAAAAGTCGAGTTGCAGAAGTGATACGAGGAGTAGAAAAATCTCTGGTATTAGTGTATAATATCTAATGAAAACTAGTTTGAAGTACATAACATTGTGATATAGACGACTAAACAGAATTCTTTCAATAAAAAATCCATTTCCTTAACTCATATAATAAAAGATGCAGATGGTACGCTATAAACACTCAACATGGGTGGAATGAAATTCTTACTTGGAGTACATGTCCTTAAATGCGTATCAGACTTGGTTTAGTGATATGAAACAAAGGTCACTAAAAAGTACAAAGGCCTTGGAAAATAGTTAGGCCATCGTTAGCACATCCACAGTTTCTGATGTCACGTGTAGTAAGATTTAAGACTGTTACCAGCGTTGTTAAAAGCTTACAGCACCACAAGCCTCAGAGAATACAGTGAGGTCCAAGATGCAATGGAAGAAACTTACATGACGTCAGCGTAACTGGCACACTAGTGGACAGTAACACAAGGTACAAGGCTCTGCATCATCCGACGCTCACACGGGATGACAGTTGACTGACCTCTATTTGGTCTTCAGAAGGGAATGTGATCACGCAGCCAGCTTGTCTCTGCTGCACTGATTGAGAATTGAATTACTGAGGATTTCAGTGTATCATACATCATCCCTCATGAACTTAAACTTATCCGCTGGCTTCAGTGATGTGTTGATTGGTAAATATGCTGTAGATGGCAGTAAGCTTTTCCTTAATCTAGGTACGAGTTACATTATAAAAATAATTTTAATGCAAATTTCATTACGAAAATGTGAGACTTACCTTGCACTTGGAATGGTCTCGAATTTCTGTATTTTCCAATGTTTTAGGGTAATTCACAGAATGTGAAATATTCGTTTCAGCCCACCGATCCCTTACTTAAAAATATTAAGTTTACGGTCATTTATTAAGGTAATTTGAATGATTCTCACATTTACGTTTCTGAACTCCGTATAGTGGCAGACAGTAAACGATGGCTACATCTACATACATACTCCGCAAGCCACCTATTGTGGGCTGTCACGTACTAGTAATTTCATTTCCTGTTCCACTCTCAAATAGAGAGATGGAAAAGCGACTATCTGTATGCTTCTGTGCAAGCCCTAATTTCTATTTTTTTTTATCTTCGTGGTCCACACGCTAAATGTACATGGGTGGCAGTAGACTCATTCTAAAGTCGGCCTCAGATTCTGGTTCTTTGAATTTCCCCTGTAGTAAAATCTGTCTGCGTTTCACAAAAGACAGTACTATGTGTCCAAGATCTGTGTGAGCCGCGTAATTTACGGCATTTGTCCTGAAAGCAATGCCACTTAGCCCATTAAAACTAATTTGTTAATCAGAGCGGTAAAATGGATCAAATTTCTTCAAAATAAGACCGTCTTGCGTCAGTACATTTTACAGAGAAAGATTTCAAAGTATTGTAGGCATCCTGGGAGGCCTCGATTAGAATGTCCTTTAGGGAATTCCACGTAGTCGAAGGCCTCGAAACGGTGCCCTTTCAAGCCTGTCTTAAGCCGAGGTAACAAAAGAACGTTCATCAGAGTGTCGTTTAGATTGTATTGGGGATGGGATAGCTTTGCCACGTCGTTTTTGCCCAGATAAAGTAGGTGGTATTTCTGGGAGCATTGCCCTAATGGAGATCCTAGAAATCTGCTCATAGTTTGGAAAAGTTTCGGCAGTGGAATTCCCACGTTTAACGAATATTGGTTCTGCGGACCACTGCTCAAGTGATCGCTGCATCGCGGGTGGAACTGAACCACATTCCGGGAGCTTCGAAGACACTTGCAGCGCAGGCAGGCAGACCACGCTCCGAGCCATAGAAACGTGAGAATTGTACTGATAACGTTACGTTACGACCAATCTTATATTATTGAAACTATGCTTCAGTCGTTAGTTTGCCTGCTGATTTTCTTCGTAATTTCGGAACCTAGCGTTCCATTTCTAGTAAACCTGTTCTAAGGAAGAAGGTCTTGACTGACATCAGCTCGTATAGAGCGAGAAACGTTTTTCACTAAAACGAGATGAGGTGATTGGTGATTTCGATTTGTTCAGCAAGCCATCTTCAAGTTTACCACCACAGCACTGAATAAAATCTTGCCTGTCGTAAATACGATTTTTTACGTAAGCCGAACAGTCTGTAGCCGGAACACAAATAAACCATATTATTTCTTTTCCAGAACGAGTTTTTCACTCTGCAGCGGAGTGTACACTGATATGAAACTTCCTGGCACGTTAGAACTGTGTGCTGGACCGAGACTCGAACTCGGGAACTTAAGTGCTCTACCATCCGAGCTATCCAAGCACGACTCACGATCCGTCCTCACAGCTTAACTTCTGCCAATAACTCGTCTCCTACCTTCCAAACTTCACAGAAGCTCTTCTGCGAACCTTATTATTTTATTGATATATTTACTGGTTCTTCTTCTGATGACAATTTATATCAAATGTTCAACAGGTGTTTAATATTTGCTGCTGGAAAACGTAATCTCTGACACTAGCGATAAAAACCCCTTATACTTTCCACATGAAAATGTCGCGGAGGAAAAATAATGAATGATAACATCTAAGTGTTTCATCGTCTTGAACTATTAGCAGCATAGTAGCTTAACTGTTATAGAAGTGCAGCCCACTCTCCATAGCCATTTGTCAATGCAGCGACACATACTCTCTGTCGATATAAAGTTTTCCTTATTTGCTCGCAGAGCCACGCTCCGAGATCTTGGGCGGACCCGACATCTTCATCGACGCGGGAAGCACCATCAACCTGACGTGCCTCGTCACGTACCCCCCAGACCCGCCTCCCGACATGGTCTGGACGCACAACGGCAAGGTAAGCTCCTACTGTAGAAAATTTCACCAAAATCGACTATGACTTTTGTCTAATAGGTTATAATGACCACAAAATGAAGTACTTTGAATGGTCATGTAGATGGTTGTGGGTTGACTATGTGGTCATGCTGACAGTAGAATGATATTTAATTCTGATTTCAGAATTTTAAAAACCACGTAAATTTTCATTATTATTGCTACACCAACTACACTACTGGCCATTAAAACTGCTACACAAAGAAGAAATGCAGATGAAAAACGGGTATTCATTGAACAAATATATTATACTAGAACTGACATGTGATTACATTTTCATGCAATTTGGGTGCATAGATCCTGAGAAATCAATACCAGGAACAACCACCTCTGGCCGTAATAACGGCCTTGATACGCCTGGGCAGAGCTTGGATGGCGTGTACAGGTACAGCTGCCCATGCAGCTTCAAAGCCATACCTCAGTTCATCAAGAGTGGTGACTGGCGTATTGTGACGAGCCAGTAGCTCGGTCACCATTGATCAGACGTTTTCAATTGGTGATAGATCTGGATAATGGGCTGGCCAGGACAGCAGACGAACATTTTCTGCATACAGAAAGGCCCGTACAATAGCACCCCATACCACCACGCCGGGTGATACGCCAGTATGGCGATGACGAATACACACTTCCAATGTCCGTTCACCGCGATGTCGCCAAACACGGATTCTGTAAACAGAACCTGGATTCATCCGAAAAAATGACGTTTTGCCATTCGTACACCCAGGTTCGTCGTTGAGTACACTATTGCAGGCGCTCCTGTCTGTGATGCAACGTCAAGGGTAATCGCAGCCGCGGCCTCCGAACTGACAGTCCATGCTGCTGCAAACCTCGTCGAACTGTTCGTGCAGATGGTTGTTGTCCTGCAAACGTCCCCATCTGTTGACTCTGGGATCGAGACGTGGCTGCACGATTTGTTACAGCGATGCGGATAGGATGCCTGTCATCTCGACTGCTAGTGATACGAGGCCGTTGGTATCCAGCACGGCGTTCCGTATTACCCTCCTGAACACACCGATTCCATATTCTGCTAACAGTCATTGGATCTAGACCAACGCGAGCAGCAATTTCGCGATACAATAAACCGCAATCGCGACAGGCTACAATCCGACCTTTATCAAAGTCGGAAACGTGATGGTACGCATTTCTCCTCCTTACACGAGGCATCACAACAACGTCTCACCAGGAAACGCCGATCAACTGCTGTTTGTGTATGAGAAATCGGTTGGAAACTTTCCTCATGACAGCACGTTGTAGGTTTCCGCACCGGCGCCAACCTTGTGTGAATGCTCTGAAAGGCTAATCATTTGCATATCACAGCATCGTCTTCCTGTCAGTTAAATTTCGCGTCTGTAGCTTGTCATGTTCGTGGTGTAGCACTCTTAATGGCCAGTAGTGTACATTGGTTCAATTTGGTGTAACGAGCCATATACATTCCAAAAACGGTGCCACAATAACACTTTTAGTAAACAGTAAGAATTTCATAAAATTTCAGGAATTATCATAATAATCAGTGAAAATAATGAATACACAGGGTATGCAATGATGACCAAATTCAAAGGGCATGTATGTTCGGCATCCTGTAGACGGAAGCCATTTATGTTCATATCCTGGGGGACACCGTCGCGGTTTCCTGATAATTCCGTTGTAAGAAGGGGTGACTTCAACTTGCCAGTATAGATTGGGAGCGTTATACTAAGAGAATAGTCGTCAGACCCAGGGGCTCACGTGACACTGTTCTGGATGTCTTGCCCGAAAATTACTTTGAGCAGATAGTTAGTGAGGCAACTCGTGTGTGTAACGTCATAGACCTCCTGGCAACAAACAAACTTGAACCTATCGAATCATTTAACGTAGAGGAGGGCATCAGCGATCATAAGGCTGTGACAGCACCTATGATAACGGATCTTACAAAGAATGTTGAGTAACGTCGGAGTACATGTTTAATTAGAAATAATAACAGGGTACAAATTTCGGAGTATCTGATTAGTCAGCATCAAATATTCGGTAATGAGCACGAAGGTGTGGGGAAAAAATGGAAAGATATCGTGCAGAACACCCTATACAGGTATTTTCCGAGTAAGACCTTAAGGGATAGGAAAGACTTACTATGGTTTAATAATCATGCTAGGGAAGTGTTACGTAAACAAAGGGACCTTCTTCTTCGATTCAAGAGAAGTAAAAGCCTAGAGGACAAACAAAAGCTGAGAGAAGCGAAAATGAGCGAAACAAGAGCAATGAAAGAAGCGTTCGATGACTCTGAAAGTAAAGCTTTGTCGACTGATCTGAGGAAAAACACTAAGAGGTTTTGGTCGTATGTAAGATCATTACTTGGGTAAAAAAGACCTATTCATTCACTCAGTGACCATGCTGCAACCGAAACGGAAGATAACAGAGAGAAGGCAGAAATACTGAATATGGTCTTCGGAAATTGTTTCACAGCAGAAGATCGTAAGAGGGTTGTTCCTATCAGTCATTGTACTAACTTCAAATTGGCAGTTATTGAGATAACAGATCACGGAAAACAAACACAACTACCATCGCTTTGAAGTGGAAAGGCGTCAGGACCAGATAGGACACTTAAAATATTCTACAAACACTATGCGAAAGAACTTGTTCTCCTTCTAGCAGTAACTTATCGTAGATCGTTCGAGCAACTAAGGGTACCTGGCGACTGGAAGAAAGCGCAGGTCATTCCATTTTTAAAAGTGGCCGTAGGACAGATCCACACGAATATAGACCTATATCGTTGACGTCAGTCTGTTGTACAATTATGGAACGTGCTTTTAAGCTCAAGGATTATGACGTTTTTGGAGAATGAAACTCTCCTCTGTAAAACTCAACACGGGTTCCACAGAAAGAGATCCTATGAAACTCAGCGCTCTCTATTCCTCCATGAGCTCCACAACGCCGTAGACAACGGCGCTCAGGTTGACGCCGTGTTGTTCAATTTCAGGAAGGCATTTGACACCGTCCCGCACTGCCGTTTAGTGATATAAATAAGATTTTATCGAGTATCGGAACAGATTTACCACTGGATTCAAGACTTCCTTGCAGGTAGAACTCAACCCGTCACTCTTAACGTAACAAAATCTGCGGTTGTAAAGGTAATTTCCGGAGTACCCCAAGGAAGTGTGATAGGACCGTTACTGTTTACAATATATATAAATGATCTAGTAGAAAGCGGCGTATGCTTTTTAAGGCTGTTCGCAGATGGCACGGTTGTCTATAACAAGGTAGAAACACCAGAAGATAGTAACGATTTGCAGAACTCCCTCCAGAAGATTGATGAATGGCGCAGGCTCTGGCAGTTGACACTGACGGCAAATACGTGTAACATTGTGTGCATACATAGGGAAAGAAATCCAATGCTGTACAGCTACACTATTGATAACAAACCGCCAGAAACAGTATCTACAGTAAAATATCTAGGGGTAACTAACTATAGCAACCATAAGTAGAAAATGGTTCAAATGGCTCTGAGCACTGTGGGACCTAACTTCGGAGGTCATCAGTCCCCTAGAACTACTTAAACCTAACGAACCTAAGAACATCACACAAATCCATGCCCGAGACAGGATTCGAACCTGCGACCGTAGCGGTCGCGTGGCTCCAGACTGTAGCGCCTAGAACCGCTCGGCCTCTCCGGCCGACCCGTAAGTGGAATGACCACATAAAACAATTAGTGGGAAAAGCAGATGCCAGTCTCAGATTCGTAAGAACAAAGGAAATGTAACACTTCCACGACGGAAGTGGCTTACAAGGCGTTTGTTCGGCCTATTCTTAAGTATTAGAATTTTGGAAATTTGTGTTAACGTCTATGGGGCCAAACTGCTGTGGTCATCGGTCCCTAAGCTTACACACTAATTAAACAAACTAACTTACCCTAAAGACAACACACACACACACACACCCATGCCCGAGGGAGGACTCGAACCTCCGACGGGGGCAGCCGCCCGAACCGTGGCAAGGCGCCCTAGACTGCAAGGCTACTCCACGCGGCTCTTGAGTATTGTTCATCTATTTGGGATTCCTACCAGGTAGGACTGACAGAGGAAACAGAGGAGCTCCAAAGAAAAGCGGTGCGTTTTGTCACGGGTTCGTAACGGAGATGCTCGACAAACTCCATTGGCAGACTTGACAAGAGAGGCGATGTACATTATGGAGAGATTTGCTATTGAACTTTCGAGAGAGCACTTTCCGGGAAGAGATGGACAATAAATTACTTCCGTCCGCATATCTTTCACATAATAACCAAGAGGAGAACATTGGAGAAATTAGAGCCAATACAGAGGCTTACCGACAATCATTCTTCCTGTGTGCTATTCGCGAGTGGAAAAGGGTTGGAGAGTTCCGTTAATGGTATGAAAGTACTCTCCGCTACACACTATCAAGTGGCTTGCGGAGTATGATATAGATGTAGATGTAGATGTAGATGAAGATGTGACGTCAATCAGCCCATCACTGACATTGGTCAACACTGTATTCACTTCGGCCAAATCGGTTGTAGCATTGTTCCTTTTTCCGATGCCTCTGTCGCAGTTCTGTGCTGTCCATCTGATATAACTAAGATGCGGATTGCGATTTCATTCAGAAATAACGTACAGAAATTTTTAAAATAGCTATTTAATTATAACATTCACCTCTGAATCTTACAGTGCGTTTGGCAGTAAACGCTCTACGCCTCGTAAATTGAAGAGGGAATGGTTCCTTGATTTTTCTAGACTTGCGCAGTAGTGTAGGAAACAAATTCTTGAGATATGGACGTGAATACCTATCTCAAGCATAGTTTCAGTGTGTAATGTAAATTTAATAACATTTATGCTCGCCAAATAAAAATGGTTCAGGTGGCTCTGAGCACTATGGGACTTAACATCTGAGGTCATCAGTTCCCTAGACTTAGAACTACTGAAACTTAACTAACCTAAGGATATAACACACATCCATGCCCAAGGCAGGATTCGAACCTGCGAACATAGCAGCAACGTGGTTCCTGACTAAAGCGCCTAGAACCGCTCGGCCACAGCGGCCGGCCCTCGCCGAATAAATAATGCATTTTCAACTGGGAAATTGATAAAATGGTTGCCGTTAACGGGCTAAGCATCAGAGCGATTTTGTGCCACTAAAAACAGTTTGTTTCCACATGATGTTATTTGTCAGAGGAAGGTAATTCTGGCTTATATAGGATCGTTGTGTAGACGACAGCGGTTTGTTTGGTGGCTGCTTGACTTTAATTACTTTGATGTGGAATTCATTTACTTACACGGATTTGTACGTACTTAGAGTGTTGCGAGTAGAACCCATCTTCGCCCTGAGAAGGTCGTCTATACGTCATGGTATGGACTGAAAAAGACACCACAAGCAATCGCGCATCGTTCTGATCCATCATGACTGCTTCAAAGCCTCCCTAAGCAAGGAGTTCCATCGCAGCTACTTGCAAGATATGCACATGCCGCTCTGCGGTGTCCCAGATGTAAGTACTGGAATCACTTGACTTCGATAGCTACACACGTATCCCCACTTCCCGAAACGAACCTGACACGTTAGGACAGCCGTGTGGTGGTGCATTTCTTTTTGAAAGCGTACGGCGCACTAAGCGAACAAACTGATGTACGTGATCGAGCCGTAGGTTTCTGCATAATCCATAGTAACAACCCTTTGTGCTCTGTCATCAGTTCCTGACAACCATTTTCTGGTATTCGGGCGTCAAGTAGTGGTGTGTACAGTGAGTAGAGGTATACGAGGTGGCCGATAGCTCCTGTAGCAAGGAGGCGCTTCAGATCAGAATGGACCTAGCCTGATGTTGTTGCCGAGCACTGAGTAGCTGTCTGATTTTCACGCAGTTATCCGTCTAACCGTTCTTCCACTCTGCGATAGTGTACTGCGAGCACTGTCATCTGACTGCGTAACTATGATACTCCTTCGATACAGTGGCGTACGAGAAGCCCACCCTGAATATAGACTACCGTACACGTCGAGAACTCACGATCTGACTCTGCTGAAACGTCCTGAGTTAGTCTTCCCCATCCTAGTATCGACCGCAATGCCAACGACCAGTACAAAATATGGTGACATTCCAGTCACGTGACATTACAAACTATTCTAGACGCTGTAGCACCTATATTTAATTCATCTGCTGAGATGGGCTGGAATGACAATGAGCCTACTCAGACCGTGTGATAAAACTAACTATATGTCAATATCTAGGTTCCTAATCCACATAAGAGCCGTATCGTGAGCTTTCATGAGATGGACTCCCCTGGTAGGAACGCAAGGGGCATTCATGTGCCTGACTGTCTGGTTCGGAGCCCCACAGTCTTAAACCGGAGACTCTGTAAAACGCCATTTGTAAAGAGCGTCTGCGCATCGTACAAGCCCAGTGTAAGCTCTGTCCAAATTGACCACAGTTTCCTGTCGAGTTCTGTGCCAGCAGTATCACAGGTATATTTTCGGAACCACTTGTGATCTTCAGGATTTACAATAAGTTGACATCTCTGACCCCACAAATCTCTCACTCCAGTATTACTGGCGTCTAGCTGTTCTTTTTACCGTGAGTTTCTTGAACGGAAGCTATTTCGTCGTAAACTTGGTATGTCTTTATGTATTGATAAATCCAGGTTCTTCTGTGGCTTACCGTGTTTCCTAAGCAAGGCCTAGCTTCTGCGGATTGCGGGTGGATAGATATTCCTCAGAAGAGGAAGCCACTAAATTGGTTTTTCTCGGATTTCCCACTCGTTAACAGCATACTGTCGTTCAACTGGACGTCGATCAAGTTGATGTGGCATCTGTATAGCCACACCTGGGCACAATACTCGACTGCTGAGACGACCAGCTCAATGGATTACATGCGCAAGGTATCTACTGAAGCTCCCCATGTCATTCCACACAATTTTTCAATAATATTGTCTAAGATTCTGCGTGGTTTCTGTTTGTTCTATATCGTGTCTCCCTACCACTTTCGCGCGACGACGCTCTGAGCGTGTTTTTTAGGGAATTGACTAGTTTGAACCTGGGACATGTTGCTGGTAAGGAGACATCAGACCACACATGACATGTAGAATTCAGAAAAGTCCAGTGAGACTAGCGATGATATAACCAAATACTTAATGATTTCAGCGTCAGCTCCATTGCACTCCCTATAAAAGAATCTTAATACTAACTAAATTTAGTGCAAGGGGTTCAAGGCTTTCCTATTTTTAGTTAGATGGTAGAATAACGTCGAAAAAGCAGTTAAGTTTACCATTGGAAATTTTATTCTACTCACAAAACATTGTTTATAAATTGCACTATTGATAAAATGTTTTAATACAGGATGATAAAAACCAACTGCGTTCAACAAAAATGTGAACGAATATTCTCTGAGTGAGTTTCCAAGTTCTACAATGGATCGAAGGATGACCTATGCCATATCACATCTATAATCTAGGTTTAAATTAAGTTTCACAAGAGAGAAAACTATCAAAATGGTCGACAGTGACCTTCGATTATCTTTAATTACTTATCTAACTTGTCGTAAATTACAGTGGCTGATGTGGCTTCTCAATACCTATATAACAAAAAAATCATCGCATTTCAGATTTTTACTTCAAGTGGCAAATGTGAACACCATGAGCTTCAATTGACGATCGACACTAGTATTACGCAAAAAGGGGGTGTAACAGTTCTGAGTGAAGCTTGATGCGCTGTTATGCGGCATCGCGTGCATTCATTACCTTGTCGGGGTTCGTCAGGAAGCGGTGGGGAGCACAGCTCCGCTCACCTCGCCGTCTCGGAAGCAACTCTCTCCTAACTTCTCCTTACTACAATTTACCGAAGTTGGTTTAAAAAAACTATTTGGCTGTGTTTTCATCTAACCAATCAGGGTCTCAATGTTAACCTTATGCTCCGCCTACAAAAATTCTGTCTATCCAATGAGAAACGTTATACTTTCCGTGGTGGGGCAATGTTTTTAAAGTTTGCAACGTAACAGAGACGCGAAAAAGTCTCACTCTAAAACTTGCAGCTGGTGTGGTCCTTTTAGCGTTATCGTAAGGTCTATACTGTTCTTCTGGAGGGCTCTAGCTTTTAACATGGGCTGGGGGGTGGTCCTAACGGTTAGCTGGCGACGTGGGTGTCCGTCCCTTATCGTAGGGCCTTCTAACTTAACACAGTTCTGCTCTTGGCTTCTGTTCTCGTTTCTCCCCTCGGAACTGCGTCTGTCTCACGGTGAGAAGGTATGACATGCATTTAGGCATTCTTGTGTTAGTCTGTGGTATTCCATTTGCTCACTCGTTACTCGTATTACTTTGGTTAATTTAATGTCCCGATTTACTAGGAGCTATGTGACATACTACTGGATTTGCTTATCATGTCAGGGTTTACATGGAAGGTGTTGGATTAGCCTGACACCTTACAATTGTTACGAGTATTTATCTCGGCAGCAGTGGTTTCAAGATGTTTTCTTTATGATCTCGCCCTTTCGTACAGAAAACATCTAGTAAGTACTGCTGCCAACATAAAAACTCGTAACAATATTATTCAAAAATTGTGTGGAATGAAATGGGAAACTTCGGTAGAAACCTTGCCCACACCATCCATTGCGCCTGGTCCCCTCAGCAGCTGAGTATTGTGCCCCATTGTGGGGCACCGTGGAATTATTACACTATTCAACAAATTTAAACATTTTCTCTGCCTCTGGTTTTTAACCTGGTGGATATACCTATTTTTTGGGTGCTGAATTCCATGGTGTAATCAGTTTTTATCTATCATGTCGCATTTTATAGCTATACATTACAGTGCTGGCGAACATTGAACGATTAAAACAGGAAATACGTACTTAGAATTAAAGAAGCTCCGATTAGGAATGAATGGAGAAGGAAATCGTCAGTGCCTTTTTCGAAGGAACCATCCCAGCATTTTGCTTAAGCTACATGCGTTCCGCCAATAGAAGGCCTGAATTTGTTCACGAAAGGTTTCCAGCTTTAATCTTCCCTGGTACCCTAAAAATGCGACAACAATTTTCTTCCTTTGTTTGCTATTTCATCACTCTCTTTGTCAACATGCCATCATCGCAGAGTTTCAGTGAATGTGATAATGGTTTTCCTTGGTACGGATGTATTTGATAGGAGAATTCACTTTCTGCACACAATCTTCTTACAGCAGTCCAACAGATCATTTATAATGGAAACGTAGCTATTATCTCTTCTATCATTGAAAAGACCCTTACAATTGTTCTGAAAGACGACCAGCAGTTAATTCGATATTTTCGAGTTTAGTATTAAAGGTTAGAATTTTAATAAGTTTTCTTATTTGCGGACCCTCAAATACAGTTTACTTCAGTTTTGCTTCACTCAATTTGGGAAAGTATTCTTCAAGTGCCTGAAGGCCAGACAATAATAAAAATTTCAAAGACTCAAAAAATTTACGTGGCAGAACATTTTGAAAGGTAGAATCAGATTCTACACAACAATGTGTACAAAAATTTACATATCACATGCCAGGTGCAAAATGGCTTTTGATTGGTGTAATTATTGAAGAGATTTGCATTATTTTTATGAAGGAAACGATTTTTCATAAAAATTGATGCCGAAAATATAAAAAAAACATTTAATCTGCAACTTCATTTCATGCTACATAACTATAAGATATAGCACCTGTTTACAGTTTTACTGTACGACAGTTAGACATACCTTCTCTCAAGATGTAAATTTCATAGGGGACGAGCTGAGTTATGATGTTATCCAGGTGACCAGCATAGTTTCCAGCCTGCCGATAGTGAAGTACATATCTACACTCCAATTGACAGATTATTCAGAACGCCATGGATGCCAAATATTATTTATTTTTGTTTTTAGTTTTATTTTAAATATCTAATTAGATGATATTGTCTGTGGTCCATAGGGAGTCGTGTAATGGAGAAATGCTCTGTGACCACCAGTCTAATTGGCCTCTGCGCAGTTCACAAACATTAAGGTTTAATTTTATGTAGTTGGACTACCACTGCAGCTTGTTGTACCCGTTACCAAATGTTAGCACATGTGCAACTTATCTGTTCATACCGAAGGTAGTGCCTACAAAAAGCGGGCCATGTACGAGTAAGACTCGCCCACTAAGGGACCCGTACAAACTTAATTATGTTATAGACAGTTTATCCATTCCTGGAATCGAGGAAATTGCCGATATTTGGCTGTTGTCGACATTGGTACTGACAAGGTATCGTTCCCAACGATTCCATGACTTTCGAGAATGTTTAAATTTCAAGTCTGTAGTCGGATAACACACGAGAAGATGTATATTATTTTCGTGTGATATAATCACAAATCAACAATTTCGAATTTTTCCCTTACATGTACTGTGAAACCTTACTTCCTGCGAAATTTCATGATTCTATGTCAAAGGGAAGTACCCTATAGGTTTTGATGACTGAGTTTTAGAGTTTCAAAATAGGTGACATAAATGGCTTCATTTTTTGATTGCATTGACTCAAGAGCTTAAAATGTTCACACCACCAAGCGACCATAAGCATTTGTATATGACATCAACTTGTACTTCTTACGTCTACTCTTCCCTGAGAGAAAGGGCTCTTAACAGTCGGACATGCAGAGAGACAGACAGATGGACAAAACAGAGATACTGCAAGAGTTCTGTTTTCACACACTAAGGCACGGAAAACTGATTAAGTTTCTGTTTCTGGTGTTAATGAGCTTCGACTCTCTGCGGGATGGTATCAGCCTAGTAACGAAGGCGCCACCGTTAGATATTCGAGCTTTGATTCACAAGGCGGTGGCCACAGATATTGCGTGTTCTGTGCAGGTGATCAGCTTCGATTCTCCTCGGGGCGGCGTTAGCCTTGTGACGGAGAAGGGCGCCGCCACCACCAGCCGGCTGCTGATCCAGAAGGCGGTGCCCACAGATACCGGCCTCTACACGTGCACACCCTCCAACGTCGCGCCTGACAGCGCTCGCGTCCACGTGCTCAGTGGTGAGTACTCCTCGCGTAAGCTAAGCAACCCCGTGAAAGAGGTCAGCTCTGTTAAATAACCTACTGGGCACAGCCCCAAAATACGCGTTCCAGACAAATTGGATCTTTGTAATATCCTTTCCCACGCGGTTCTCTTAGAAGTAAATCAATGTTCAGTAAGAGTTTCAGTGGTGACAAGCTGTAATGGCATTTGTTTCTTCAGCTTCTCCCGGCCTAATTCATGACGTTTAGATGTCAGTGTCTAACGAGCGCAGTATTTCAGCAAGCGACCACGTTGCTATCATCAGGTACACGGATGGACTGACTGCTTAGGATTTGAGGTGGCGCTTTTATCTCTAAATGGACCTGCAGCACTGTTCGAGTTCCACGACGACGGATGAGCTGGCATCCAGTACCTCCTCTTTGTCTCCCATCCCCCTCCCCCTCCTTCCCCCGTCCGTCTTCCGCCCGATGTCCCCCTGTCCCATGTTCGAGCCGCGCCAAGGGACGTGTGCTCGCCGTGTCTCTTCTTAATCTCCATGCAGGTTCGAAAGCCATACTAAAGATGTTGCCACTATACGAGAGATAAGACGTTGTGCGAAAAAAAGCCATGTATATTGCTATTAAAAATTTTTATATATTTTTATAGCGTTTCAACCACAGCCATCAGCAGATATAAAAAAGCTTAGACCTCGCAAAACAATGTTCACTGTTGGTACTAAAGCCTATGCCTAATCGAAGCGTCCGTAAATTCTTCCAAACAATCCCTACATGCAGAGCGATTCAGCTGCCCCTACCAATATCGTTTTATGCTAACCCTCATGACAGAATAATGTTGGTCAGTTTGCTCTAGAAATATGAAGAAAATTGTGAGAATGCCGCAGAATAACTGGTAAATGGAAATGTCGTGTGGCTAGGGCCTCCCGTCGGGTAGACCGTTCGGCTGGTGCAGGTCTTTCGATTTGACGCCACTTCGGCGACCTGCGCGTCGATGAGGATGAAATGATGATGATTAGGACAACACAACACCCAGTCCCTGAGCGGAGAAAATTTCCGACCCAGCCGGGAATCGAACCCGGGCCCTTAGGATTGACAGTCTGTCACGCTGACCACTCAGCTACCGGGGCGGACAGAATAACTGCTAAAGTATATAAAGATATCTTAGGAAGCAGCTAGGTGATTAGAAACAGCGCACAAGCTCGGATTTCGAAAGGTTGTGGATGGAAATTGGTAATCCTGGCATTTGCTTTAGGTGTTTTAGGGAAATCACTGAAATCTGATTTGCTGGATGGGGATTTGAACCGTCGACCTCCCGAATGCAAGTCCACTGTGCTAACTACTGTGATACTTTGCTCAGTGATGACATCTTAGCCCTATTGTTATAATTTTGTTTATGAAACTACTTTAGCACGTTAACACAGCGAGTCATTTATTAATTTTTTCGTTGGGTATATACCGAAAAGTTGTATCTTCAGCATCTCCCATTTTGATATCTCCTGTTAGTTTCGTTGTTTCGCATGATGAGGCATATTACAAAAGGCAACGTTTCTGAACCATTTACGAAAGATTACCAAGAGTAGAACTATGAAATCGGGACTTGGCTACAATAATTACACGTCTGTATTTTGAAACTGATAAGCAATATTTTATTCAAAATAGTCTCTATTGCTATTTATACATTTTTCCCACCACGCCGGCAGGTTATGAATGCCACGCCAAAAAATTTGTTCTTCTTTTGAAGCGAACCAGTCAGCGAGTCATTTCAGTACATTTTCGTACGAATTGAAGCGTTGTTCAGCGAGAGAATCTCCCAGTGATACGAACAGACGATAATCGGACGGAGCAAATTCTGGAGGATAAACTGCATGCCCTATTATATCCCAACTGAACGCTTCGATCGTTTCCTTGACCCATTTTTCTGTGTGTGATGGGGCTTTATCATGGAGCAATATGACTTTGTGTTGCCTTTTTCCATATTCCAGTCGTTTTTCACGTGATTCTCGATTTAAATCGATCAATTTCTGTAGTTTACCCGGATTCACTCATGATTTACGACGCTTAGGATTTTCAAAATATATCCATTTTTTACATCTTTCACTATTCAATGGATAAATGACTTCATTTTGTATCTGTCGTTCATAATTTCACAAGTGGTCTTACTATTTGCTTTCTGTCTTTCATTCAGTTCATGCGGAACCTATTTTCCAAATATCTGCGCCTTTCCCATCGCTTGCAATCGAACACATTCAATTGTTCCGCGAATTCGTGTTGAGTTTGAGTATCATCTTCATCCACTAAGGCCTGAATTCGTTGTTTTCGAAGTTTTTCAGTGGTTTCCCTCACGCATCGTTTCTGACGTCAAAATAACCACTTTTGAATATTTTGAACCACTCGAAACACTGTGTTTTCCCAAGAGCATGTTCGCCGAAAGCTTCGACAAGCATTCGATGCAATTCTGCAGCAGTTTTCTTCAAATTATAACAGAAAACCAATGCTGTCAGCAAACTGCAGTTGAGACAGATACCGATGTATGGAACTTGGATCACTGTGTGTCGACATTCGTCGTCAGCCGTTACAGGAAGCAGATGGGACTGCAGACGTGATCTCATGGGACCTACTGACGGCTAGCACCATTTATAGAGAAATTCCGGTTTCATACTTCTACACATGGTAAACACTATAAACGAAATAAATTTATAGAGGCTTCTAAAACCTGTGTGGCTAGACCGCTAATTACACAAAGAAAGATTGGAGACACTTGTAAAAGTATTGCAGAAGTAAGGTGTATCTTGTTCCTAAAATACGTTGTAGCTCAGTGCCATTCCTCACTTTACTTTTCTACAGTATGATTCCGTTGGCTAACCTTCTCTCAAACCTCTGAGGGGGAACTTACGAGGGCTGTTCGCAAAGTAAGATCCGACCAGTCGCAAAATAGAAACGACAGTGAAAATTAAAAAATAAATTTGTTTGGAATCGTTAGCTACGTTTCCAGATAATTTTCTAAATAGTCGCTCTCCGAATTGGACGCTTGTCATGGTATTGTATCAACTATTCAATACTCTCATCATAGAAGGCAGAGGTCTGTGCTTTTCGCCAATTCTCTACGCTGGTCTACGCTCGTTGTCTGTGCCAAAATGTTGTCTAACAGCCGGCGGTGAATGTGAGCAGAAGTGAAACGTAGGGGCAGCCAGTTACAGGGTGATCAAAAACTTCCCATTGAAAACGCTGTGGGAACATCTTTATTGTCCCTGCAGAGTGCAGCCGAAAATTGTCTAGAAAACGGAAACGCATGACAGTCAAGTTATGCAGGCTGCATGACTTCACGTTAAATCTCACCAGGCTCTCATAGCGGGCGGGAGACGCTATTGTCTAGACATCTTTACGTGCTCACTGTGCGCTCAGAATTGAAAACAGCGACGTGATGCTATCAACGGGAATACTAGAGACCCTATCTAACACATTTGTGCAGGGCTTCATCGGATTTTCTCTGTGTTTTCCATTCCGCGCCAGATTGAATCTCACTTTCCGAATAGCTCTCGCACATCGGTTTCGTGGCTGTCGCCCAGTTGCATACCGTTTCTGGCACATATGTTATGAGGGTTGCATAAAACGGTCGGTAGGGGTAGCTGATCGCCCTGTATGCATTCCAAACTTTTCAGTATCCTGCCACATACCTACCTACCCATCGCAAATTTCTTGCCACACACTATCATCACAGTTTTATCATCATTAATATTCTTTTATTATCCACTTTGAAGACCTTCTGTATCCTAATACACACCAAGCAATGTACAGGTGTAGAATATGCAATTACCAAAAGAATATGATATTTGCTATACCGTGTTTATACATTTTATGCCCATCGTCAGTCAATTTCAGATGAAGCAGAGCTTTAAATGCAGTATGTGAAAGTTTTGCGTTGTCCATCAATCCACAATGCCTAGCTTTCATTCGCTAAGATGTTAAGACGACTGACGATCGGTAATAATGTGTAAACTATGAAGGAATGGTGTCAGTAAATTGAATTTCATACGAAAACCTTCTGTATTGCTTATAATATTCCTAATGAGGTGAATCTGATACATTGGCACAAAACAACAGCACGTTTCTCGTGCTAGCAGTAACCTTTTCTTCCATATGCATCAGCAATTCCGTCATTCTCAAACATAACAGACTCCCGATGCACGTAAAGCACTTAACAGGTAATCTGTAAGAGCGATGCTCTTTCAACATTTTCGCAGTAAGCTCTTGTTATCTTACGGTATCAATCTGTACTACCTTCCAGGCACCACAAAGATAAATAATCGATCACATAATGTGAGAATCGAGACTGCAGCTAGTATGGCTGCAGAAGTTATTGCGTAGTGTCTCATGACAACATCATAGCACTACTTTGTCCCAAGATGGGAAACTCAGTGTATGAGAGGCGTAGCACACAGTCGGATTGGCGGTAAAC
Organism: Schistocerca piceifrons; assembly: GCF_021461385.2. Classification (NCBI taxonomy): domain Eukaryota; kingdom Metazoa; phylum Arthropoda; class Insecta; order Orthoptera; family Acrididae; genus Schistocerca; species Schistocerca piceifrons. Next base: position 554,093,824 of record NC_060138.1, on the reverse strand, counting down.
ACGCCACCGGGAGGCAGGTTATCGAGTAAGTTAGCAAGTGATGGGATCGGCCAACTCTATTCAAGTGGGTCAGTAAGTCAATAAAGCCTGCCGTTTAGGGATACGGCCGGTCCCAATAGCCCGTGAAGGACGATAGGGGATGGCTGGAGTGGAGGCCGCTATAGAATGGAGGAGAGGGGGGGGGGGAGGCTGTTGGGGGAGGTGGAGGAGGAGGCGAGTCACAACTTGGGGTCGTTCTCTGCTGATAGCTTACGATAAGCTGCCGTTCAGAAAGCTCTCCTCGTTCGGGACCCTGAGAAAGGGCCGCGGGGCACACTTCTTTTCACATACAAAACTTGTAACACACTGAATTCCTTTCCCAGACAGAGAAATCCTTGCTTAGGGACAGAACCAAACAACGACGAAGCTCTCTTTTATGATATTCCTGTCATTTCCCATGAGGAAAATAGATAGGGGGCGAACATTAATCGTAATACATCCCTCTGTTCCCACCTTAAAGTTACGTGAGCACGAATAGTCTTCAGATGTCCCTGTTTTTAATAATTTGCTCTTTATTTAACCCCCTAGAAGAATGGTGTTGCTTCAGAGGTAATGGTTATAGAATGAAGAAACATTTCCATCCATGATCAACAGCTTACACAATCAAGCAAATGTCTTAATAAATATAACAGCCTCTGTGGAACATACAGCCTTCGTTCCACGTAAATATATGTGTTCACTGTGACGTCGTATTAGGAAAGGCTAAATAAAATTATTGCATCTTATGAAACTTCGTTATTGACCGTTTCCATTTTTAAGCTTGGCATAAACCTCAAAGATTAGTACGCATAAATGTTTTCTCGACGCAGGACAGTGCACCAGCTCTCATATCTGCATGGCATCGTCACGACTAGGTTCTACGAAGTGCCACACTATGAAAGGAATTTCTTTTTTTAAAATACGGCAGCATATAGTAACTAGAAATTCTGTGACGTGCTGTTATATGTCAAGATGACTGCGATGCACATTTAACCAGACGGCCTTAAAAAACGTTTAGTGTGTATCAGTGACAGCCAGTAAACGCATCCCATACTCTACAACTACATTTACATACATACTCCGCGACTCATCGTATGGTGTGCGGTGGAATATACTTTCTAGTACTACTAGTCATTTTCTTTCCTGTTCCTACTGCAAATGGAGCGAGGGGTAAAGGACTCTATACTCCACAGTAGGAGACCTTATTTCTCTTGCCTTCGTGGTCCTTACACTAACTGTACAATGACGGCTGTAGAATCGTTCTGCAGTCAGATTGAAATGCAAGTTCTCTACAGTTCCTCGAAAAGAACGTCGTCCTTCCTCTAGGGTTTCCCATTTGAGTTCACGAAGCATTTCCGTACTACTCGCGTCTTGATCGAACTTGCTGGTAACAAATCTAGCAGCCCACCTGCGACTTGCTTTTATGTCTTCCATTAATCCAGTTTGGTGGTGGTCCAAAACACTCGAAACAGTGGCCGGCCGCGGTGGTCTCGCGGTAAAGGCGCTCAGCCCGGAACCGTGCGACTGCTACGGTCGCAGGTTCGAATCCTGCCTCGGGCATGGATGTGTGTGATGTCCTTAGGTTAGTTAGGTTTAAGTAGTTCTAAGTTCTAGGGGACTGATGACCACAGAAGGTAAGTCCCATAGTGCTCAGAGCCATTTGAACCATTTTGAATCGAAACGGTGCTCTCGAATGGGTCGCTCTGTCCGCCCCGATAGCTGTGTTGTCAGCGTGACGGTCCTACGGGCCCGGGTTCGATTCCCCGCTGGGTCGGAGATTTTCTCCGCTCAGGGACTATGTGTCGTGTTGTCTTCATCATCATTTCATCCCCATCCGGCGAGCAGGTGACCCAATGTGGCGTCGAATGTAACCTGCACCTGCACCAAGGCTGCCGGATCTTCCCCGCAAGGGGCCTCGCGGCAAACGATGCCAAACGCTCATTTCCATTTCCAGTGTGTAGCTCTAGTGATCCCTTAAGGTATCTAACACTCATGTACACAACAGACTCATACCAGTGACTGTTTTACAAATGATTAAGTTGTTAAATATTTCACTTTAAGTAAAACCTATATGGCTATAGATGCAAAATTCTGATGATAACCATCATCAGTATTTTGCATCTATAGCCATTTGGTTTTACTTAAAGTGAATTTACTTTCTCATTATTGAGCAACGGACTAATGAAAAAGTCAAAACTAAAACTGGTAAACCAAAGAAGTGTTAAGCCATTTGTTTGTTGCTATTGGTTCAAAAACGGTTCAAATGGCTCTGAGCACTATGGGACTTAACATCTGTGGTCATCAGTCCCCTAGAACTTAGAACTACTTAAACCTAACTAACCTATGGACACCACACACATCCATGCCCGAGGCAGGATTCGAACCTGAACCGTAGCAGTCGCGCGGTTCCGGACTGAGCGCCGAGAACCGCTCGGTCGCTGTTGTTATTGGATTCTTGGTTTAAAGCTAATGTCATAACCTGAATGGCGATAGCTTTGTCCTCCTGTATGAATTCAACTCACGTGATGCGTAAAAGGTGCCTGTAGAAATTTGATAGCAGAGTGTAGAAACAACGGCCCACGGTGCCCCTACCGTATCAGCCAGCGTGGAACTTACTATGGTCACATTTTAGTTGCTCGTGGAATCCCAACCCAGATCAAGTTTTTACTAAGCTAAAGTGAGTAAGCCGCATACCACACTGCAGCGATTGTAACCTGACTGTATTGGGTTTTGGTTTCCATACGACGCCGACAGTCTTTCACAACCACATCTGCACTGAACATAATTGCCCCTCGATATATTGAGTCTTGGCGACTGACGGGAAGGATGTCGGAGAGCAACACAAATACTATGGAAGAGAGACATGTTCAAAGATTACAGGTGATGGGAGGAGATGATCCTATGTCAGAGATAAAAGTTAATCATCGACGTCGTCTATCAGAGATAAAACTAATTTATCGTTTCTGTGGGCCAATTGTCGCTATATCACTAAGTTTCATGGTTTCTTCTTTTCTGTTGATGTAATCGCTATATTTACGTCGACAGTCGCTGTAAGGAATCGGTGCATCAGTTTTATATTTGATAGGTGATGATCGATGTTATTTATCTTTGATACAGGGTTATCTTTTCCAATCATTTGTAAATTCCACAGTATTTAGTTCACTCTCCAACGCTCGATCCGCCAATCTGCAAGACACAATGGAAAATATCCGGCGCAGCTCATGATGAAATTTTAGGAACGGAAAAGTTTGAGTGACCATACAATCCGTTACATCCGCAGGCGGCGGAAGGCAGTGCTTGCGTAGGACGCGAAACACCATGTGATTAATGAACTTGCCGTATGAATTACTGTTGAGCCGTAATGCTGAGTAAGGTAAATGTTAACAAATACAACCACGACTGTATTTCAGGTACATTTATTACGTCGCAACTTGTTTAGTTCTAAAAGAATGTTATTATGTAACATCCAAAAATCACCAACAAGCTTCGTAACAAATTTTCTTAAAACGGCAAAAATGCACCATTGTCATGGCTCAAAAATGTGAGCTACTCAGTGTCATATGTTCGCATTGAACGAAACCGGTTGAGGCGTTATACACCGGGTGATCAAAAAGACAGTTTAAATTTGAAAACTTAGTAAACGACGGAATAATGTAGATAGAGAGGTAGAAGTTGACGTAGATGCTTGGAATGACATGTGGTTTTATTAGAACTAAAAAAAAAAGACGCGTGAAAGATCTCTTGCGCGCGTCGTTTGGTGATGATCTTGTGCTCAGCCGCCACTTTCGTCGTGTTTGGCGTCCCAGGTCCCCAGACCTCAGTCCGTGCGATTATTGGCTTTGGGGTTACCTGAAGTCACAAGTGTATCGTGATCGACCGACATCTCTAGGGATACTGAAAGACAACATCCGACACCAATGCCTCACCATGCTTTACAATGCTGTTCACAACATTATTCCTCGACTACAGCTATTGTTGAGGAATGATGGTGGACATATTGAGCATTTCCTGTAAAGAACATCATCTTTGCTTTGTCTTACTTTGTTATGCTAATTATTGCTATTCTGATCAGATGAAGCGCCATCTGTCGGACATTTTTTGAACTTTTGTATTTTTTCGGTTCTAATAAAACCTCATGTCATTCCAAGCACGTGTGTCAATTTGTACTTCTCCATCTACATTATTCCGTGATTTACTCAGTTTTGAAATTTATACTGACTTTTTGATCACCCGGTACGTATCTGAAAAACAGGTTTAGTGGTGTTTGCTACTATTCACATCACTTCTCAGGACAACGGAGAGAGCTGACTTGTCCTGTGTGCAGCAGGAAACATATTGACTGATTTCAGGGTACGTGCGTAATGAAAACCCACGACACTGCAGGCGTACCGAGCCTTCAGTCGGGCGCGTCCTCCGCGGCGGTCAACACGCAGTAATTGATCCCGCGGGACGGTCCCAGACGGCGTTACCTCCTGCTGTCTCCTCCCCTCCCGTTTGTAATCTGGGACGCGAGCGCACGCCATTCTGCGTCCCGGCCCCACACGGACGGCGCGGCCGGCTCGCTTGCTGAATCAACACGCGGGGGGCGGTGCTACGTGCGTGGCCTCTGCGATATCCACCTTCTTACCCACCTCCCCGCCGCCTCCCCCCAACGGCGCTGCCTTCCCGACTCGTCGCGGAAGTTTGCTTAGGATTAAGAATTTCGCCAGCGACATTATTATTGCAGGCGGCCGGAGGTATTGCGGATCTCTGCAGGACCGCTGCAGGTAGCTGGATCTCCGACCGTTGTCCCTCTGCGCCAGCGAGCAGCGCGGTAGAGTAGAACTGGCGCAGTGGTTGCCACGGAATGCCACGGCCTTGTGGTGGTATACAATGTGCTAAACAGCATAGGGCCTGCAATCTAGACATCATTTGCAGACATCGAATAAAATAAACGCAACACAGAGGCTGTCGGCAATTCTTGCAATATTCCTGCAATTGGACGGTAATAGTTCAGTCGCCTTAGAGCATTTGCCACTGAATACAGCTCCGTCTAGTCAGCACCTACGTTTCCAGTAATTAAACAACCTTACTAAAATAATCAAGTTTCGCACCGTGAAGAATTTATTGTTTTACAGGACTCTCATTTTTCACATTTAAGGGAAGGTGTTTAAGAATGAGTATATCTGTTTGTAGGCTGTGTAGCATTTATTGCACTCAGCTTGCGATTATAAATAATACATCAAATTAAAGAGCATCTCGGACTGTCTTTCTTACAAGTGTTTAATGTGAGCACTATTCGTCACGTGGCAGACATCGAGTTGATAGGCAAGTTCTGTCCAAACTTGATTTATGAATGTAGAGTCATTGTTGCAAAACTGCTTCAGTCCTGTTTGATAAGTCAGATAGATTAGCTTGTAGCAGGCGCATATACATGTGACACTTTCTGAGCCCCTCAAGGTAAAATTCGCATGACATCAAACCAGGAACCGTGGAGGCTATGGGAAACAATCTCTGTCATGCTACCGCTTGCAGCCAATCCGCGGCCGGGTACAATGTCGTTTAACCAGCCGCATACTCAGTTCTTGCAGTTAGTTCGCGCACCATCTTGCTGTCACATAAAGTTATATGGTTCCGCTGCTTTCAGTCGGAGAAAGAGCCATAGTTTATCGCATCAAGATAAGGAACGCTAGGTGCAATTGTTCCACCGATAAAGAAAGGTCCATACACTTTGCGGTAGGATATGGCACGAACACAATTCAATTTAGCGGAGTCCCGTTGCAGTTGTGCAATCTCGTGGGGAGTTGCTGAACCCCAGATGAACACATTATGTCTGTCCACATTTATATTTAGGTCAAATGTCCATACATCACTAAAGACGATACGATGCAGAAAATCTTCATCGTCCTGCAGCGGCATTCTTTTTGCAAAGTTGGCATGTAAAGCGTGTGATACTTGTTTCCAGAGCACAATATAACAGTACTTTTCACACTTCCTTTTTTTAGCACGGCATAATAGAATAACAGCACAGCACACTGATATTATTACAGATATTCAGACTACTTTAATCGATCCTTAATTAGTAAATTTTATTTGAATAAAATATAACAAAATGAAAATCTAAAATTGATAGTATATTGAATTTATACACTCCTGGAAATTGAAATAAGAACACCGTGAATTCATTGTCCCAGGAAGGGGAAACTTTATTGACACATTCCTGGGGTCAGATACATCACATGATCACACTGACAGAACCACAGGCACATAGACACAGGCAACAGAGCATGCACAATGTCGGCACTAGTACAGTGTATATCCACCTTTCGCAGCAATGCAGGCTGCTATTCTCCCATGGAGACGATCGTAGAGATGCTGGATGTAGTCCTGTGGAACGGCTTGCCATGCCATTTCCACCTGGCGCCTCAGTTGGACCAGCGTTCGTGCTGGACGTGCACACCGCGTGAGACGACGCTTCATCCAGTCCCAAACATGCTCAATGGGGGACAGATCCGGAGATCTTGCTGGCCAGGGTAGTTGACATACACCTTCTAGAGCACGTTGGGTGGCACGGGATACATGCGGACGTGCATTGTCCTGCTGGAACAGCAAGTTCCCTTGCCGGTCTAGGAATGGTAGAACGATGGGTTCGATGACGGTTTGGATGTACCGTGCACTATTCAGTGTCCCCTCGACGATCACCAGTGGTGTACGGCCAGTGTAGGAGATCGCTCCTCACACCATGATGCCGGGTGTTGGCCCTGTGTGCCTCGGTCGTATGCAGTCCTGATTGTGGCGCTCACCTGCACGGCGCCAAACACGCATACGACCATCATTGGCACCAAGGCAGAAGCGATTCTCATCGCTGAAGACGACACGTCTCCATTCGTCCCTCCATTCACGCCTGTCGCGACACCACTGGAGGCGGGCTGCACGATGTTGGGGCGTGAGCGGAAGACGGCCTAACGGTGTGCGGGACCGTAGCCCAGCTTCATGGAGACGGTTGCGAATGGTCCTCGCCGATACCCCAGGAGCAACAGTGTCCCTAATTTGCTGGGAAGTGGCGGTGCGGTCCCCTACGGCACTGCGTAGGATCCTACGGTCTTGGTGTGCATCCGTGCGTCGCTGCGGTCCGATCCCAGGTCGACGGGCACGTGCACCTTCCGCCGACCACTGGCGACAACATCGATGTACTGTGGAGACCTCACGTCCCACGTGTTGAGCAATTCGGCGGTACGTCCACCCGGCCTCCCGCATGCCCACTATACGCCCTCGCTCAAAGTCCGTCAACTGCACATACGGTTCACGTCCACGCTGTCGCGGTATGCTACCAGTGTTAAAGACTGCGATGGAGCTCCGTATGCCACGGCAAACTGGCTGACACTGACGGCGGCGGTGCACAAATGCTGCGCAGCTAGCGCCATTCGACGGCCAACACCGCGGTTCCTGGTGTGTCCGCTGTGCCGTGCGTGTGATCATTGCTTGTACAGCCCTCTCGCAGTGTCCGGAGCAAGTATGGTGGGTCTGAAACACCGGTGTCAATGTGTTCTTTTTTCCATTTCCAGGAGTGTAGATTGGAGGCACCTGCGATTAGCCCGTCAATTATAAGAATCTCTCATACGCACGCAATAATTGAAAGCGCAAATTCGTAAAAAAAAGAATGTTTATCTATGAATGACTCAATGTAAAACAAAGTTCACTCCTAGACACGCTTGTGAAATTATATCTCAACTGAACTTAAACATCATATTCAAATATCGCAATTCCATAAAAGATTAACCAACACAAGGATACAACCAGTTGCTTTTCGAGGGTAATTTTAGCAAGATACAATTTTTCAGCATTTAAACAAACTTACTTTGGAGGAAAACAGAGAAAGCAGATCCTTCAAACACCAGTTTTAGTTTGTCTCTTCTGCAACCTGATGGCTACAGTAGAATCAATACACTCTACTATCTCTTACTTGAGATAGCATGATTGACAACTTAAAACAGTTTCTTGAAGAATGCACTTTCTCGCCAACACTGTGTTGTTGCACTATGGCACCGTTGAGAGAGCGTAGGCTCGCTCCACTGACAGCGCCCGAAGGCGGCAGCACCTAAGCCAGCCTCGGACACGACACAGGCCAACAAGTGGCACCCTATAACATATGGAAAACCCAATAAATTAATAACCAAGTGTTGTGAGCCTTTTACGCAGCACTAACTTAAGATAGAAGACACTGTATTAACGGATCTGAGGAATCAGTTATTTCGGTAAATACCACACACCTCTTATTGTAGCTCACATAGAAAAAGTTTCAGACAAGCAGTTGATACATAACTCTATCTTTCCTCTTTAGATAACCACATTGAAAACTGACAGAATATTAGTATTTAACTACACAACACAAGTTATAGAAGTAATGGATGAGTAAGAGACTTAACTAACCCAACTAACATGGAATACCAGTCACGTTCAGCAGGAAGGTTTGAAATTTACAGTGTTTATAACGACACCTCCCAGACTGAATGTAATTTGAGATCACTAGCAGAAGTACTACACCTGCTTTTTGTTTTCCACTGGATTAATATTAAAACATTTTAAATGGAATGTGCCTGTCGCAGCCAGAGGAACTCATTATAAAGCCCGAAACCTTAACACGGGCCACATGAACATTCAAAACCAACTGATTTAAAAATGAATTGCGGTATAGAAGAGACATAACTCGGGTGCGGCTGAGCCAGAAAGTGAAGTAGTCCGGTCACAACGGGGAACGGCTCCCAACAGAAAAATAGCAGCCAACCACTAGTTATTTCGGAGTACAGAATTTAAAACGGCTCGCCAGCTAGAAAGGACGCCGTCAGTAACTGTAACACGAGGATTGGACATACTGTGTGATGCCACATGACAGGATGCAGCCACACGCATTCCTAAACCGCCCACGGACAGCAACGGCCTCCACTGCGAATGCTGCCAACCTCGGATACGCTGCGCCAGCGAGGTCCCGCCGCCTCGGGCCGCCGACCCACTCAGCTGCGCCGCTCTCTGCGTCACGCCAAACCTACCCCATGGCTCCGCACTGCTGCAGGGCTGACTGCTCGCTGCGACCGCCGCGGCCCTCCCACCCTCACTACAGGAGGGTACGGCCCTCTACCGGACGAGCTCGTAACTCCCTCCAACCTCGCAGCAAACCGACTTGTCAGTCCCTCTCAGCCCGCTCCTTTTAAGCTTCATGTGACCAATCACGCCACGGCAAAGCAAGGTAGGCGAAGTGTCTACACACGGCTGGTATATACTGGACTGTAACACTCAGATCACAATGTAGTAATCATGAAGAGTAGGCTGAAGTTTAAGAGACTATTCAGGAAGTATCTATGCGCGAAGAAGTGGGAACGGAAGTAGTAAGCAATGAAGATATGCCCAAGTTCTCTAAGCCTGTTGATACTGCCATAAGGAATAGCTCAGATGTCACAGACCTACTAAGGAGACTGCCTACACTACGCTTGTCCGTAGTCTTTTAGAGTACTGCTGCGCGGTGTGGGATATTTACCAGATAGGACTGACGGAGTGCATCGAAAAAGTTCAAAGAAATGCAGGAGGTTTTGTATTATCGCGAAAAATGGGAGAGAGTGTCACAGAAATGATACAGGATTTGGGCTAGACATCATTAAAAGAAAGGCGTTTTTGGTTGCGACGTAATCTTCTCACGAAATTCCAGTCACCAACATTGTCCTCCGAATGCGAAAATATTTTGTTGACACCGACCTACATACGGAGGAACGATCACCACGATAAAATAAGGGAAATCAGAGCTCGTACGGAAAGATGCAAGTGTTCATTCTTTCTGCGTGCAATACGAGATTGGAATAACAGAGATTTGTGAAGGTGCTTCGATGAACCCTTTGCCAGGCACTTAAATATGATTAGCAGAGTATCCATGTAGATGTATATGAGTACGCAGTTCAGTTGAAGAGGAATGAACACGTCTAGAAAGGATAATAACAGAAGCTGAAAAGAAAAACATAGGTTAAAAGGAGGTAATTACGAAGAAACCATAGGTAATAGAGGAAATACTTCCATAGGTTCAAAAGAGGTAATTTCGAAGAAACCATGGGTAATAGAGGAATTACTTCAGTTGATCGGTGAAAAAAGGAAGTACAGAAATGAACAAAAAAATTCAGGAATACAGAAAGTTGAGTCGCTTAGAAATGAAATAAATAGTAAGTAGGGGCAAGCTAAGGTGCAACAGCTACATGGGAAACGTGAAGAAATAGAAAAAGAAATGATTATCGGACAGACTGACCTAGCGTGTCAGCGTACAGAAATGGTAAAACAATCTATAGTGAAATTTAAATCAAGGTTAGTAATATTAAGAATGTAATGGGAATTACACTGTTAAATGCAAAGAATAGAACGGATGGGTAGAAAGAGTACATTGACGGCCTGTATGAGACGAAAGACTTGTCTGATGTGATAGAAGAAAAAACAGAAATCGATGTAGAAGAGATAGATGATCGAGTATTTGAATATGAGTTTAAAAGAGCTTTGGCAGATATTAAGATCAAATAAGACAAAAGGGTTAGAATAAATTCCATCAGAATTTCTAAAATCATTGGCGGAAGTGGCAACAAAACGACTCTCCGCGTTGGTGTGTAGAATGTATGAGACTAGCGATAAACCATCTCACTTTCGGAAAAGTATCATCCACATAATTTTGAAGACCAACCGAGATGACAAGTGCGAGAATTACTGCACAATCAGCTTAACAGCTCTTGCATTCAAGTTGATTACAAGAATAAAATACAGCAGAATGGAAAAGATAATTGAGAATGTGTTAGTTGACGATCAGTTTGGCTTTAGGAAAGGTAAAGGCACCAGAGAGGCAGTTCGGACGATGTTATTAGTAACAGAAGCAACACTAAAGAAAAATCAAGGTACGTTCATAGGAATTGTCGTCCGGGAAAAAGCGTTAGACAATGTAAAACGGTGCAAGATGTTCGAAATTCCGAGAAAATTTGGGGTAAGCTATAGGGAAAGACCGGTAATATACAATATGCGCAAGAGCCAAGAGGGAATAGTAAGAGCGGAAGACCAAGACCGAAGTGCTCGGATTTGTTTATAACAGGGATGTAATCTTTCGGCCCTACTGTTGAATCTGTACATCGAAGAAGCAATGATGGAAATAAAGGAAAGGTGAAAAGTGGAATCGAAATTCTAGGTGAAAGTGTTTCAGTGATAAGATTAGATGATGACATTGCTATGCTGAGTGAAAGTCAAGAAGAATTACATGATCTGCTGAGTGGAATGAGGAGAGGCAGAAATGACAACAGGGAAAAACTCGACATCAGTGTCACTCGTCGCGAAGTAGGTGAGCCGGCCGCGGTGGTCTCGCGGTTCTAGGCGCTCAGTCCGGAACCGTGCGACTGCTACGGTCGCAGGTTCGAATCCTGCCTCGGGCATGGATGTGTGTGATGTCCTTAGGTTAGTTAGGTTTAAGCAGTTCTAAGTTCTAGGGGACTGATGACCACAGCAGTTGAGTCCCATAGTGCTCAGAGCCATTTGAACCATTTGAAGTAGGTGAAGTTACGGAATTCTACTACCTAGGCAGCAAAATAACCAATAAGGGACGAAGCAAGGGTGACATCAAAACCAGACTATCAATGGTGGAAAGGGCATTCCTGTCCAAGAGAAGTCTACTAGTATCAAACATAAACCTTCATTTTAGCAAAACATGTACGTTTGGAGCACAGCATTGTATGTAGTGAAACATGGACTGTGGGAAACCGGAACACAAGAGAATCGAAGCATTTGAGATGTGGTGTTACAGACTAATTGTGAAAATTAGATGGACTGATAAGGTAAGTAGTGGGGAGGTTCTGTGCAGAATCGTAGAGGAAAACACTCACAAGGAGAAGGGGCAGGATGACTGAACGTCTGCTTAGACCTCAGGGAATGACTTCCATGGTACTACAGGGCGCTGTAGAGGACAAAAGCTGTAGAGGAAGACAGAGATGGGAATACATCCAGCAAATAATTGAGGACGTAGTTTGGTAGTGCTACTCTGAGATGAAGAAGTTTGCAAACGAGAGGGATTTGAAGAATTCGTGTCGGTCCGCATCAAACCAGTCAGAAAAACTGATGAAAAAAAAAAGAAGAGGAAGAAGAAGACGAAGAATGGTGCAAGGAGGCTATTGGTTGTATCTAAACTTACTAGAACTTTTCACGTGGAGATCGCTTCAAATGAAGGTGCACCATATCACTATCTTTTTTACTTGGGTATGTTCGAATCATCGGCATGAGGGACATGAAAGCTTCGTGCCAAAAGATTGCACTTGGTAGTTGACTATGGCTGCAAAATAATTAGTAACGAGATGGATTCAGGACAATAGCAGGCACGGGACCTTCCAGAGAGGATGAACAATGAGAACAACGAAGGATTCTTCGACAGGCTTAGACAATTAGATCGACAGATCGTTATAGGTTATGCGTGCGTGATTAACCCTCGCATTACCAAGCGGGTTATTCTGACTACCCCAGGATGATTTTTCCCCTATAATAATGATATCTGAAGGGCCACGTGCGTGTGGTTTCATAACTTTGTACTAAAATGATTGACGTTGAATTCACACTCATGACTGTCAAATTTTTTTGGCTTTATCATTGTTATTCAAGTCAGTTATTGGTGGGGTTGTGAGACTACCCCGCTTGGTATGGAACGTCTTATTTTCTTATTTGTAGAAAATGATGATTTTGGGGAATATATTTGTCATTCATCTTCTTTGTTGGGTTTTGCCATAGATCCAATGTTTGTTATTGTTGCTCGTTACTACTGTTGAGTTGAATTTGACGTTCACTGTTGAGCTGAGTCAGTATTTCATCAGCAAGTAAGGATGTCCAAAGGACTTTCTAGCGAAGAGATCATGGAAATTCTATACAATTCTGATGTCAGTGACGATGAAAGTGAATGGGTCATTGATAATGAACTGAATGAATTTATAGAACCTCTTGACAAAGACCATATCATAGTATCAGATATCGCTGATCATGAAATATCAGAAGACAACACATTCACGTGAACAAGTAGTAGAAGAAGAAGAGGATGATGAAGAAGAAGAAGACGAAGACACTGGCGATTTGTTTGTTTCTAGAAGTGGACTACAGTTTTCTAGTGAACCACCAACAGGTGGGCGGCGTCGACGTCGCAACATTTTGAACGTAACACTTGGCCCAGTGAATGATGGAAAAACAATCGAAACAATAACAGAGACATTCTTATTACTTATCTCACCGTAAATCGTGAACACCATTGTAGAAGAAACGAACAGGAAAGTCAAACGAGTAATTTCTTTGTGGAATGCAGCTCATTCTTCGAACAAAATGACATGAATGACATGGAGAGATATAAATGCAACTGAAGTGTAGGCTGTATTAGCAATTCTAATAGGAGCTGGTCGAACTCATGGACATCGCAGAAGTGCTTCCGATCTGTGGGGAGGTAATGTTGCCTCTGTTGACAACGGAGACACAATAGCACAGAGTATTGAAGAAACCAAGGACAAGCTACAAGCCATCAGGGTAGTGTTCGACAAATTTCATTCTAACTTGTGCAAGAACTTCTATCCTTATGAATACGTGACTATTGATGAACGATTAGCAACGTACCGAAGAAACTGCCCTTTTAGGGTTTATATGAAGAGAGAGCCTGGCAAGTATTGCAGTAAAATTTGGGTTTGTGCTGATTTGAAGACATCTTACTTATTACGGATCCAAATTTACACAGAAATGGTGGACAATGCTCGGGAAGTTAATCAAGGAGAGAGAGTTGTTTTGTGCAAGAAACCTGTTTGTAATATACATAGGGAAGAAACTGTTACTGTGAAGTGCATGCAGTGCAAATATGTACTTGACTGAAAAGTGGAAAAAAGTCTTGTGTTATTTTACTGCAGTGACTGTTGAGGTACATAGATTATTAATTTTCGGTTCGTTGAGTACTGAATTTTGTGAAAGATATAAACACTTTTGTGCTTTGTATCTGTGACCTGATCAAATACTTCTAATAACCTGAAAAGCTATTTTACAATACTAAATATACCCATTCAATGGAAATAATGAAATCTGAGAACAAATATTACAATAAAACACAAAACTCTTTTGGGGTAGTCCAAATACCCCGCTTGGTAAAAGAGAGGTGTGAAACAGCTTAGCAACGGGAGGGTTACTGATCACACTACTACTTTTAATCCCACTCATGCATCTAACCTTTACTATTTATTTATTATTTGCTGGCTACCAGTCTTCAATCAGAAATTTTCCAGTGGAAGAGAAGGAGTTGTCCAGGAGAAGTGATCTTAAATTAGATTCAAAACATGCTATGCTCTCTGTCAGGCTTCTATATTATGGAGTAAATGACCAACAATTTCTTTTGCAACATACTGAACTCCTCTGAGCCACTTACAGCTTTAACGGTGGGTAATATAGGTAATTTTTACTAGTGTTGCAGGTATAGTTATCACTGTTCTGAAATTGTGATGGATTATATATGCCGAATATTATTAGCGAACATACATACTGTGACGGCGCTGTTGAAATGCCTAGCTCCTTGAAGAGCTACGTACATAACATTCAAGGGGGAACACTCTATATTATCCTTGTTGCTAACTTTTGTGCAGTCAATACTTTCTTTCAAAGTGAAGAGTTGCCTTAGAAAATTATTTCCGTAAGACCTTACTGAGTGGAAATATACAAAATATGTCAGGAAGTTGATATGTTTGTTTCCAAGATTAGCAGTTATACGAAGAGCAAAAGCAGCTGAACGTAATTGGTTCAGAAACTCAGTAACATGCTTCTTCCGCTTCAAGCTTTTAGCAATATGTACACCCTATTTACTGACACCTACTCAAGTGCTACATCAGTTTTTGGCATGACTCTAAACTCAGCTGGCTATGCTCCTCCATGAGATCCGCAGCGGAGTGGACAACTGCGCTCAGGTTGATGCCGTGTTCCTTGTTGTCAGTAAGGCGTTTGACAATGTCCCGCATTGCCGCTTAATGGAAATAAAAAATACAAGCTTACGGAGTGTCGGAGCAGACTTGCGATTGGATTCAAGACTTTCTTGCAGATAGAAGTCAACACGTCGCTGATAATGGAACAAAATCCACAGATGTAAGGGTAATATTCGGAGTACCACAGGGAAGTGTGATAGAACCGTTGCTGTTTACAATACCTATAAGTGACCTAGTAGAAAGCGTCGGATGCTCTTTAAGGCTATTTGCAGATGATGCAGTTGTCTATACCAAAGTAGCAGAGCCAGATTGTAGTAAGAATTTTCAGAACGACCTGCAAAGAATTGATAAATGGTGCAGGCTCTGACAGCTGACCTTGAACGTAAGTAAATGTAACATGCTACGCATACATAGGAAAAGAAATCCACTACTGTACAGCTACAGTATTGACGACAAACAGCTGGAGATAGTGTCTGCCGTAAAACTTCTATGCTTAACTATTCAGAGCGACCTTAAGTGGAATGACCACAAAAAACAAAAGTGGGAAAAGTAGACACCAGACTTAGATTCATCGGAAGAATCTTAAGGAAATGTAACTCATCCACGAAAGAAGTGGCTTGTAAGGCGCTTGTTTGCCCGATGATTAAATATTGTTCATGTATCTGGGATCCCTATCAGGTAGGACTGATAGAGGAGATAAAGAATATCCCACGAAGAGCGGCGTGTTTCGTCACTGGATCGTTTAGCTGGCGAGAGAGCGTCACGGAGATGCTGAACAAACTCCACTCGCAGACGTTACAAGGGAGGCATTGTGCATCACGGAGAGATTTGCTACTGCAATTTCAGGACAGCACTTTTCAGGAGGAGTCGGACAACGTATTACTTGCCCCCACATACGTCTCGCGTATTGACTACGAGCAGAAAATTCGAGAAATCAGAGACAGTACAGAGACTTAAAGACAACGACTCTTCTCACGTACTATTCGCGAGTGGAACAGGGTTGGAAGGAACAGATAGTGGCACCGAAAGTACCCTCCGCCACACACCATTAGATGCCTTGCGGAGTATGATGTACATGTATTTGTTGCACAGAACTGAACGTAGTGTGTTCCTTTTTAAATTTAGGGAGAGTCCATTTTCAGAGGATCACTTAATAATTCTTTGGAAAATATAATTTACCAACACTTCTGTTGCTTTCTCTCTAAAGGGCTTTATGATAACATTGGTGACGTCTGCCAAAAGTATCAATTTTGCTTACTGAATGTTAATCGGATGGTCATTTACACACACAGAGTTTTTCAAAAAGGACATTAAAATGTATTGGAAGTTATAGAGCTGGGTTTAGTGTTATTTTGTAGGGAAACACGTCAAGATTTTTTTGCCTTAAACTAAAGATGCCGCATGTGGCTTCCACTGGTTATGCTGCATACATCAGTTTCTTCCCAAACTCCCTGTAACATTGTTGGTGTAGCTTGCTCAGTGACTGCATAAATTCTCGCTCTACGTTCAGGTAAGGAAGCGGCGCAGGAGGTACAAACGCGGTATCGTTGATGAATCCCCATAAAGGAGAATCTGGGGAACGTGAGGTCCATGCAATTGGCACATCACGACTAAGCCCTTGACCTGGAAAGCGATCAGTGGGAAAACCCTGGTCTTTAGCCAGGTATTAGGGTGGTGCACCATCTTGCACGAAGTAAACATTTCGTTCTTGATCATCCTCATCGATCTGTAGTGTCAGAAATTGTTTTAACATATGCGGGTACACTATCCCGTTGATGGTTCTTTCAAGGAAAAAAAAGGGGGTCATATGCTTTGTTCTCTCTCAATCTACAAAAGAACGTTCAGTTTACGGCCGTCACAAACATGTTGCAATGTTTGATGTGGATTTCCACCGCCCCAAATCCGATAGTTATGTGTCCTTACCACTTAAGTGAAACGTTGACTCCTCAGAAAAGATGATTTCGACCAAGAAACGTTCGTCTTGATGTAACCAATTTAACATATACGCACAGAAGTTGTTGCGGCCAGTTTTATCAGTGACTTTTATTGCTTGTACGATCGTCACTCTGTAGGGTTACAAAAGCTAACGGTTTTTCTACACACTCCAAACAGTCATATGTGGGATTTTCAGTTCGCGAGATGCACACTGGGTCGATTTCGTAAGGCTGTTGACAAAACATTTTCTCACTCGCCCAACTACGTCCTCAGGTGTGCTTGGACGACCTGACGATTTCCCATGTCTTACTCAGCATCCTGTTTCTACAAAACATTTATGCCACTCATAAATTGTAGGACTATTACGAGGATCTTCAGCGTACTTAGTACGGAAATTACGCTGAATTGTGGTCGCCGACATCGTTTCTTCAAACCAAAACACACACAGCTAGCACGCTCGGATCCAGTGAAGGCAGCCATTTTATCGTAACTACCGCTAGTGCTCCTTACGGTACGATTCGGCACTAGCGAACTATGCGAGACAACTTGACGCATTTCCCTACAAGCTGACACTACAATCACCTCTGTAGGTACTATGAATTAATTTATATGAATTTTTAAATTAGTAAAGTCGTTTTTGAAACATCATGTATAAGAAAGAGGAGTGGACCTAAATTGAATTCTGTGGCGCTGCCTTTGTGATTATTTTCTCTAGAGTCACTCAAATGCTCTACCTTTCCGACATTGTCTTAATTATTCAGCACAACCTCCTGCATACGGTTCGTTAAGTATGGTTCAAGCATAAAGCCACCAATTCCATAAAACTAGAGTTTTCCTAGGAAGGTAACGCCATCTTCACAATAACACGACCAGTAATATTAAATAAAGTATCAACTGCCTATATATTGTTATTTAGGGCTTGTACTATTTGATGAGTGAATGAATTAATAGGATTCTCAGTGGAGGAGGCCTCCTGGAATACAAACTACGACATGGTAAGTAAATTGTTCCCACTTAAGTATGCGACGGCTCTTGAGTACATTACTTTTTCGAATGCTTTGGAAAAAAATGTCAGTAAGGAAACTGGACGACAATAGTTTAAGTCTATCGTATGCCCTCCCTTTTGAAGTGTTTTAACACTAGCACATACAACTATTGAAATCTGGACAGAGGCTGCAGGGAGAGTGTCTACAGGAACCGTCTCCGAAACATTGTTCAAAGGTGAATTGAAATCTTGAATACTCATGCATCGTTTACTATGATAACAAAGGCTTATTTGGTGTGGACATATAATCAACAGGAGCACTGAGGGGAGGAGGGATATTCTGTGGTATTCTGTGACCAGTCTCCATTTTGCCTGGCTCAGTTTTGTTTGTGGTGGTTAGACTCACGCCAATGTACCCGCAGACGAACTGATGGGAGGTCACAAGAAGCAGCGATACTCGTCACCCATATCTCACAACACCGCAAGACTCGTGGTGCTGAGCTACTGGATATGCAAACAAAGCAGATTTGGTGATCCTTGAAGAGATACTCGTCAGTATGAGGTTATTATTGTTGTGGTCTTCAGTCCAGAGACTGGTTTGATGCAGCTCTCCATGCCACTCCATCATGTGAAAGGTTCTTCATCTCCCAGTACCTACTGCCACCTACATCCTTCCGAATCTGTTTAGTGTATTCATCTCTTGGTCCCCCTCTACAATTTTTACCCTCCACGCTGCCCACCAATACTAAATTGGTGATCCATGGATGCCTCAGAATATGCCCTATGAACCGATCCCATCTTCTAGTCAAGTTTTGCGACAAATTTCTCTTCTCTCCAATTCTATTTAATACCTCCTCATCAGTTGTGTCATCAACCCATCTAATCTTCAGCATTCTTCTGTAGCACCACATTTCGAAAGCTTCTATTCTCTTCTTGTCTAAATTATTTGTCGTCCACGTATCACTTCCATACATGGCTACACTCCAGAAATGACTTCTTGACACTTAAATCTACTCGATGTTAACAAATTTCTCTTCTTCAGAAACGCTTTCCTTGCCATTGCCAGTCTACATTTTATATCCTCGCTAGTTCGACCTTCATCAGTTATTTTGCTCCCCAAATAGCAAAACTCATTTGCTACTTTAAGCATCTCATTTCCTAATCTAATTCCCGCAGTATCACCCGATTTAATTCGACTACATTCCATTATCCTAGTTTTGCTTTTGTTGATGCTCATCTTATATCCTTCTTTCGAGACACTGTCCACTCCGTTCAGCTGCTCTTACAGGTCCTTTTCGGTCTCTGATAGAATTACAATGTCATCGGCGAACCTCAAAATTTTTATTTCTTTTCCATGGATTTTAATTCCTACTCAAAATTTTTCCTTTGTTTCCTTTACTGCTTGCTCAATATACAGATAGAATAGCATCGGGGATAGGCTACAACCCTGTCTCAATCCCTTCTCAACAACTGCTCCCCTTACATGTCCCACGACTCTTTTAACTGCCATCTGGTTTCTGCACAAAATGTAAATAGCCTTTCGCTCCCTGTATTTTACCCCTGCCACCTTCAGAATTTCAAAGAGAGTATTCCAATCAACATTGTCAGAAGCTTTCTCTAAGTTTACAAGTGCTAGAAACGTAGGTTTGCCTTTCCTTAATCTTTCTTCTAAGATAAGTCGTAGGGTCAGTATTGCCTCGCGTGTTCCAACATTTCTACGGAATCCAAACTGATCTTCCCCGAGGTCGGCTTCTACCAGTTTTTCCATTCGTCTGTAAAGAATTCGCGTTAGTATTTTGCAGCTGTGACTTATTAAACAGATAGTTCGGTAATTTTCACATCTGTCAACACCTGCTTTCATTGGGATTGGAACTACTATATTCTTCTTGATGTCTGAGGGTATTTCGCCTGTCTCATACATCTATCACACTAGATGGTAGAGTCTCCCAAGGCTGTCAGTAGTTCTAATGGAATGTTGTCTACTCCTGCGGCCTTGTTTCGACTTAGGTCTTTCAGTGCTCTGTCAAACTCCTCACGCAGTATCATATCTCCTATTTCATCTTCATCTACATTCTCTTCCATTTCTAGAATATCGTCCTCAAGAACATCGCCTATATACTCCTTCCACGTTTCTGCTTTCCCTTCTTTGCTTAGAACTGCGCTTCCATCTGAGCTCTTGATATTCATCCAAGTGGTTCTCTTTTCTCCAAATGTCTCTTTAATTTTCCTGTAGGCAGTATCTATCTTACCCCTAGTGATATGCGCCTCTACATCCTTACATTTGTCCTCTAGCCATCCCTGCTTAACCAATTTGCACTTCCTCTCGATCTCATTTTTGAGACGTTTGTATTCCTTTCTGCCTGCTTCATTTACTGCATTTTTATATTTTCTCCTTTCTTCAGTTAAATTCAATATCTCAACAGTATGTGGTAAGAATGAAAAAAATTTGCATGACCAGGGTACCAAATGGTATATTCCAGAATGATAATACGAGACTTCACATTGCAGTTCACACCACAAACGCCGTAAGGAATGTGATAATGATAAGGCCCCATACTTCGAGGAGTATAGCGGACGATGCGGGAGACCCGCACCGCTGTACTAGACAAGGTTCTGGCGGAGGTGGTTTGCCTTTGCCTTCCTCCACCCGTAATGGGGATGAATGATGATGGTGAAGACGACACAACAACACCCAGTCATCTGGAAACAGAGAAAATCCCTAACCCCGCCGGGAATTGAACCCGGGACCCCGTGCGCAGGAAGCGAGAACGCTACCGCAAGACCACGAGCTACGGTCCGTAAGAAATGTACGGATCCGTATCTGTGGTGAACGGAGCCTCTGATTTGTCACCCTCAGAGTATTTCTGGTATGCGAAGGGGAAAATGTAATTTCATATAAGCCTCCAGTCAACGTCTTCGTGTTTCGGACAATGCAAAAAATTCCTCAATTTTACTTTAGAAGACTGTTTGTCTCCATGTTACTATCCGTGTACAATAATCTATCTATTCATGCCCGTTTATATCGTAACTGATAATGATGTTGATGGCGGATTATGTTTTATAATGCCTGACGTGGTCAAGAGTGTGCAGAAGTTATCTTAATTATCAGCATAGAATTTACTTGTCTTGTTCACGAGATTTCGACTGCGCTAACAATCATCTTCACATCATACAATACACTTACAGAGTGTAGAACGACATCTATTGTGCTATAAATGACTTGATTCTACAGCATGACTTGCATCATCTTCAAATTCTAAATTGTCGTTACAGTCGCATGTTTTACAATGAAATATATGATGGTACAACATGTTACGTTTGGCACTCTGTAATGACATTTTATGATCTGGAGATGACTGCTAACATAATCCACATCGTTCGCAGCACTCTGCAAACACACGCGTTACACAAAAGACTTAATACTCGAATTAGAGACGTAAGTTTCCTACTGATCCACCACGCTGTCGTAGCACGCGGTGAAGTGATACTCGGATGTGGCGCGTCGCATGTTCCACATAGAGCGTCCTCAACGACTTGCCGACAAACTTAAGTGATATCAAATATCTCTCGCGCACCAAACATACTACAGTATCTACGGTTCCCAACCGTAGTGGCAACTCGGAGCTTGCTCCATGCAAGGTTGACTGCCTTTGAAAGTCGGATATGGGAGGAAATCTTTTAAGGACAAGTCCACTGCTTGGCAATTGCGAAGGGAGACTGAATAGCGATTCTGTGGGCAATCACTTCTAAGATAACTTAGATGAGTTGCAACATCTGAAAATACCTAAGGCTGACAGAAGGTCAAAATCTAGTGTCGAGACAGGACAGATCAACGAGATAGCAACACACAACATAAAAACCGTCAAATAACCAGGTAAACTCAAACTTCCACTGACGAAATGGATCGCAAAGGGATTCTAATAACTAGACTTCATGATATAAGCAACACTGACGAGGCATTAATAGAATCAAAAGATTATGTAATTTATAAGAGAATAACAGGAAAAGGAGTGTAGAAGCGAGGTCTGCAATTAGAAACGTGATTTCTAATCCATCTTAAATTAATTGATTTCATAATAGAATTTAAATCACAATTTTCCAGGCTATCAACACTAACTACACTCCTGGAAATTGAAATAAGAATACCGTGAATCATTGTCCCAGGAAGGGAAAACTTTATTGACACATTCCTGGGGGCAGATACATCACATGCTCACACTGACAGAACCACAGG
This sequence comes from Schistocerca piceifrons, assembly GCF_021461385.2. Classification (NCBI taxonomy): domain Eukaryota; kingdom Metazoa; phylum Arthropoda; class Insecta; order Orthoptera; family Acrididae; genus Schistocerca; species Schistocerca piceifrons. The sequence continues at coordinate 554,071,689 of NC_060138.1, read as the reverse complement.
CACATAGACACAGGCAACAGAGCATGCACAATGTCGGCACTAGTACAGTGTATATCCACCTTTCGCAGCAATGCAGGCTGCTATTCTCCCATGGAGACGATCGTAGAGATGCTGGATGTAGTCCTGTGGAACGGCTTGCCATGCCATTTCCACCTGGCGCCTCAGTTGGACCAGCGTTCGTGCTGGACGTGCACACCGCGTGAGACGACGCTTCATCCAGTCCCAAACATGCTCAATGGGGGACAGATCCGGAGATCTTGCTGGCCAGGGTAGTTGACATACACCTTCTAGAGCACGTTGGGTGGCACGGGATACATGCGGACGTGCATTGTCCTGTTGGAATAGCAAATTCCCTTGCCGGTCTAGGAATGGTAGAACGATGGGTTCGATGACGGTTTGGATGTACCGTGCACTTTTCAGTGTCCCCTCGACGATCACCAGTGGTGTACGGCCAGTGTAGGAGATCGCTCCCCACACCATGATGTCGGGTGTTGGCCCTGTGTGCCTCGGTCGTATGCAGTCCTGATTGTGGCGCTCACCTGCACGGCGCCAAACACGCATACGACCATCATTGGCACCAAGGCAGAAGCGATTCTCATCGCTGAAGACGACACGTCTCCATTCGTCCCTCCATTCACGCCTGTCGCGACACCACTGGAGGCGGGCTGCACGATGTTGGGGCGTGAGCGGAAGACGGCCTAACGGTGTGCGGGACCGTAGCCCAGCTTCATGGAGACGGTTGCGAATGGTCCTCGCCGATACCCCAGGAGCAACAGTGTCCCTAATTTGCTGGGAAGTGGCGGTGCGGTCCCCTACGGCACTGCGTAGGATCCTATGGTCTTGGCGTGCATCCGTGCGTCGCTGCGGTCCGGTCCCAGGTCGACGGGCGCGTGCACCTTCCGCCGACCACTGGCGACAACATCGATGTACTGTGGAGACCTCACGCCCCACGTGTTGAGCAATTCGGCGGTACGTCCACCCGGCCTCCCGCATGCCCACTATACGCCCTCGCTCAAAGTCCGTCAACTGCACATACGGTTCACGTCCACGCTGTCGCGACATGCTACCAGTGTTAAAGACTGCGATGGAGCTCCGTATGCCACGGCAAACTGGCTGACACTGACGGCGGCGGTGCACAAATGCTGCGCAGCTAGCGCCATTCGACGGCCAACACCGCGGTTCCTGGTGTGTCCGCTGTGCCGTGCGTGTGATCATTGCTTGTACAGCCCTCTCGCAGTGTCCGGAGCAAGTATGGTGGGTCTGACACACCGGTGTCAATGTGTTCTTTTTTCCATTTCCAGGAGTGTATAATTGCTGCAAATAAAATATACAGAATACTATATACTTGCACCCCAACTAATGATTAACATATGAAAAAAGAACGCAAAGACGATGTATATGAATTATGTAAGCTTTCAGGTCAGATGACAGCAAACGTAAACAAAAATCACATCAAAATTTTAGATGCAGTTTTTAATACCCCGTCAAGAAGGAAAAGAGATATAGAGAGGGAGTAGGGAAATGGCCAGCTCCAAGACAAATAAACAAGTCTCAAAGTCAACATACTTCAAGAGGAGACCAAATAAGCTAAAACGTGGAGATGTCTACACTGGAAAAAAAAAATGAATGGCAAGTGTATTATGTCTGCATGGATCAAAATTACTACGGATAACGCTGTAATCTGGAAGTTCTGAGAGGTTTCGTATCATTTCAAGATAAAAATGAAAATTAGATTCACGTTGCTAAAGAAAATAAATTCTCAAAAATAAGAAAACCTTTGACCTTCATAAACTGAGAAGTAACGGAAAATGAAGAACAAACGAGGAATACAAATATAACATATAATCTAGAGGAAATAGTTCGCAGTTGAAACAAATGGCCCCAGTAAATCCAAAGAAAAAACACCCGTGGTGGAACTATGAGTGTGATAATTCAGTGGTAGGTAGAGAACAAGGCTGGTTAAGATATTAGAGACATAAGACAGGAGAATCACAATTAAAACTAACAGAACAAAGCAAGATAACCCAAAAAATAATAAGAAGGATTAACACCAACTAAACTAAAACTTAACTCCGTCCGAACAGGCTTTGGAAGCCCCAATGGTACCGACCTCCAGCCGTATCATCGGCAGCTCACAGGCGTCAATGGATGAGGATATAGAGGGGCATGTGGTCAGCACACCGCTCTCCCGCCCGTAGTTCAGTTTACAAGACCGGAGCCGCTGCTTCTGAATCAAGTAGCTGCTCAGTTTGCCTCACTAGGGCTGAGTACAGCCCACTTGCCAACAGCGCTCGGCAGACCGGATGGTCACCCATCCAAGATTAGCGCCAACAGCAGAAAAATAATATACTTCAAGAAACAAACAGTGAGAAAACAGGCTCAGAGGGTTACTACAAAATATTTTGCACACAGACGTAAAGACATCACTCTCCTACATTAATGTTAAGGAATGAAAATAATAAAATGGCCTATAGCAGTAGCAAAAAACATAGAAATTTTTATACAAACATGTAACAAATTACTCAGAGGCAAAGATTCCCACAACTAATGCGCATAAATACAGATAATTCTGTTGAAACACCAGATGAACCTATGAATCCATCTACAATCCCTAAATTGTATAAAGCTTTGTAAAAGCTCAAAAGCTACAAAGCAAGTGAAGAAGATCAAATACTCGTAGGGCGTTGAAAATACTCGTATGCAATAGAACCTGTGAAGCCATCATTACAGCAATTGTTGTTGTGGTCTTCAGTCCTGAGACTGGTTTGAAGCAGCTCTCCATGCTACTCTATCCTGTGCAAGCTTCTTCATCTCCCAGTACCTGCTGCAGCCTACATCCTTCTGAATCTGCTTAGTGTATTCATCTCTTGGTCTCCCTCTACGATTTTTACCCTCCACCTTGCCCTCCAGTTCTAAATTGGGGTTCCTTGATGCCTCAGAACAGGTCCTTCCAACCGATCCCTTCTTCTAGTCGAGTTGTGCCACAAACTCCTCTTCTCCACAATTCTATTCAATACCTCATCATTAGTTATGTGATCCACCCATCTAATCTTCAGCATTCTTCTGTAGCATCACATTTCGAAAGCTTCTATTCTCTACTTGTCTAAATTATTTATCGTCCATGTTTCATTTCCATACATGGCTACACTCCATACAAATACTTTCAGAAACGACTTCCTGACACTTAAATCAATACTCGATGTTAACAAATTTTCTTCTTCAGAAGCGCTTTCCTAGCCATTGCCAGTCTACATTTTATATCCTCTCTACTTCGACCATCAACAGTTATTTTGCTCCCCAAATAGCAAAACTCCTTTATTACTTTAAGTGTCTCATTTCCTAATCTAATTCCCCCAGCATCACCTGATTTAATTCGATTACATTCCATTATCCTCGTTTTTCTTTTGTTGATGTTCATCTTATACCCACCTTTCAAGACACTGTCTATTCCATTCAACTGCTCTTCCAAGTCCTTTGCTGTCTCTGACAGAATTACAATGTCATCAGCGAACCTCAAAGTTTTTATTTCTTCTCCATGGATTTTAATACCTACTCCGGACTTTTCTTTTGTGTCCTTTACTGCTTGCTCAATATACAGATTAAATAGCATCGGGGAGAGGCTACAACCCTGTCTCAATCCCTTCCCAAACACTGCTTCCCTTTCATGTCCCTCGACTCTTATAACTGCCATCTGGTTTCTGTACAAATTGTAAATAGCCTTTCGCTCCCTGTATTTTACCCCTGCCACCTTCAGAATTTGAAAGAGAGTATTCCAGTCAACATTGTCAAAAGCTTTCTCTACAAATACTATAAACGTAGGTTTGACTTTCCGTAATCTTTCTTCTAAGATACGTCGTAGGGTCAGTATTGCCTCACGTGTTCCAACATTTCTACGGAATCCTAACTGACCTTCCCCTAGGTCGGGTTCTACCAGTTGTACCATTCGTCTGTAAAGAATTCGCGTTAGTATTTTGCAGCTGTGACTTATTAAACTGTGAGTTCGGTAATTTTCACATCTATCAACACCTGCTTTCTTTGGGTTGGAATGATTATATTCTTGAAGTCTGAGGGAATTTCGCCTGTCTCATACATCTTGCTCACCAGATGATAGAGTTTTGTCAGGACTGGCTCTCCCAAGGCCATCAGTAGTTCCAATGGAATGTTGTCTACTCCCGGGGCCTTGTTTCGACTTAGGTCTTTCAGTGCTCTGTCTAACTCTTCACACAGTATCATATCTCCCTTTCCATCTTCGTCTACCTCCTCTTCCATTTGCATAATATTGTCCTCAAGTACATCGCCCCTGTATAGACCTTCCATATACTCCTTCCACCTTTCTGCTTTCCCTTCTTTGCTTAGAACTGGGTTTCCATCTGAGCTCTTGATATTCATGCAAATGGTTCTCTTTTCTCCAAAGGTCTCTTTAATTTTCCTGTAGGCAGTATCTATCTTACCCCTCATGAGATAAGCCTCTACATCCTTACATTTGTTCTCTAGCCATCCCTGCTTAGCCATTTTGCACTTCCAGTTCATCTCATTTTGTAGACGTTTGTATTCCTTTTTGCCTGCTTCACACATTGCATTTTTGTATTTTCTCCTTTCGTCAATTAAATTCAGTTTCCCTTCTGTTACCCAATGATTTCTACTACCCCTCGTCTTTTTACCTACTTGATCCTCTGCTGCCTTCACTATTTCATTCCTCAAAGCTACCCATTGTTCTTCTACTGTATTTCTTTCCCCAATTCCGGTCAATTGTTCCCTTATGCTCTCCCTGAAACTCTGTAGAACCTCTGGTTCTTTCATTTTATCCAGGTCCCATCTCCTTAAATTCCCACCTTTTTGCAGTTTCTTCGGTTTTAGAGTACAGTTCATAACCAATAGATTGTGGCCAGAGTTCACATCTGCCCCTGGAAATGTCTTACAATTTAAAACCTGGTTCCTAAATCTCTGTCTTACCATTATATAATCAATCTGAAACCTTTTAGTATTCCAGGGTTCTTCCATGTATACAACCTTCTTTTTTGACTCTTGAGCCAAGTGTTAGGTATGGTTAAGTTACGATCTGTGCAAAATTCTACCAGGCGGCTTCCTCTTTCATTTCTTAGCCCCAATTCATATTCACCTACTACGTTTCCTTCTCTTCCTTTTCCTACTGTCGAATTCCAGTCACCCATGACTATTAAATTTTCGTCTCCCTTCACTACCTGAATAATTTCTTTTATCTCATGCATTTCATCAATTTTTCTTCATCATCTGCAGAGCTAGTTGGCATATAAACTTGTACTACTGTAGTAGGCGTGGGCTTCGTGTCTATCTTGGCCACAATAATGCGTTCATTATGCTGTTTGTAGTAGCTCACCTGCACTCCTTTTTTTTTATTCATTATTAAACCTACTCCTGAATTGCCCCTCTTTGATTTTGTATTTATATCCCTGTATTCACTTGACCAAAAGTAGTGTTCCTACTGCTACCGAACTTCACTAATTCCCACTATATCTAACTTTAACCTATCCAGCAATGTGTAATGAAAATTTGGAACAAAGGAGAACTTCTAGAAAATTGGACTATGTGCTCTATCCATTACTCAGAAACGAAAATAAATCGAATCGAGACAACTATATACAGATTGGATATCACATACAAAGTCATGGCAAGAATTTTAGACAATCGTTGTGAAGATCAGCTTGAACTAAAACTGGGAAAATACCAAGGAGGATTTAGACCCTAGAGAATCTGCCCAGAACAGATAATCGCTTTGAGCTTTGGAATGGATTACTACAAAAGAAAACAGAAACAACAAGATATAACCTTCGTAGACCTCAAATAAGCTTATGATTCTATCCACAGGTCTACAATGGTGATGTTAAGGAATTGAGACTCCATCTTAAATTATTAAAAGTGATAATCATAGTTCTAGCTAACACTAAATCTAAAGCTCAGAGGAGAAATATCTGAACCATTTACGAATAAAAGAGAGTTAAGACAGGGAGACGGTCTGTCACCATTTTTTTTCAATTGTGCTCTGGAGTAATGAAGGAATGACACAAGGAAAATCCTAAATACATAAGAATTGGAACCAAGAAACATCAAATAAACTTACATTGTTTTGGAGGCTCATATGACAGGTTAATAACATTCAAGTAGCCAAAAATCAAGCAACAAACGAACAATATATAGTACAAAAGAATAGGACACCACGTATCATTCGAAAAGACTGAGCTAATGGTAGCAGATCCACTAATAATTAACCATACAAAAGTATATTACAGGAAAACAAAAATAATGAAACAATTTAAATATCTAGGGGAAATTACAACATACGGCTTGGAGAGAGACTTGCAAGGCAAGAAAGAACTAACGGTAAAAGCTAAAAAATTAACTTGGTCTACAAGCAACGAAAACGCCTATCAGTCCAGACTAAATTAGAACGTTGCACGACAAGGGTTCAACAAGAGTTGACAAACAGATGTTAAACACTTTTCAAAGTTAACCAAAAAAGAAAGAATCGACAAAATCCTAAAAGTACAGATAAGAACAGCTAGAACACGTGCAAATGAGAAATATCAAAAAGATGGGCAATGGCTGATAGTGCCAAGTGTTTGGTCACATGATGACATCAAAAGTCAGATTACCAAGAAAAATCATAGAGAAATTATGAACATGAAGCAACATGTAGGATGGATAAAGGATATCATGGAATATATGAAATAGCTAGAATGATCCATGGACAACTTGAAAATCAAAACAGAAAATTTAAAGAAACTGAAAAACATAAAAATAAGATTTAAACCAGTAATAGACAAACGGCATACAAGATAAAGGATATTTACAGATGAGGAACGACAAAAAAGACCAGTAAAATGAAAAGGTAGTTCGCAATTCGGAATGAAAACTTACTGAAGAATGTGAACAGAAAAAAACCCGTTCCTTCGATTTAGATGCAACTCACTTATCCTCCAAAAGATCAAAGTACTGTTTTACGGAGACCGGATCATTTCTTGTCCAAACTGACCGAAGTTCCTGGATTAAATTCCACATATTGTAAATAAGAGTGTTACTTGAAGTTATGTGCCTGAGATAAGAAATTTACATTGTAAAAATGTACGTTCTTCTTTTTCAGTTCAGGAAGAGAGAGAAAAAGCAAAGAATATCGTAAGAAAAGTAGATGGCTTACACCACTGTTCGCCTCTACAGCCCTCCCTACAATCAGGAGATTCGATATCCTGCTCACGATAAACAAGCGTTCCAACTGGTTTTAATATTTACTGCGCTTCCCAGAATTACGATAATCTGACGTCGTGGTCCAGAGAAACAAACTCCGGAATTTGATGCTAATATTTTGTATAGATTTCTTTCTGATAGAAGTTGTCCTAACCTACTTGTGATGTTTCCTTGTAACAGCCCTCACATTGGTCCCTTGGTCACCTCTTCATCTTCTCTCCCAGAACATTAGTGCTTATTCTATATTATTTTATTGTTTGTTTTGTTCTTACTTGATCAAAATTCTGAGAAAAATATACTGCCTAGAAAATTTTATATTTCATCTGATCCTTCTTTATCCCCAGCCAGATGGTCAATTCCTTTTGTGAAGGCTACCCCCGTCGGAGGTTCGAGTCCTTCCTCGGTCAAGGGTGTGTGTGTTCCTGTAGCGTTAAGTTAGTTTGCCTTATATTAAGTAGTGTGTAAGCCTAGGGACCGATGATCTTAGCTGTTTGGTCCCCACAAGAACTTACCAACACCTTACGTGAACAATTGCCAATCCTGAAAATTTTATATTTCTTCTAATCCTACTGTATGCCCAACCAGGTGATTTACGCCTTACGTGAACATTTTCATTTGTAAACGTTTCTCCTCTGCTTTATATCCTATTTTCGATCAGTTGCGTGCCTATACTCCAGATTAATAGTAGTATGACATCTCTTTATATTAACTTCTTTTTCCTAACTTGCTATCGGTGCGGGGTGGTCCATAGGTGAGGAAGAACATTTCTAAAAGAAAAAAAAGGCAGAATAACAGAAATAGTAGTGTAGTTAAGGGGGGTGCCATGAAGCTATGAAACCAACATGGCGCCAATAATGGAAATCACCATTCTGCTTGCTACTCGTAAAAATTGTTCATGTCACGTATCAAACAATTCAAAATTACGACAGAGAAACAATGGTGCCTCAATTTGAGAGTCTCTTCTTTCGGCTAGCCACTGGTGACTCGCCCCTATAGCTGCGAAACTTGATGCCGTTAGCACAAAATGAACGCATTGCGCCCTGATATCAGAATAGAGGAGTACCTGTCATATCGCACAAGTTTTCTATCGACACCACCAAGACAGTCAGTAATAGCCCGCACTGTGAAGCTGAAATTTGTTGCAGAGCACCACGAAACTGTCTCTACCTCAGACAAAATGAGACCTTGAAATCGGGGGCGGCTCCGATTGAAGCAATATCAACTGCTGTTACGGAGATTTATGGCTCTGAACACTATGGGACTTAACAGCTGTTACGGAGTCGTTCAGTTAGAGAAACTGGGGTCAGCCGTACTTAAATTATTATGACAACTCCGGCCACGCAGAAATGGCACCTAAACAAAGTTCTCAAATGGGTCTCGGCAATATGGGACTTAACATCTGAGGTCATCAGTCCCCTAGACTTAGAACTATGTAAATGTAACTAACCTAAGGACATCATACACATCCATGCCCGAGGCAGGATTCGAAGCTGCGACCGTAGCAGCTGCGTGGTTCCGGTCTGAAGCGCCTAGAACCGCTCGGCCACCGCGGCCGCCTAAACAAACTGCAGATGTTACATCTCACCGAGGACGGTCCAGATTGCCACGTTCAGTTTCTAGAAGCTGCAGTGCAAGGCTTGCCAGAAACGACCGTTTTGCCATTGACGTACGTTTTAAGGCTGAAAGTCTGTGTGAACGAAGGATCACATGTACTCGTCAGATGCCAGCTTTCACTGGATGGACCCAACGAAGATAGTTGGCGCATCGAACGAGGCGGCGTGGAATATGATGTCCTCATATTGATGGGCAACTCTTCATGCGGCGTACAGTAACCAGTCCGTTATCAGTAGTTATCGGAAAAAGATGTGCCGACGTCTCATCAGTAAATATTTTCTTGAAAATGCTGAAATCACAGAAACATAAAATTAATCATTCAAATGTAACTTTGACAAGCTAACGTGAAAATCAGGCTTTTGTAAGATTCTCCGTGAGCTAAGGTGTATCTGTTAAGACTCTTGGGTTCCAAGAGAGTTATAGGGAGCTTCTCCCGAATGATTACTTAATGTATGAGAATGATCCTTCCTAATAAGACTTCAAAATATTTTCAAACGTAGTAATGTTATTTGTGTGATAGATGTTCTGTCCATGTGGCAACTAAAAATATAAATGAGTTCGAAATCACTCCCCATTCCCTCCTGCCTCCTTCTTGATTTAGGACACTCGTGGATTCCCCAATAGCAATTCAGATGACTTTCAAAAATCTTTACATGTGGCAACACTAAAATATTTTCTCGATCCTTTTTACTATGCTTATCCGCTTGGGTATGTTTCCTTTTGTCACGGCCTCTGATGCTGTAAGTAGCGTTCTCCCATTCTGCCTACTCGTAAATTCTGCAGTAGACAGCAGTGCAGCATCACATTTCTTCTGTTATCAGATCAGACGCCGGCCGCTATGCAACACAGCGACGCGTCACCCGAGCCACGTGGGCTGCACGTGCACGTGGTGCTACTGTTGTTGCTGTTGGCGGCCAGCGCTGTCTGCTAGCACCGACGGGACTACGGCGGAGACGGACTTGCTGACCACGCCTTCACTTTCATCGCCGCGGCCGAGGGCACTGCAGCGGGTTTCCACGATGCGTCCGATGTCCCGGTCACCGGAGGCAGAGCAGAGAATCTTCTGCCACTAACTTCTGCAACAGTGACCACGGTCCTAACATTGGCGGTGATATTTCGTCACTGTTGGTTGCTGTATCCATCACTGGCTCCAGAAAAGAGGACCTGAAGAATGTGATATTCGAGAGGCGAAATAATCGTCTGGTTTACACGTCGTTGTGATAAAGTGGAAATACATACAGCGAACATAAACGTAGTCAGATGACCTGTACCAAATTTGAGTATCGTTGTGTGCTGGGTAATGCGTAGTGAATACTGATTACCCTTCAATGTTTGATCAGGGAGGACTCTCACATACAAATGGTCGACATTGTCAGTTCGTCGACAAGAAGATGTCTTTTCTAGTGCTGATATTTGCAGATGTCGTAAATAGTGGACCTACTGAAGGGAAACATGGTTCTCAGTTTCAGTGGCCCACAGGCCGCACAGTGCTGACTTGGAAGATCAAGCCAAGTAAACGTGTGAAAGGTAACACCGTTAAACTTCTATTTCTCTAAATTAGAGGGAGGAATAATTGTTTCGGCGACTGCGAAGGACGTAAATGTCACCAAACCTTTGGTCATACACTTGCTCGAAAAAATCTGAGGACGTGTTAAAGTTTTAAATTGATGCACAGGAAAGGGAGCTATGGTTTTAGTTTCGTTGACCAACCAACCAGTGCATATTCACTTCAGTTGTGGCACACATTTATTACACAGTTGCCCACATTCAGTAAAAAACATGAAATGTAGACGAATATCTTAAAGAATCAGATTTCAGTCAAAGTAAGATAAAAGAAAGGTGCCCAAACTGTCAACTTTCGATCCTGTGTCTCCGTTTACTAATTTCAGAGCTATTTTCTTGTTTCTTTCCACATTTGACATTCTATATTTGTTCTGTAGAAACGGTATCGCATTCAAAAATGTGCAGTGCCGAAATATCTGAAAGAAACGATTTACCACTATCTTCACATCAGTGAAATGGTGACACTTGGTATCATGTTGAGTAATTCGCAAGAATAATACGTCATGACTGCGTTGATTTTTCATATGTCTTCAAAATTTGTGTTTATTGGGGGAATTAGGATTTGTAATAGCGCATCGATGGTAATTCCACGAAAGCATCTAAGCGGAGAAATTTTAAAGGTTGTGCGAGACGCAAAGAAACTTTGGGACCATGTACCAAATACAAATAGTATCAATCCTGATTATATTCAATTCATATCCAGAAAGGATGACGTAATCTAGCAAAGACTGAAATCACCTTGTCATAGCAACGCATACCACGAGGAAACTGAGTGTCAAACAAGACGTTTTCAAGCAGGATAAGGATTAATGCTTGTTGCAAAAAGTGAATGAAAATAACGAAAACATGTTTATTGCTAGTTCAGACATTCATGTGTCTACTTAGCGCAAATATCCGACATTTTTGTTGTTAGAATGGACAGTTATACGGCGCAGCACATAGGTAAAAGACACAGATTGATTTCTGTAGGTATTTAATCCTTACGGTTCAATTAGTCCCGAAGTAACAGAAAAATGGACAGAAATTTTGAGATTGCCAGTTACAGAATCAGGAACAGTGCTACGTCCTGTGCAGATCATCTTGCGTAGGAATTTAGAGGTAAACCTGTCATTACTTTTATTTCGGCTTTTCTTTTTTCACGTTAATATTACACAAAAAAAATTAAGTTTTGCCAACTTTGCATGAATATTCTCATATCCGCTGTTTGACCACGTCCTCATGTATATAACAGTTCACTGAAAATACCGATGTTTGTTCTTAGTTATGGACATAGCTTTAGTTGTCAAGCAGCATCGGCAGTTGATAGAGCCATTCCGTATTAGGAGGGAAATCTTAGCGAATGGATTTCTTTAATACTGGAGTTTCAAGGCACAAAAAAATATCTAAGCTCATCAAGAAAGGGTTAAAGATGTCCCGATCTGTTCCTCTGGATTCAACTTTCCCTGCAGAATGGTGTTTCCATTGTGACAAGTGACTTTGTGAGTGGTGCAGCGAAAGTGAAAACCTGTGCATCTCATCAAAACTTAATTCGAATGTTAATGTGTATTATTCAAACAACGTCCGTTGGACTTTGTCTTTTTAAAAGATATATGACTATATTTATGAACTAAAATCGTATGAAATATATTGAAATTTAATTATTTCTTTTTTTCATAACATTACGTTACTTCTTACATGCGTATGTATTCAACGAGAGATATTCCTGTGGATAGTTCTCTGAGGCCGTGCCTAGTGTGGGAGACTGGACACGCCATTGTATCCACCCTGGTTCGTGGTTTCGTCTAGTACAACGTTTCAGCCATCGAAGGAAAGTAGTACATCTCTTTTAGTGACTTTGTGGACTGTAGTGAACGTGAGACATTAAATTATTTTTGTATCAATTATGGAGTGTAACACCTTTTTAAAACCTTACATAACACACATTGTATTTCATTGATTTTGAAAAAAGGTAATGGACTGAATATGCAACATCTTTCATACTTTAGCCTTATCACTCATGGGTTGTAATAGGGAAATCAGTCGAAGTAATATTGTTTTCCTTTGATCTCGGTATGTAAATGCGTCATTTTTTTATTGTTTGGAAGCTGCGGAACACCTTTTTAGCTGTTTACATAAAAGCCGGAATCGATGTTACCTCTAAGTAGTACGAGTAACTCTCAGTCACACGTAATATTAATCAGTTGCTTTTGGTGCTGGCAGTTGCGTACAGCAGTCTGCCCAAATGTAAAGTTAGAGACACTCATTCACTCATTCTTCAATTGAATAACACTTCCATTCTCCTTATATTTCGAAAAAAAACTTGGGTCATGTAATTTAACTGACGAAATAAATGTTGTTACGTGTTAATTACTTGTTAAGAACAAAACGAAAGTATCGCACTACTAAAATACACTACTGTTTGTAAAACGTGAAGCACTCAGAAGCAATACTCTGCAACATACCAAGAAAAGAGCCCGTGTAGAACAGCGGAATCAAAACAAGTGATTCAAGCAGGAGACAGGCAGTTTTCACATAGGCCCAACAGCGCCGGACAGGTCAAAGTTACGAAATGCTCACTCGATGTGCAGCCGTCGTATGAATAGGAAAGGTGTAACCAAGTGCCATTATGCCTTGATGAAATGACAGTGTGGGATATAGACATTTGAGTGCGTTCGAACGGGGCAGAAAGATTTTCGGGGATGCGTGTCAGCAGGGCACGCTGCTTCTTCATTGAAGCGTATGTGGAACCGGTAGGGAGAAGAGGCCGTACGACGCAGTGCCGATAGCCGCGGTGAATGGCCGCACGGTTTCAGGCGCCTTGTCACGGACAGCGCGGCCCCTCCCGCCTGAAGGTCGAGTCCCCCCTGGGGCACCAGTGTATGTGTTGTCCTTAGAATGAGTTAGTTTCAGTAGTGTGTAAGTCTAGGGACCTATGACCTCAGCAATTTGGTCCCTTAGGAATTCACACACATTTGAACATTTTGCAGCGCCGACAGGATACTGCACGACACAACGTGTGGACGCTGGATTGGATTCTTTGGGGGAAGAGACCACACAGCGAGGTCATTGGTCTCATCGGATTAGGGAAGGACGGGGAGGAAGTCGGCCGTGCCCTTTTAAAGGAACCATCTCGACATTTGCCTGGAGCGATTTAGGGAAATCACGGAAAACCTAAATCAGGATGGCCGGACGCGGGATTGAACAGTCGTCCTCCCGAATGCGAGTCCAGTGTGCTAACCACTGCGCTATCTCGCTCGGTCAAGGCGAGGAGAGTGCGAGATGACCGCCATCTTCTCTACTTGGCCGAAACGGACAGAATAGCATCGTCCACAGTGTTGGCGCGACGTTGAGGCACTGCAACAAGTGAGGACATGTGTGCGTCAGCGGTTCGACGCCTTTCCCTGCGAGCTGGACTGGTGGCACGCATGCTGTAACGTTGCTTTCCATTTGTCATAACCCACAACCACCGCAATGGGCACGTAAACTCCGACACTGCCTCGCTCTGTGGAAATATGTTGTGTTTTCGGACGTGTTATGCTTCAACTTGCCCTATAGTCATGGCCGAATACACGTCCGATGCAGCCGTGGTGAACGCAATCGGGCAGGCTATTTTGTTGAGCGGCATAGCGGACAAACTCCAAATGTGATAGTTTGGGGCACCATTGCCTATACCATGCGATCTCGACCCTTCTACGCCTTCAGAGTAATCTGAATAGCTACTGCTACTTCGGGGACATTTTAATGCTCGAGACAATGCTCCCCCTCCAGGCCGTTCCACATGTCATATTTCAGCACGATAGCACTTGGCCGCGTGTTTAGAGGATTATAGAAGTCGCTTCCATAGATCGGCTGGTACCACGCTTCCCTGGCCTACCTCTTCACATTTGATAGTACGGCACGTCGCCCATCGGTCGCGTCTGGAAAATGGTTGGTCGGGAACTTGTTAGTTTAGATCTTTCTGCAGCCACAGCTGCGTCGACGAGAATTCCCCAGCAGTATATTCAGGCGCTTTTTGCTTTCTTGCTACGACGTCTAGCGGCTCTGATTGTAGCACGCGGTGGCGCTACTTCGTAATCAATTTACCCAGTCATAGAAGAACTACAGGTCTGTAAATCTAATTATTTTTGTAGTGTCATGCCCGTAATCGGTCGAATAAATTTGATTGCGATCACATATCCCGTTCTTGACGTTTCACTTTCCCAAGAGAGGAGGTGTTAGATCAACTCGAAACTGAAGAAACGACGTGTATAAGGTGGTAGACCGGTATTTAGATAAAGTTGGGTTCAGATCGTAGCCTTGATTTTTATAAGTGCTCTCAGGCCAATCTCGGGATTGTTCGCGCAATAAGGTCACAGCAATTAGCGTTCCCATTCTTTTCCAATTAACTAAGTCTTTCTCCCTAATGATCTCGATGTCGACTGGACACTAACCGCACTTATGAGCAGCACCTGACACACTCGACTCAGAAGAAAGGTGTCGCGAAGTCTGCTGACCACGAACTATAAGCGTTTACCTTTCTTTCCTTCACGAAGGGTTGATAAGGGTACCTTGTAGGTCGAGCGCAGTACACACTGCAGTGCACTAGTGATTCCGACATGAGGAGCAAAACACGCGTCTCATTTCACACACCTCAAAATTTAACTGTATCATTTTGCAAAAATGAACAAAAATTTTTATTCATATTTCTCTACTCGAATGAAAGCAGACGAGAAAGAATGCACAGATGGCGATAGACCAGGGGTTTACCGTATCCCATGAAGTATACGCAATATTTTTACATGTTTTTCAAGAAGTTGCTATTATAAACTGCTTTTAGTTACGCATAATTTCCAGTGTTACGTAAGATCTACTAAAGTTTACGGCGATATGAACCATTGAGACAAAATTACGGCGCATACTAGTGGGCCATAACTATGGCAATATGTGTGAACGCTTATGTTATGTTTATGTTGTTAGAGGCATCACATACTGGAGGTAACATATTTACGTACTGTGCGATGTTTACACTGGCGTCTTTAATGCTACCTGAGAAATTGTTTCTGAATTGATTCACTATCGCAGCCCACGAGTGACTTCCTTTTTTCACTAATAACAACACATTGACGAACAGCGAACTTGTCGAGACTGACTGCGTAAGTATGTAACTTTTCGCTATTGTCTCCTTGTTCTTCTTCGAAATGGAGATCTTTATTAAACTTGCTGATCCATTCTAAAATGATGGGTATATTTTGTTTCTCAAAAATTTTAACCGATTCATATTGAACCCATTTAGCAAAATAGGCAACAAAGAAAAATTGTACAGACTTTGTTGATGCTATGGTGGATATATTTTTTTTTATTTCGAAAATATGCTAGCAATAACTATGATGAACTTCAGTGGATTACTCTGCGAGATGCAATTTTAATATTGAATGTACGAAGCTGTAACCCCATTCAAAATTATTCTCTCGACTGTTGTCTGTCAACTGGAGTACAGACATTAATAGGCGAGTTTCTCTCGAAACATACATAGCCGTAGCCGCCGACACATGCAGCGGCGCTCGAGAAGAGGTACCTGGTTCGAATCCTGGTGGTAGAAGGAGAGTCGTCGCAAGCAGTTGGCCGACATGACTGCGGTGGGATGGGTTGGGGTTAGAAAGGTATTGCTGCAAAGTTGCTGGTAACGAGATAGTGCGTCAGTCTGATATAACAAACTTTTACTTCAGTGTTCATGCGGCAATGTTGCCGCACGAGGGCGTTAAATTCGGTAGCCCCATTGTACTATTCAAGAGCACTTGGTCCTAAGACGATGTGACACCCACTCCATTCTGTTTAATCGCCATCAGCAATAAGTGCCGTGACACTAAAACTCTACACGCACTAATTGCAAGTCACTTTACATTTACTCTAAGTAAGAAACAACTCTCACATTGCAAGAAGGGATGGTGCTGTTGTGCGCTAAAAAGGGAAACTCCGCACCTCAATGCCATCGGATTTAGTGGTGAGATGATCCAGTGGATAGACCGTCAAAATCTGCACACAGATAAGGCTCGAAAAAAGGGAAATGGAGTACTTAATTGTGAAAAAAGTAGAAAACTCGAAAGAGCGAATTGCACAACTCAAGATATTGAACATCGAGCTAATGTGAATACCTGCGGCGTCGTAATTATGTGATATCGGTGTTCAAACCTCCCTCGTGTTCAATATTTTTTCCCAAAAAATTAGGAAATGTCCATTGGGTCATTGGCGTGTCTGTTCGCTGTGTTTAAAATTGTGTCTATGTAGTGGTGTACCGTCCGTTTGCAACAGCGAGGTGTAAGGAAGGGACCTACAGACATACTTACCTTCTATTTGTCCTAAATAAGTACCATATGACTCTTGCATTTCATTTTGGAACTTTTGACTCATGAATTGCTTTGTTGTAAAGTAACCACATCCCATTATTTGTTGTTTTCAATTCTGTGAGAGGGCTATGCGACATGTCACCTGCTCTCACTAATCACCATGCCATAGTAAAAGTCTTACCACATGAGTCATATCCTGTAACCAATGTACACAATGTACAATATTACAATTGGCAGGACTACGGAAGAAGAACAGAGACGTCAGTAACCTGACGGAAATTTTATGATTTTGTGAGTAAAATAATGGATCACGAGGGAGATTTGAAATTGGATCTCCCACTTTGCTGTCCAACACAACCACGACGCCATGATTTTTATAATACGCTCGTTGTTACACATCTTGAGCTCGGACTATTCTTTGTTTCTGTTTTGCTTCTTTTTCCACAGTTCAGTACAGTGGCGGCTGCTATATAAGAGCACAAGGGCATGTGAACACCCTAACTAGCCACATCTTGTGGAGTTATTGGTTAATTTTCTTTCAATGCCGTTAAAACGTAGATTCTGCAGTCTGAAAGATACGGCACTTAAACCTACGGCGCTGCTGCTTCTCTAGACTCCGTGAAACTTGGCATCAGGGGCGCGAGCACACCAACACCTGTGTGCGTTTTAAGGAGCTTTTGCGCATGCGGTAATCGCGCGATGTAATTGCCTTACGAGCCAAATACATACGGATTTGATACACAACGTGTATGGTTCACGATGAGCACAAATAGCCTTTGTCACTCAACAAGAAGTTTATCTCAGTGCCTCCAGGTGGTAGCAAACTGCGGTAGACTGTTATGCCCATTCGCTCGAATAAATCCTGCTAGATGATATCACCCTCCTCAGATCTGCTGAATAGAATTGTATCGGACGTCAGTATATGTTAAAGTTGTACTGACAGTAAACCTATTTTGGGGTTTCTGAACGAATTAAGCAATGAATTTTATTTTACAGTAATCCACTTGAGGCGATGAGAATCATAATGGTCTAAAACACATCACCGTCGATTGTAGCATTTTCTCATGCTTGTGATATATGTTGATATTATGATGAGTGGGGTTTATCCGTGCTGTAGCCCACACTGTATACATGAAGATTCACGAAAAGCTGTTATAACTGGTATTCACTTACATGTGGCATCGACGGCGGTGTGCTTTAGGTCGTTACGGATCTCAGCGCCTCATTTGTGTTGTAGTACAGTGATCATGTTGCTAGACATTTCTACTTCAGTTCAATCAGTTTCAAAAATAGCACTTTGCATTTGGAGTTGATTGGTTACTATGCGGGTACGACTTTCGTGTGCAGTGTAAACGTGAACTTAGTTAAATCTATTTTAAATGCAAACAGAAAACTATAGCTGTGAGGACAGGTCGTGAGTCGTGCTTGGGTAGCTCAGTCGGTAGAGCACTTGCCAGCAAGTTTCATATCGGTGCACACTCCGCTGCAGAATGAAAATCTCATTCTGAAAACAGAAAAGTAAATTACCGGGGAAAGTTAGCTGCAATGAAACTAGGGCCTCCGAAACCAGATCGTATGATTGAGAGAGTGACGAAATCAAGTAAGCGTGGCTACCAGCGAACATTTACCAAGGAAGTGTAGAGTTATTACACGCTGTTTTGTGGGTGCAGCCTAGGAATATATGATTTTCAGCACGGAAGTAAATTCGTGAACTAGTACATCTGTTAGGGATCTTGTACGTTTCTTCGAGAAAATGAAAAGCAAAAAACTCCCAAATCCACAACAATTAGGAATGGAGAGTTGAGAAAGCTTTCACATTATTTCATTATTGCCCTAAACTTTGCTTAATTATGTACAAAACAACGAAATTCCACAAAAACAATTCTTTCATCAGATAATGTATGCATCTTATTATTATTTTATTATTATTGCTATAACTTTGTTATTATTATTGGCAGTGGCTGCAGTTGTACTTTTGATAAGCATAACTGTTACATAATAGATGCTATTAATTTCACACTGTCATATTGATCTGAATCTAAAAATTTGTGAACTCCCAGAATGTACACTCACTAGCCACCACTGGCTCAGTACACTTTCTTCCTGTTTCCATGCTTGATCTGTGTTCAGTTTTTGACGGGCTATCCACTACGCCATTTTATCACTAAACCTAAGGGGGACGCGGTGGAAAGTTGCTATTCAGATAGACCTTTCCCAACCAGCAATGCTGTAACGTATCTTTCCCTTCTGGTGGATAAAAGTGAGAGATATATTAAAATTTTGATTAAAAGGTGTAATGCGTGGGTAAAGGCTGCTCTTGTTTCTCAAAAAGTCAATGTAATACAGAGACTGCTTATTGCACCTGATGCGTAGTGTCTGTTAGTTGTAAATCACATCACTTCTACAGTCTCTCATTTTACATATCTGTACACTTTGTGATATAGGAGACTGTTACAGGTTGACGGTTTCTCTAAAAAGTAATAAAACATAAAATATCTTTTTAAATGGTACACTTTACTGCCGTACCAAATTACTTACTTACAACATTGCCGCTGTCGCAATTGACCTTCGGGACAGCAATACACATCAGCTGTAGTTGCCTTCTTCGATGAATTAATCTGAAAAGTTGGCTCATAGTGAAAAAGTGGAGTCGTTCTTCGTAGAAATAAACAACAGATTTTTTCCACTTGTCTAAATCCTTCACTTGTTGTACTGAGTCTTCGTTACGTTTTATATCAGTGATTCGCAACTTTTTAGTATATGAGAGCACATTCTACAACACCGCACCGACAGCAGACGTCGTTTACGTTTTTAAGGTAAGTTTGTAAGAGTACATAGATAATGACAAAGATATTACACGAGAAAATAATTCTAAAAGCATATTTTCAATACATAAAATGCCTTAGTTATATTGGTGTATAAAACTGAAATACAATGCCGGAAAAAATTAGTACACCTGGAAAGACGGTTTCGATTCTGATCCAATGATGACATACGACAGCTGGTGGATGATAAATGTATTGATAATGGTTTAAACGTCGTTCGCCATCAGATAGCTTAGTGGCATATCCGCCAGAGCGCCATCTGTCTACCTTTTAATACAGAATGCTCACCGCCAGAAAGCTGTGTGGTGCGTGTGAAGTGAGCAGGCATCCAAGCCCCGGAGACCCACTCGTGCTACCGACAGATAACTAAGCAGAATTTGAAAGGTGTCGAACTGTTTCCTGTGGCGAGATGGTCCTTTCAGAGAATTACCACACAAGTTGGGCGCGTTGCGTCAGCTGTACGACGACGCTGGTGTCAGTGATCACGTGAACATTGCCACACTGGTAAACGACGTCTGGACTTCCACGCCGCACGTAAGTCCGTCAGAATGTCGTAATGTAGGGGCAGCGTTAGCAGATCGCATACCTACTGCACTACACATAAGATGGCTATGGATACGCACACCTCTAGCCCGTATTTCACTCACGACGTACAGTCAGTCGACCTC
Organism: Schistocerca piceifrons; assembly: GCF_021461385.2. NCBI lineage: Eukaryota > Metazoa > Arthropoda > Insecta > Orthoptera > Acrididae > Schistocerca > Schistocerca piceifrons. The sequence goes on along the minus strand of NC_060138.1, from coordinate 554,051,499 downwards.
TTGTAAGATGGAACGGCGGATCTTGGTCTTCAGCGATGAAAGCAGATTCTACCTGCAAAAGATTGTCGGTTGCGCGTACGACGTAGACCTGGTGGCTGCTATCTCCTGGAGCACATTCATACAAGACTCACAGGCCCAATCCCAGCCGGTATGGGCTAGAGCGCGATAAGCTACAACTCTCTTATACCTTTGTCGTTTCTGGAGAGCCCAGCGCTCGGTTCGTGCAGAATGTTGTCTTTCTCCTTTTTTGCAGCTGGAAGTGATGAGTTGTTTCAACAGGATAATGCTCATTCACACACTGTCCGTGAAACTCAACGTGCTATACAAGACGTGCAGCAATTTCCCCCGGCCAGCACGATCTCCGGTCTTGTCTCCAATCGAGCAGATATGGGATACGATAGGACGAGAAGTGACTCTTGCGACTCGTCAACCAACAGCTCTTACAGAAACTCGTGAGCACGTAGAGAAGGCAAGGCATAACGTATCCCAGCACAGTATTCGACGTGTGTACGATCGTGTGGATGCTAGATTCAGCACCAGCATTGCTGCCCATGGGGGCTACATTACGTAGTAATCTGAGTGATGACGCATGGGTCGATGCCAGGCAACTCGGATCCAGTTGTGCTGTTGATCTGTAAAAGTAATAATTTAATGTACCAGGTGATCAAAAAGTCAGTATTAATTTGAAACCTGAATAAATCATGGAATAATGTAGATAAAGAGGTACAAATTGACACACATGCGGCCGGCCGAAGTGGCCGTGCGGTTAAAGGCGCTGCAGTCTGGAACCGCAAGACCGCTACGGTCGCAAGTTCGAATCCTGCCTAGGGCATGGATGTTTGTGATGCCCTTAGGTTAGTTACGTTTAACTAATTCTAAGCTCTAGGGGACTAATGACCTCAGCAGTTGAGTCCCATAGTGCTCAGAGCCATTTGACACACATGCTTGGAATGACATGGGGTTTTATAACAACCAAAAAAAATACAAAAGTTCAAAAAATGTCCAACAGATGGCGCTTCATCTGATCAGAATATCAATAATTAGCATAACAAAGTAAGACAAAGCAAAGATGATGTTCTTTACAGGAAATGCTCAATATGTCCACCACCATTCCTCAACAATAGCTACAGTCGAGGAATAATGTTGTGAACAGCACTGTAAAGCATGTCTGGAGCTATGGTGAGGCATTGGCGTCGGATGTTGTCTTTCAGCATCCCTAGAGATGTCGGTCGATCACGATACACTTGCGACTTCAGGTAACCCCAAAGCCAATAATTGCACGGACTGAGGTCTGGGGACCTGGGAGGCCAAGCATGACGAAAGTGGCGGCTCATCACACGGTCATCACCAAACGACGCAAGAGATCTTTCACGCGTCTAGCAATATGGGGTGGTTCTAATAAAACCCCATGTCATTCCAAGCATGTCTGTCAAAATTTACCTCTCTATCTACATTATACCGTAGTTTATTAAGTTTTCAAATTTATACTGACTTTTTGATCACCCGGTACTCAATATGCACTGTTGCAACAATAAATATTGAGAGAACTGAAAAATCCTAAAAGGGTGTACGATTTTTTTCTGGCAGTGTAAATTAGTAACACGTACCAAAACTGTGTATAAAAATAACTCTAAGGAATTTTAATCTCAAACTCAGTATGTGACACTACACTGTATTCGTCACTGCATCATAGCTGAAAAGTATGAAGGTACTTCTGCTCTGTAGCCCCCCAGGATGATCCTATGTATGCGCAATCGACACATAAAAAGAAATTGAACATACGTAGCGTGAGAGAGCGCGCTACGAAATATTTGGAGAGCAGTCGTACGGACATATTCGAGCCACCGTTGTAGATAGTACTCGATCGAAAGTTCATTACTTACAAGTGTATTACCAGATACCGGCACACGACAAGCAGACAGTGGGTATGAAGTGGAAAAAGAGCAATACAGCGCATACTTCGCTGTCAACGTAGTAGAGAAGGACAGCAGGGGCTGAGGTGCACTGTCCACTTCTTGTCCTTATCTTTGAAAACAATAAAGGAAAAACACGTAAGTAACATCCAAAGGTCAAACTATGTTTCAAATTTTAGTCGAAACTAATCGTGGCATACAGTGGCGGGCATTTGTAAATCGATCGCCCGTTTTAGATGCACTAACAAACATCGCTACCAGAGTACACTCTGAATTGTGCTACTGAAAATCGACTCTCTTTTAGGCCAGTGTAGAAAAATATTTTATGCCCACGAAGTTTTTAAATAAACAGATCGTTCTGGTTCTTAGCCTGCTTCTGTAGCTGCCTCTGTAGAAATGAAATTGGCAGCAATACGTGACACGAGAAACAAGGAGCTGCAGATGTTCCCATTCCCGCTATAAGATTGTGGGCAAGAATTCTGTACTGTCGCCATTGAAGTAAAATCTAAAAGGGAATTATGCCAGTACTTTCCGAGGACCATTTGATGTTCTGAAAAGTGAGCGCTGATATAATGAAACTTATTCAAACGATTGTTTCGGTTACTAGTCTTCAAGGCCTATTGCACATACATAGTTCGTACATACACAGTACGTACATATTTTGGAGGGACGCATTTAGTCTGAAACTCAAAACCGATGATCTCTCATTATGGAAATAAGGATGTTAAACGTCAGCAAGCTGGGTGTCAGTATGCTATGGTAGATATCAATGATGGAAGGTCATTGGATTCTGCAACAGTGTAAGTGTGTTAATGACAGGCCGACGCATTCTACTTCAGTGGAATAGTGCAGTTCATGCTGTCTTTCTATTCCATTCCTTCATTCCTTACCACAACAATATAGGCTCACAATGTTATAAGCGCCCTTTAACAGCCTTCAGTAGTCTACGACTATTCACATGGAGCATTTTGGTAAGTAAAGGAATGCCACGATACGAGACTTTACAATGGTAATTATTTGGCGAAACCCACATTCTCACATTCATACACTCATTCGCACATCTTACTTGCGTAAATCACATCTTGAACGAGAGCCGTCACGTACTTAGAAATAACCAAGACATACATTAATTGAAGGAAACAACCAGTGCTGACAACAAATGTAATGTACACCACACGACAAAAGCCATAACTAGCTCTAAAATACTTCAACTGATAATTACGGTAATCACTTCTAGATTACATTATGGATGTATGTTACCAGAAGAACTACTTTGGAAAACGTCAATAGTCTACTTCATGTGTAACATTTTTTTCTCCAATACTTCAGAGCGTTTATATAATTTTTCACAGACCACTATCAAATTTCTATGTTCTGAAAAAATCAGCATGTATCTAACAGAAATATCAGACGTACACGTAATTTCTATTTTTGAGTAAAAATATTTTGATAAGAGAAGTGCCTAACAATGTATATTTGGGGATTTTCAGTTTCCTGCACCAAAATATAAAACTACAATCTGAATATATCTCTATTTCTGACTGTGAGGTTGTGGATTGCTCAGTTCTTTCAGTATTCAGTATTGTTATAAATTACAAACATGATTACGGAGTATACGTATCGACACATAAGCGAAAGAATACCCGTATCCTTCAAGAACCCTCAGCAAGATACTCCTTTAAGACTCTACGCTAACTTCTTACTGCATCCTTCTGAAGAATAAATACTTGTTTCACTTCATCTGCAATGCCTATTAGATTATGTCACAGGACAGAGCACACTGTAAGCAGAAATAGTTTCATTGCTACACTTCCTGCAGATCAACATATCGAGAGAGATTTCTGAGGGTAAATCAGGCAGAACTGAAGCTCCTTATGGTTTGAAATTATGTTGGTAATCAACCAATTGTAAGTGTGTTCTGTTATTCTCCTGTCTGTATCTTGTGTATGCGTGGCTGAGAATTCATCAGTATACTTGAGTCAACAGCAAATGTTGCAGCTTTTGAAGAATCCTCTAGTGTCACAGTTACAGAAGGTAAATCATTCATACAGACCAAGAACAGCAGAGGGTCAAGCAACGGACCTGGTAGGGCACAGTAATTAATATTTGCTCTGTCAGATTGTTAACTTATTCTTGTCAATCATTTGGTAATTTTGTTCTCTGTTTTCTGTTCCATCCACTAAAGAAGAATACTTTTAATGACACACAATTTTACTTTCCATAGCAGAATTTTATAATCTTACAGACACGAAAAGCTCACAGATGAAGCTAAGATGCTCAATTTACTATAGTTTCGTTCATGACATAAAATACGAGGGTTGGAACTTTAATAGTGGCAACTATTTATTTACAGCTCGTACAAAATAGATACGTGTTTCAAAGTTTTACTGATCTTAAAAGTAGTCACTAGCATTGTGTATAACCCGTTGCCAGCGCGTGGAAGTCGTAGGATACACTTAGCAGTGCCAGTTGTGTTGACAGTTCAAGCGGCGCGGTCTATTGCCCGACAAATCTGTAGCAGTTCTGAAGCGAATGCCGAGAAGTGTTTCCTTAAGTTTAGAAACCGAGTTGAACTCAAGAGGACTCAAGTCAGGGGAGTGCAATAGGTGGTATAGCACTAAGCCGTCCCACAGTCAAACAAATTAGTAACATCTTGTTTGACTGAAGGGGCTGCTAACTGCTACACAACCTACTGTACTCCGCTGACTTAAGACCTCTTAAGTTCAACTCGATTTCTAAACTGAAGGAAACACTGCACGACATTTACTTCAGAACTGCTATAGATTTGTCGGACAATAGACCGCGCCGCTTGAACTGTCAACACAACTGGCACTGCTAAGGGTATGATACGACTTCCACACGCTGGCAACAGATTATACACAATGCTGGTGACTACTTTGAAGGTCAGTAAAACTTTGAAACACGTATCAATTTTGTACGAGCTGTAAATAAATAGTGGCCACTATTAACACTTTCAACACTACCCGCTTTACACCCGGCACTTGGCTGTGAACTGGCATGTTTAATGAATGTTTGAAATTAGATTGCAAAGAACAGGAAAACGATAGGAATATGGTTCTTGCATCATTTAAAAGGAAAAAGTAAGAGCTTTACATGATAGTGAGTTTATTTTACAATATAAAATACAAATGGGTGTTATAATTACAAAAGAAAACACAAAAATATAGCGGATAAAAAAGTTTTACATGATCTCTCTCTTGAGTAATGCCATTATTACTGTATCTAAATTTAAAAAAAAATATCACTTGACTGTCTAACTGCCGGTACCTGTAAACTAGAGAATTTTAATAGTTCAGATGTAGTTAGCCTTCGTGTGATAATCCTGGAAACACTGTGAGACGCAAAGGCCAACGCCACAGTCCTTGCACCACCATCTACTTCCTTCCTGATGCGCTTACCCATCACTTTCTTCCCCCTGTCTGAACATACTTTGCAATACCTAGAAGTATTCACCTTGTTTGCAGTGAGTGGGACCTTCTCTGGGAAGTGCCTTGCAAATGTCCTCTCAATTTGTGAGGATGAAGCGGCTTGTTGCTGAAAAATATTTCCGCCCTTCTCAGCCAATTTCCTCCCCACTCTGTGAATAAAGTCTACTAGGAATACATTCTACCTAGTGTTCTCTTTATATAAAATGAAACTGTTGACAGTTGACACTATAAACAAGTGGAAAAACAGCTTTTACCACCACTCAAAGTTTTTCGGGCAAACGGGCTCTTCACTTTATGAACAATTAAGACATATACATATCTGAATAGTCACTTATACTTTCGTCTGGAGAGTATCCTCTTTGTCAGAATCATCAACTCCAGATCCTTCATCTCCATAAGGAATATCTAAGATCTCTGTTTCCGTCAACTCGCTGCGCGATGTTTTCACGATCGTAAACACCTGTGAATGAACTGCGGGTAATTTCGACTTTGGAGTGCTCACAGCCGCTCCCAGGATGAGATAGCCGATAAGTGCTTGCCTCTTGCGGAAGAAGAACGAAATACGTCCACATTAGTTGGCGAAACTGCTTCGGAGACCCGCTAAACGCGCTTACGGAGCCAAATGAAGGCTCGCCCGTACGGTATACGGGCGCCGTCGCCAACGTCAGTGCGGCCGTGCCCGTATGGCGTACGGGCACCGTGCTGTAAGTGTTAAAGTTCCAAGCATCGTACATGGTATCCAAGAATTGATGCGACAAACTTCTAAGTGTTGTAGAGGGTATAATGAGGAAGAAATCAAGGATGGGAACGCATGTCTGGAAACTTACTTACCTATTTATTTATTTATTACCAAATTATAGACCTGTTATCAGATTTTTAAAACATGTCGTTCATCTTAGAGTTTTCGTTCTTCGTAATTTTTTTTTTTTGCAGTTTTCCTTTCTGTTGTTTTTATCAACAACATTTTACAAAGAATAATACTTTTTTAACGATAGTTTAAGGTCGAAATATGAATAGAATTTCCCTGTCTTTTTAAGAATAATATAAAAAGATGATAGGATAGAGAAGAGATTTTTAGTGTCATCACCAATTGTGACTGACGGTGAATACCTCGGAATGGTTTCTTCGAGCAGTTGACCGCCAGTAAAAAAAAAAAAAAATGTTTGGTTAGTAGTACATAAATAGTATTGCAAACCCTATTTATTGCTAATCCTATGTAATACCTTCAGGTACTCATCCGTGTACAACATTTGGCGATTTCTTGACTAGATCGCCATCACCTTATTCGTATTTACTGTCACATCTCGTTTCCCTCCTCGTGGCCCTCCTTAGTCACTGTTTCCGCTGCCATTACGTGTATCGCTGTCCACCCTCTGAATATTGTTGTTGCGTTGCATATAGGCTTGTCTGTTATGTCGTGTTCCCAGATTTCATGTGTTGTTCTTGAAATACTGGTTGTCAATAAGTTTAGTTGTGCCCATTGTTCTCCGTCTCTTATTGCAGTATATATATCCATCTCTGCTTCTGTGTAGTCTAAGTGTAGTGTATGTGATCTGTTCGTATACTACCCGGAGTGAAAGACAGTGTGACCTGGGGAACCTTCTTCGCCGCATCTGCATGTAGATGTCTGTCTCAGACTCATGTCGTTTAAGTGCATGGAATAAAGTCCGAGTCCGGTTAAGAAATGGATAATATTGCGGCTGAGAACGGTATGTTTGATTCTTAACCGTACCCTTATGTCAGGGGGAGGGCGGGGGGAGGGGGGAAGGGGGGGGGAGGGGGGGGGGGGGGGCTCATGCATCCAACGTTCCTTATCACTTAAACCCACTTACCTTGCCATGTATCCAAACGCCAACTTCTAAGGTGACGTATCGTCTGTATCGGCACACCAGTTATTGTGTGTACCTTATCTGGTCTCCCATCTTTAACCAGTACCTCGCAGCTCTATTTGATCGTGATATCTAGGGAGCGTATTCCGAGCACCACACACAGTACATCCACTGAGATGGTGCCAAAGACTCCAGGTACCCTAAATAGGACACTTACCTGCCCTCGTCTACCTGATGCTTTATTGGTGATCAGGTTCAGTCTGTGTGCCCACGTGCTAGCTGCGAAGCGAAGTACTGATTCTAGAGCGCACAGTGGTGTGTCCATGTGACTGGTAGAGGTACTTTGTACTGTTCTGAATTTAGCCTCACCAGTTTATGTAGTATTTTTTCTGCATTGTCTGTTGTCAGCCTTATATGTTAGTGGAAATTCTCATCTATGTGCACCACAAGATAGTGCGTAACGTGTGCTCGTTCAGTATTTGTGTCCCCATTTTTAACTTAAGGATTTATTTGGAGTGATCCTTTCAGGAACATCTATGTTGTTTTGTTTTAGGCTATCCTGAGTTTGTTGTTGTGACACAATTGTGTAATTCTTTGTAGTATTCCACTAGGTTCCCCTTGTATCTGGGCTCTGTTGTTTGCAATGACTGCAACTAATAGGACATCTATGTAGGCGACAATGCCGTCTCACCTGTCAACCCCATCTAGAAGTTGTAGGTGGGTTCGACTGTTATGTCCCAGAAGATGAGACCGCAGATCGACCTTTGAGAACAGCCTTCGGTAATTCTTTTAATTACTTTCTGGCTGTCCAGCTGCCATTCGACTACTCGGTCTTTATAGTAGTCTAGGAAACTGTTGTACGATGATTGCTTTACATCCAGATGTCTTAACCTTTGAAGCATTGCAGACCACCAGAGTTTATCGAATGCCTCGGCGGTGTCAATTATTATTACCATGGCGAATTTCTTTGTTGTAGTATTAACAATGTGTAGGGCATCGTTGATGACATCATATACTAATTTGCCAGTTCTGAAGCGGAACTAGTGTTGGTTCATACCCCTGAGAGCTCAGTGTGTTTGCAAGTGCTTACACAGTAGCTTCTCCTGAATCTTTGCTACGGTGTTTATTATGCATATTGGCTGTAAGTATTTGGATCTGAAGGATCCATGTATGCTGATCTCTTAGTAATGAGTGCTTTGGAGGTTTTCCGTACTGTAGGTACCCTGCTCAGCCATAAGCCATCGTGCAATAATGCTGTTAGGAACGGGGTGATCTGCGGTACTAAGTTTTGCAGTGTTTCCGAGCGCACACCATCTGGACCTCGTGCTATCTGGTTTTTGATCCCTGAGATTTCTAGCGCAACTCATTCTTGTGCAAAAGCACTCCTTCTTGCGCAAAAGTAAAGGTGACAGTTGCAGTGTTGTATGATGTGTGTGTAGGTTTTCTCTTAGTGTTGAATGATATTGTGTGTCTGTATTGCTGACGTCGTCAGGGGGCAATTTACACAGCAGAAACTCCGCTGTATCCCTCTATCCCCTCGTCATCGTGCCAGTCATTCTTCCTTAGCGTGCCTGGACTAATTGGGTTTTCATCTTCTCTGTCAGTATTTTGTATGATCCCCTCGCCCCCCCCCCCCCTCCCCACACCCCACATATTTTGTGTTGTTACAAATGGTTCTCATTGATATCCATGCGTATTATATAGGATATTTACAGGGACTGTCTGTGCAAGTCCTGTGCATGCCTACATGTTTCAAGTCCTACGCGTCTGTCTGTATCTAGTACTGTCGTTTGATATAATTTCCTTTTGCTTTTGGCATCTTGTTTGAGTCTCGTGAGTACATTGTTCCATGGTATTGGTGAGCATTTTATGTTTTTGCTGTCGGTATTGAAGTGTTTTCTGCATATTGTATTATCTGTGTTAGTTTGTGTGCTCTGTAATCGATACCTCCATTGATGTTTTCTAGATCGTGTCGTTGTATAATTTCCGTTAATTTGTTGCAGTCTGCTTTGTGCAACAACAAGTGTCTGGCCTGTGATTTGGTCGTTATGTTCTGAGTGTGAGTTACTGTGTATGTTATTACATTGTGGTCGCTGCTGGTTATATTGTCATGTACGATCGAGTTTGTTACGTATGCCGATGTTGAATTATTTGTTAGCATAAAGTCGATATTACTGCTCGTACATCGAACCCTGCTTCTTTTGGCATGTTCATTACATGTGTTTTTTGTATTAGGTCGGTCATTATGCGTCCTCTGTCATCCGTTCTGTCTGAGTTCCAGAGGGTCGAGCTGGAATTAATGTCAGCACTTATAACGAATTTTTTGTCTTATGCATACGTTGCTAGGCCTCTGATGTGCTCTGCGTATGGTTGTATTTGGTAGCTGTTTGGGTGTACGTGGATGCAGTCACCCATATAATGTTCCCATTAATGTCTACTGCATGACAGTGTTACCTTAATTATGTTATAAGTTATATTTAAAAGTACTATTGCCGCCTTACAGTCATTGCTGCCTGTCATTGAGGTAATATGTTTTCGTACAGATATTAGTTGCCCATTTCTGTTAAAAAGTTCTTGTAAGCACATGAGGTGTGCCTGCAAACCTTGTGCTATTTCAAGGATCTCCGCGCAAACTGTCGTACTGTATTTTGTATTATGTTGTAATACATTCATTTTTTATCTATGTGTTCTGGGTGTTTTGCGTGTAAAAAACATTTACTGCCGGTCTGTGAGTAACCGAAATATGTTCGTCCGTGTGCTCTTGCATGATATGTATATATTTTACCCAAGTCGAATGATTCTGACATCCGCTGGCACACCTGGAGCATGAGGTCAAACAGTGGCACTGCTGATGTAGGAATACTCTCTGTACATAGATTGATTCTGCTGTCTGCACAGTTATTGGAAACTAGAGAGAATCAAGCTTTGGATGGCACAATCTAAGTAGCATCCTGTGCGCTGTCTGCGGTATCTCTTTTTTTCTCTAACCTACATAAAAGTAAGTTGAATTCTAAATTATCATAATTAGGTGTAGCTGGCTTCCTGTTGCTGCTGGTTTCTGCTGCGGTTTCTGCGGTGGTACTCAGAGGGTAATCCCAAAAGTAAGGTCTCCTATTTTCTTTATAACTACAGAACTCTGTTTGTGTGGCAGTTGGTCACACTGTTACGAAGAGTGCTTCACGCGCTTTGTGTAAACATGTGCACGCCGCGCTGAGGCGCTCAGTCTTGGCTTGGCAGCCGTTGAGAATACAGCTCCCGTTGGATGTTATCGCCAAGTGCGAATTGAGCGCAGTTATTCGGTTTTTGAACGCAAAGGGCACTGCGCCGATTGAAATCAATTGCCAATTGACGGAAGTGTATGGTGCTTCGTGCATGGATGTTAAAAATGTTCGTAAGTGGTGTAGAGAGTTTGCAGCTGGTCGGACCGAAACTCACGACGAAGAAAGGAGCGAGAGACCGTCAGTTTCTGAGGAGACAGTGTTGAAGGCTGAGCAACGCATGCGTGAAGATCAGCGGATCACCCTGGACGATCTCTGCATGTCGGTTCCTGAGGTTTCCCGAAGCACCGCTCGCAGGATTTTAACGGAAACATTGAACTACCGGAAGGTTTGCGAAGGTGGGTGCCACACATGCTGACTGAGGACCACATGGGGCAACGAGCTGACACTTCCCGCGCATTTCTTCACCGCCTTGCAGCCGAACAGGACTACTTTCTGGACTCAACTGTCACGGGTGACGAAACCTGGGCATACCACTTTATACCTGAGACCAAGCATCAATCAAGCCAGTGGCGGCATCCTTCTTCGCCAAAGCCGCGGAAATTCAAACAAACACAGTCTGCCGGTAAAGTCATGACAACCGTTTTTTTGGGATCGGAAAGGGATATTGTTGGTCGACTTTATGCCCACTGGGACCACAATTAACGCTGCCAGGTACTGTGAGACTCTTAAAAAACTCAAACGGGCAATTCAGAACCGGAAAAGAGGAATGTTTAGCAAGGGCATACACGTTCACCATGACAACTCTCGCCCACCCATTTCTCTCCTGCAGCATTTTCAGTGGAACATAATCACCCCCCCCCCCCCCTACAGTCCTGACTTGGCGCCCAGTGACCATCTTCTGTTCCCTAAGTTAAAAGAACATTTGGCCAGAAAGTGATTCAGCTCCGACGACGAGGTGAAAGGAGACGTTCACTAGGCGCTTCAGTCTGGAACCGCGCAACCGCTACGGTCGCAGGTTCGAATCCTGCCTCGGGCATGTCTGTGTGTGAAGTCCTTAGGTTAGTTAGGTTTAAGTAGTTCTACGTTCTAGGGGACTGATGACCTCAGATGTTAAGTCCCATAGTGCTCAGAGCCATTTGAACATACCATGAGACTTACGGAAAAACGTCATCCAAGCAATTCCGAAGATTGCAAGAATCGACAAATGCGAGATTTGAACCAAAGAAGAGGTTAATAACTTTCCGAACAACATAGCGGCGAGCTGGTATGACATGGGAAAACAAAAACTGCCACAGCGTCTACAAAAATGCATCAACAGAAATGGTGATTATGTCTAAAAATAGCTAAATGTTCAAGTTGTACACTGACGTAAACCATTGTAGAAATAAACAGGTCTACGTTCTTATAAAAATAGGAGATCTTACTTTTGGGATTACTCACGTAGATGGATTGTGGTCTGGTGTTGACCGATGATTGGGAGAAACTTTAAGATATCTTTGGGATGTCACACGGTTACACCTCATGATGTCACACGTTTTTCCAGTGCTTTCTGCCCTGACATATTTTTCACTGATGTTGGTGGTGCTTGCTGGTGTGACGTCGGCGATGGTGGAGTTTTGTGTTGGACTGACTGTATGTGTTATGGTGTCTTTGTTGATGTTTGGAGTAGTGTTTGTTTCTAGATGCACGTTGACATCGTTGCAAATGTCACATGTGTCTCCCTCAGATCTGTCATCTAAATTTTCTACTTTTATAAGACTGGGTCTGATAGTTCTGCGTTTTGTATTGGTATGTGACCTGTTTGTTTCGGTGTCTATTGATTCAGGCTCTATGCATTTACCTATTCCTTGTTCGTTTTGTCCGGAGTGGAGAGTGCCTTTCGAAACAAATCTGACTGTTCACATTTACGTGTGTAATAGGATTTTCCACGTGATGATGATTTCGGTTAGTTTTCGTCTTGTGTATGTGTGATATGATGTACTTCGGTTGGGTGAAATTGTATATCAGTATTTAAGTTTGTTTGTACATTTTCTTCTGTACAATATATGTAAGCACTTCCTCGAATTCATCTATCCTATGCGTTAATGTTATTTGTAGGTTTATCCGGTAGTGTAATTGTCTTTTGATTGGTTTTGCCAATTTGTAGTGGATGGAGCCACCGATTGTCATGTCATCTATCATAATAATACAACCATCCTGTAACGTCATTTAGTGTGATAGGGGCCGGATGAGTTCATTGTCCTCGTAATTCTCCAGCAGGAGATTCATTTGTCTTTTCCAGGAAATTACTTTTCGATAGCTTCCCTGTAATGTTGACGGTGATTGGTATGGGAACTGTTACTGGCTTCGGATGTTTGTTTTGTGAGTGTTGATTTTAGCTGCCTTAGTCTATATTGTTCAGGAGCCGAACATGCAATTGTTTATAGGTGTAACAATCACTTCCTTTCGTTTTTTTTTTTTTTTTTTTTTTGCAGACACGGCTTCTGTATTTGCAGATGCAAGGTTCGGACGTGCACTCAGTGTAGTGGAGACGTCGTTCACCGACGCTGCAGAGCGCCTAAGTTGTAGACGCCAGCGCTAGCCACTAGGTCACCCCTTCGGTAGCAAACGTTGCTTTGTACATTGATGGACCGTAGCTGGGAAATCTCGCAGTGTTGTTTGTTATTCAATGATCGTGACTGACTGCCACATTCGACAGTGGAGAAAATGGAGCTACATGGTGCGAAGACATACCTTGTGTCCTATGAATGCGATGCTATGTCGCCTTGGGGGATAGTTTCAGACACGGGTTTCCAACCCCAGTTTTCTCCTGGAACCTTTAAAAATCTCCAGTGTATTACGGTATACGGGAGAAAATTAAACTGTAGATGGAAACCCGTGTCCGAAACCGTCAGCCGATAAGGCAACAGAGTATCGCATTCACTGTCTTCTCCACAAACGAGTATGTCAACCAGTCACGATGGACGAATAATAAACAACACTGCGAGACGTTCCGCCTGCTTTTCGGCAGTATACAAAGTCACGTTTGGTGCCAAAGGGATGGCATAATGGTAGGAAGTGGCACCTACAACTTCGACATTCTACATCGTCGCTGAATCACGTTTCCGGCACGGATTTCTGTCGTCGATTTATTCCTCGAGACAGGCTATACAACGCTTCGACATCTATCAATAGATTCCTGGGACATCCTATACTTACTTGCCAGAATTTTTTTCCAAAACCAAATTGAGCAAGAGTTCTAAGGTTATTCTCAGAAAGATGATTCTGTATCCTGTTATAAGCTACTTTCTCACGGTCAGAGGGAGTTCGCCAAACAGTTCCTTATATCGACCTTTGTATACTGGTATGACAACTACGTTCTTCAGTCTTCCAGGAAATGTAGCTTGACTCATCGACTGGTTGCAAAGGTTACTCAAAAATGATGCTAGCAAAATAACAGAAGAATTTATTAGTAGCTTACCTGAGACACGGTCGTGAACAGAAGATATACTGCTCTTTAGTGGCTTTAGCTTGGTATCTCATCGAATGGGGTAGAGCTGTCTTCAGTGATGAGCCCCGCTTGGAACTGAGCCCCGATGACCAGCCGTGATGTGTCTGGAGACGTCTCAGCGGTGGTGGACCGACAACAACGAGTAATTATCCGCGAAGCCATTTCATCCCATAGGTGGACCCCTTTGGTTGTCATTAGCGGAACTGTTACGTCACACAAGTATGTCGAACATACTTTACGCCCCTTCCCTGTTCTTCGTGGCAACCAAATCTGGGCTTATATTTCAGCAAGATAATGCCCTACCACACATGGCGAGAGATTCTACTGCTTGTCTTTGTGCTTGCCAAACCCTACCTAGACGTGCAGAGTCGCCGGATGTTCCCCAGTTAAGAACATACGGACCTTAACAGGCAGGGCACTCGAACCAACTCGGAATTTTGACGATCCAACACGCCAATTGGACAGAACTTGGCGCCTTATATCTCAGGAGACATACTGTTAAGCCAGGCAGAACTGCTGCTTGCATAAGGACCAGAGGTGGACCAACGCGTTATTGACTAGCTCAGTTTGTGAAGCTCTTTCTCTTGAATAAATCATCAAATTTTTCTGAAATTTTAGTTAAAAAATGGTTCTAATAGCTCTGAGCACTATGGGACTTAACTACTGAGGTCATCAGTCTCCTAGAACTTAGAACTACTTAAACCTAACTAACCTAAGGACATCACACACATCCATGCCCGAGGCACGATTCGAACCTGCGACCGTAGCGATCGCGCGGTTCCAGACTGTAGCGCCTAGAAACGAAATTTTAGTTATTTGTTCATGTACATGACATCTACCAATTTCCTGCTCGTTCCGACACTTACTTCCTGGAGACTCATCTTTTATTAGTCTTAAAGTGTTGTTTGTTCATGGCGTTCGTCGGACTGAAGAAGTCAGAATGACCGGTAATATTGGGACCATCACATTATTTTGACAACGCCTTCTCTCTCCATGCATCCTTCATAACCGTTGTAGACCACATATTGCTCTTGTTCCATGCAAATATGCTAAAAATTGACATAAATAATATTTTTGCTCCAATTAAAAACATTTTTTCTCTCTCCTACTTCTAAAGTGGCCGTGTCTTTCCTGTCAATTATTGTCAACAATTCCACAGATAGAAAAAGATGCACCTACAACTCTAACATGTTCAGTGTGATCTACAAGCCCCGATTTCCTGAGTTCACGTCACTATTGTAGCATATCTGTTCAACTTTCAGTTTGATTTTGCAGTATAGAATTCAAACACAGCGATGGCACCGTTTGGACATACAGCTGTGGGAGGTGGAGGTCAAAGCCGGTACAATTTATGCCTACTAAGAGACCACAGAGGGTCGATATATGAACTTGAAAATTCGCACTCCAGACGAAACATTATTCACCCCGAGGAGACGCCACAATAATAGACGTGTAAAACCCCTCCTAAAGTAGCTATCGGCTCCCATTCAGCGAAGAAGAGAGTCCACAGGTTTAAACAGATCTGCCATATTTGGCTGAAGATTTGATACCGCAGGGTTTTTAGGCCAAACTTCAATCGAGTATGAACAGTTTCTAAGTCGTGGAGCACACGATTAAGTTCAAAGCCAGATAAAAACGACTTTTATGTTGTACCACATGACGGTTGGATAATGAATATGAAGTTGTGTCCATTTGACCTTCTGCCACATTTGTTATCCAACTATTTCGCCGGGCTACATGAACATGAGAATATGTTACTGACTGGGGTTTCATCTACTTTCGTATTTATTCCA
The DNA here is from genome assembly GCF_021461385.2 of Schistocerca piceifrons. NCBI lineage: Eukaryota > Metazoa > Arthropoda > Insecta > Orthoptera > Acrididae > Schistocerca > Schistocerca piceifrons. The sequence goes on along the minus strand of NC_060138.1, from coordinate 554,035,804 downwards.
TTAATCTGTGAAGTAAAGACCGTTCATAGTTTTTGACGGAGCTGTTATTTTAATGCCTGTGTGTATATTTGCATGTAAAATATGTGCCTGAAGATGAGAAACATTTGAAATTTCTATCGCAGAAAATAAAAGAGAAAATAATCTCAAGGAACCGGAAGCAGAAGCGACCGTGTTAAATGAGATACTTTACGATACTTTGTGCCATACCTAGGTTTTGCTCAGACGTGTGCATTTGCCTCAGTGAATTTTTGACTAATAGATTCTAATAAGTTGTAAGGAAGGCAAATTCTCAACAGACATGGCAGTTGCAGAGAGTGTGCTCAAAGGGAGCTTATTAGAACAAGTAATGTTCTGAATACACAAAGATTAACAGATAGCATAAGGAACGTTATCAGTTTGATCTCTGGCGCTGTTGTCCACAGGAAGGCTTCGTCGTAGGACAACCGTAAGCAAATGCAGAGAGATTTGAACGTAATTTACATAAGCTATCTTGAAATGAGTCAAATACGTGAGAATTCCCTTAAAAATCATTCATAGTACAGCCTTAGTAGTAAAAACTGGCGCTCGTAAAATTGTTTAAACATTTGGGGGAAACACAAGCGATGTGAAATATGACGAACACCTACTGTAACAAGTTCGAAAAGTGATGGAAATAGCACACTGGATATAAATGCGTCAATTTTAGAGTGCTGCGCGTTTGCGGTGTGCTTGTTAGCAGACACAGAAGAATGAAAATTGTCACGCTTTTACTTTTGTAAATCCCATACGAAGTGTAACAATTATCTCCTAGCCACAGAAAACTGGCATCCTCGGAAGACTACTTTGTTTTACCGATATTCTCTTCGAGTAGTCTTAGAGAACCGGTGTTACGATCTCGCACACGACTCATGAGAATAAGGAAATCGGTAATGATGTGACTATTCCTTGCTCAATACGTCAATGTAATAGGACAGAAACCTCTGTTACTGCTGCTATGTACCTCCCGTCACATATTGTACAGTGTGTTGTAGAGTAAATATGCAACTTTTGTAAATACAGACATTTACATCGTTTAATACATACTGGTGTGCAAAAGGGATGTGACCGGGCGGTTATAGGCGCTTCAGTCTGGAACCGTGCTACCGCTACTGTCGCAGGTTCGAATCCTGCCTCGGGCATGGATGTGTGCGATGTCCTTAGGTTAGTAAGATTTAAGTAGTTCTATGTTCTAGCGGACTGATGACCTCAGATGTTAGGCGCCATAGTGCTCAGAGCCATTTGAACCATTTTGCAAAAGGGAAGGGCGAAAGGAGTTTTCTCATGCTGTATCACTGCCAAGAAACGTAGCTCCATGGAAATTAGACCATACATAGATATAACTGCTACAGTACTGTTCAGAAGGTAACTAAAATAAATACGATATGAGACGAACAGAAACGACAATTTTATTCAACGACAACAATTACACTGAAGACATTGCCATTCATGATGGGCATTTGGATGCTACGAATAGTGGGACAAGGTTCTTAAAGTATGTGTGATCACCACAGACGGCAGTGCGTAAGAGGTTCAATGCTGCCCATAAGGTTGGTAATAAGTGACCATCCAGCAGTTGACATCGTCGCTGGTTGAGGAATGGAACGCCCTTTCACCATATGGCCAGCATGACAGCACGTTGCAGATTACGCGCTGCCCCCAGTAATTACCAGACACCGCATTAAGAACAATGTACCACATTTGTAATGTCCAGAAGACACTCATGACTCGTGATGGCTTCAGTATAATTCTTGCCTTTGAATAAGTTATTTCGCTTCGTCTGCATGTTTCTTCCTGTTACTCCTGCACTGCATTACACTGTTGCTATTATTTATGCGAACGGTTCAAGTTTCAACGAGCTATGTTACTTAGCAGTGACATGATACGTGCCCTTAAGTTTTGTAGTCCAGTGTATTTCTTTGGTTGGAAGAATCTTCACTATCAATATCAATGAAATTTATGCCTGACCCTAGGCAAAGGTTATATTTATTCTGTCACTGGACATGGGTTTCCAAGTCTAAGTATTAATCTGACGACAGTAATGGCCGATAAGAGAACACAAAAGAAGAAAGATGTAATGCATTCTACATGGTGGTCCATTGATCGTGACAGGGCCAAATATCTCACGAAATAAGCGTCAAACGAAAAAACTACAAAGAACGAAACTTGTCTAGCTTATAGGGGGAAACCAGATGGCGCTATGGTTGGCCTTCTAGATGGCGCTGCCATAGGTCAAACGGATATCAACAACTGCGTTTTTTTTAAATTGGAACCCCCATTTTTTATTACATATTCGTGTTGTACGTAAAGAAATATGAATGTTTTATTTGGACCACTTTTTTCACTTTGTGATAGATGGCGCTGTAATAGTCACAATAGTAGTCCAATAAAATAACAGTTTGGAAATTAAGCGGCTGAAAAGTGTTTGATTTGAGATTCTGTACTGAACAGCCGAGTCCCGCAACCATATCTGGCAGATTGACGTCTAGAGGATAATTAGTTTATGCCAATCAAGAGCCAATTGTGTTACACAAAAACGACGTTTTCTGAATCCGTAATGACTGTGTGTGTTTTCGTCGAGGTAATGTATAATGTACGAACATAGAATATGCTCCAAGATCCTAACGCTAATGGAGTTCAGTGATAGTCATCTGTAAATTAGTGGATTACTCTGTATTCCTTTCTTGGTGTTTTCTTATGACCCGTGCAGCTTCCACTCTTTCGGTAGGGATCTTACGTCGAACGAGCGGTTGTATTTGATTGCTAATTATAGAACTATTAACTGAATAATCAGCAACCAGTTACAGATAAGAAATTTATTTGCTTTATAGTTTTCAGGCACTAGCTTCAGAAGATTTAATTACCGCATTATTTGCGAGTGTCAGAAATAATATAAACGCAACATATTGCTGTGGTCATGTGGTTCATAGTACGAAAAGTGTGAAAAGCACGTCACATTGAATTCAACGCTAAATTTTAAGCATGTGTAAAACATCGCCAATCTTGGAAGTTCTGTATTCTCTTAAATCTTGCACCCATTTTACGTTTCTACTGAAACAGTGACCTGACTGGTTTTGAGTACCATTGGAGATTTTTTCCACCTCTTGTTAACTGAAGGGGTGAGAATGATATAATCCAAAGGCATGAAACATAAATTTTTCAGAAGAGCGTTTTAGGTCTTTGAATAAATCCGTAAATCATATTTCAACTGGTCTAGGTATCCGACAAAAGTTGTTTATTTTTCCTACATTTCTGCAGAGTTATATTGTGAACTAAGTTAAACATTATTAATAAAAAAAATGTTTTACGCCCAGATGGCATAACATTGGGCTTTGGCCTGTCTCATGCTACATGAACACAGGGTTTACAAAAATTTGAACATCAACGTACAACACAACTTAACAATGATAGTGACTACAATGTTTCAAACAATACAGCCAATATCTGTCACCTCTATTATGTTCATCACTTTCTTCCTTTGTTTCACTCAGACTGTTGAAGTATCCTTTCGAAACACGTGTTATATACACCATTAATGACATAACATCTTTGAGTTTTTTGTCGCAAATTGGAATGGGTTTTAAGTATTTCCTTGACAGCTGTAAAGGAAAGCTCCTGATATGCTCGTCCTTTTCTAGTGATACTTACAGTTCCGAATTCTTCAAAATCATTGTACTGATACTGCGTTTTTAAATGTGTTGGCATTCCTTCATCAAAACGCAAAGCTATCGCTTCAGAAAATTGGAGCTGAGATCCATCATCATGTCTGTCCTTCTTTGCAGTATTCGTTTGCAAAGGTGTCAGACCCATAAAGTCTGCTTGCTTCATTTTAACGACTGAAAACGGCTTCTTCTTAGACGATTCTCTTATGACTGTAATCCAATCATCAGGAGTGTACCCAATGTGATTTTCTGTTCTTAATGTGCTGCCTCATCTCGACCGAAATATCGGACACAGGGCAATAGTTTGTGTCCAACTTGTTTCTACAAGTGTTCAACGGACTTAAATTTTCCTGAGCCCGCTAGTGACCTCTCTAGTGCAACAATTGCCCAGTTTATGCCTTGGCCTCTGCAATTATCGCTAATATTGTGAAGAATGTTTGCTTGAAACTTTTTTATTTCTATGAATTTTATCAGGCATCTTCCTATCTAATCAGATCCTTGCTGTGCTTCATCTTCACTCTACACGAATATATGTCCCTTTTCAGAGCCACAACTATGAATGTCAAAATTATACATCCACAACTTCCTTTTATGGAATGCAGGCCCAGCTTTGTTGTTCGAAATGTCTGTTGTAGATCAAAAGCTATTGTAAGATGTTCCTCAGGATTTTCTCTAACTAACTTCGAAAGGGCTGTGTATGATATTTTTCTAACAGATATTTTGATGTAGGCCACTTTCAATTTTTAATCTTCTCGTCATATCTTCAGAGTTGGTCAATTGTGCATTTTATTTGAGTTAGAAATTCATAGCATACATGACATGTCTCTGAAGGAGGGAATTTAAAACCAATATAAAAATTATGGTTAAAAAATCTCGAAATTTGGAAACTTTTACTTGTGGTGCATTATTTTCTTTACAATATTTCAAATGATGTTCTTTACATGTCATGGTTGAAGTACATTTTATTAGGGTTCCGTGAGCGGCTGTAATCACTGGCGTACTTAGGTATATTATTTATGAAGTTGTGAAATGTCTGAACTGCTTCTCGTGAAATTTTCCTTGATGGATTCCCTTTTCTTCCTGGAAACAAAGGAAAAGAATAAAATTAATTTTAAAGGTAAATGCCCAGATCAGAGAAATTTACTGAATTTATATTTAAAGATGATGCTTAAAGAAAAATACTGAATAAATAAGCATAATAAGACAAAATTACGGTTTTGCTGGGAAAAATCATTAATTTAATCTTTAAACATCTATTCTATCTTTTGGAGAAGTGGAGTGTCCATCACACAAGAGATTTTGTAAGTCCTTAAGACGTCCTTTATTGTTATGAATCCCATGTACGCTTAAAAAATAACAGACTAATATATTATACAAGTAGCCTTATAATATTAAAATTATTGCCAATAACGCAGTAATTAATGTGAGAAGTGTAATTTGTTCATGATTCATACATACGTATTTTAATTAACTAGTATATAATAGTTATAACTACGCAATAATATTTACTCTGATACAGTCCTAAGCCTCATTGTTTTAAATGTTTAAAAAAGTAATTACTTTCGACTTACCACGTCATTTTCAAATGAATGTTCACCATAAGAACAATAACTGCATCTACTAGACGAATAATCTTCAAAATTTGCCATTTCTTTCCTGGAATCCTCTTTTTCGGTTACGCGTGGAAATAACCTCTTCCTTGCAAGCGCCATTTTACTGTGGCTTTGGGTTGTGTCACACACGAAAAAGGCTACTTGAGAACAACGAGCGTGAAGTACTCTGTCATCTTCTGAGTGAAAGCTAAACTATTTTCGAAGTAGCTTCCTCTGTTAAATAGAAGCTGAACTAATTCAAAAATGTGTTTTGAGAAAATCGTGGCCTGGGACTATATCATTCTCACCCCTTCAGTTTATTCCACCTCTTGTTAATTTATCTGGCATGAATCTTTCAATTGCCATCATTACTCTGAATTTAACTGATGTTTATATTTTTTAAGTAGATATATTTTGTGCCTTTTTTTCGGGGATTTGGGTGTTACGATATTCACTGTAGCATCAACCTTCTGGTCACTAATCCCTCTATATGTCATGATGCTTTCTATTTCTTGCCAATATTTGTTGCTAAGAAGTCAAGTGTGCTATCGCAACCATCTACGCTTCGTGTGGGCTGTTGAGCAGATGATACACAACTAATGGAAGTTCTTACCGTTCGCCTGTGTTCTGTGTTTCTCTATTCCATACATGTTGCCATCGTGCTTCGCCCTCACACCGAATCCCCACCGGTCAGGGTTTCTACTACGTTTATGGCACTCCCTCCTACCATTGTACAAACTTTTGCGACTGTATGAATTATTTTCCACATTTCTTCTTTTCAGGTCCTCATTTAACAGCTTAGCACAGCACTTAAAATTGTAAAACTGACATTTGTATAACTTTTACCTAAAAAGTCGTGAATTTTAACTGCATGATATACCACAGTCACATCATTGTATTCGTCAAGCCTTCCTACGACGGAACTACTGTCCTAGTAAGGGATAAGTTTGGATCGGACTGTCAACGTTATCAGTTTTACCGTAAAGGTTACGAAGGTCATTTTTCTTTCATTACACTCACGGCCATGTTTAAATCAGTAAAATTAACCAAACAGCCGGCTATGCTGTGATGGCATAATAGCCCATCAGAAGAGACCAAAAGAGATCGAATTGGGAATAGTTAGTGTAGTCAGAAATTTTTGTACAGTGGTAGGAGGGAGTACGAAGAACAACATACCAGATATCCCCTCTGGTGAAATGGTTCAAATGGCTCTGAGCACTATGGGACTTAACTTCTGAGGTCATCAGTCCCCTAGAACTTAGACTGTTTAAACCTAACTAACCTAAGGACATCGCAGACATCCATGCCCGAGGCAGGATTCGAACCTGCGACCGTAGCGGTCGCGAGGTTCCAGACTAAAGCGCCTAGAACCGCTCGGCCACCTCGGCCAGCCCCTCTGGTGAAGGCTTAGTGTGGGGTTGGGGGTGTATTTGAAAGTCAGTTTTGTATGTTTCTCTCCAATATCTCGAAAACCGTGGCCTCCAGCTGGAACGTACCCGAGTGAAAAGAATAACTACATTTCATTTCCTATTAAACGATCCTGTTCATGCTTTCTATCGGACTAATAGTGGCGCGTAGCGAACGAAGGACGTAGTTTTTGAAGGCCAAGAATAACATTTCGGGCTGCATTAAACGACATCGTTGGAAGCAGCTTTCCCTTTCTTTGGTGGATTACTCTGCTCGACAGTAAACAGCCATTTCTACTAGCCCTTCCAGTATCTCAGTATATTGGTTCCACTTGATGGGTGCCACAATAGGTCCTGAGCATTTTATTGAATTCCTTCATTATCCATTAGCAGGTTCGGTGTGAGTCTATATTCATTAACATGTGTCTGTCTCATACATTTTCTGTAATATTTCCATGAGTACGAACACGAGACCGTTATCACGAAGAACTTATTTGCGTTTCAGTTTGTTTACAAATTAGTGGTACTGCATTCTGGCAGCCGTTATTTCACAATTAGGATTCATGAACTGGTGGACCGGAAATTTTGAACACGCGTGTAGTGTATGATCAGGGAAAATTTACATTTTAACTTTGATGATGACACTGGTCATTTAGTTCCGATAATTTCATTGCAACTGGAAATATCTCTTTGCACTTTAACGAAGCTGTCTTAGCGTTTTGTCATTCATCATCTATTCACAACATTCTCCAAACGTTATTACTGACATAAATATGCAGTCACTGTCTAGTTTTTCTAGGCATTTGTCAGGGCAAAAGTTAACTTTAGACGTACGGTGTTACTTTGCAGCGTTAACTTCTGAATGGACTCTGAGATAAACACCACGACCCAGTTTTTGAAGAAAAGAAGAAGTATACTTTCTGCAGCTGTGAGATAAACAAAACTTTGAACTATTTGCTGTTGATCATTGTCTCTGTAACAAATCGTGAAGTTAGTGCAAATTAAGTGTTTGTATTTAGTAAGTTTCTGCAGGCAGTACCCAATTTTTCATTAGAATAATACTTCAATTTACGTATCATATTTACAGTGTTACATCGCAATTCACAGCATCTGTAGGAAATTTGGTGTACTCTGAGATACGAGGTCCGAGAAACCCAAGTTTCCACGTTGATGCGGACGTTGCAACAAAGTTTCCTCGAGCCGCAGTGGCTGTAATCTTGGCGTTAATTAAACTTGAGTCACAACTCCGTGTTTTGGGAAACATTTTGCCCGGCCTCGGTTAGTGGCCAGGGGTGCCGCCCCCCCCCCCCCCCACCCGCCGGAAAACGGAGACAAAAACAGGATTGAAAAAGCCGTCCGCCATTCCTTCTGTCGGAGGGAACTATGCAGCCCCGAAGAGTTCCACTGGCGTCGCGTTCCTTTCTCGGTGTAAATCAGAGAGCGCCAAAGGAGGAGAGGGCGTCCATTACAGCCCGGCGCGACTCATCACAGGGAACCCGTTTCTGCCAGCCGCTGCTCCCACACCCAGCGCCAACGTCTGCTCCACCCCTTCCCCCATCGCCCACCTCCGCCCTCGATCCTCGTGCTCGCCGTATTTCCACTCCCGGTACTTTCATATAAGTTTTATGAACTCGCCGCCTTCCGCACAGCGGGAGGGAAGGCGACAAAGCAAAACGAAATTACCGCACGGAAGTTCGCAACTCCAGTAGGCACGAACGAGGGCACATTACATATATATGCCACAGGATTCTGCTCCTAATAGGTTGCTTTTCTTCATATACAGTAGCTTCTAACTAATTCGGACTAACCTGAGAGAGTTCCAGTTCTTATTAACGAAAGTCCACATTACTGAAATATTTTCTCAAGTAGGTAGCTGAAACTTTGATTAGGTATATAACGTACAGTGTGAATGATGTGGGAAAGTGGATAATGAATACAGTACAACATTGTGAGAAATATCATGCAGTATTCTCAATTTAAAAGAAGCGTACGTAGTAATAATCCACTAACGAACAAGCTGGTAAACAGACGAGAGATGTAAATCTGACTCGGATCATGGAGTGTCCTGCGTGTCACAGGGTTCTCTTCAGGATCCCTTACTCTTCTTGATTTTTCAGCGACACTCCTCTAATTGAGACTAATTTGGGCAAGTTCCAGTTCGAATTATTGAAAAAATTATAGAAGTATTTTCTAAACTAGATATCTGAAACTATGATTAGTAACATTACATACACTATTACGGTGAATGATGAATCTTCGAATCTCATAAACCAAGAAGGTAGGGGAGGTATCGTTTATTGTTTATAGTGAATTATTCTACCAGATTCCATACGTACTGTAAAATTTTCATTTAAACCTACCGCAAAAATGTAAGTTTCAGTAGTAGATGTCACTTTCCCTAGTGAATGTTATATTCAATATTTACAGGTTCAGGGCCTTACTTATAAATTATCAGTTTAAAAACTGGTTGATAGTAAAAATCTACAACATTGAAAGAAATTTAACTTTTAATTTTTATATTTTCTTTTATTTTTAATCTCATGACGTCGGTATTACATGACACCGAAAGTGCATTGATCTTGCTAAGACTATGCTAATAGATATTTTCAGGTTTTTGACGATACTTACACATCAGTAGGCCTACCTCTTGATATTAAAGAATTTTTCCTTCGTAAAAATTGTTACGGAAAATGACTTGGTATTGCTAGGATTTAGTATATACTAGATGAACTGCAATATTTTCTAAACATTGTACAGTAATTTCAATTTAAAAGCAACATGTGCAACGATATTACACTAACGATCAATAGTATTAAATACTTTTAAATTACGGAAGATATTTAAAGTTTACATTAAACAATGATGATATACAGTATATTCGTATTTTATAACGTATATGTTGGTATACGTATTCAAAAATTGAGGTGTGTCGGCTCCTGGAAATTTGTATTTTACAATCGTGTGTACTTTACCACTTATTTGCTACTATTAAATCGATCTGCAGTGATATGGTCCACAGAAGTACAATGATACTGGTTGATAATGACGCCAGAGCAATATATTCATCCTCTATACCTACGCATAACGGCTCAAAGAAGGCATTTTTTTAGTTGAGACTGGTGATATCTGATCGTGAGGCGCAACACCCTGTGCGCTAGTTTCCGAGTCAGGGAAGTAAGCCAAACCCAGAGAGAATTCACACGGTGGGTTAACGGCCTTTGGCGGATTTACAGTGCAGTCTAAGTGGGGTCCTTAGGGATTTTACTAAGCCTTTTAGGGCAAATGCTGAGCTGACCTATAAATTCGACCTCATCGAGTACGATACAAGAAGCGTCGCTATACTATACCATACGGAACAAAGTAGACACGAATCGCAGACAGTCGGAGCACACGCTTCCTCTGCCTTAGTTTACCTTGGCGGCTACAGTGTCAATAGGGTATCCAGTCTCAAAGTTAATAATGAAGTATTTGACAAATTCTGAAAAAAGCTGACCCCTACTAGATGAGAGAAACGCTAGGGAACGGAAAGAAAACGAAAGACTACCTTTCGTAATCTGTATTAATGTCAACGAAGTTAATAAATGTGTTCAAATTGTTTCTTACGTTTGACAATTTAAAAGCTAATGTGTTACCTATCCATTCACTGATACATTTTACTGTCTTTTCGTGGAAATCCCTTGTGTCTGGTCCATGAGGAATTGGTTGCGAAAATTTTCATCTTTTTCCAACCAGTCCCGAACATGTTTGCAGCTTACAATGCACCGTGGAAATCTTATTCTTCTTCTCGCTCAAATCGACCCCATGTCTCTTTCTTGCACATAAGGTTACTCCGTGCGTTTCGAAGAATCATATTTTTAACTTCCCTTCGGCTGGTAGAACAGTTAAAAATGTCACTTCTGATTCATTACGGTCTATTCGCCTATATTACCCTTGCTATTATATTTAGTATCAATGGACGCATTACATTCAGAGACTTTCTTGCGTCTATAAAGGCGCTTGCAAGTAAGGCTCATTGCTTGATTTCTAAGTTGTATCAGTGAAGCAGTGTCTAAAGCGATGGGTATGATTTAGGTGGAGTGTGGTTTGGGCTGGTGGTTGTGTAGTCGTTTGCTCAGTTTTAATGTTCGGTTGGTGCATAAGTCCGCAGCGTTTATGTTTTGCATGTTGGAATTCCGGTTGCTGCAAGATCAGTTATACGCTGTCATTTTTTAATTGTGTTTCACTGTTGCTATTCGAGTTTACGTGTTGTCATGTTGTCATTTGGACTCTAGAAAATGGAGTGCCAAGTCGAGAAATCTGAATAGTTCCAACGTATTTTTCTGTTTGAATTCAGTAGAGGGTGACAGCAGCAGAGGCAGCCAGAAACGTTTGGGTCGTGTGTGGGGATAAGGCCACTGGACAGAGCAAGGCAAGAAAAAAAAAAGAAACATGGTTTTCTTGTTTTAAGGAGGCTCTCTACCTTAACAAGACGTTCGGGGCTTGATGAAGATCATTTAAACGCATTAATCCAGAATGATCCACATCACTGTAGTCGAAAACTGGAAAATATGATGAACTGTGATCATTCCACCATCGTGTGAGATTTGCATGGAACGGAGGAGGTTTAGAAACCGGATGTATGGGTATCGCATGCTCTAAGCCCAAATCATAAAAATCAGCGGGTGTCCATATGGGTATCTTTGCTTGCTCGTCATCAATTGACTCGCGAACAAAACCGACCATTCCTAACCTGTATTAATACTGGTGGCGAGAAATGGTGTCTTTACGGTAACATAAGGTAAAGAAAGGAAGGGCTGAGCCCAAATAAAGCGGCAACTCTTCGTACGAAGCCGTACAATCATCGACAAAAGATAATGCTGTGCATCTGGTGGAAAAGCAACGGTGTGGGGTATTACGAATTGCTTCCCCGAGGTGTAGCCATCACTACTAACAGTATTGTCAGCAACTTAGGGGTGACTAATTCTTCTCGGGTTATCAGCGGAGTGGTGGCGTCGTTTTGTCGCAACGTTTCAATGAGTTTCGTACCCATCATCTTCTCCGTAAGAAAGACCACGCCGAGACACAAATCAGACACGCCTTGCGTGCAGACAAGAGGCGGGAGGAGAAACCAGAAGAAGACGAAGCAAAAAGTGTGGCGTTTCTGCAGTTCGCTGGACCACCAAGAGCCAAGGTCGCAAGAATATTAAAGAAGCACGCAATAACGAACATGTTTCGCGCACCGTAAAAAGCCAAAGACATACTTGGCTCAACCAAAGACCAACTGGGGCTGCAGACGCCGGGCATTTACAACATTGAGTGCGAATGCGGGATGGAATATTTCGAGCAGACACAGCGATGCATCTCCCAGCGCTGTACTGAACACTTCAGGAACGTACGACTAGGACAAACAAACAAGTCCGCTGTAGCAGAACATAGCATTATCGAGGGACACACGTTCGAATTCGAGAAAGCGAAGAAGCTGTGCAGCGCCAACGGTTTCTGGGACTCGGTCTTCAAAGAGACAGTGGAGATACGTCTGCACAACAATTTAGTAAACAGGGATAGCGGTTTTCAGCTCAGTGCAGCGTGGAATCCCACAATTGACAAAATACGTCAGGAACGCTCCGATATGAAGACAGCGGCGTCGGCAGACAGATTGGATAGCCACCGGGTCTCGACGCCGGTACGCCCCGCCCCCCCCCCACCCCCACCCCCATCCCACCGACACCAACGCGGTACCCCCTTCCGGAGGAACGTGATTGGCTGGCCTACAGTAGCGGACGACGGCCAAGCAGCTATATAGATATGCAGAACACAGCGTCCCGACACTTCGCCCGGAGATGATGGGTACGAAACTCATTGAAACGTTGCGACAAGACGACGTCACCACTCGGCTGATAACGCGAGAAGAATTCATCAGTGGGATACGCCGAGAAGGACTGAAACTGAGAGGTCTTTAGAAGCAACCTGGAAGACTGCGTGAGGTGATGCTACTCCGCGATAACTCACGCCCGCATTCTGCTGGAGAGACAAAAACACTATACCGATGTTAATTTGAGAAGTCATTTCGCATCCACCTTGTTTACCTATTACTGTGCCCTCAGAGTTCCACCTTCTTCGCTCTCTATCGAAGAACCTTCAAGTAACGCCTTTTCCGAATGGAAATGCGGTCCGAACATGGCTCGACGAGTTCTTCGCCTCAAAAGTATGTGATTTCTACAGTCACTGGATCTAAACGTTATCCCAGCGTTGGCAGACTGTTGTAAATAGTGAAGGAGAATCTATTATTGATGACTAAAGTCTCTGTTATGTGTATCTGTTATTTTTATTAAATTTAAGGAAAAACGCTACGAACTTATGCTCCAACCCAACAATAATTAATCGAAACGATGAAATTCGTTGTAGCATCCTCTTTAAAATAATAATATTCAATAAATAATGAGGTCCTTCAACAGACAATCAGTACAATGTAACAAGTATACGGTCCTCGGTGCTGGAGTCGGGGCACTCGCAAGTCTTTGTACTAAAAATATCCACTAATTTAGGATACAAATTAAGTCACTAGCTACTCCTTGCTCTATCACCACGAATTACACCCAATCATCGAGACATATAAAACCTACTACCCAGCTTAGGTCTAAATGATAAGCACTCGAGTTGTTCTGATGATAAATCAGCCACATACGACAATACAACAATTTTCGGCACACTTAAGTGAACTATTGGTTTGACAGTAACAAAATCGTAGCACAATTCGGTTCCAATAGGAACAGTTTTAACTGAGCACAGTTGCGTACACAGCGTAGACTATATTCAGAGGCTTGCTTTCTGACATAATATTCACTGTCGCACGACCCGCGCGGAATCCACAAACAAGTCATTGCAGATGTCTCAGTAATTTCGGTTGACAGCGAATTGCAATTGGCAGCATTTAATGCACCTTCGCACAGTATTATGTAACACTGCTTCTCGACTTGAACCCAAGGTCATTAGGATACCAGCATTAACTCTGATTGTGCTCTTCCCAATGTGTTGAAGTCGTTTCCAGCATTCACTGCAGTGTTGTGCGTGTGACCGGAGAAGACAGCACCCATTCCCTCCGGTTGCAGTCTGCACGACAGCCGTCTGTGTCGAGACTTAAGCTTCCAGAATGGCTCCGCACCAACTCCGTGGGGGGCGCTGCTCACCGACCAGCCTTGCTCTTCTCTCTCCGGGAACTGACCGCTCCCTCGGGGACTCTTTGGATCAGTTACACCAACACGAAACAAGTGTGGGACGTGGGCAGTACAACACTCCGCCGCCGGCACACAACTTGCCAGCCGCTATCCGCAGCGGCCTTTGGCGCTGGCTCAGGCTGAAGTTGCCGCTTCCTCTCGGTACAGCAGATCGACTGCCACGGCTCATGCGGTCTCGTATCTGCGCCCAGGTGGCGATCTCGGCGGTCACGTGACCCGCAGCACTGCTATCTAGAGGCACCAGAGCCACGTTCATAAGAATATGACTGCTGTCAACAGAGAAAATACTCGTGCCTTTCGAAACGACACAGGAGGAAGAAACGCACACTTGATCATTCCACCGTCACTTGACAAAGCCGGATGAATAGCCGTAGCAATGACAAACTTCGATAACGCTTGGTCATCGCCAGCTTTCTATTTTGGTATCCTATATCAGAGTTTTCGAACTTCTTGAAACAGAAAAAAATGGTTCAAATGGCTCTGAGCACTATGGGACTTAACTGCTGAGGTCATCAGTCCCCTAGAACTTAGAACTAATTAAACGGAACTAACCTAAGGACTTCACACACATCCATGCCCGAGGCAGGATTCGAACCTGCGACCGTAGCGGTCTCGCGGTTCCAGACTGTAGCGCCTAGAACCGCTCGGCCACTCCGGCCGGCCTTGAAACAGAAATTAACTATTTCGAAACCCCAGCCCTTCTGTTGCCTTGTGTAATATTTTTGATTTTCCAGTTAAGAGAGATTTTAAAAAGGGTAAACCATCAGCAATAGTACGCAATAGACCATTGATTCGTACGTTACTTCAAGTCTATGTTTTAAACTGTTGTCCCTGGTGGTCTTTGTATTTTCGGGGACACACGTGTCGAAGGCAACTTTTCCTTATCGTAGTCTTTAATTCTGCACATAGACCTTCCCCACATGCTTCATTTTCAGAGATATTGTGCCGATTACGGACTCTCAACAGTAGTCTAGTACTTAACTTGAAAACTTTTGAGGTGAAAGCCACAGAGCTCCTGCCGTCTCCCAATTTATTCACCTTCTTCCTTACACAGAATTTTAGTTGAAGGAAGTACTCAAATGACGTTAATAGTAGTAAATTTGATTCATGATCATTGGGGATTGGTTGCGTGATCGCACGGCAGCTTTATTTCATTGCATCCCCATAATTTTTTAGAGCTTTCTGTAAATGTAGTGCATGTCTTCATAAATCGGAATGCATGATGGGCTCGCGTTGCTGAGCAAACTACGGAGAACGATGGCTGGAGAAGGGGAGGGCAGATTGCGTACATATGTGGTACGCTGGCTGCATGGCCAGTGGGCGTTCCGAAAGGCGCTACGGGTGTCACCATATAGTACGCGCATTCGGACAATATACTGTGCCCTGCCCGGCACTTAAATAATGGGCAGTCAAATGAAAATCGAATATTGCCACAGCGGGACAATGGAATGGTTGCATCCAAATGTAAACACCATACGCGTTGAGACATCTACCCAGTGGTAGACGAGACAAACAATTACTGTTTCGTACAAAACGGTCAGCCACTGACAGATCTACAATTGCAACCAATCTTGCACTTCCTCATCCAACTGAAACCGAAGTCCATGCATGTCTTTCTTCAGCTCGCCAAATATGTGAAAATCACACGTCTGTGCGGCGGGTATTACAGTGCTTCCCCGGAACATAGGCTTAGTTCGATTGGCAGTGTTGGGACGGGCTTTGTCATGCAACAGAAAGATTCATCCGATAGCATTCCTGGGCGATTTCACTTTTTGGCCAATAGTAGTTTCTGCAAAACGTCTTCGTAGCACAACGCACTGAATGTGGTTCCATGCACGGGAAACCTGACGAGCAAAGGGCCCTTGCAGTCGAAGAAGAAGGTTGTCATGACCCTACGGGAACTGCTGTGAACAGCTTTGGATATAACTGGCGGGGAAAATGTTGATTTTTTCCTTTGCTGGTTTCGCTGTTTGCCCTTGGACTGTCAGAATTCTGAGGGATGGTATCATCCAGTTGCACGATAACGCCAACCCCACGCTGCCAACTGGATGAAGGTCTGCAATTTGGTTGGGAAACACGGCAGCACCCTCCGTAGAGTCCCGCTATTAAACCGTGTAAATTAAGATCCTTGGCGACCAAAAAAAGACTTGTTTGGTCATCGGTTTCAGTCGCTTGAAGAAGTGTGGTTGTGAATCTGTCAGCGGCACACCGAGTTCTACAAAACAGAAACTGGCTGTTTCGTGCCGCAGTAGGACAAATGCCTTAAAGCGCACTGTGATTACTTTTCAATGGAACCAATCTATGGTTCCATCGTGGCGGGTGTTCGGTTTTCTTTCTGAATTACTTTCTTTCCGGCTTCAACCTTTTGTTGAGACAGGATCAGCGACTATTTTAATATTTCATATAGCAAATCTATCACAGATTCCGCACATATATATGCGTTTATCGTAAATGCCTCCCTGGGCGCCGTGAATGGAATACTTTTTCTGCCTTGGAGAAAAAAAATGCTCCAGTCTGGGTTCCAAACCTGGATACCAATTTGTGCACGCATTGCGTAACAGAAACGCGAGAGTTTAGTAGTCAGAGGATGATAACCTTTAGGCCGAAGTGGTGATTCTTAACAGCACCTCCGAGAGGGTGGTACATTTGACGCTTTTCTCTAGCAAAGGCACTGTCAAAGAGGGCGGCGGAGGCGACAAATTTCAGTGCACTCTTCTGCACTTGGAATTAGAAACGTCCCTAAAAGCCAAAATAAAACAGCAATGACGATTCAGCAATGATCAACGGCACGAGAATGCAGAAGGAAATGGAAACTACTGCACTAAAGACATATAATGCTATCCACAGGACTTGTGGCATGTATCTGAGAAAGTAACATGTTGATCTCTCCATTGGCAAAAGATTCCGAAATAGTCCCCCATTCGGATCACAGCGAAGGGACCACCTAGGCGGAGGTGATAATGAAAAAATGATTGAATAACCAACGGAAGGACAACATTCTGCAAGTCGGGGCGTGTAATGTCAGAAATTTTAATGTGGTAGGGAAGCCAGAATATCTGAAAAAGGGAATGCTTACTGGGGAGGGGGGGGGGAGATGGGGGGGGGGGGTGTCAGTGAAGCGAATGAAAAGAAAACAAGGATTTCCTCGTCGGAGGATGCAAGGTAATATCAGCAGCAGCAGAAATTGTATAATGACAATTATGAATAAGAAGGTACGGAAGTGAGTGTATTACTGTGAACAGATCAGTGACAGGGTTGTTCTCATCAGAACGGACAGCAAACCATCACCGGCAACAGCAGTGCAAGGTATACATGCCGACATCGCAAGGAGAAGATGAGACAGAAGAAATATATGAGGATGTTGAACAGTGTATGAAGGGAGATGAAAGACTATTAGTCATAGGAGATTGAAATGTGATGATAAGGAGAGCAGTAGAAGAAAAGTTATGGTAGAATACGGGCTCTGTAGAGGGAATGTGAGGGGAGAGACTAATTAACTTATGTAATAAATATCAATTAGTAGTAGGGAATAAGCTGTTCGATAATCGAAAGAGGAGCAGGTGTACTCTGAAAAGGAAGGGAAATAAGGGATGATTTCAGTTAGATTACAACACGGTCACACAGTTTCCGAAATCAGATACTGTACTGCACAGCGCTCCAAGAGACAGATACAGATTCAGATAACAATGTAGTGATGATAAAGAGTAGGTCAAAATTAAAGAGACTAATCAGAAAGAATCAATGCGCAAAGCAATGGGATACTGAAATAACACGGAATGAAGAAATACAGTTGAAGTTCTCTGAGGCTATAGATACTGCGATAACGAACAGCTCAATAGGCAGTTTACCTGAGGATGAATGGACATCACTAAAAACGGTAATCACAGAATTGGACAGAAAAACATAGGTACTGAGAAGGTAACTGCGAAGAAAGAATGGGTAGCAGTAGAAACAAATTAGTTGACCGACGACAGAAGGAACAAAAAATGTTCCGTGAAATTCAGGAATGGAGAAATACCAGTCGCTTAGAAACGAAATAAACACGAAGTACGGTTAAGCCAAGACTAAATGGCTGCATGAAAAATGTGAAAAAGGTGATAAGTAAGTAACTGTTGGAAGTACTGACTCAACATACAGAAAAGTCGAAGGTCAAAAGCAAATGTGAAAACAATAAGAGTGCAATGGCACTTCCACAGCAGAATGAAGAAGAGAAAGTGGATTTGTGGAAAGATTCACTGAAAGCCTCTATGAGTCGGAGGACTTGTCTGATGACCTCACAGAAGAAGAAATTGGAGTCCGTAGAGGGGAGATAGGGGGTCCAGTGCTATAATCAGAATTTAAAAGTGCTGTGCAGAACTTAGGATAAAATGAAGCATAATGCATGGATAAAATTCTATCGGAATCTCTAAAATCATTGAGGAAAGTGGCAGAAGAACGACTGTTAATGTTGTTATTTAGAATGTATACCAACTGCCATGCCGCAGTGTTAACACCGGTTCACCGAAGTTAAGTGCTGTCGGGATGAGCTAGCACTTGGATGGGTGACCATCCCATCAGCCGAGCGCTGTTGGCAAGCGAGGTGCTCTCAGCCCTTGTGAGACCAACTGAGGACCTACTTGATTAAGAAGTAGCCGTCTCATAAACTGACATACGGCGGGGAGAGAGGTGTGCTGACCACACGTCCCTTCATGTCCACATCCAGTGACGCGTGTGGGCCTGTGGGCCGAGGATGACACGGCGGGCGGTCGGTACCGTTGGCCCTTCGAAGCCTGTTCGGGCGGAGTTTAGCTTCTTTTTACGTATAGAACGTATGAGACTGGCGACATACCATGGCCGGCCTGGGTGGCCAAGCGGTTCTAGGCGCTACAGTCTGGAACCGCGCGACCGCTACAGTCGCAAGTTCGAATCCTGCCTCGGACATGAATGTGAGTGATGTCCTTAGGTTAGTTAGGTTTAAGTAGTTCTAAGTTTTAGGGGGCTGATGACCTCAAAATTTAAGTCCGATAGTGCTCAGAGCCATTTGAGCATACCATGACACTTACGGAAAAACGTCATCCACGCAATTCCGAAGATTGCAAGAATCGACAAGTGCGAGATTTATTGCAAAATGAATTTAAAAGCTCATGCACCCAAGTTTCTGAGGAGAACAAGATACAGAAGAAACAAAGAGAACTTTGGTTCAAATGGCTCTGAGCACTATGGGACTTAACATCTCTGGTCATCAGTCCCCTAGAACTTAGAACTACTTAAACCTAACTAACCTAAGGACTTCACACACATCCATGCCCGAGGCAGGATTCGAACCTGCGACCGTAGCAGTCACGCGGTTCCGGACTGAGCGCCTGAACCGCTAGACCACCGCTGCCGGCAAGAGAACTTTGATGATCTGTTAGTTGACGACCAGTTTGACTTCAAGTAAGGTAACACCAAGCAGGCAGTTCTCACCTTGCGGTCTATAATGAAAGCAAGACTGAAGACACATCAAGATTCGTGCGCAGGGTTTATGGACCTGGAAAATACTTTCGAAGGTGTAAAATGGTGCAAGCTGTTCAGTATTGGGGATGACAGGTCATACACAACATGTACGAGAACTAAGAGAGAGCAATGAGACTTCAAGACCAAGTACTAAATGCTGTTATTAAAAAGAGTTTAAGAGAGGAATGGAGCCTTTCACCCATACTCTTCAGTCTGTAAATCAAAGAAGCAATGACGCAAATGTAAGAAAAGTTGTCGAGCGTGATTAAAATTCAAGGTGAACGGATATAGACTATATGATTCGCTGTTGACATTGCTATACTCAGTGAAAGCGAAGAAGAATTACAGGATCTGTTTAATGAACTGAAGAGTCTAATTAGTGCTGAATATGAACTTAGAGTAAATTGAGCCTGTCGCTGTGGCCGAGCGGTTCTATGCGCTTCAGTCTGGAACCGTGCTGCCGCTACGGTCGCAAGTTCGAATCCTGCCTCGGGCATGGATGCGTGTGATGTCCTTAGGTTAGTTAGGTTTAAGTAGTTCTAAGTCGAGGGGACTGATGACCTCAGATGTTAAGTCCCATAGTGCTTAGAGCCATTTGAACCATTTGAAAAGTAAATTGAAGGAAGTCGAAAGTGGAAAGCTATTCATGAATCACAGCACAAGAGCTCGAATCACCAGACTGACGTATAAATTTGCAGTCAGGATACGTGGGATAACCAGGAGAGCGCTCCTGCTGTCATACGAAATCGCATCCCAGTTCATAAGTCCAAGTGTACATTCTCGTGACCACCGCTGTCAGCCATTAAGTACAGCATCTACAGGGTGTCCCAGCTATCTTGTCCACCCAAAATATATCTGGAACAATAACAGCTATTGGAAAATGACTTTCACCGGTATCAATGTAGAGCTGGGGCCCATAAATGTACATATTTGGAAACCCCATGCGTTAATGCAGGATGGCAGCAGACCGTATTATTCGTTTCGGACCTCTTGATAAGTATGGAAGTGTGATTACGCATGTCAATCACATCGCGATTACGGGCAGCGTGGGGTTCACGCCTGAGCCTCATGACGTGCGCTAGCAGCGCATGTCGGGTGTTTCAAGCGTCAACTTCGCGTCTTAATATCTCGGGATGTAATGGGAATACTGCGATTCAATCGACGCCATTGTGTATGTGCTTTGTCATGCTATGGATTGCTGAAGAAAAAATGTAGGAGGTCCATTTAAAAAAAAATAAGTTTG
The DNA here is from genome assembly GCF_021461385.2 of Schistocerca piceifrons. Lineage (NCBI taxonomy): Eukaryota > Metazoa > Arthropoda > Insecta > Orthoptera > Acrididae > Schistocerca > Schistocerca piceifrons. The sequence continues at coordinate 554,015,197 of NC_060138.1, read as the reverse complement.
TGTTAAAAAACACATATGCTTTCGTTTTACAATGTTTCCAAATATGTACATTCATGGGCCCCAGCCCTACATTGATACCGGTGAAAGTCGTTTTCCAATAGCTGTTATTGTTCCAGAGATATTTTGGGTGGACAAGATAGCTGGGACGCCCTGTATATTCTTGACAAGTCTTTATGCAATACTGCAGAAGGAACATACACCTTCTCGTAGTCCTATTGCACGACCTTTTTCGCATTCAGTGAGGTGTTGGCAATGGCGCCTTTGTCGCATTAAATGCATTGTTGACTTACATCCACTCGCTACTTCCAATCTCAAAGGTAACTAACTCTCACGACTCTTATATCGTGTGTTTAAGGCCAACGTGATCTGCACCCCACTCTTGCACGATTGCTTTCGAAATCTGAATAGACATAATTTTTCAGATGTAGAAACACGCTTACCAACTTTCTTCTATGTCGCACAACTCATTTTCCGTCAGTGTATATTACCTCCCAGTCCTGTCGCAACAACTACTTCGCCCTAGGCAAACCGCAGTAGGACAGAGTCGCGACGCTTCTTTAGTATACTCAAACTCAGTTGGTTACGAAGCACTGATTGTTGTTAATGGCTATGTTTGAGGAGTCGCCTGGGTAAAGAGTCTTTAGTAAGTAATCGACAGGGTTCCTCCAGCAATTTGTCATTTTTCTAGGACCTTTTGCAGTGCACAGTGAATGCTACTACTACTACGTGATCAGGCCCAGTGGACCGCACGCACCTACAAGTTTCCTCCTCCATTGTATTCTGTCCATTGCTGCTATCCGCACAGTGAATGCTAGGATCCTCAATTTTATCCTTCAGTTGACCCCATAAGTTTCGTGTCAAAGGACATTCACAAAAATCTCCTAGTGATCCTTCTTATCTTTCTCTTAATTTTGTACAATATAAGATATTTAAGACGAAATGAATATCTACAAAGAAGATGGGTCTAGAGAGACTACCATCTCAGAAAAAATAACTTTAAACAAAATGGAAATATAGATCCTGGAAGATCGAGAAAAAGATATGAACCACAACTGGCGAATACGGAAAGTCGAGAAAAAGAAGAAGAAGAAGAAGCGGAGGAAAAAGAAGAATAAGAAGCAGATGCTTGTTTTATATGCCGATTTAGTTACCCTTATGTCTCTTTTGTCCCCTCCTAGTGAACGCTGGAAATTTTCCTTGCTTTGTGGACCTTTCCACAAAAGTCTGTAAATTGCAAATTCCAAGGTATCCTCGGAATAAGCATTTACCGCCTCTTCGGAATGCGATTTGTCTGTACCCATTCAAGGACCTTCAGTACCAGCAAGTAGCTTGTGTTTACGTTTCCAGGTAATTGGTCCAGATTGGAAATAAGGTAATTGTACAATAAGTGCATTCCATTTTTCCAGATGGCCGCGTCGTCTCATAGGATTTTCATGCAAACTGCAGTAGGCACGTGTGTTCTCAGCAAACAGTGCGCAAGATTCGCCTTCTTCACACAAGCTTCTTTGACTAGCACAACATCAAGAAAAAGTCGCTCTACAATTTCTCATAGTTCACTCTTAACTAATGCGCGATGAAAAATGTAGATGTGCAGCAATCTAATGCTACTAGACTATCTTGTATCCATGGATCCATGAATTTCCTAATCCTCTATTCATGGTCGAAATTTAAATTCCGACATCTAAGGATCTTCGTGAGTAAACCTCAGAGCTTTCTGAGATCTGTAGAGCAGCTGATTGCACTTTAGAAAAATACGGTAGAACAAAAAGCCACACAAAAATTGCGTTTGCCACAGACTTCAATATGAAATATTGGCATGTTCAGTGCAAATGATATTTAAATGTGAACTTTTTGTTTCAATACACATTTAATTTGTATCACCATAATAAGAAATACTGTATTCCTTCAACACATTACACGCTACAATATACTGTACACTCACATCTCTTAATGGAGATATTCCACAGATCTTCTTTGCTTTCGGGTGGAATCTCTTCTCTGCACTGAATTAGAAATCACTGCAGACACTCCTCGGACAACCATTAACAACACTGTACAGTTTGCTGCTCGAGTCATTCAGCTGTACCAACTGTAGCGCTGTACTCTTCACTTTGCAGATGACCCCAGACAGGATTGCAAGCAGGTGATCAAAGAGACCAATGGAGAGGCCGTGCCACGGACCATATTGGTGCTCCATATTCCATAACGTTACCAAGAAGCGGAAGTTCTCAAGCAATCCTAGAAGATCCTTCCACAAAATAAGGTAACCTCGTGCCTCACGTTTCCTTGGAAAAATGTGTGACCCAGTGAGACGATTGACTAGTAACACTACTCTCACGCTAAGTGGGAACATTACAGATGAGGTGAATCGTGAACAGCTTGTTGGCTTTCATTCAATTTGAGCCAGTTACTAAAGTACTTACTCGATAAGTTTACATTTCAAATACTTTAGTACTAACTGTGACAATGTTTCTCACTGAATTCGGTGGTGGCTCGTAGCCAAACAATCACAAGTCTCTCACAACCTCTATTTTTAGGATACCATACCACTGGAACGCTGTTTCTTCTCCTGTCGTATAGTTCCACACGTAGCAGTTTTCGCTGTTTCTGTTATACACCCTCTTTATATGGCACACGAGTTGTGGATGTGATCAGTTTGATGACCATTGATTAGATCATCTTCGTGCCTTACGTGCATGTCTAGAGAGCTTTTTATTTATTTTGGGTCGTAGTCGTGACATACTCAGTGCAGTACATGCGGCTTCAATTCATTTGTGGGAAGGTCTTCATTTATGCAAAACGAAAGTGTAAGACAACCAAAAAGATATGCACCACGCCAGGAAGGATAGCAAATTTTACTTGTTGTGGTACAGAGCGCAGTAGCAAGAATACATAGTAAAATCTGTAGTTGAGTTGGTAGTATACAACTTGCGATATTTGTTACACAGAGATGTCGCCTCGATAGTACCATCCCGATCGATTCATCCCTAAGCCAAAATCCGTCAACCGTAGTGGATGGCGAGAGGTTGCATGTTTGTCTATGAACAACCCATGACCCGGTGTTTTCAGTGGGTGAACGTCCTAGTTAGGCCTACTCTCCGGCTTTCACTGTACTGATGCAGGCCGGGACAGCACGGACAACATGAGGTCAACAAGGTGTCTCATTGAAAGATAACGTCACGGAGGCCTCTAATTAGGGCAACACGTAGTAACGTAACGTCACAATTATCGATTATGCAAAAAGCATTGTTGTGTAGCCGATGGCACCCCGTAGCAACATGCTAGGCCCCTGCCATGATGATAAATGAAATATTCCGAAATACGTTCTAATCGGAGCTTCCACACACGGATATGTCATTCGTGATGCCGTAAAGGTAGTTTTGTTGAATAAGTTGAATCTAAGTCGGAGCTACAATCTTGTAAAACCGGATGTTTGTTTTTGAAACCCCACAAATTATCGCTCAATGCTCATGTATAAACCTGCCAGACAATAAACTTGCTTTACCTATGTGTATCTATAGTCTCATACTCACAGATAGAAGTAAAATTGCTATTGTGCCCAAAAAGCTTCAATGGCATCCGTAACTTTTGACATCAGCTTTATCAAATGGCATTTCTAGTTGCATAGCTTTGTAGTTTTTACGCACCCGTTTCGGTTTCTATATCATTATCCACGTATTATCATGTATTTGTCCGTAACAGGATTCTTATTGTTGTTATTCTATCTCACCATTTTCAGCTGTCCTGTCCAAGTAGCTTACACACTGAAATATGTTGTAATAAACCTCGGCAGTACACTCACATGGAGACAGCACTAAGTCCGCAAGAAACGGAAGCTAATGAGCTTGCATCACACTTCACACTTGCAAAATCTCAATTCTTCCTAACGCTAATGTCTCGAATTTCAGTCCACCAAAGTTCTACTATTATCTCCGAATTCTCTGACACTGTGGCCTCCAAGTCTCCCTCGCTCCTCATCTGCTGCTCACTTCCTGTAGCACAGTCCAGTAAACCGAAGGACTCCTGCCAGCCCAACCTGCGTAGATTTATAGTTAGGCTGCTCACGTCGCAAAAAATCTCACACAGCAGGTGACGAATAACTTTATTTATCCGAAAGTATGCATGATGCGTTTCGGAATTACTATTTCCATCTTCAGAAATCTAAACTAGTGCAGTGGTAGCACAGGGACAAGAGTGTTCCAAGTTGTGTGTCTAGCATAAGATGACAGGCTACTAATAGTCTGGCCTGCTCGTCTGCTAGTTCCGCCGACTTAGATCCCATAGAGAACACTTTTTTTTTTTTTTTTTTGGGAAATGTGGTGCAGTATGTCCACATACACAAAAGACCATCCGCAAATTGTCAGCCGCACTACTGTAGGAGTGGATACCCTACCATATGAACCTTGTAACCAGTATGTAAGCCCGTTGAAGAAAATGCATTGCCGCCCGTGGTGATCACACAACCTATTAAGAACCACGTCCTGCCTTTTGTAATGGCCAGTGAACCATCCTAAAGCGCGACGCCTTCAGTGCGATTATTGTCTTTGAACAAAAGTGCCATCTCTGTCAGTCTCATTGCGGAGTTCTTTTAGTTACCTTCTGTACTCTACTGTAGCATACTGTAGCAGTTCTTTTTGTGTACTACCCAAGTTTCATCAAGCTATGTTACTTGGCAGTGTCAGATCATCCAAGTTACTTTCGTCCTTACGTTTTACTGCTTACACAATGCTAAAGTCAGTTCTTCAGAAGCATAGCATTGCGGAGAAAAAATACTTGGCTCGCAAATATATGCCAGTCTTGGATAATAGGTTTCACTAGAGCAGAAAACACCCAGATGACGAACTAAGTGTTTCCAGAGGAACCAACTTGAGTCATAATATAAATTATGTTACTTGTAAAATTTATGCGACCAATAACTGTTGTTAAGGAAAGATTAGTGTACTTGCTTTTTTTCACAGACTTATTCGAGTGCAGCTTCAATCATTTTTTTTTACGAGTGCTTGGGATAGCCTCATAACACTTGCGAGCCAATTTATATGCTCTGTCCTGTGGCTTGGAAGCTATTCACTAGCGCCATCTCATAACTGGGGATTTTGGCACACTTGACTCTCATATCTAGAGCTGCCAGTTCGGATAAATCGTTCACAGGGAGTGGGAAGCAGCATTCGTATGCTTGTAGACTCCTACAGTACATAAAAATTTCGCCTGCCGTAAATTACTTTCTTCACAATATTTCTTGCAAGCACCAGTAATTACAGCAACTAGTCACTGACAACCTGCCGTCGATATCTTGTGGTGAACAACATCCAGAAATCATTGATTTATCTCCACAGAATTAGTCGTTCTGTAAACTACACCGTGCAGGATACTCTTCTTTTCCCTTGTTTATTTTTTCACGGTTCTGTCCCTCCCCGGCCGCACGTTTCTAGGCGCCACAGTCTGGAACCACGCGACCGCTACGGTCGCAGGTTCGAATCCTGCCTCGGGCATGGATGTGTGTGATGTCCTTCGGTTAGTTAAGTTTAAGTAGTTCTACGTTCTAGGGGACTGATGACCTCAGAAGTTAAGTTCTATAGTGCTCAGAGCCATTTGAACCATTTTCTGTCCCTCAACTTGTATAAGCGGAAGTTTTGTTGATTGTCTGTCTGTCTGTCCGAATGTTAAGAACCCTCTTTCTCAGGGACAGGTATTTGTTTCAAAATCAACATTATGTCGTATATTAATGGTGTAAGAGGTCCGAGCAGATGTAATTTTATGCAAGAGGTCCGAACAGAAGTAATACAGATGTAATTTTATGTAAGAGGTCCGAGCAGATGTAATTTCGATGTACTGCTCATGCGCTGCCTGCGATATGAAAGGTATAAGAGAATCGCTGACCAGAGAGCAATGTTGACTCGGTACGAACTGTGTAGCTGTAGCAGTAAGTTGTTGCTAGTCTGCGCTTGTGTGGAGTCTGCTCTGCTCTGGTCTGGTGTATCGTGTTGGCTGCCCGGTCGCGGTGCAGCGATGCCGGAGCCTGAGTATTATTGTATAAGGTAAAAAGCAGCCTCGCGCATTTCTAGTAGTGTTACGTGAACTCCGATGTAAATGTTTTAAAAATGTCCTAATAATAATCTTTGTGATATAAAGTATTTTTTTTACAAGCATTCATTTCAATTTACTGGTTTCTCGAATCCATGATCATTCCGATTGTTGCAAAAGAAAAATCAGTTGCTTCCTTTCATAAATGACAAG